>NW_027185798.1:39635355-39646666 GCF_028583685.1 Petaurus breviceps papuanus | reverse complement strand
TTGTTTATATTTCTTTAAAGTTCTGAAATTCTCAGCAGATCATGGTCACCAAAGTAAATCAAGGAAGAGAATTTGGGGGTCTAGCATAACTTTGCCCAAGTCCTTAACCCCTCAAACTCTCCTTCAGATTCCCTACACAACTCAGAGGGAACTCCACCTCCACAACTGGTCTTTTGGTTTTGTTCAGCACCTTGGGGTCGCTTGTCATAAACCTTTTTCAGCTCCAATTCCACATTTCTAATTGCCTGTGGAACATTTTACCCTGGGTCAGAGTAATCCCTACAAAGGATGACAGGATTTTGTAATGGGGTACTGAAATTTAAAGAGCACTGGTAGCATTTATACTCATGCAATAAGAAAAAATCACTGAGCTTAGCACCCAGCTAGCAATCCAAACAGATTCAAAGAGCATTCATTAAGTCCCTACTGTATGCAAGTCACTGTACTAGGTTTGAGGACAAAGACAATATGAAAAACAGTGCCTGACCTTGGACCTATATTCTACTGGGATGGGAGGTGGGGGAGAGGAGGGCAAGAAAGCTACAACATGTAAGTGCATAAGTAACAATATCATTTGATAAACAAAAGTACTATCAATTAGCACAATTAGAAAAGACTTTCTATAGGAAGTGGTATCTCAGATGAGCTTTGAAGGAAGGAAGTGATGATGGGAATATTACCATTGATGTTTCCCCTAAGGAAGATAAGGATTCTAAGGAGATGGTAAAAAGGAAATGCATTTCAGGTATAAGGGTTAGCTTCAATAACTAATTAAAATAAGAAACTACTAGATGGCTGCCTTCCTTTGCCCCTCAGATTCACCCTAGCTGAGTTCCTCCCCAGCCTGTCCCTTCCCTGCTCTCCTTCTAAGCAATGAACTCATAATCTCTGTTCCCTGGGCCTTATGCCCCAGGGTTTCTATTTACTCACTCCATCCTGCTATGACATATTATCCCTCCACAAGGCCCTTCATCCTTAAGTCCCACTTTTTTCCTCATCTCCTGCCCTAGGGCTTAGTGGTGAATGCAATTTCATCTAACAGATTATATCTAAGACCTAGATAATGTTTTACATCCATCCATGGTGGACATCTTGCCTTTTGTTCTGTCACCTTCTGTACGTGATGCCCATCTCCCCACCCCCACCTCAAAGAGTTTGACAGTTAACTGCCCTATGGCCCCATTCACCATTCCTGTGACTTCACAGGTGAAAACTCCCTTCCCTGTACACTTCTTCTCAATGTGTTATCACTCTACTAGAATGTAAACATCTTTACAGCAGGGACTGGCTCACTTTTATATATGCATCTCTGCTAATCCTTCAATTAACAAATATTTATTCAGTGTCTACTATGTTCCAAGCATTGTGCTAATGCTGGGGATACAAAAAAAAAGTCAAAAGATTGTCCCTGCCCACAAAGAGCTTACAATCTAATGGAGGAGACAACAAGTAAACAAATATATACAAGTCAAGCTATATATAGGATAAACAGGAAATAATTAACAAAAGTAAAGTACTACTTAGGAAGACAGATTGGGGAAGCCTTCTAGTACAAGATGGAATTTTAGTGGGGACTTAAAGGAAGCCAGAGAAGTGACTAGGAAGAATGGAGAAGGGAGAGCATTCTGGGCATGGGGGACAATCAGAGAAAATGTCTGGAGCTGAGAGATGGAGTGTCTTATTCGTAGAACAGCAAGGAGGCCAGTGTCACAAAATCCAAAATTATGTATCAGGGAATTAGGTGTAAGATTGGAAAGGTAGGAGGCAGCTAGGTTATGAATGGCTTTGAATGCCAAATTGAGCATTTTTTATTTGATCCTGGAGGCAATAGGGAGCCACAGGAGTTTATTGAGTAGGGGAGTACCATGATCAGAAGTAAGAATAAGAATAATAGCTAATATTTAAAGTTGGCCTTTAGAACAAGCACAACTCTCCATGTGGGTTGGGGAGATGGGAGAGACCTAGGGAGAAACTTCAGACTTGGCAGGGAATGAATGAATGACTAGAAGAAAAAGAATTTATTAAATATCTAAATGTTAGGTACCAGGATATAATGACCAAAACAAAAACCCACCTCTGCTGTCAAGTGGCTTACATTTTATCACAAACTACCTCCTTCTCTGACTTTCCTATTTTCTATTAACAGCACCACCATTTTCTAAGTCATTCAGGCATGAAACTTTGGATCATAAGAGAAAGCACAAATAGACCTTTGGGAGGATTCAATTCCCAAAGATTGGATCTTTATCTTTAAAATAAAGAAATAGATATCTAGAAGGGTTAAAGGCTCCACCCAGGGATAATACAGTTTACTTTTGATGCTGTTCCACCTGTAATTAATTAGCAAATCCTCTCACTTCTACGTCTGAAATTTCCTTTCAGAGCTCACAGAGTATATTGTCATACCTCTCTTACATAGCCCAACTTGTATTGAAGTTACCTATATGTGCATAGATATAGATTGTAAATGAAAGAAGTGTGATCTGATTCTTGGTACTAAGTGCTAGGTACTAAGACTCCAGATTCAGTTCTTTTCCCACTCTACCAGAAGTAGGATTTGAACACAGGTCTTCTGATTCCAAACCCAGGGAACTTTCCATGGAACTGTATTTTCTCCCATAAGCAATAGAGAGCTACTGAATTTATTTGAAAAGGAAAGGAACACAGACTTGTGCATTAGAAAGATCCTTCAAATTCAGCTCAGAACTGGAAAATGTAGCCAGTTAGAGTTTCAGAGACATTTGTTATGGGAGGCAATTTGGACATAGACACACTGTCTCTCTCTTATCTCCTACACCCGAGTTTCTATCTTGTACCCTTATGCAACTGTCCTCCAGACCTTTCTCCATAATTGAATAACAGAATGATTTCTGGTTTGATTGGTTTGCTCTGTGCCCACAAGTGACAGGTCTCCTTCATTTCTCATCACATCTTTCCAGGGCTTCCTGAAAACTCTCACATTGCCCAGCAGAGTTTTTACTCCATTTGTGATAGATTGTTTCTGCCCCTAAAAAAATCAGGAAGTGGGAAGAATTCCCATAAGAAAAGTTTGGATGGTCCAATGGGGAGAATGTTCCAATCCCACTCAAGCCTGCCCAGACACAGCATCACTTCAACAAGATGTCACTTCCACAGGGCAAGTAATATACCAATGATCCCGGACTTGCCTCAGGCTTCCTGCCAGATCCCAAAAATTTTGGCCAAGTTTCCCAGGATCTTTATATGAATTATTTATTCAATTAAAAAAAGTAAGTCAAGACCAAATAACTGTGAAACAGCTAAATTTGCAAAGACCAGGAGTAAACATACAGCCAGTTTCTAACACAGAGGTAGGTGCCCTCTGGGCGTTTGAGAAACAGTCATTGAATTGAAAATAGGGTGGAAAGTATACCACTGTACAGTCACCTTCATTAACACATTCCTCATTAGCATGCTTTGGGGCATATCACAATCTCCCTCTACCCCTCCTGACCACCTCATTAGCCCTGACCCTTGTTAGTATGTTTTCCCACGTTTCATTCTGGTTTTTTCTGCCCTTTGGTCTCCTGATAAATGTTTTAATGAAGTTGCAGTGGATTGGAAATATGGAACAGGAATGTGCTATGAAAACACACGTCTGCCTAAAAGCACATTTGTTTATTCTTGGTGCAATTGGGGTATTGTAGCATTTATTTTTTTTTTCATGGTGGAGAAGTTGGGCGCTAGTGAAAAAAAACTGGCTGAAAGAGGTCTGGAAACCTTGTCTCCTCTCAGGAAAGCCAAATGCTCAGTTTTGTGAAGGTGAACACTGCAGCTCAGAGTTTTACTGCAGTCTAACTGTGCACTGTAGGCTCCCAAAATCAGAGCCAGTTCTCCAGCAAAATCGCTCCCCATTGCAAAGTTTATATGGAGAAGCCCTGGAGTTCTAGTTCGATTCTGTGCTTCTAAGCATGGGGAAAGGACCTTATGAATACGTCTGAGTAAGAAGATCCTATGCTTGAATTTTTAGGAAATTAACTTCACAAATACAAGATGGGAAAGGCTTGGTCGGAGAGTAGTTTGTCTGAAAAAGATCTGGGAATTTCAGTAAGTTACAAACTCAAGAAGAAGCAATACAACCACAGTGGGTGGAGAGGGAGCACAAGGGTGGTGTTGAATGCAATCCTGGTCAAATTAAAGAGGCATGCTGTCCAGAATCATCTGTTGAACACAATATGCAGTTCTGGGTATCATCGACCTTTAGAAAGGACATTGACAAACTGGAAAATGACCAGAGGTGGGATATCAGGATGGTGAGATATTAGAGACCATGCCATTTGAGGATTACTTGAAGAAAATTGAGATATTTAGCCCAAATAAGAGATCACTTAGGAGGGACATGATAGCTATGTGCAACCATTTAAAAGGTTGTCATGTAGAAGACTGAGCAGACACACACAGGTTCTTATTGACCCCAGAGGGCAGAAATAGGGGAGAGGAAATGGCTCAAAGTAAGTAATGGTAAGTTAAAATTTCTTAACACTTAGAGCTGTCCAAAAGTAGAATGGATAGTCTTGGGAAATGATGTATTTCCCCTAACAAGAGCTCTTCAGACAAAGAGCAGATGTCCACGTGTTGAGAAAATTCTAAAGGGAGTTTCTGTTAAGATACGGGTTTACTCCATTTGTGATAGGTTGTTTCTGTCCCTAAAAATATTCAGGAGGTGGGAAGAATTCCCATAAGAAAAGTTTGGGTGGTCCAATGGGGAGGATGTTCCAATCCCACTCAAGCCTGCCCAGACACAGCATCACTTCAACAAGATGTCACTTCTACAGGATGAGTAATATACCGATGACCCCTGACTTGCTTCAGGCTGCTCAGATGTCTTCTGAGGCCCCCTTTAACTCTGAGAATCGGTCATTTGGTGACATTGCCACTGCATAAACCATTTGGTTGTATAATTAACCCAGTTTCTGAAGCCTCAATCCCAAGGGCCTAGACCTATTCACTTGATTAGACCAGGAACAGAGACCTTAGCTGTATTCTTAGAAAAGAGCTAAAAAAAAAAGGTTTCATTATTTGTTTCACCCTCCCACGACCAAAGAACACAAATTGTCATCCTTACCTTCTTCCCAAACTGATGGAATAGTTCATAGATACCCAATTTACCAAATTGGCCAATGTTCTTCTTGAACTTCTGGGTCAGGGGTGAGGAGATAAAAACTGAGTAGAAATACAAAGGGGGTGATGAAAGGAAGGTGATCCCTTAGATCAGTAAAGCCTGTAACAATACTAAATCATGCCATTTGTGGTTAGGCACTGCCCCAGCAATCTTTTAAAGACTCATGAATTTGCTGTTTCAAGACCAAAGAGGTGGTGGTTTATAGCAATAATATTTTCCTCTGTTCGTAAGTTTTTAGGATCATAGAAATAGAATGAGAAGTGACCTCAGAGACCATCTTATCCAAATCTTTCATTTTCCTATATGAGGAAACTGAGACTGAGGGAGGTAAAAACCCTGCCTAGGATAATAAATTGGTCCAAGGCATTCTTTCATGTCTAAGCCAGCATGAGTTATTTGCTAAATTGTAAAAAATGTCCACTAAGAAGATGGAAACAGAGGTCTTGAGTGCCATAACAGCCTGGAAAGATGTCCCTATGGGAGACAAATAAGTTTTTTTGTAGTAGAAGACTTCTCATCTCTATGAATGACCTTTAATGATTCATCTGCTTTATAGAACACTGACATATATTTATTCCAAACTTCTCCACCTTGACTATGCCTTGCTAATTTGCTGAAGAATCACAAAAAACTTTCTAGTGGACCTGAGAGACAAAGTAGCCATGATAAGGACTCATTCACCTCAACCTCTATTTGACATAATTGGACCTGCATGAACAGTTAGTTCATCATAGAGACTGTTGCATTCAACATCGTTCTAAGGGCAGTCCTCTTCCAGGCCACATTGACCTCTCCTATACTGTGGCACAATATATATTTCTTCTGCAAACTGACTAATGCAAAACAAATTTATAATCTGAAGGAAGGAGAGACTAGACCCTTGCAAAGAGGTTGGACAGTGGAAGAATGTCACATCAAAGAGAAAAGGAAAGAGGGAATATATTATCCACTTATAACTACAACAAAAACCTACTTGGGGTACTTCCTGAGGTGACCGGAGCAACTTCTCTGGGGAAGAAACAGAAGCTTGTCTTCCAAGGGATGTTATGGGAGAAATTCAGAAGCTGTCAGAGGAGACACGAGCCAGGAAAGCTTGGAAGAAGAAACAAAAGATAATGGTGGTTGCTAATTCCCTTCTCAGTGATACTGAGGCAGGTCTCTGTGGACATGATAGTAGCAGGATTTCTCTTTCATTCATTTCATCCTTTAAAAAAAATTGTGATCACCACTCCCTTTTTAAGTTTGCATTTTCTTGCTAACTTTCTAACAGACTCATGTATGACTCTGAGCAGCCTTCTTTTGCCTCCGTGGCTCATGCTGTCCCCAAGGCGTGGAATGCTCCCCTACCTGACCAGTACCTCATAGAATCCCTAGCTTCCTTCAAGGGACACCTGAGATACCTCTTACAGGAGGCCTCTATGGATCTCTCCAGATTTCTTTAGACATACTTGTATTCAATTGTCTGTAGACAAGCTGTTGTTTTCCCTCAGTAGAATGTAAGTTCCTTGAGGGCAGGAACTGATTAACTTTTCCTTTTGTATCCCCAGCATGCAGCTTAGTACCTAGCATAGAGCAGACTCAACTGAATTGAACTGACCAATAATGATCTCTCTGCTTTTCCCATGATTCTTTGTAAACCTGCTTTCTATAGGCCTTAGGTAGTATATGCAGAAGGGGTAATGTCCCTCAGGTTCTACCCTGGATGCCCT
The DNA here is from genome assembly GCF_028583685.1 of Petaurus breviceps papuanus. Classification (NCBI taxonomy): domain Eukaryota; kingdom Metazoa; phylum Chordata; class Mammalia; order Diprotodontia; family Petauridae; genus Petaurus; species Petaurus breviceps. The sequence goes on along the minus strand of NW_027185798.1, from coordinate 39,639,817 downwards.
TCTCTTCTCCCTTCATACTATTTTACTCAGTGATATCATCAGCTCCCATAGATTTAATAGCCATCTCTTTGCTGGTGATTCTCAAATCCTGCCCCAGTCTCTCCTCTGACCTCCCAACTGCCATCTCCAATGCCATCTACCTTTCAGATATCTCAAAACTGGATGTCCAGTAGACATCTTAAATTCAATATGTCCAAAATGGAACTCATTCTCTTTCCCTTAAACAACACCACCACCATCCATATTAGGCAACACCATCTTCCCAGAGGGCAACACTATCCTTTCATCCCTCAGGCTCACAACCAAGGAATCATTCTGGATTCCTCACTATCTCTCACCACCTCATCCCTGTATCAAATCTGTTTCCAAGGCCTGTCAGCTTCATCTTTGCAAATCTCTCTAATCTGTCTCCTCTCTTCTGACATAGCTACTGCTCTGGTGCAGGTCTTCATCACATACTTGTCACAAAAGCCATGTTCCTAAAGCTCAAGCCCTTACTGTTGCCCCTACACTCAGAAAATCCCAGTGGCTCCCTATATCACTTCCAGGATCAATCCTCTGTTTGGCACTCAAAGCCCTTCACAGCCCAGCCCAGTCCTCTTATACCTTAGTCCCTAAAACATCCTCTGATCTAGTAACATTGGCCTTCTGGCTGTTCCACAAATAAGACCCTCCCTCTATCAGTTCAAGATATTTTCTCTGGTTGTCCCTCATGGAATGTTTTCTCTCTTCTGCTCCAACTACTGACTGCTTCCTTTAAATCCCAGCTAAAATTCCACCTCTTATGGGAAGTCTTCCCTAATCCCTCGATTCCAGTTCCTTCCCTCTATTAATTATTTCCTATTTATCCTGTTTATAGTTAATTATAAATGCCTATATACATAAATATAAATACACATATATACATATATGTGTGTGTATATTTGTTTGCATGTTTTCTCCCCTAATGGATTGTAAGCTCCTTGAAGACAGGGACTGTCTTTTGCCTTTTTGTATCCACAATGCTTAGCACAGTGCCTGGCTTAGCAAATAATAAGAACTTTTAAATAAATTGATTTTAAATAAATGTTGACTGATTAATTGGCTCCAGGTCTAATGCTCTATCAATCATATCACCCAGGGGCCATGACCTTGTGTAAATCATTTCCTCCATCTTTAAAATTCTCCGGCCAACCTAGGCAGCCTCAAAGGCCCTTCCAAATTCAAAGTTAAGGTTTTATGGTCTTATTCAAAGCATTCTAGGACATCGTGGAGTGTTTCAGTGATGCCCCCAAGTTCAAAGGGAATTCTCCCCTTTGTTCATAGCACAACAGGCAGAGTGCTTGTAGAAGACAGGGCCTCCCTTGTAATGAGAGGAGCCCAGCATGGGCAAGGCTCCGTGGACAGCATTTATCCCCATGCTGAGAGGCTGCTCTTCTGGGGGTACAGCCCAGGGGCCAGGCAGATCATTTCCTAGGTTCCCTACCTCCCCAAAGCTTAGCTGCAGCTCTCCAGCTCCCATTGTTGCTTTTGCTGCTGCTGCTTGCTAGGGCCAGCTGGCATCCTCCACTCACCCCTCCCGTCAAGGGCTGCATTTCACTCGAGCTGAATAGGCAATCTCTAAAGTGCTTTGGGCTCCTCTGGGAAGGAGGGCATTATCTTTTTATATTATTATATAATAATGAGAACATATTTCTGCATTCAGAGGCCTCCTGGCTGGGTACACTGTGCACTGGGAGGAAATATTGTTTGGGGAAATATTGTTAAAGGGGGTCTGTTCTTATTTCTCTTTTCTATATGGTATCAAAACTGACAATACAAGAAACCACGAGCATCCCCAGGCAGGATGCCTGCTGCTCTTCCTGTCCCTTTCCACCCAGCCCCCATCATCCCCACCTACCTGTCATTTTTGTTTATAGCAAACAGACAGACTTTTTACAGAAGATGGGGGTCTCACTTATGGTGGAGGAGCCAAGCAGGGCAAAGATCACGAGTGGCATTTATCTCCATCCCAAAAGGCACCAAGCCCACAGACCCTCTCCCTTATCAACCCACTGGTTCTTTCTTGACTATTAGCTGGAAATGCATCACTGGGTATGCACACATCTTCGATAATATTGGCTGACATTTATAGAACAACTTAACTTTTACCAAATATTTTTCATATATGATCTCACTAATAATAATAATTGATATTTACATAGTGATCTAAAGTGTTCAAAGCTCTTTATAAATATTGTCTCATATGTTCTTCCTGGAGATTCTGCAAGGTAGGTACTGAAGTAATGATTATTCTGTTTTAGAGATGAACACTCTTGGGCTCAAGAGAATGGAAAAACTTACCCACAGTCACACAGCCCAGAGGTTCCGGGATTATAGCATCATAGCTATAAAACTGGAAGGAGCCATGGAGATCATTGAGACCAAACTCCAATGTCAAGTAACTTACCTGGTGTCACAAAGCTATTAAGTGTCTGAGGTAAGATTTGAACTCAGTCTTCCTGACTCCAACACCAGAGCTCTCTCTACTACACTTAGGGGCAAGATTGAAATGAATATTGAAGTGCCTATTATATTCCAGACACTATTCCAGGAATACAACCATAAAAGTACAGGCCCCTGCCTTCAAGGAGGTTACATTCTATTAGGCAAGAAGCAAGGGAGGGGATACAAAATGCACAAAGGTATTTCTTTAAACCAGATCTCTGATTTCATTCCTGTAAGGACCATATGGGAAAGAAGTTGTTTTAGTAATATAGGCCTAGCTCAGTACCTTGTCTGTACTTTATAATCTTAGAAAGTTGCCTGGGTTACCAGGAAGGCATTAACACCTGAGGAGAGGGAGGTGGGAGAGAAAGAGAGGTCTTGGGTACCAGGCAATACTTGAGTTGAGCCTTAAAGGAACATGAGGATTCTAAGAAATGATAATTAGGGAGAACTGCATGGGAGACAGACCATTCAAAGGGGCAGAGATGGAGATGGACCTTCCCATCCATAGGTCCTACTTTCTTTTCCCTACACGATGCTCTGCGTGTATGTGGGTATGGGGGTGGGTCTTAGACTCTCTCACCACTATCACAATTGATGCCTCGTGGGCTGTGTCCAAAATCCTGGCATTCAGGTGGCTGTGTCGTTATCCCAGAGGTTAGCAGGTCTGGTTTTCCCCAAATCTCTGTGGCCTAGAACTGTGACCACAGAGTTTCCTCAAGTTTCCCAGAACCCATCTGGGTGATGGATAGCCAATAATCAGAAGGCATCCAGGAAATCTTTGGGCCTGATTCTACAAGGAAAAGTGATAGACCAAAGAGTAGTCCCTTGGGGATGCTTAGTTGAGAGCCTTTCGGTGTATATTTATGAATGTAAACTGGCAGCTAGGTGGCACAGTGAATAGAGTGCCAGGCCTGGAGTCAGGAAGACATCTTCCTGAGTTCAAATCTGACCCCAGACACTTTCTAGCTGTGTGACCCTGAGAAAGTCACTTAACCATGTTTGCCTCAGTTTCCTCATCTGTCAAATGAGTTGGAGAAGGAAATGACAGACCACTCCAATATCTTTGCCAAGAAAACACCAAATGGGATCATGAAGAGTCAGATGACTGAAAATCCCCCCAGTAATAATAAAATAAAAACTAGCAGTAATAACTCACATCCATATAATGCTTTAAGGTTTGCAAAGCAAATTCTGTAAGATAGATACTATTAGTATCCCCGTTTTTGAGAGGTTGAATTACACTGTTTTAACTGTGTCTGGCAGGATTTGAGCTTATCTTCCATACTCTGGATATAGCACTCAATGTGTTTAAATATATATTAAGTTATCTCTATATCTCTGAGAATTTGAATATGATTGTACCTACTTGGGTGTGGATTTGGATATCTGTATTTATGTCTCTTACAAGAAGGTTCATGAATGGTGTGTGAGAGAGATAAGAAAAAAGATATGTGTGTTCATGTTGTTGAGTGGTTTTGAGTCATGCCCTACTCTTCATGACCCCATTTGGGGTTTTCTTGGTAAAGATACTGGAGTGGTTTGTTATTTCCTTCTCCAGCTCATTTGACAGATGAGGAAACTGAGGCGAACAGGTTTAAGTGACTTGCCCAAGGTCACACAGCTAGTAAGTGTCTGAGGCCAGATTTGAACTCAAGAAGTTGTCTTCCTGATTCCAGGTACACTCACAGTGTTTGTGTTAAAAGTTCTTAAGTTTGGATATATGGTCTGTCTTCTTACTTATTTCCATCCTTCTCAGAGCTGTTATCTGCTCCCAAGCAAGACTGGTCTTGCCCGAGAAGGGTTTGTAGACTTGCTCCTGTTTTTTTTTTTTTATCTTTCTCTCTTGTTTGTTGTTTTATTCTTCTGGGAACAACTCCCCAGCCCTTCTCCCTCTCCCTCTCCCCTCCTCCACTGGTAGTTGCAATCTCCTCTCTTCCCTTGGTTCCAGCCCTGCTCGCTTCTCCCTAGCAACATCCCAAAAGAGGCAGCAATC
>NW_027185798.1:39595629-39635345 GCF_028583685.1 Petaurus breviceps papuanus | reverse complement strand
CCATCTTGTCTAACCCCTCATTTTATGGAATAAGAAACAGGCCCAGGCTCAAGCTTGCCCAAGGTCACCCGGACAGCAATCATCAAAGGCAGAATTCAAACCCCAAACCTCTGACTCCAGAGTCAGTACTCCTTCCATGCCATTGGTTCACACTTCAGTAATTCTGTCCCTGCACGACACGGTCCTGGCTAGAGCAGGCCTGCCCTCTGTGGCCCTACTCTGCCCAGTGTGGCACATTCCATATCCTCCCAGAATTCCAGCCCTGCCTCAAATTAGAGGTCATTGACTTACAGAATCTGGAATTCAGTGGAATTGAACAGGCTTTTATTGATCTGTGCCAGGCACTAGGTGCTGAGAGGATTCAAAGACAAGAAAGAAATAGTCCCTGCCCTCACATAACTTCTGTTCTATTGTTTTGCTTTGTTTTGTTTTCTCCAGTAGGCTAGGACAGGTATTGGATACACAGTTTCATTGGTACTGCATAGGGAATTCCCAGGTGAGGAGACCCCCTCTTCCATTTCAGGTTAGCACTTTCTGTGAAACTTTTTATCTTAAAGAGGTGTCAGACACAGCCACTGGCATCCCCACATGTGGCCAGCGATACTCCTAAGTGCTTCCTAACCTAATGTAATTGGGAAATATTTAACAACACAAGTACCAATACAGTAAAACATAGATAATGTCAGTATGTGGTTTTTTAAGTCAATAGGTGCCTGCAGGAATATGTGTGGTGCTGTGGTTTGTCCGTCATGCTCCAAGAGGACCATGACATCAGGAAGATGATGCCATGACTTGCAAGTGAATTGGATTTCAGTGACTCAAGGCTGTGAAAAGTCACCAGTCTCACTTTCTCCTTAAGAGCCATCTGGGTCCAGTGGCCAGATACAGATCAAGATGACTAGAGATGGCCACTTGCAGGTATTTGTTTATCTATCTGTCTGTCTATATATACACCCACATATGCATATATACAAGTACATATATATCTATTTACACATGTGTGTATATGTACATGTGTGTATATATGTATTCACATACACATATATGTGTATATATGTGAATATAGTGGTCCCCATTTCTGTTTGAATCTGACACCAGAGACCTAGAGCACGTAAAAGTTAAGTGACTTGCCCAGGACTGACTTCAAGACTGGCTCAACATTCACTACAGCACATATATACGGTGTATACATATGAATTTGCAAGATTTTTGCACAGGAAACATAAAGTAATGGGGGGGGGCAGAGAGCACTAGCATTTGAGGAGATCAAGAAAGACTTCCTGGAGGTGGTGGCACCTGAGTCATACTCTGAAGGAAGCTGGAGCCAGAAGAGATTTCTGCTGGGTTTGGGAGAGATGCCAGGGTAGTAAAAACAGTGTCCTAGGACAATTGACTTCACTCTCTGCAGGTGCATGGGTGTGTCTCTTTCTGCCTTAGTTTCCTTCTTTATGAAAGAGGGAGGCTGGGATAGATGACCTCCACGCTCCATCTGATGATCTGCAAAGGGTTCTTCCAGTCCTGAGATTCTCTAATAAGAGGAAGGAGAAGAAATCACCATCCTGGGAACGTTAACAGAGGAGGAGTGGGCTGGGAGGGGTACTGTTGCCTCGGGTGGGGCTTCTCTCTTTAGGCTTGTGGTCACTGTCATGCCCCCAGCCCACCCCCTCAGCCCACAGGCCACAGAGGACAGGGTGTACTGGTAGAGGGTGTTAAGGCCAAGCAGAAATCATTTTAATTCACTGGGGGGGGGGGGGGGGGATCAGTCTTACAGAGGGAGCAATCTTGCTAAAGCTTCAGAAGGTGATGCTGCAGTCCTGGCAGCTGGAAACCGGCTCCTGGCAAAGGGGCTGAAGCAAGTCACGCCCCCTGCAGTGCTTCACTGCTCACTGACACGCTCTCTTCACTCTTCCTGGCTATTCCCCTGCCTTCCTTTTCTAAAATCTCCATTCATCCAGTCTTCAAGGTTCAGTTCAATGGAGGTCCTCTTAGAGAGGCAGAATTTAGATGGAGGGGATACTAGCCTACAGTGTCTTTCAGGGGGTTAGAGAAAAGACCCAGGACAATTGCCCCACAGGTCAATTAGTCATTTTTAGAGGTGGGAAGAATTCTCTCTTTAAATGTTGCCAGGGCAAAGTCAGCAAGACTGGAGATAGAGGGAAAGAGGGAGAGGATAGGGCCCTGGACCTGGAGCCAGGAAAACCTGACTTTGATTCCTGCCTTAGATAATAATAACAGCTAACATTTACCTGGGGCTTACTATATGCTGTTCTGATGTTCAGTTCTTTCAGTCCAGTCTGAACTGGACTGACCCCATTTAGGGTTTTCTTGGCAAAGATAGTAGAGTGGTTTAATATTTCCTTCTCCAGCAGATGAGGAAACTGAGGCAAAGAGACTTAAATGACTTGCCCAGGGTCACCTAGCTAGTAAGTGTTTGAAGCTGGATTTGAACTCATGAAGATGAGTCATCCAGATTCCAGGCCCAACACTCTATCCACTTCACCAACTAGCTGACACCAGCATTCTAATTCAATATTTATTTATTAATGAGTAAATTATTTTATTTATTTGTATATGATTTATTTTTAAGAAATATTTGTTAATAGGTGAAACAATGAATGAATGAAAATAAGGCAACAAACCATATGTTTTGTATTTTCCAGGCTGTGGCTGAGTCTCCTCATTTGAAAAAGGGGGGTGTTGAACTAGGTGCCCCTTAAGTTCCACAGATGTGATTCTTTGAGCTATGTGGCACAATGGATAGAACTCTGGGCCTAGAATCAGGAGGACCTGAGTTCAAATCTTGTCTCAGACCTTTACCGGATGTGCAACCCTGGGCCAATCATCTAAAGTCTCATCTGTAAAAGGAAGATAAAAGGGTTGGCTAGATGGCACAGTGAATAGAGCATTGGTCCTGGAGTCAGGGGGACCTGAGTTCAAATTCAGCCTCAGACACTTAACACTTACTAGCTGTGTGACCTTGGGCAAGTCACTTGACCCCAATTGCTCTGACTTCCCCCCTCCAAAACACACACACACACACACACACACACACACACACACACACAGGAAGATAATAATAGCACAGGTTTGTTGTATCAAATGAGATAATCATTGTAAAAAATGCTTGCCCCAATGTGCCTAGTGAGTGCTTATGCTTGTTTCCTTCCCTTCTTCCCACAGACATTTCAGGAGGCACATACCCAGGATCAAATACAATTGACAGCCAGAGGCAGGGATTTGAACATTTGGGGGCTTCTGTCCCCAAGACCATTATTCTCTCTATTGCTGCCTCTAGGCTACATAACGTGAGTTGTGGAAATATCCACACGTGAAAATTCTTCTTACTGTCCTGGGATTATAGGCATTGGGTGTTATTAGGGTTGGTCTGGTCTGTTTTGTGGAGATTCTCCAACCTCAAATAGGTGGAAAGAAAGAAAATTTAGAGTCTGTAGATGTTCTCTGCTTTTCCTCTGAATTCTTTCCTTCAGGTAATTGGAGTAAAGAGACCCCCACTCCCAGCTTCTCTTTCCAGAGACTGGGCTTGCAGACACTGAAGTTAAAAATAAACCTTAATAAGATTTTAAATAAACACTTTCCACAAGGATTTGCTTCATGATTTTTTTTTCCCTATTCCTGGAACAGTGTGACTTAGAAACCAAGGGTATCCTTCCCAGAGAAGGAAATGTCAGAGGATCCCAAAGAGGAAGCTGGTCTGGAGAAGACTCAGAAATCACCCCCAGCTTACCAGAAGTAGCCAAAACCATTTGGTATATGGTAGCCGAGCTCCCCCAAACATCCTGCCTTCTGGGAACGTTTTAGCTAATCTCCTAACCCTAACCCTAGTCCCTGGGGGGGCTCCTCACTCGTATCACTCACCCACCCTGGATGTTTCTGCTCTTAGATGAAATGAAGCCATAGAGAGAAGAATTTTTCTTTAAATTTCTTCTACCATCCTTCCCTCCCCAACATGCCATCACTTTCAGGGATTCTCTTCTGGCTTCAGATGAATGTCTGAATCTGCTGTCCCTGTATCCACACAGGCTAACCTATTGTTTGCAAACTGTCCCTGGAATGTGCTCTGTGTTATTGGGGGAAGGGGGGGGGGGGTGGAGAAGAGGGAGAGAGGAGGAAAGAGCAAGAAACCTGAGGCCTCTACAAGCAATTATCAAGGGTGTTAGAAACATAAGCATTCTGGGGTTTGAAATGCCAGCCAGTGGGCACGTGATGGAGCGAATTTTTAGCTTTTCTCCCTTACACCTCCAAGTGAGAAAAGGTCAGAGGGGTGCTGGGATTGCTATCAACAGTACCAGATCTTCTCCAGTAGCCAAGAGGGAAAAAATATAAAGGAAAGGGATGGGGGGGGTGGAGGGGGGAGTGCAGGGAAAGGCAGAGAGAAAGATGAGAAAGGAAGGTCGTTTAATAATATATTATGTTGTGGGAACAGTTGAAATTCCCCACGATGAAACAGAACAATGGTCGTCTGACTCTCTGCCACCAAAGGCTGGCTTGAGACAGTTGAGAAAGCCCCTTTGAAAAGCTTCCTGGCAGAGCACCCGTCATGGGAAAGGGAGCAGTGGGTGGGGTTGTCCTCAGTGTGTCAGCAGCAGGAGAAAAACAAAGGAACAGGCAGGAGAACCATGCCCTGGGAACTGGGAAAGTGCCCGGAGAGGGCTCTTGGCTGAAGGCCAGGCCTGATTTTTAATGAAGCCACCTGAGTAAATGAGGGAGCACAGAGCTGCTGCTCCTCTATCAGTGTCCTCAAGCCATGTTTTGTTCAGTTAGCCAGACCGAGAAAGCGGTGCCCAAGCCACCCACTGCAGGTGGCAGTCTTGTCACTGCCTCCGACCAGGACAACTGTCCCCACCGAGGGGAGACAGATACCTTGCCTGAGCTGTGGTGCCACTTTGTGATGGAGACAAAACCCCAAGCTTTGACCACTCATACTCATTCATCTCTTCCAGATATTTTCCACATTAACCCTAGTGTCCTGGCCCAAGGCCAGCCCAAGTAATTGCCTTCCACCAGGCTCCATTTTGCCTTAGGTTTCAATTGAACTGAGTATTTTTCATCATTTTCTTTCTGGAGCTGTGGTAAGACAGGAGTGTCCCTGCCAGGATACAATGTTAAGTCACTTTCTGTGCCTCAGTTTTGGGATTTGAGACTAAAAAGAGAAGGAAAAAAACAAGATGAAAGAAACAATGGAATATGCAAAGTTGTGTGGTACAGTAGAAAGTGCCCTGGACTGGGAGGGAAAGGATCCAGGTTCAAATGTCAACTCTACCACTGTTATCTGGGTGACCTTGGGTAACTTACTTGTACCTTCTGGACATTTGCAAAAAGCGAAGGTTTTGGACTAGACAACCACAGAAGTTGTTTCCAAATAGAAATTTATGATCTTCTGTCTTCATAACACAACTAAACTGCAAGAGCTCTCTAAATTTGGCAAAGTCAGGCTAATAGCAGGGAGCTACCCCTGACTAAAAAAAGCAAGTAAAGACAAAGAAACCATCCTAGGCAGTCTCCACCCTCCTTCTTTGGCCACTCCCCATAAGCCCATCTTTCCAACCCCTTGTGTAGATCTCTCCAGGCTGAGTCTGTGACAATCTTCCACTTTCAACCTCTGAGAATACTTTGTTTGGTTCTTTTCTAATGCAATTATCACATTATGTGATCATTGTAATTATCTGTATTGGTGTTACATCACTTTAAATGTATTGGGGGTCCTGTCTTATCTGAACCTTATATCTCCCCCAGACCTTTCTATGGTCTTTCTAAGCATTCTGTTTATTGTTGTTCAATCGTTTTAGTCATTTAGTTTAAGTTTCTGTGATCTCATTTGGGGTTTTCTTAGCAGAAATACTCAAGTGGTTTGCCATTTCCTTCTCCAGCTCATTTTACAAATGAGGAAACTGAGATGAATAGGGTTAAGTGACTTGCCCAGGGTCACCCATCTAGTAAGTGTCAGAGGTCAGATTTGAACTCAGGAAGATGAGCCTTCCTGATTCCAGGCCCAGTGCTTTAGCCACTGCGTCACCATCATTCCGAAGGTATTTAATAAATGTTTATTAATGAATGAAAGTAAATAAGGCGACAGACCCTATGTTTTCTATTTTCCAAGCCACTAATGTGTTTAGATATTCAGGTCCATGTCACCACAAACCATCAGAATGTCCTGGAAATGCCAAAATAGTACATAAATAAGTCAAGTTAGAAAGCATTGCGGTAGAGCTGACACCTTTCTTACATGAAGAGCCACAAATGACAGCAAATTGTAGGCTGATGAAGCAAAGTAATTAAGCCTAACAATGGACATATTACTTATAGCCATGTGGTTTGTAAAGGACCACTGATTGGCTTCCACAATTCTTTTACTGGGGCACATGCTCATATTCAATTATGGCAAGGAAATAGAATTGATTGTCCACTGATTTTACTCCTAAGGCACCAGTACGGTTGGGTGTTATATTCATGTCACCAGAATTGATCATTAGGAAAATAAATCTGACCTACAAGGATTACCATTTTGAGCAAGTGGCTTTACCTCCCTGGGTCTCAGTTTCCTCATTACACAAAGGGGTTGGGTTAGATGGCCTCTGAGGCCCCTTCTAGGCCTGTATCTATGAGATTAGGATCTGGAACAGCTAGATGGCACAGTAAAAAGAGTGTCAAGTCTGGAGTCAGGAAGAGATGCTGGTATCTGACCTGAGACACTTACTAGCTGTGTGACTCTAGGCAAGTCACTTAACCTCAGTTTTTGTTGTTCAATCACGTCCTACTCTTCATGACCCTATTTGGAGTTTCTTGACAAAGGTTCTCAAGTGATTTGCCATTTCCTTCTCCCACTCATTTCACAGATGAGGCAATCAAGCTTAAGTGATTTACTGAAGATCACACAAGTAAGTTTCTGAGGTCACATTTGAACTCAGGTCTTCCTGACTTTAGGCCTGGTGCTCTGTGCCCTGCACTACCAGGCTCTGTCCTTGGAAAATGTATAATAATAGGGGCGGCCAGGTAGCACAGCCGACCCCAGTGTCGGGATGACCTGGGTGATCGAATCAGGGCTCAGATACTTAGCACCACACCCAGAAATAACTGGCCGTGTAACCTTTAGCAAGTTACTTAACCCCAATTGCTTTTAAAAAAATGTATAATAATAACAACTACCTGCTAGGGTTGTCATGAGAATTGAATGAGGTGATAACTATAAGGTATTTAAATAAATGTTTTTTATTATTATTCTCATCAAGCAGATCCAAAGCTATTTGTATTTTAACAAGGTTTGTAGTTTCATAGTAAAGCCAAAGAGATCCAGGAAACACTGATTTATTGACTAGAGTATCTCCTATGGGGCTAATTTCTTTCTCCTTGCTGATGATACGGTTGTACTGGGAGATCTCAGTTGCCAGTGTCTCCCACTGATTTAGAATGATTAAGGAAGAGACCTCAAAGGTTATCTAGTCCAACCCCCTCATTTTTCAGAGAAGGAAACTGAGGGCCATAGAAGTAAAGTGACTTACCCAAGGTCACTTGGGTAGTAAGTACCAGGACCAAATTCCAAACTTTTTGACTTCAAATCAAGTCCACAGTATCTATAATTACAGCTTTTTAATATAGAATCTTTGCCATTAAAAATTCAGCTTATGCCCACTAACTGTAGGTGTTCCCCAGGGCTCTTTTCTCATCTCCATCACTTCATGATACCATCCATGGATTCAATTAGCATCTCGACACTGATGATTCTTAGATCAATAGGTCAGGCCCTGACATCTCTCCTGATCTCCAGGCTTTCATCTCCAGTTGCCTATTAAACATTTCAAAATGGATGTCCACTAGTCATCTTAAACTTAATGTGTCCCAGGCTGGAGGAAAAAAAATGGCAAACCACTCTAGTGTCTTTGCAAAGAAAATACCAAAAGGGATCGATCATGAAGAGTAAGACATGACTGAAAAATGACTAAACAACAAATAAAGACAGAGTCAACTGGACTCTCTCGTGCCACTCCCCACATCCAATCTGGTGCCAAGCCCTGTTGACTCTGTATTTGTTGTTTAGCTGTTTTTCAGTCATGTCTGACTTCATGATCAATTCCTTTTGGTATTTTCTTTGCAAAGACACTGGAATGGTTTGCCATTTTTTTCTCCAGCTCATTTTACAGACAAAGAAACTGAGGTAAACAGGATTAAGTGACTTGCCCAGGGTCACATAGCTAGTAAGTGTCTGAGGTCATATTTGAACTCAAGAAGATGAATCTTCCTGTCTCCAAGATCCACATGCTCTCTCTGAAAATGTCACCACTCTGGTGTTGTAGTCCCTCATCGCCTCACCCCTGCACTATTTAAATAGCCTGCTGGGTGATTTCCTTGCCTCAAGTCTCTTCCCACTGAAGTATGTCCTCCAATCAGCTGTCCAAGAGCAAGTCTGACAAGGTCCTGCCCTTTTTCCCCTGTCCCTCATTCAATCAACTCCAATGGTCTCCTATTACCTAAAGGATCAAGTATAAAATCCTCTGTTTAACCTTTATAAACTGCCCCCTTTCTACCTTTCCAGTCTTTCTACACTATACTCCCCTACGTATTCTCTGCAATCCAATGACAACCGGATATTGTTCTTTTCACAAGACTGGCCATTTCCCAAATCTGAGTATTTTCACTGGTTGTTCCCCCCATACCTGGAAGGGTCTTCCTCCTCATCTCTACCACCTGGCTTCCTTAAAGTCTCAGCTAAAAAATCCGACCATCTTCAAAGAGCTTTCCCCAATCCTCCTTAATCCTAGTGTCTTCTTCCCTCTGATAATCTTTGATTTATTGTCTATATCTTGTTTTTATGCAGTTGTTCATGTTATTGTCCATACAAACACACACAGAGAGATACAGACACACACACACACACTTAGGCTATGAGCTGCTTGAGAGCAGGGACCATTTGGGGTTTGTTTTTTTGTTTTTGTATTTTGGATCTCCAGTGATCAGCACAATGCCTAGCACATAAAAAAAAAAAAAACTTAATTATTGTTAACTGACTGATTGACTGAAACTACTATATGGTATCTTATTCAAGCTTCACAACTACTCTAAGAAGTGGGGAGGACAAATATCTCCATTTTGCCAATGAGAAAGCCAGGTCTCAGAGAAGTGAAGAAATTTCTTCAACATCCCATAGTTGGTCATAGAATGGAGACCAGGTCTCCTAAATCTACATCTTGTGCTGACCACACTGTCTCAAGTTAGAGAAAGGAAACTCTAAGTGTTCAGTGTTAGGTATCAGCCATAAATAGAAGAAGGGGCAGGGAGGTATTTTCCTGAGATGGCTGGTCATCATCAATCAATCAACAAGCATTTATTAAAAGCTTACTTTGTGGCAGGTCTAGGCTCTAAGAATATCTAAACAAATAAATAAATAAATGATTGAACAAATAACTAAATAAATGGATGGATAAACGAGTCAATCAACAAACAAGTAAATAAAGCAGTAAGCACTAAACAGGCAAAAGCATTCCCTGCCCACCGGGAGCTTACACTCTAAAAGTAGAGACAAAATGCAATAAATAGGAACGTGCGATTTATCCCAAGTAAATTGAAAGTAATTACAGAGGAAAGGTCTAGAAGTTGGGATACACAACCTGGGCCAGATCAACCCTGGCTTTTACTGGAGAAAAAGAAGGGTCTGTCTCTGTTAATGACTGTAGTAATTGAAGGATAGCCTATTCATTGCAGTGTGCTTTTAAGCTTGTCCTCTCTTAAATGTCCCGTCAGGCTTCTGCTCAGGCTTCCAGACTTCACTGCGGTATTATGAGATCATTAAAAAGTGCCTTGTGTTCCCTTCTACATTGGTGCAGCATAAATGTAAAGGAATTATCACTTTTCTTCTTTCCCCTTCCTCCAACCTCAGTTCTCCAGAGGATGAAATTCAAATATGCCCAATTTAAAGAACAAAGTTTAAAAAAAAAATACTGAGCACTGAGTTAAAAATGGAAACTAGATTATGCAAAAAAAAAAGTATTTTCAAGGTGTCATTCTCTGTGTTTCTATTTTGCAAGTTTTAAAAGAGGAATAAAAGTGTAAGGCAGAGGGAAATTTCTCTGATGGCAGCATTTACATAAGAAACACATTTGGTAAAAAGGAGCCGCAACTCTGAGAGTGTCCTTATTATAGAGGACTGAAACACTCCCTGGGAATTGGGGGAGGTTTCAATTAGTTGGGGAGGGCAGAAAATAAAAATCCTCTTTTGCAAAATGCAAATCCTTCCCATACTCTGAGAATTCCACCCAAGGAAAGGGCCACACTGGGTTTGGCTCCAGACAATGCTCTCATTGTACCGATCTCTCTTACCTTCTCATGCCTTCATTACAATTCCCAGGCTCCTCTGATAATTGCTTGACATGTCCTAACACTGCCGTTTGTGCTGCATCAGAGTTCTGTGTTCCTGAGGACAATTCTCAAGGAGGCCATTGTTTTCAGGGATTGTGCATTTGGCTCTAGAAATGGACCCACAGGAAATTGATTGGAACTTGGGAGAGCAGAAGAAGTTCCAGTCAGTCAGTCAATCAATCAACAGGCATTTATTAAGCTCTTACTGTGTGCCAGGCATTGTGCTAAGCCCTAAGAATACCTAAATAAATGGATGAATAGATAGATAAACGAATGAAGGAACAAACAATAAATAAACAGACTGATAAATAAGTAGGGGCAGAAACCAAAACAAAGCAAAGCAAAAACCCCTACAGCTCCTTCCTTCAAGGAGAGTACATTCTAACTGAAAATAGACAACATGTAAATAGCTTGGTACATACAAGACATGATAGAAGGTAATCTGAGAGGGGAAAACACTGGCAGCCAGGGGGGGACCAGGAAAGGTCTCTTGCTGAAGGGAAGATTTGAAATAAATCTTAAAAGAAACTTAAGGGATAGAACACAGGGGGTGTCATTTGCTCCTGCAAGCACATGCCAGCACTGTGTGTGTCCACACCCAAAACAGTCAGGAAACACCTACTACGTACCAAACAAACATTTCTCCCTTATATTATAGATGGAGAGACAGCTCTAAAGCCAGGAAGACCTAAGTTAGAGCATTACTTTTAACTCATATTGTGTGATGCTGGGCAAGTCACTGAACCAAGCCCTCAGTGTTCTAGAGAGCTCTGACATTCTAAGTTACAGACAAGATGCTGACCTGTGTTGGCAGAGGAAATTTCTTCATCCAGAACTTTTCTGTGAGTTCCAGTCCCTAATCCTATCCCTGTTTGGGATGGTTCAAAAATCTTTGTGCAGCTTTAAACTATTAAAGCTTTAATAATATAAAATTTAAAGCAGTTTTGAGCTTTAAAGTTCACTAAGATTTTTGGGACAACCTGGTTAAGAGATATGCATTCTAAATGATCAAATATAAGTAATAATCATAGTCTGAGGAGCATTAAACATCAAAGATACAACAGCAGGATGATGACTTGTTCTAAGGCCATTTCTATCTGAAAACCTCAGGAATGAGATTTTTTTTTAAATGATTATAATAACTGGTCTGAATAGCACTTTTAAGTTTGCAAAGCACTTTCCATACATAGCCTCATTAGACTCCCACAACAACCCCATGAGGCAGATGCATGGTGTAGTAGAGAGAGTGCAGGAATTGAGGCAGAGGATCAGGGTTCAAATATGGCTTTGCTGCTTACTACCTGTATGACCTTCAACAAGTCACTTTTCTTCCGGGTCTCAATTTCCTCATGTTAAATGAAGGAGAGTAGGTGGACTAGACCTTGAAAGTCCTTCCCATCTCTAAATCTATGGCCCTAATGTAGTATTAACCCCACTTTAGAGATGAGAAAACAGAGGCTCCAAGAAGTTGTGTTGTACTTTGCATTCTACCGACCCATCTTGGTTCATTCATTCATTCATTTATTCATTCATCCATTCAACTACTCATTCAGACAGTTATTAAATTGCCTATTATGTAACGTGTACGCTGCTCCTAGGAAAGATAAAAGGAGTCATAACTAGGAATTCTTTAATGAGAAATTAACTTCTATTTTGTATATATTTGTGTTTGTACATGTTTTCTCCCCTGATAAAGTGTCAGCTTCTTAAGTAAGGGGAGTTCCTTTTTTATTTTTATATTCTTGGTGCCTACTACAAAGTAAATGCTTGGCAAATATTGATTGGTTGATTTATTGACCTACTGCAAAAACAGTTGAACCAGTAGAGAGTGGTACTGCCATTGGTAGTAGTGGGGTGAAGGGGAGATGGACAGTAAAGTTGAGGATAACCAGGTCACTGGCTGAGAGAGAGACAGTCCAGTCTATAAAGCTGAAGGGGTTGGAGGGACAGATAACACAGTGATGGGATCCTGTGATTGATTGCTTTGGACTGGGCAAGGAAGTGGAATTATGCCACATGAAAAACCAGCAGAAGACTATAAGGCAAAAGAATCACAATCTGGGGTGGGATGTGGGTAGGGGAGGAAATGTGTCCTTCCTGTTGACACCCTGGGACAAAGCTCTAGCTTCCACACCCTGGTTATGGTTTTGATGATAAAGGATAATTTGGACATCAGTTCCTCATCTGTAAAAATGAAAGTATTTCATCAGACTAGCAAAGTTAACAAAAAATTAAAATGACAAATGCTGGAGAAGCTGTGGGAAAGCAGGTGCATTAATGCCCTATTGGTAGAGCCTTGACCTGATCCATTCATTCTGGAAAACAATTTGGAATGATTCCCAAAAAACTATGAAACTATTTTATTATAGTATTACCTTATATTGTTATATAAAGCTATGAAATCCTTTGACCCAGAGATGCTATTAAGTCTATACCTCACCCCACCCCCACCCCAAACCAAAGAAATAGGAAAAAGACCCACATGCACAAAAATTTGTTTAGCAGCTCTTTGTGGTGGCAAAATATTAGAAAATGAATAGGTACCCACCAGTTGGGAAATGACTGAACAAGTTATGGTATATGAAGGTGAAGTAATATAATTGTACTATGAGAAATAATTAAGAAGTTTTCAGAGAAACCTGTGAAGACTTTTATGAACTGATACAAAATAAAGTGAGCAGATCTAGGATAATAATTTATTCAATGAAAACAACATGGTAAAGACAAAGAAACTTTGAAAGACTTAGAAACTCTGATCAACACAATGTGATTGCTGACCCCAACCCCAGAAGCTCTTTCTGTAGAATGTTCTCCAACCATCAGAGTATATATCCCAGTGGGAAATATAGTGCAAAGAATCTCAACCAGTGAGTAAGACTGTTCTTAGTCCCAGGCATTACAGGAAATTAAGTCCTTGGGCCATGCCTATAATATTATTTTTTAAGGTATGACATGGCATGAATTAAGGAAGAATTGGACTTCCCTCTCTATTGTCTTTTTTTTTCCTATTACAAATTGTGTGAGGGCTTTCCAAAGCCACAGCCAAGGTGCGGAAGCTAAGTGCTTTCTAAGAATGGGCTAGGGTAGGGACTGATGGCCCAATTTCCCCATCTTGACCTTTAGGTTCCTAGAAAAGGCATCTACAAAACACATTCCTTGGGAAAGCCTGAGTCTAAATTTTGGTTGCCTCTTTTGTGTTTGTTATTTCTCATATTGGGCAATTGAGTATTTATCCTGAGACAGATATGTTAAGACTTGGAGGCTACCTTGTGAATTTGAGAATCCGGAGACCCTGGGTGGGGAGCCCCAGATATTGTAGGAGGGGAGGGGTCCCCTCGCAGCTACTCTGGACTTCTTGAAAAGGACAACCATTAACAAGGGCAGTAGCACCAACCTAATTATTTTGCTAGCAGATATATAGCAGTAGTGGTTTGTATAGTATTAAGTCAAGAAGAAATGGAAAATATCTAATTAGCAGTCCTATAAACTACTTTAAGTTTTGATGAGGCTTGTGTATCTGTTTCCCAGCAGGTTGTAGCAGTAATTGTAAGCTAAGTTACTGAATCCTATTTTATCTGTGTGTGTGTGTTTGTCAAATGTGTGCTGTTGAGTGACCTGTGTTTAGCATTTCCTTTGTGTGTAGGAATAAATTATCTATTCCATTCTGGAATCATATTGTACACTGAGTATCTTTCTACTCCCTCTTTTGGGGGAAACCTTAGATATGAGTGAAAAATGAAGCTACCAATGACATCATCTCCAGATTACAGGTGTAATGGTGTTGGGAACTTGGAAGCTCTTCCCTGCCCCTTAATAGGCTTAGGTGAATTTTAGGACCTTTCCTGATTTTAAAATAAACTTTGCCCCCAGATAAGCTGAATGTGGTCACACGGAGTCTGTGGTGGGAGGCTTGTTTTTTCAGGAAGGCACACTTTTGTTACTTTGTAGTCAAGTGGGTCAGAAGGGTTGTGATATCCTCTTACCCTGAAGAAGTCTATCTATACCTGTTTGGGATTCATTTTGGGAAGAGTTCTGTGATTTGGACAGATGAGACTCTAGGCATCCATTGGGTCCCCCAGCTTTGAAAACCCAGATGTTAGTGCTTCTCTCTCTGGTGACTAACTGTATGTATGTGATGGTCAGACAGCTAGAAGCCCTATCTGTTGGTCTGCTGAATTTTATTTTGTCTATATTTTTGTCTGCTTGTAACTTCTGTTTGTATTTTCTCTGAAGTTCAGGGTACTTACTTTTGCCCCTGAACTAGGTAAATGATATATGTTTGATTAAAGTAAGATTGTTAACCCTTTTTCAGGTGCTTTCCTTTAGAAAAGCAGATCTAAGAACCTGTGCTAACAGCCATCCTGGGTAGGTAGGTGCTTGTTGCTACAACAGGGAAAGGGTTTAATGAACAATAAAGTAAAAGAAAATGGATCCTAACTCCTTGCGTTATAGGCCTGGTTTTACCAGGACTAATTCTGGTCTCAACTATATGACTGGGTGCAGAGTTGAAAGCAGTCCCTTGAGAAAAGGGGTATAAGTCAGTGTCTGTCCCTATGGGCCCAGCAGCAATTCCTTAGACTTGTACATACTTCTGTATTGCTTGTCTTTTAAAATGGATCAAGGAGGACACCTGTAGCAAATCTAAATCCACACCTGCCACCCCCCTCCATGTGTCTTTACCTCTGAAGTATACTGCTAGGTAAATAGGTATGGGAGAGGCACAGTAGTTAGGTTTGCCACTTTCGTTTATTCTTTCTTCTCTGTTTTTTAAAAAATATTGAGCATTTATATTTATTTTCTCTCCCTCCCATTCCCTAATTAAAAAAGAAAAAGAAAACAAAACCCTTGATTGATTTGGTATAGTCAAGCAAAACAAATTCCTGCTTTGGCCGTGTTCAAAAATGTCTGTCTCATTTTGCTTTTTTCAGTTCATCAGCTCTCTGTCAGGAGGTGGGCAACATGCTCTATCATCAGTTTTTCAGAATCATGGTTGTTTACTGAGTTGATCGATTCCTGAGTCTTTCGAAGTGATTTGTCTTTGTGATGTTGTTATTGTGTTTTCCTGTTCTGCCTGCTTTCCTCAGCATCCATCCTGTCATTCATTTACTCATTCAACATCCATTTAGCCAATTGTTGGTCAGTCATTTTTTTCAGTTGTATCTGACTTTGTGGCACCCTCTGAGGTTTTCTTAGCAGAGAAATTGAAGTGTTTTGCTATATCCAGCTCATTTTGCTGATGAGGAAACTGAGGCAAAGAGGGCAAAGTCAGTAGCCCAGGGTCACACTACTGCTAAGTGTCTGAGCCTAGATCTGAACTCGGGAAGATGAATCTTTCTGACTCCAAGCCTAATACTCTGTCCACTGTGCTATCTAGCTACGCCATTTAGTTGGTAATTCAGTCAGTAATTCTGGGAAAAACACTGAGGCAGCCATATAAAGATGAATACAATCCTCTTGCCCTTGCTACCTGTAATGGAAATGTAAATTTGTAAGATCTTCCCTGCCCCTAGGCTAAAGTGCACCTGGAGCCTGGGGTGGGAGGCTTGTTTTTCAGTAGATACTTCTTGATTGGCCAGTGAGTCAATAAGGTTGTTACATTCTCTGAGCCAGGAGAAGGCTATATAAGCCCTGATGTGAGGCTTTGTTTTGGGGGCTCACTTTGAGAAGTGTTCTGTGATTTGATATGGATTCTGGGAAGCTGTTGTCCAGACACGCGCCCCCCCCCCCAGCTTTGAAACCCAGATATTGTTTGGTATGGATGTAATGGTTGCACAGTTTGGAAAACTGTGTACTTAATCTGTTTCTGTCTTGATAATTCTGTCTGTATATTCTGAAGTTCGGGGTGCTGACCTTTTTCCCCTGAACAAGGTAAACGATACATATCTGACTGATTAAAGTAAGCTTGTTAACCCATTTTGAGTTGCTTTCCTTTATCAAAGCAAATCCAAGAACCTGTGGTGGCAGCAAACCCTGAAGACACTTGGGGTGCTTGCTGCTACACTACCTGGTGATAAAGGATCCATTGTCCTACTTGACTTTATTCTGGCCTCTCCCCTCTAGAACAGAAGTCAGGATTCCTGTTCTCCAAGAGCTTATAGTGTAGTGAGCAGCTGGATGGCACAGTAGATAGAGTGCAGGACCTGGAGTTAGGAAGACTCATCTTCCTGAGCTCAAACCTAGCCTTAGACACTTACTAGCTGGGTGACCATGGCCAAGTCACTTCACTCCATCAGCCTCCATTTTATCTATTAAATGAGCTGAAGAAGGAAATGGCAAACCACTCTAGTACCTCTGCCAAGAAAACCCCAAATGGGATCACAGGGACTGAAACGACTCAACAAACAAAAAGGTGGGGGAAGATAAGATAATTTCCTAAATAGTTTTTAAGAAAATGAATATTGTATGAAGAACCTAATCATACTTACTATGAGGGCTCTGAAGACAGAGAATTCTGTATTATTGGAATAGTTGCTCTGAGTCAGTGAAAGCCAGGATAAGACCAGTCAGGGCTGCTCCTGAGATCTTCCAGGAAAACACCCATAATCTAACATAGTCTGGTTTGATCTGGGCATCATAGCTGTTCCAGAGGTGAGAGGCCTGAAGCAAGTCCAGGAGGCCAATGGCTCCATTATCATCAGGGAGCAAAGACCAGAAGCAGGAAACCCATCCAAAGTTCCAAAGACTAACCATGACTCATATTAACATATGCTTTGAAGATTTCAAAATGCTGTCCCCACAACAAATCTGGGAGGTCAGTAGCACAAGTATTATTTTACAGATGAGGAAACTGAAGGAAAGAGATTAGTCCAGAACTAAAAAGCTAGTCAACAGTGTAACCGGAATGAAACCCCCAACTCCTCATGTCAAGTGCAGTGCTCTCATTACTGTACCATATTGCCCCTATGGTTCTGATCATCAGGATCCAAAGCCAAATGTGTTAGGAAGGGCATTGATCTTTCTCAGCTTCATCCACCACCACCTTCACCTCCCCCCCTCCACCCTCCCCCCAGTCACTTCTCACTTTTCCTTTTAATGATATTCTTGCATTTTAAATCATTTCCTCTAGTCCTCAATTTGATCTGCCTTGAAAGAGTCAAGATAATGCCTGGAGGAGATACTTCATTGAGGTTCAATTTCTGTTTGTCAGTCCTTTGTCTTTCCCTTACCCAGAAAGCAAACTTTCCTGGGTCCCAAGGCCTGGCTCCTTCAATCAAAGAGCTGGGACAACCCTAAAAATGTGCCTCCTGGAAATTCGCTATAAAACGCAAAGGTTCCAAATTTTATCTCAACTCTAGGTCAGATAAACTATGCAAATCCTGTATTGATTAAGTTTTATCAAGAAATCTTATTATATCAACATACTTCCCTTGGTACTATCTCCTCCAGTCATTCAATTTCACTGCCTTAGGTGTAAGCAGCATGCCCACAGAACCTGCTCCTGAAGCTTCAGGACTATTCTGATTGCCATTACTCCTCCCTTGTCAGGCTCTGGCATGGGTCACCCCTCACACCTCACATTTCACCAAGCCCTCTGGAATCCCTGCTCTATATCAGCAAACTCCTGTAGCACTGCAACCAACACTGCTCCCATCTCCTTGACTTTGTTTTAAGTTGGCTACCTCCTGAGGATAGCAGACCCCCCTTAAAAACCTTCAACTCATGGTCATTCCTTTGCTCACCCCCTCTTACTCACAGAACTTAAAGAAAGGGTAGACAAGCTATTTTTTCCCTACTGTTGGGAATCCAAGCTGGATTCAGTCAAAGGGCCACACTTGAGGACCTAGAGGGTCACATGTGGCCTCAAGTCCACAGGTTCCCCACCCCTGGTCTAGTGCTTTCAGGCCACCATCTCATCCAAGCCTCATAACCAGTATGTAGATTCTATCATTATTCCCACAAGCAAACATGTAGCCCCTCTTTCTGGAATTCCATCAACTATACCATGATGCCTCTTTATTATCCTCACACCCATTCCATTTTTGTTCCTTCCAAGACCATTCACTCGATTATACCACCCTCTCTCCACCCTCAGTGCTGTCACCTAATTAATCCAGATGATTTTTCCAACTATTTCAATAAGGCTCATGACCTTCCTCTATCACAATTCCAAGAGACATCTGCACTCACGTTGATAACCTCAGTAGCAACTTGACCTTCCAATTCTAACAGCCTCCTTCTTTTCATCCACATGCCTGACATGGCCATCCCTTAGATCTCAACATCTCGGTTTCTTATGGAACAAGGTTTTATCCACCTTCCAGATGGATCCTTGATGTTCCCATATTCATTCACATCATCCCAAATTTTAAGGTAATTAAAGGGAAATCTTTAGATGTTTCCTTATTAATTTCTAAAGTTACAATCTTGGTCTAATGAATCAAAACTCTGAACCTTCTCTCCATTTTAATAACCAATCTTTTTTTAATAGACAGAGGGGGAAAGCATCTTTTCCCACAAGCAGTTGCTCATTTTTCTGCATGTAACAAAACATTTCATCTCCTAGAATTAAATAAACAGCAAAGCCATGACTAGAAAAAATGTCAACAGTGTAACAAATAATAAAACAAAGAGAAATGATTATTTACAATGTTTCAACTTTGAGAAAAATCACAGCCAGAGTCACTTTAACCATCATTACTGCTCTTAACTTCTCACTTCTGGAATATATTCCCACCATTCAGCTCTCAGGTTAGCAACAGCAGTCTCAATAATCCTTTTCTTATTTATTCTTAAGCATTAAATATAATTCCCTCAGGACACAATCTCTCTCCAGCTATGCCACGTAATCACTATACTCAATATCTTCACAGATTCCAAATAGAATGACAAAAACTCAGTCTCTTTAATGAGGACAGTTAAAATTTAATCTCTTTACAAGTGACAGTTAAAACCTTTCATCTCCTCACGGAATCTCTTAAGGAATGGGTATTGTAGTGTCTATACAGTACTAAAATATTATATAATATATTGATATAGAATAGAGAGTTTATATAATACATTATTTAATACTTATATGTTATATTAGTAGAACATCAATATAGTATATTACATAATATATAATTTGTTCATTTCTATCTCTAAGTGTTATAAATTACACTTTTTCTTTTTTGCTTCCTATAATTTATAGGCTGTCTCAGAATGGCTTCTGATATTGTTCTGATTTGCACTCAGCTTTTTTTTAAATTCAGGTTTTGATTATTTCATTTTCTCTGCTCTGGTTCAATTCCTATGTAGCTCTTAGCCTCTCCTGGCCTAAGGGGGTTAACTTTCTTTTCACAATATGATGAGCCAGTGGCTCACTCAGGTTTCATACCCATGTGAGTAGAAGCTACACTTAGCTTGTTTTAAGAGATGGAGGTTTGTATTATATTGTGCGTGCCCGCATACACACATACACACACACACACACACACACACAGAGTGATTATTTCTACCCACTGATCTGCTTTCTTCTATGTGACTTGGCAAATCACCCAACCTCCTGGTCCCTTCCCCCTCATTTGCTTGTCTGTAAAATGATGAGGCTGATCTAGATGACTTCTGAGATCCCTTCCAACTGGCTCCAACTCTGTGATCCAGAGTCAAACTGTCAGGTGGGATAAAATGCAATTCAATGACACGCTCCTTTCTAATTTCTCCTATCCTTCGTCATCTCCTCCAGCCTTGATTTCCCTTGCCCTTTCTGACCTTTTCAGCTTGGTTTCATGCTGTATTTCAAAGTTAAATGACCTGGGGTATAGTCCTGGCTCTAAACTGACATTTTTGTGACTGTAAGTACAGTCAGTTAATGTCTCGGAGTCCCAGGTGCCTCAGTCCTAAAATGGATAAAATAATAATACTTGTACTACCTGAGTGTTTTATAAACCACAAAGTGTTATTACAGATGTGAGCTATTATTTATACTTAATCACCTGGTGCAATGCCTGATCTCCAACAGCTTCTCTGTTTTTAAAGTGTTTTATAACAATGAAGCTTTATATTATTCCGTTTGCTCATTGATTCACTCATTCCATAGAAATTCACTTCCAATGGACTGGGATAATGTTATTGCTTCTCGGACAGCACTATGGCCCTTTTACCAAGATGGCAGGCCAATCTGCCGCCAGATTTCATTTTCTAACTGGGCTCTCTTCCCGCCTTTGCTACTGATACATTATGTTTCCATAAGGTGATTCTCTGGCCTAAAGCACTGCTTTTGTTCAGTGGAGAAAAATAACCACCTGGGCTTTGTTTCAGGTCTCCTAGGCCTACAGAACAGTTTTATGTGCCATGTAGATAAAATTCCAAGAATACGGTTTCCCTTGGAAATACCTGCCCTTTCCACAAGATGCAGAATTTTCTTGTATCCAAAATGAGAACACAATTGTCCATAGATCAGAGAGAGTTCTGGAAATAAGAATTATCTTCAGAGTTCTCTCCCTTGATAGAAGAAAGTTAGTTTAATCCTATCTGATCCTATTTAATCATCTGGTTGGTATTTATTAAGTGTATAAAAGAGCAGCTAAAGTGATGCAATGCATAAAGTACTGGGCCTGGCGTCAGGAAGACCTGAATTCAAATCCAGCTTCAGACACTTACTAGCTGTGAGACCCTGGGGAAGTCACGTAACCTCCATTTGCCTCAATTTCCTCACCTGTAAAATGAGCTAGAGAAGAAAATGGCAAACCATAACAGTATCTTTGCTGAGAAAATCCCAAATCGGGTCACAAAGAGTCAGCCATGACTGCACAACAAAAAGAACAAATGTTTAAAGCCCTATCCTAGGATCTGAAGATGTAGACAAAACCAAAAACAGCTCCTGTCCTCGGAGAGCTTACTTATCTACACTGAGAAAAGGACAAGGGACCATTTTGATCAAATAAACCATTTTTCTTGCCAAGGCGACCAACATCTCACCCCCTCTTACCATCTAATTCATCCTTCTGACTGTTTCCATCCATGGAACCATCTCACTAGTCAGCTAAACTCAAAGCCTTGAAGTAATTTTTGACTCTTTCTTTTTCTTTGTTCCCCATATATGCTATAATGCCTTGCCAACCCTTCTCGTGCAGTTCCTGCTTCTCCATGTTGGTTCTTACCTTTCCATTCCTACTACCATGAACAAAACCACTTCAAACACACGCCATTATCTCTTGCCTGAACTATTACAATGGTCTCTGAACTATTCTTTCCGCATGTAGGCTCTCCTCTATCTAATCCTATATAATATTGTCAAATTGATTTTCTTAAATAGCAATCTGATCGTATCAACCACCTGCTCAAAAAAAATATTAAGAGCCACACACTCCCTACAGAACAAAGTTCAAACCTCTTGGCTGACTTCTCCATTATCTGCTCCTAATCGACCTTTCCATCCTTATCTCCCACTTCTCCTTTGCATGTGCCTTCTATTCCAATCAAGTTGGCTTACTTGCTAATCCCTGACCTTACCGTAAACTTTTCCTTAGACTTGCCTCGCTCACACTATTTCCTTCTTCCAGAACATACTGATGTTTTCTTTATTCCTCATTTTATTATTCCTCAGATGGTGTTGCCCTCCTCTTGGAATCTATTCACCCCTCAAGGCCTAACTGATAGGCCCTTTCCTTCAATAAATATGCCCCGACCCCCATCACCTGGAAAGTGATCTCTCCTTCTACTGAATTTCTATAGCATCTTGAATTTTCTTGCATGCAATAATATTACACTCTACTTTTTACTGTATTTATT
Organism: Petaurus breviceps papuanus; assembly: GCF_028583685.1. Taxonomy (NCBI): domain Eukaryota; kingdom Metazoa; phylum Chordata; class Mammalia; order Diprotodontia; family Petauridae; genus Petaurus; species Petaurus breviceps. The sequence continues at coordinate 39,613,268 of NW_027185798.1, read as the reverse complement.
TGCTTTAATTTATTATCTCCTTTATTGGAATGTAAACTCTGAGAACAGGGCAGGGACCATCACCACGTCTTTCATAGTTTCTTGTATATTGTAGATGTTTAATAAGTGTTACTTGAATTAAGACAGTGAACCTTAAAAGCACTTAAAACTGGACATGATACATTTGTTTTTAACCATTTTTAGGATTTATAATGTAGAGGAAAAGGGAATTATATATTTACATGTCCCGCTTTAAGAAAAGCCAATAAATTTTAAAAAGCAAAAAAATACAAAATCAAAACAGAACTCCACAATGTCAGAGTTGGAAGGGACCTGAGTGGTCATCTCGTCCAGTCCATACCTCCAAATTCCAATGGTTCTTTTTTTGGGTATGGGTTGGGCTGATAGTTACCAAGGTCCCTTCTAACTCTGAAATTCTGTAGTTCTGGTTAGAAGAATCCTACTATTATAATATGTCAAAGTAGGTAGCTAGGTGGTGTGGTAGACAGAGTGCTGGACCTGGAGTCAGGATGATCTGAGTTCAAATCTGTCCTCAGATATTTATCTGCTGTATGACCCTGGTCAAGTCACTCAACCTCCATCTATCAGTGTTTTCTTAACTGTTAACAGGGGTGGGGGCAGGAGGTGAGATATAACTTACCTTTCAGGGTTGCTGTGAGGATTAAATGAGATAATACCCATAAAGCTCATAGTGAGTGCCTGGCATACAGTTGGCATTTAATAAATGCTTATTTCCTGCTTTCCTAGTAATCTAGCCTCTGCTTGAAGACTTTCAGTGAGGAGAATCCTTCTTGGGGAGCCTAGTTCTAAATTTTAGATAGCTCTAAATTGATAGAAAGTATTTCCTGACCTCAAGCCTGTCTTTGCATCTTCACAATTCCCACACATTATACCTCCTTCTGCCCTCTGGGGCCACATTTTTAAGTCTGATCACTCTTCATCATCACAGTCCTTCAGATACTTGAGGATAGCTCTCATCCTCTGTTCCCCATTATCTTCTCATCTGCTAGCTAAATATTCCCAGTTCCTTCAATGAATCATTATGGATATATGTGATAGACTGTGCCTTTACCATCCCAATTGTCCTTTCTACATGTTCCCCAGCTTATCAATGTCCTTCTTAACCTTGTGGGCCCAGAAGGGAACATGCCATTCCAGATGTGGTCTGACCAGGGCAGACCATGAGAACACTATTCTTTCCCTATTTCTGGAATCTGTACTTCTCTTAAAGCAGCCCATGGTTGTATCACCTGTGATACCTGCTGCTAAATCACACTATTGTGTCATATTGAGCTTTCCATCCACTTGAATGAAACTAATGAATGAAGGATTTTTTGAATTACAAGATGATTCATTCCAGGATTCCTTTGAATTGTAAATTCCCTTAGAATATTTGGATTTTAACTCAGTTTTTACAAATTTGATTACACACAACTTTTCAGGAATACATCTATTATATAAAATGAAACATCTCTGTATCCTTTCAGTAGTTCTCAGACTTGCCTATGGAGACTGCCCAGAGTTTTTTCAGTCAGATACTATCCTTCTGAGGGGCAGCTAGGTGGCATGGTAGATAGAGCACTGGGCTTGGAAGCAGGAAGACTCATCTTCCTGCGTTCAAATTTGCTTCCTGATACTTACTAGCTGTGTGACCCTGGAAAAGTCACTTAACCCTCTTTACCTCAATTTCCTTATCTGTAAAATGAGCTGGAGAAGGAAATGGCAAACCACTCCAGTGTCTTTGCCAAGAAAGCCCCAAAATGTGGTCACAGGGGGTTGGACACAACTGAATGACGACAAAGCTATCCTTTGGACCTCTCTAAATCCTGGGTTCAAAGAAGATAACTGCATTTAGCTGAGGTCTTTCTAGCCAGATTCCAAAGAAATTGTGCAGCTGGGCTTTAGGCACTTGGGTTCTCTTAGAGAATATCTTTTACAGTTTGGCTATTGCTTGCTTTATAGTTGATGTGGAATGTGGCTGGATCTGTCTGTAGCTCACCTTCTGAGGATTCTTTCACCAATGGCAGCAGGCAGAAAGATAGACAGGGACAAGAGAAGTGGCTGCAACATTCAATGGCACAATGTGGAGCCAGGATAGATATATAGAGCAGGTGTGGGAGTGAGGGAGCGGAATCAGGCAACATTCAGTACAAGCAATAAAAGGGTAGCTGTAAAACCATAAAACGATCCTAGGAAAAGAACACAGGATACAGTTAAAATTCCAAGAACCAGGACAACTTGTGCTTTATACAGTCATTCATAGAGAGCTTGAGTGTTGGAAGGAACCTCAATTACCTGCTGGAGATCTGTCTAAACAGATTCATGATCCCACTCACCATAGTCATTTTTCCAAACCTTTTCATCCTTCCTCAGAATTTCTATGGGTTCTTTTCCATCCACTCTCTTAACTGAGAACCTTGTCTCATATTTCACTGAAAAAAAAAATTAAGACCATTCACCAAAAGATTTCTCTTTCCACCAATTCTTCCTCCTCATTTCACATCACTCAGAGAGACGTCTTTCCCTCCTTCACCCCTGTCTTCACAAAAAGAAATGACCATTTTCCTGGCTAAGACAACCTCTCTATTGTCTAAGTGTCATTCTATCCTGTCTTCACTATAAGATTTCCCCCATTCTATTATTCCCACTCTCTCATTTATCTTCAGTCTCTCCCTGTCTATTGACTGCCTACAGATCTATCCAGGTCTCCCCCATTTTAAAACATTCCTCCCTTGATCCATTCATCCCTGCTAGCTATTACTTTATATCTCTCCCTTTCTTGGCTAAATTCCTTGAGAAGGCCATTTTCAATCTGTGCCTCCATTTCCTTTCTTCTCGCCCTCTTCTTAAATCTCTGTAGTTTGGCTTCCAACATCATCATTCTACTGAAACTGCTCTTGACAAAGTTACCAATGATTTCTAATAGCCTTCCCAGTCTTCATCCTCCTTGACCTCTGCAGCCTTTGACACTGTCAAGCATCCTCTTGTCTTTTATACTCTCTTCTCTCTAGTTTTTTTTTTGTTACACTGCTCTATCCTGATTCTCCTGCCCTGTATCATCATTGTTTGTTAGTCTTGTTCTCTGAATCTTCATCCAGAGCCCACTGACTAAACATTAATGTCCCCCAAGGCTCTGTTCTAGGCCTTCTTCCCTTCTCCCTCTATACAATCTCACTTCATCACCTCTAATGCATTCAATTCCTATCTCAATATAGATATTTTTCTGGTCTATTTGTCCCTAAACTCTCTGCAATTGCCTACTAGATTACTCAAACTGGATACCCTATAGACACTAAACTCAACAATCAAACTCATATTTCCCCTAAAACCCTCTCTTCTTCCTTACATCCTTACTTCTGTGGAGGACACGACCATACTCCCATTCACCCAGGCTCCCAATCTAGTAGTCATCCTTAACTTCTCATTCTCTCCTCCTAATAATAACTAATTAATAGTAATCAGTTGCCAAGTGCTGTTTCTATATAACATCTCTCATGTACATTCTACCTCCTTTAACAGTGGAACCAGCCTGGTATAGGTCTCATCGTCTCACTCCTAGACTATTGCAAAAGCCTGGGGGCCGATCTCCTTCCTTCAAGATGCCTCCCTTTCCAGTTTGTCCTCTGTTTAGCAATCTTCCTAAAAGGCAGATCTGACCATGTCTCCCCCACTCATCCATTCAGTAAACTCCTGTGATGGGGATCCAGGATCAAATATAAAGCCCATCTGACTTTTAAAGCCTTTCATAACCTGGCCCCTTCCTATCTTTCTAGTCTTTTTTTTTAACCTTCTCTCCTCCACATACTCCAAGATCTAGTGAACTGACCTTAATCCTTTCACACAAAAAATACTCCCATCTCCCAAATCCTTGCACTTTCACTGCCTACCCTCTAAGTATGGAATACTCTCTATTCTCATCATAATCTCCTGGTTTCCTTGTCTTCCTTCAAATCTCAACTGAAGTCTCATCTTATGCAAAATGCCCTTCCTAATCCTCCTTTGGAAATTTTCTCCATTTTATACTATCTATAGCATGTTATACAATTGCTTCTATGTCATTGCTCCCATTAAACTTCAAGCGCCTTGAGAGCAGGGACTATTTTTTGCCTTTCTTTGTAGTTCCACTCAGCACATAGTAGGTACTTAATTAACACATAGGAGACACACAGTAAGTACTGAAAGAATATTCTCTTTTGTTATTGTTATTAGATGACTTTCACATCATAGCAATCCAACTTGCTGAGACGTGAAATTTCAATTTCCATCTCAAGCTGTTCACAGAAAGACAGGACAGATTGTCAACTGAGCAGCAACATATGTGCCAGAGATCACAGAATATTGGTTCAGGAAGAGACTTGAGAGACCATTAAGTGTAACCCCTCCTCCCATTTTATAGATGAGGAAATTAAGGTCCATTGAGGTGAAAGGACTTCAGTTAAGCTCACACAGGTTTCAAAAGGCAGAGCTGGCATTAAAACACCAATGTTCTGGCTCCAAACCTAGCCCCCCCTTTTTTTAACTAGGCACCACAACTGAGGTAATCTAGTTTTCAGTTCTGCCCAGTAATAGGAATTTTATCTACCATATCCCTGCCAGGTGATCACCCAGCCCGTGATTGGATACTTGCCGAGACAGGAAATCAGCTGTCTCACGAGGCAAGCTCTGTTAAAATGTTTTAACTTAGTTCCTTGTCAAAATAGCCAATAAAGTTCCTTTTATAACAACGTCCTCTGCACACCTACCATATACTTAAATCTATTAAAAGACAAAATGAGAAATTTTCCATCACTTCCAAAATTTGTAAAAATCAGTCCTCGTGTTGATTTGGGGGTTGGTTTTATTTAAGGTAATAGCATTTAGAAAAAGAAGAGATTTTTAGAAAGCATCTGCTCCAATTTTCTTACTCTACAGATAAGGAAACTGAGGTCTCAAAAGAGGAATTGACTTCTCCAAGGATACAAGGATGTGAACCCAGGTTCTCTGACTCCACATTCAGAACACAAGAATTTCAGGCTGTATTCAAAATAAGTTTAAGGAAATAAAAAATGAAATAAAGTTTTCCAGGTTATTTCATAAAACTTCTCCACTGTTATCTTCAATATTAACTGGTTAGCTGCCTGACCTTGGACTGACTGTCACTTACTGTTCTTGTATATGATTCATCTTCTTGTTCTTGTATTACTTGTCCTCACTGTTTTATTTTATTGCTCTCTGACCACAGTTAGATCCGGTTTTATGTAACGCTATGATTTTAATAGCTGGTTCCTTCAACTGGGCTTTATATTTATTTTACTTGCCATATGATACTTGTTCTAGCTCTGAGATGTTGGGTCATTGGTCCCCTGAAGGCAGGTGCCTGGTTGCTATAGTAACACATACAATCACAAGAGGGAAGGAAGGGAGTCTGGGAAAGTGAGAGAAAGAATGAATAGCTAAGAAGATGGGTGAAAGTGAATTGGCAAAGGGGAAAAAAGGATCAGCGACAGGGAGGGGAGGTGAATGAATGGTCATGAGAAGGACCTGAGGATGCCAGAACAGCATCTAAATCCTTTGGCCTGAATTTAAGCTCATTTCTTTTTATTTGTCCTTTGATGAGGCTGGAGTATAGCTGCTCACTCTTCTGGTATAATGACTCTCCATACACTTCAGGGCTATTATTAAGCTGCCCATCAACTTTCTGTACTCCACGCTGACTAATCCCAGTTAGTTACAAGTTGAATCTTTTCTCCCAGGTATCATTTATCAGCCTTTTGGATAGCAAAATAGATGGAGCTCTGGACCTAGAGACAGGAAGACTGGAATCCAAATTAAGCCTCAGACATTTACTAACGGCGTTACCCTGGAAAAGTCACTTAACTTCCATCTGCCTTAATTTTCTCATCTGCAAAATGGGGATATTAATAGTCCTTTTATCTCAGGGTAGCCTTGAAGAGAAAATGATATAATATTTGTAAAGTGCCTCACAAACCTTAAAATGCAAAACAAATACTAGCTATCATTGTCATCACCCTTCTATATCTCCTCTGAACAACTTTCAAGGTGTTCTCTTCATTTGTGATGTCTAGAACCAGATCAGTAACTGAAAAAGTACTCTGTTCATTAAAAAGTCACACTGGGATGGGACTAATGCCCTTGGCAGGGCAGCTAGGTGGTCCCGTACATAGAGGACTGAACCTAGGGTCAGGAAGACCTGAGGTCAAATCCTGCCTCAGACACTTAATAGCTATGTGTTTCTGGGCAAGTCACTTAACCCTATGTGCCTCAGTTTCCTCATCTGTAAAATGATCTGGAGAAGGAAATGGCAAACCACTTAAGTATTTTTGCCAAGGAAACCCTAAATGAGGTCACGAAGAGTTGAACTCGAATGAACAACAACAATGTCCTTGGCATACTCCTTTTCCCCAGAGTGCTTTTTTCTGGTTCAGGACCAAGGCATGCCTGGATATTCAGTTCAGTATTAGGTCAGGTGCCATTAGGAGGCTACCTTTAATTCTAGGCTCTGAGGCCTTTTCTTGAGTGGACTTGTGGATTTGGGGCCAGTATAGAACATCCAGGGATTTATTAGGCCCCTTCTGAGCTGAACTGAACTGGCCCATTAGCCTAATAACTCAAATGTCTTTTCAGGGAACCCTCTGAATTAGGAAGGGTCTGGCCCTAATCTGTACCCTTGAAACCAAACTAATAGCTCAATGGTCTTCAGACTTGGGTAGTAAGGTAAAGTTGACTGAGCTGTTCAACCCAGAATACAACCTTTGATGCAGACCTTTGGAATTAGAAGGAGTACTCTAAGGGCTGGGCTATTAGATGCCAGGTGGAATGCCTATTCACTTTCTTCTTTCCTCCTCATGTACTCCGATTGACCCTTGAAATAGACCTCATCTTATCTCAATTTTTCCCTAGGAACAGACTCAAGAATTTCCATATTGTCATTTTAAAAATTTTGTGGAAGCCATTTTACAGTATATTTTGTTGACAAGTAGAAATTTTATTTTTATTTTTTATAGTTCCTAGCATTTTTGGACAATCAATTTAAATAAGTCCTCCCCTCTTCTCTGCTCCTATCTTCTGTGTCTTCTCTTTTATTCACAACAATCCTGTGAGTTAGAAGTCTTAAATGTTATCATCTCCTTAATAATCTTGCCATGAGTCATATAGTTAGTAAATATCAGATCCAAGATTCAAACCCAAGTGTCCTGCCTCAAAGTCCAGCATGCTTGCAGCTCTAGTCCTATTTACCCATGTGACCCAGTGAAAATCACTTCTCTTCCTTGGGCCCAAATTCCTGCTATAAAGCAAGATTTGGATTTGGTAATCTCTAACATCCTTTCTGGATGGTTCCCTAACTTTCTACACTGCTATGCATTTCATGTAAAATCAGTCACTTACCCCTTAAATTCCAATATACGACATTGCTTTTGCATGATTCACCGGGTACCTAACCTGACCTTTGAGGGAGGAACAGTGCCTTCTCCTAGACAGCTCTCCCCCGTTTCCATCTAGAAGGATCATTTTCTTCCCCCATGTCTTTAGCCTGTACTTCTCCTTTCTCTGATTCATTTTCTTGGTTTCTGACCACAGTTTTATTGATGATGAGGTTTTATTCAATACTTTGGTTCCTTCAACTAGGCTTTGCAATTATTTATTTTGCTTCTGATGTAATCTGTCTTCTGATTTAAAGTCCTAAATCCCTCCCTGGTTTAGGATTTAAAGCCCTGGCTTCTGCAGGTTCCCAGAGCCTTTCCATTAAAGGTCTCTCTGCTCTGCCAATATTTATTGCTCGAGTCACTGTTTGCCCAGAAGCTACTATCTCCTGCATCTTCTGGGAAACAAAATTTATATCTCCTGGCACTGTTGAAGGTGACATCATTAGGGCAAAGTTACCCCCACTCTGGGCTCAGCTGCATAATCACTGAATTTCATTCTCCCCTTGGGAGGAGAGAGGAGTGGGTCTCTGCAAACACATGTTATTTACCCCTCCTTCTTCCCCTACCCATTCCTGCCAGTTGTAAATGCTCACCCCACCTCTCTTGAAAAGTGTCTGCCACAGGTCTGCACAGGAACCCAACATCCATGTGGAAATGGAAATCATGAACACCTGTCAAATGATAGAAGGCAGCAGGAATTGGGAAGAAGGAAGGGGAAGGAGAAGGGAAAGATGAGAATGAGGATGCCTGACCCGTCTTAGGATGACATCTGCTCAGAGGGGAACTTGCAAACAATCTAAACATTAGAGCAGGCTAGGCACCTACTAGGAATGGTGCAGTGCCCTGCATGGTGACTCTGGAGCTCACCCCCAGCTTCCTGGTGCCCTGATGCCATGACAACAGTGCTAACCTGATGTGCAGATGCCTGTTTCCACAGTCACCCTCTATGTGCCCCCAAAACTGGTGGGGTCTGCTTTGTCAAGAGTGATGCCTGCTGATAGAACTACCCCCAGCATACAATTCCCCAGTGAGATGTGGTTCAAGGAACAATTACAGGACATGCCCAGATGACCATTCACTGGGAAATGTTTGCTGCATACACTGAGGTAGTATCCATAAAGCGCTAAAAAAAAGACCTCTTCAGAAAGGGAAATAATCAACCAACCATTTTTACCTGCCTAATACCAAATATTTATAAGGCCATAAAATTTAGAGGTAGTGGGAACCTTAAAGATTTTTAAGTCTACCCCTTCATTTCACTCAGGGAGAGAACAGAATCAGAAAAGCTAAGTGACTTGGTCAAAGTTACACAATTCATAAACACAGCTTGGCAGATTTTTCTCCCACTAAGTTAACTGAGGTGACCAGTTGTTTGGGCATAATTTAGACTGAAAATATTATTTTGATAGTTATTCATAATTTACATATATATTACTATTTATTCAAGTGCTTGATAAGCCTGTCAGATAGTGATACAACCATTATTTGTCTATTTTTAAAGGGAAGGAAATTGAGGCTTGGAGAGGGGTAAAGTGATTTACCCAGGGACATGCAGGAAGTTACTGGCATAATCAGAAATGGAACTCACATCTTATTCCAAGACCAGGGCTTTTTTTCTCTCTTGATCTTCAATATTGTCCTAATTGCCCATATATACTCACTGTTCTGGGGTCCCCAGTTTAGCAGTGGAGGGTGCCTGGGGTAGCCCCTGTCTCCTTTTCCAGCGACACTCGAAAATCCATTAGATTTTCTTATCTCTATGCCCACCAACATGTATGGCTAATACTTCCCTAGAGATGATGGGAAACTAGAGGCCCTCTCTGGCCCCCAGCACCAGAGTATTTTTCTCATTGGTACAGCCAGTAGGTATAATGGTCAGAACATAGAACATAAGCTTGGAATCAAGAGAATCAGGTTCAAATTACATTTCAGGTACTTACTGGATGAGTGCTTATATGCTCATCACTTACCCTGAGACTCAATTTCTTCCCCTTTTAAAGTAGGAATCAGAATGTTGCCATTTCCTTATCATAGGTTCTTATAAAGAAAATGCTCTCTAAGCCAGCCAAACTCATAGCCAGTAGGCAGCCCAGCACTTTCAAGTGCAGTCCAACCAGATTAAATCTAATTGGGAAACATTAACAAGATAAATAAAAATAGACTAGAGCATGAATAATGTTATTATGGACTTGCAGACCAGGTCTGGAGTCAGAAAGACTCATCTTCATGAGTTCAAATCTGGCCTCAGACATTTAGTAGCTGTGTGATCCTAAGCAAGTCACTTATCCCTGTTTGCCTCGGTTTCCTCATCTGTAAAGTGAACTGGAATAGGAAATGACAAAGCACTCTGGTATCTTTGCCAAGAAAACCCCAACTGGAATCACAAAGAGACATGTACAACCAAAGCAACTGAACAACCATGACAACAATATTATTATGTGGTTTTCTAAGACCAGCAGAGTTCCCTATGGACAGTTTGATAACCTCCTTTCAATGCCTTCAGGCATCACATAAGCAGAGACTGCTATTGTCAGGCAGAGTTTCCTGTAATTCAGTCAAGTTCCACAGTGACTTTATTCATACTTGGAATTTTCCATTAATTTACTAACTTTAGGAACTGTTCTTGTCAGAGAGGAAAGGGAGGAGAGAGCATACTCTACCTCATTAGACACACACCTGATGTTCTGGGAGGGGCACTAAATTTCAAGTAAGAACCTGGAACACAATCAAAGCTATTTACTACCTACATAACCTTGGGGAAAATCATCCTACCTCTTAGGACTTCACTTTACTCTTCTATAAAATAAGAGGGATAGACTAAGTCATTTCCAAATTCACTTCCTGCTTATTATCCAGTATCCTATGTAATTCTACTACCAAGCCTGGCGTATTTTGTTCTTTTCTGAGGGACTGCCCTATTATCTGTGATGTGACTCCTGACTGGATGAGAGAACACTGAGCCTATGTGCCTGCAGGAGAGGAGAAGGGATTTCTTCATATGATTGGAAAATGTCAAGAAAGGCAAGGGGGACCTTTTGAATGCCTAACAGGGGCTCTCAGAGCCATGAACATGTGGACATGGCCTTTGATTCTCAATGCGTATAACTCTAGAGCCTACTAAGAGTGGACCCCCACTCAGGAAAAGATCCTCTTTCCTTATTTGAGGAGATAGCCTCTCTCGCTCCCAGATAAAGAGCTCATTTGCTCTTATGAATTCTTTGCTCTATTTCTATCCTTATAATTTCCTAGATTCGTTTGCTGCTTACTCTGATAAAGAGGTATAAGAGCTATTCACGATGGACTTTTATGTAACCAGCATTAATTGGATAGGAGCTAAGCTGGCAATAATAGGCTTAGTATTACCTTTCCCTTGAGCATGATCAAGCAACGTAGCATTGACTCAGGGTCCCCAAAATATTATGTTGGATAGATGTAATTGCAGTACAATACTTCTCTTAGAAAAATGGAAGGGAAGGAGCTAGTATCTAGATACAGCCCTCCTCCTCCTTTCTACATTGTAGATAGGGAATAAACATTTACCAAGGTCTTTTATGTACAGGGCACTATGCTCAGTGCTGGGGATACAAATAAGAAAAAGAAGCTGGGCTTGCCCTCAAGGAGCTTACAGTCTGATGAGGGAAGACAATACACAAAAGAAAAGCAAAAAGGGGGTTGGGGGAGGGAGGCTGTCAGAGAACACCAGGTTTGGGGTCATAATGTTCTGTAACATTTTTTTTAAAAGCAATCAGGGCTAAGTAACTTGCTCAAGGTTACATGGCCAGTTATTTCTGGGTGTGGTGCTGAGTATCTGAGCCCGGATTTGATCCAGGTCATCCCGACACTGGAGCCGGTGCTCTTACTCGCTGTGCCACCTGGCTGCCCCTGTTCTATAACATTTGTCGAATCAAAACAAGCAGATGTTGGAATGGAAAATGAGGAGTTACCTTGAAAGTTCTTAGTCCTCCATAAAGGAAGACTTTGGAAAGTTTGTTGCTCTACCTACTAGCACTACAATTAGACAGGAGAGGCAACTGAGGGTGCTGAGAAGGCAGAAATGATCACTTCTCTTGGAGAGGGTTGGGTCAGATCCAGTGTAATGATGGTAAATGTGTAACAACCATCTTTTGAAGGAAAGGGGTGTGAGAAACACCCTTTTAACTTTAATCTGTATTACTAACATTTTCTTCACCACTTTCTCAAGTCAAGACAATCAGCAAAACAATAAATCAAGTCCTAATTCATAACATTTGCCAATTTTCCCAGCACTGCAAATGCTCACACTGAACATTTAACAATCATCTTTCATGAGTCAATACCAGCTGGCTACAGCACACCACTGGTCAGATCTTCAGGTCAATATTTATCTATGTCACACTTGAGCTGACTTGTCTTCATATTTGTACAATCCAACCACATAAATGAACACACTTATTTAAATTATTCGCCCTGGATAATATTTAGCTAATAGCAGATAAATGACTTGAATCATGGCATTTGGTAATTATTTCAGATGGCCAACTTCCAATATCATTGTATCATAGTTTGCTAAATCTAGAAGGTACCTTGGAAATCTTCTAGCCATAGGATTTAGAGCTGGAAAGAACCTTAGGAAACTCCTAGTCCAACCCTCTCACTTTACAGATAAGGAAACTGAGGTTTGCACAATTTAATTAGCTAACTGCCCAAGGTGACGTAGGTAGTAAGTAGTAAAGTCACAATTCAAACCATGGAATTCTGATTCAAAATGTAATACTCACATGCCATCTTATTTTACAGATGAGGAACTAAAACTTAAAGAAAGAATGTGATGAATCCAAGGTCACTAGTTGTGCTAGAGCCAAAATTAGAGCTCAGTTCTTCCAATCCCTAGCTCAGTTTCCTATCCACTACAACGAGACCATTTCCTTCCAGCTTTTAAATTCAAAACAGTATTTGATTCTGACTTCTTTTAGTTATACATTTCTTTCTTTCTTTTCCTGCCTTTTTTTTAGGTAATCAGGATTAAGTGACTTGTCCAGGGTAACACAGTGTCAGCATCTGAAGCTGGATTATGAACTCAAGTCCTCCTGACTGCAGGGCCTATGCGTTACGCACCATGCCACCTATCTGCCCCATCACTATACATTTCACAGATTTTGAACAGTTTGAAGCCATGTTTTCCTTTCTTTTTCATTTCTCAATAGAAGGTCTGTTCTAATATCCTTTGTAAAGACACTGACCCTTTAAGGCTCTCACCCTTCCTCAGCATGTCTAGATGGTAGTAAATAAAGAGGGGAAACCCTATGAGGTGATGGGGATGCTCCAGGAGACAGAGAGTCTTAAAGTGCAGACCTGGTGGCCACTTGGTAAGGATGCAGTTATTTTGAATCAGGTCAGAGTTTCTCCAAATAATCTGAGACTGACAAGGAAAGATAAGAATAGCAAAAAAAAGGGTGAGCTGGATTTGTTTATTTGCTTTGGATTTGGGGGAGGAGAGTTGTTTTGTTTTTAACTATATTGGAGAAAAAAGGGAATCAAAGAAGTACCAGGATCTCTTCTCAGGGTGAATAAGATAATGATAATCAACAACAGAGAAGAGGCAGAGCTATCCATAATAATTTATTTATGTTTTCTCTGCAGAGAAGAATGACCTTTGGACAGGAAAGGACAAAACAGTTAATAAGAAATTTATATGAGCTAGGTGGCACCATAGTGGATAGAGTGTCTGGCCTAGAGTTAGGAAAACTATTTTCCTAAGTTCAAATCCAGCCTCAAACACTTAACTGGATGACCCTGGGCAAGTCATTTAACCCTCTTTGCCTCGGTTTCCTCATCTGTCAAAGTGATCTGGAGAAGGGAATGGCAAATCGCCCCAATAACTCTGCCAAGAAAACCCCAAATGGGGTCATGAAGACTTGTATGTGACTGAAAACAAAATGACACAACAACAAAAATCAGGGAAAAATCAGGTGAAAGTAAGAGGTTTCCCTTGATCTATTCAAGTCACCCAGCCCAGATGAACTATGTATTCCAGGAATGAAAGAACTAGTTAATGTGAATGCATTGACCACTGCTAATGATGCAAAAGTTGAGGAGAATGAGAAATAACTGGAAAGGGAGAAATATTACAATTTTCAAGAAATAGAGAAAAGAATTTGCAAACTGCAGATCTGTGAACTTGACTCCAATTCTAGAGTGGATTAGTAAATGGATGCTTAGTGAATATCTAGAAAAAGGAAGCAGTGACCAAAGAGTCAATAGGCCTGCATCAAGAACAGGCTGTGCTAGACTAACCTTGTTTCTTTTCTTGACAGGATTGTTAAATTGGTAGATTGGAGAAATGCTATGGAGTATAATTTCCTTGAATGATACTCGGAGGTATTTTACTGAAGTATTCAGTAAGGTATCTCCTCTATCTCATCTCATTCTTATGGAAAAAATGGAGAGATGTAGGTTAGTTGAGAGTTATCTTTCTTTCTCATCTCATTTCTCACTCTCAAGTCTTTCCACTGGTTGGGATAACTGGACTCAACAATTTAATCAATTATTAGTCATCACTGTGGAAAGGGAACCAAGTTCTTTCCTCATCACTGCCAACAGTAGACACACAAACACTCAATCACTAACAGAGGAGATGAGAAAAAGAAGAATTATATGAAACTGAGAGGGCCCAAGAGATTTTCAAGAAGCTATTGAGTGACTTCTTGTCAAAGAGGTGATAGAGGAGAATTGAGTTCTAGGATAGCTTGGATTAAATGGCATCTTAGGTCCCTTCCTACATTGAGAATACTTGATGCTATGACTCAGGTGAATAAATCAGTTAACTAGACTAGATCAAATTTGACAAAGATCTTACATCCCTTAGCCCTTCCATCTTTCTTCAGGGTATGAAGACCGGTTAAGGAATAAGAGAAAAGATATAAAGCACATGTTCTTAGTTGGGTCCATGAAGATGTAATGGCAAACAAACAAGTACTTAGTGCCTTGTTTCAGTTGAGCCTTGTCTATGATTATATCAAGGCTTTGTTAAAAAACAGAACTTGTGAAACCCACAGTGGGAGGGCCTTGCCAAAGACAGGAACAGGAAGGACTCAAGAGAGGTGGGTAGAATGGGGAGGAGTTAATGACCATATAAAAGCAGAAGCACAAGCTGGGAAAGAGCAGAACTGAGAAGGGACCACTCGTGGTGACTGACACTCTGTCGGTTCTGTCTATGTTAAGTTGTGTTTATAATACTTTGGATAGAAGATATCAATCATATATATATATATATATATATATGTATATATATGTATGTATATGTACACATGTACATATACCTTCATGAACATGTTTGTATACACACACACATATATAACATCAGAGCCAAGACTGAATTTCAGATCTTCTGACTCCACGTCCACCATAGTCTCCATATGGTTAATCCAATTCCACAAACATTTGTTAAGCACTTACTATATTCTAGGCACTGAGCTGGGTGTTGATGACACAAAGACAAAATAAAAATAATACCCTCAAGGAGCTTACATTTGACAGGGGTAGGGGAGTAGAATAAATGAACAGATAAATATATTATTGTTGTTGTCATTGTTTTTGTTGTTGTTTGAGGAGGCAGAGGATAGAGAAAATACTAGCAATTGGAGGAGAGAGATCCTGCTTCCTATAGATGATAGCATATGAGCTGAGCCTTGAAGGAAGCCAGCACTTCAAAAAAGCATAGTTTAGTAGGGGGCATATTTTAACATCACAGACAAAAGCACAGAGATGGGAAATGCCAAAGTGAGTTCAGGAAACAACAAACAAAACAGACCAGTTTTGTTGGGGGTATAAAATGATATCAGATCCTTCCCTGAGAGCAATTTTATTTCATTTTTAATGAGGAGAGAAATAGAGGAGACGCCACCATGAATGGGCGTGGTGGTAGAGAGAATGGGATTCCCAAATTTTTCACAGCCCAATTCTGGCTAGTAGATATATCATCCCAGGAGTGTCTGCTGGATTTTCCCAGTGGGTGACCCAGTGCCTAGGAATTGTGAGGCCTCATTGGAAGATGCATGAATCTTTTCAGAGCCATTGGGGGTAGAGGGGAAACTGTCAATACAAACTTCAGTGTGTATTTTAGCTCTCAGGAAGTTACCACTTTAGAGTCCTCATTCCTGTGTGACCCTCACTGGCTAGAAGGAATGAATGTTATAGCTTCCAGACATGGCAGCTACACCAAAAGGATCCATGTTATTTGGGACATTCCAAGGAGCTGTCAGGAATAATGAGCTAAAACACTGGAACAGGGAAATAGACTGTCTCAATAAATGAACATCATTTTCTTTCCATTCTCTTTGGTAAGAGGATTGAGTCTGGTCCTTAATCCCTTCTGTAATTCTGTGGGAACCCTTGGAACAAAACTCATCTGTTTTGCAGGAATTGCCTAGAATACACAAAGTAGAAGACCGTCTATAAAGAGCACATAAATAGCAGCATATTTGGTCATTACAATGTTATCTAGAAACAGGGAACTTCTGATGAATATGAGACAAGCTGCCTGTGAAAGTGACATTTTTCCTGACTCCTTAAAAGGCAAATTGGAGAGGCCTAAATGTTCTCTTTTCATCCTAGGAGACATAGAGGAGTTCATTTCTTTAAAATTTTCTTTTTTTTTATTATGATCTCAATAATCAATCATTGATAAACATGAACATTTCAATATATAAAAAGCAAAAAGGAAAATTGCATGTGAAACTGTGAACTTTCATTTCATAGTTTACTTTTAAGTGCATAGAAAATTTAACAAGATAGTATTAAATTGCCCTGTCTGAGCCCCCAAACCTTGTTTTGCCTATGTACTTTTCAAAGGCTTTATTGGTGCTTTTCATTCCTTTTTAGAGTGTCTGTCACTTATGACCAACTATCTCAGTGCTTCCCCCCTCCCACCTCCACATAAAAGCTTTCTTTTGTAACAAATAAGTTTAATCAAGAAAAAAAAATCCCACATAGAATTTTTTTTAAACATCTGTCTCTTCTGGAATAGCCACAACATAATGGCTTAGTCATCTTGCTGTCTGCTCTTCAGGCATCATCCTCATCTCCTTCCCACAGGCAGGACAGAGGACTCTGCCTCTGGGTTCCCTGATTTTGATGGGTGAGATTTTGTCTTGTTTTTCCAGGGCCTCAGGGTTTCCACACCACTTCCTGGCCATTTCCACACTATGCTACCACAGACACTAAGCCCCAACCTACTTTGCACCACCCCTATATGTATTGTCTTTTCCCCCCTCCCTATAGAAAGGTAAGCTCCTTGAGGGCAGGAACTATCTTTTTTTTTTTCCTTTTTGGAGGGCAGTTGGGGTTAAGTGATTTGCCCAAAGTCACACAGCTAGTGTGTCAAGTGTTTGAGGTCGGATTTGAACTCAGGTCCTCCTGACTCCAGGGCCTGTGCTCTATTCACTGCACCACCTAGCCGCCCCAAGGACAGGGACTATCTTACTTTCTTGTATGTGTATCTCCAGAATTTAGCACAATGCCTGGCATAGAATAACCCCATAATAAACACTATCTATTTATCTTGACCTATCACTCTTCTTTCTTTTTCCACCTCTCTTTTCCCATTTATTATCTCTTCTCCTCTCCTTTCTCTGCCACCAAGAACTTCATGTCTTTAGTCCCTGAAACATTTTTTCTTCCCCATATCCATTTCCTTAAACATTCCTATCATCTATTGCATACTTGGGGCACAAAAATACTGGGGGCCAGTCTAGTCTGAAGTTATACAACCCCTCTTCCTTCATGCTGTCATTTACCAAGACTTTACTGAACCTCTAAAATCAGTAGAGAACCATTCAAAGCATTGTGGGAAAATACTGGCAGCTCTTTGTCTTCTTAGATTCGGTTCTTGAGTGAGTTGGGGGCCTTTGGATCTGTGTGCTCATCCTACTGCACAACTAAGCCTGCTCATGGAGCTAGGGATATTGTGGGGTACCTACCCGGTCTGCTCTCTCTGCTGGTATCTGTTCTCCTGTAGCTGCCTTCCCTGTGTAGCAATGTCACTCTTTGGGAACCGCTCTTACCCCTCTTGCCCTGTACTTATACAAAATCCCACACATAATGAACAGCATTCTAGCAAACACATGAACAATCTCAGAGAGGGAGGGGAATTTAGGGGTGATGTAGATCAAACTACCCCTAAAATGGATAAGTAGATAGATAGATAGATAGATAGATAGATAGATAGATAGATAGATA
>NW_027185798.1:39583665-39595229 GCF_028583685.1 Petaurus breviceps papuanus | reverse complement strand
GATAGATAGATAGATAGATAGATAGATAGATAGATAGATAGATAGATCGATAGATGATGGATGGATGGATGGATGGATGGATGGATGGATGGATGGATGGGTGGGTGTGTGGATGGGAGGGTAGATGTGTGGATGGATGGATGGATGGATAGTGGATGGGAGGGCAGAAAAATGACTAAAATAAATAAAATGAACAAATGCATAAATACACAAACTAAGGAATGAAAGAACAAGCAAATGAATGAATAAATGGATAAAGGAATTGATGTATGGTCATGCTGCCTTTTCTTCAGTCATGACAAGGAGCATACCATCTCCCAAGGCAATAGATATCCAGTCTTTGTTTGGGTAATGTGTATCTCTTTGTGACTGCTAGCCTTTCCTTCTGATTCTATTAGATAGAGACAGAGTAAGTCAAATCCTTCATTCACATGTCAACCCTTCAAATATGGTATAGAATCCCAGAATTTGAGAGACCCCAGCAGCCATCAAGTCTGGCTCATACATGGAGAAATCCCCACTGTAACATACTCAGTAAGTGGATGTCCATGCTCTGCCTGAAGATTTCCAAGATAGAAGAAGTCACCAACTCTCCAGCAGACCTCTTGGAAAGTATTTCCTGACATCAAGCCTAAATCTGCCTCTTTGAAACTTTTACTTATTGCTCTGGGTCTGAATAAAACTAGTCTAATCCTTCCTGTATATGACAAGCCTTCAAACACTTGAAGACAGCTACCATGACACACTGAGTCTTCCCTTCTCCAGGTGAAAAGCATCCAATTCCTTCAACAGATTCTCATATGATATGGATTCAAGGCCCTTCACCTGATTGAATATGTCCTCTGGACATTCTCCCCCTTGCTAATAATGGCTTTACTAAAACTGTGGTACCGAGAACTCAATACAATAACAACAATATCTAGCATTTATATAGCACTTTGAAGTTTGCAAGCACTTTTCAAATTTTATATAATTTTTTAAATCCTCACGACAACCCTGGGATTTATTTATCCCCATTTTACATATGAGGAAATTGAGGCAGGCAGCAGTTAAGTGACTTGCCCAGAGTCACACAGGAGAAAATAAAAAATATTTGGGAACACAAATAGAGCAATTTGTTACTATTGTGTTAAATTTAACTTTCACTATGTAACAAAAGTTCACCTAGTTTCCTAGCTCCAGATGATGAATGACTAAGGTATATCATTCTTCCAGGAATTGGAAGCTATGTCTTCTAAATGTAGCCCAAGATCACACTGGGGTTTTGATAGTCATATTATACTGCTGACCCCTAATGAGCTTGTAGTCTACTAATGCCATGCTCCTCTCCCTCTCACCCACTTCTGCTTCAGTAAACCTTAGTATGTATGCATTCTGGGACTCGAACACTCAAACCAGCTTTCTCCCACTCACAAGTAGATCCATGTTGGACTCTATGCTAGGGTTTTCCAGAAGAAACTCATGATGATGAAGCAGTCTAATCTCTAAGGTAATCACATAGCATAGGTCCCAACAACCCAGAGACAGCATTTTAAAGAGGGGTATAGAGAAGAAAAAAAAAATGAGCAGTGAATAAAGAAAAGAGAAGAAAGCAGCATCCTGTAGCCTAAAAGAAAAGAATCTAGACACCAGTCAGAATAGGAGAAAGACAGCTTGTTTCCAGACAATACCAAACTATTCAGATAAAAGTGAAAAATTTTGTCATCTAAATGTTTTGTCTACATGATGACAAAATGGCCAGATAAAAAAAGTGAAGAATGTAGTTGATCTTTTGGATGGTTTATCTGAATGACACCAAATCTTTGGGATCATTAAAAAAGGGTAAAAGGAAGTTTTCCTTTTATGGCTTAGAGATTAATCTTGATTGTGTTGCTGGGGGTGGGGGAGAATTATGAATATATGATAAATTAATAATAAATCCTATTTTCCTGATTCCATGCTGTCTCGAATGACCTAATTTGTAACTAATAAATTCAAACAACATAATAACACTTATTTTCAAAGTGAATTTACTTCTCCTGTTTGAAATAGGGCAGCTCATGTGGAAAGCCTCTAAGTAGCCTTTCATATTTTAAAGTAGATAAGTATCCTTTCCATCATAGACATAGCTTCTCCTGAAAGGTTTTTTTTTACCTCCAAATATTTGCCAAGTTCCCAGAAATGTCCCATCCCTCCTCTCCTCTAATTCTGGGTGAGTCTAATGAATGAATTGAATTGGGGCTACTTGACTCAAAAGGCAGATTATTATTCTATTATTTTTCTTCTATTTATTTTATTACTTTTATTTTATTTTTCTTCTATTTATTATTTATTCTACTATTATCCTTTTCCATTAAATAAATGATTATATTACAATAATATTATTATTATAAAGGGAAGACAAAAAAGTCACTTATGAAACTATTACTAATATAGGTCATATATCCTCACAGTCTCTTCCTGCAACTTTGCCCAATTCTGCCTTACTTAAATCCAATTCAGGCATGATGCCATTGGTCCTTGAAACAACAATGTAGATAATTGGTCCTCACCACCACTCCCAACCCCCAAGCTATAAAGGATTGTAAAGAAAATCCTCCAAAGCTGCTATAGCTTTAGGTATAGGTATTGTCTGAAGTCCAGTCTGCCTGGGAGTAGTTGATGCAGTGTTCTGGGAGGAGAATTTTTGAGTGTGCAGGGGACATAGTATGTGGAGGATGTCAAAGGAGTGATCACTTGGTTCAGCTGATTATGCTCAAATAGCAGACTGAATCTGTGTGTGTCAATGAAGTGTAAGACAGTGCATGGAAATAAGACTGTTTTGAATATGAATTTCTAAGCGATTTGATAGAACATTTAAAATGTTTCTTTGTAAATGTCCATAAGGTTTGAGTTGCAGATAATCCTCAGTTTATAGAAGATAAGAGTGTCATAAGGCGGCACAGAGTCAGGTACTACTATCCTATAAAACTGAGACACACTGGGTCCTAATACCTATTCCTGTGACCCAATTCTGTCTTCAGGGACTATGATGGTGAAAGCCTGCAAGATGGATATAACTGGTTGGCTTGGTTCTGAGTCCCTTATAGTAGACTCAGCATGGGAAAAAGAGAGAACCTGGAGGGGACGAGGCAAGTAGACATCAAGCCTGGAGGCTTCACTGTCCTGTAACTCAGGTCCTCCTAAACCTAGGGCTGGTGATCTATCCAGTGCACCACCTAGCTGCTGAGATCCTATTTATTGGTAAATTTATGCTTTACTCATAAATTGATCATGCTCAGAACATGTGTCTCAGTTTACCTTGTTTTAACTATAACCCTATGGAGACCTGGTCTTTTGAAGATCAGTTGAAAGACCCAAGAGAACACGTAAGGGGACCTGATAGCTAACATATAGGAGAGGCATTCAATTTGTGTGTCCCCAAAAGGCAAGGTTACAAGTAGACATACGTTATAAAAAAGCAGGTTTAGGTTTGATTAAGGGAACACTTCCATTAAGAGCTAGCTCAAAGTGGAATCGGCTGCCTTGGAGATTAGTGGGTTTTCCCTCTGTAGAAGTCTTTGGGCAGATGGTTGGAAGATAATTTAGAGAAGTTGTACAGGTAATTGCTATTTGAGTATTGCAGACCTCAATGATCTCTCAGGCCTCTAAAGTTCTCTCCTTCCTCCCTAGTGACCTGATCGTGGTTCTTCTGTCCTTGGTGCTATTCTTTCCACAGACTCACCTATTTATGACTTCTGCGCCACCCCATACTCCCTAATCAAACTTTCTCTCTCTTTTCCATTAAATAAATCTTCACACTTTCTTTACCTATTTTTCCAACTGAGTTTCAACCTCTTCTCCAATTTTCCCTTTATAATTCTACAAAAATTGAAGTCCCCTTACCAACCTTCCAGTCATTTCTACACCTTCACTACAGAAAAGGCAGTGTCTACTGTAGCATCCTCAGGCATCTAGGTGGTGCCATGGATAGAACCCAAATTTGAAGCCAGGAAGACCTGAGTTCAAATCCAACCCCAGACACTTACTAGCTCTGGAACCTTGGACAAGTCAGTTACCCTGTTTGCCTCAGTTTCCTCATGGTTAAATGAAGGTAATAATAGTACATACCTCCCAGGGTTAATAAAGTGCTTAGCACAGTACCAGGAGCATAGTAGGCATTTGTAAAGAGTAGATATCATCATCACCATGGTCATTGTTGTTATGCCTCCTGCATAAGCCTGCTTGTAGAATTTAAGCTCCTTGAAGGCAGGGATGACGATGTTGTATTTGTTTTCCCAAAACCAGGCCAGGTGACTTTGCACATTTTGGAGGCAGGACAGACAGCTCTGCAAAAGTGTTTGGTCCTATTATTTATTTCACTGAAGTAGGATACTCACAGAGCAGAAACTCCCTTCACTAATGATCTGCAATTCTCTGCACTTTTTGGTCTTAAAAGAGCTATCTCTGGCATTGAGAGATTAAATGACTTTCCATAGTCACTTGACTGTCTATGTCCAAGGCAGCATTTGAACCCAGATCTTCCTGACTTCAAGACTAACCCTCAATCTACTCTGCTCCTCATTTTCTCCACTTGTATGTAGTACATGATAATAATAATAAGAAGACATTTGGGGAAACACCAGTCCTGTGATATCTTTGATGTAAGATTCTCTTTGTGATGAAACTCCCTTTACCAATGCAGAGTCACAACTATTTTCCAAATTATAGTCTAGAGTGACACTAGTTAATAATACAATCGGTATTTAGTAAATGCTGAATTTAATTGGTCAATGTGAAAAGGTTGAACAGGTTTGAGAATAAGTCTTATGTCTCCAGACCTTCTACTTTCTTCACATGTCCATAGGCAATGGTGGTGACTAGCTTGGGTTTTAGATGGCAGGTATGTCTTTGGGGTAGGAACAACCAAACCTAGACAGCCCAATTCTACCTGCCTTCTTTGGAAACTTCTAGGATCAGTTATTTAGAGCTCAATCTTCTCACTCTACAAATAATTTTTTTTTTAAAGTGACTCATCCATTGTCTTTGACACCCTGGCCTCATTATCCTCATGTATTTGAATACGTAGTAGAAAGAGCATTACATTAGAATCAGGGGGTCTGGGTTCGAGTTCTTTGCCATTTAATTTCATAGAAGTCTTTCACTACATATTCAAACAGTTCTAAATCAGGGGTTCTTAACCTTTTTCATCTCCTAGACCCCTTTGGCAGATTTTGGAAGCCCTTCTCAGAAGAAGGTATTTAAATGAATTAAAGCAAATACATAGAGTCACAAAGGAAGCCAATTATATTAACAATCCAAATAATCCAATAATCCAAAAGTAAAATTAAAAATCCAAATATATTAATAATTTTATTTAATTATCAAAACTTTAAAAAACAAAATGAAACTAAGGTCATAGACCCCAGGTTAAGAATCCCTCTTGATAGAGATGGCCTATTTTCTCCGTAGTGGCTACTCCAGTCCTCCTTTGAATTCACTTTGTCTTCATGGGGAGAGACATAAAGAAGACCTGCCCAGTACAGGGCATTTTCCTCTTCTCATCCAATTGCTTCTTAACTTAATGCACAGTGCCTCTGAAACACTCCGGTTCCCTGGTTTATGGTTACATAAATACACAGATCATTATCTTAACAACCACATTTATCTCAGGAATCATTTCCAAGAGCCCTGCACAGAGGAGAGATCTGTGTAGCCCTGTTCCACAATGGCCCTGTGTTCATTCTTCTCTGGTTTTTGTTTCTGCCCTTGATCTGAGATACCCTGAATATTTTAAATTACCTCAATTATCCTCTGTCTTTCCCTTTGTGAGGTTGCTTCTAATTGTTCATTTCCTTGGGTCTGTAATCTGGGTTTTTTTCCTCATTGACATGACTCTGAGTTGTCTTTTGGAGGCATGTAGATTTTGATTTTATGCCTACAACTCAGAAATGTCACAGATCTTTTAATTTTGTAATTGTTCTAGTATAATTTATATATCTTTATCTTTTTTGTTTTTGTTTTTATTTTATTTTGTAGGGGTTTTTTTTTGTTTCTTTGCAATTGTCAGTGTTCTTGGGAGTTCTCCCACCATCCAACCCCACCCCAATTTAGAAAAGCAATGATTAGAATCTGATGGAATACTTAATTGGGAGTCAAGAGATCTGCCTTCTAGTCTCAGCTCCCACACTTACCCCATATGACCTTGGACAAGCAGGCTCCAGGTCACAGTTTACTTTATCTGTAAAACTGTAATTATGTCTGTCCTGACCACAATAATTCGATTCTACAAATATTTGTTTCTATGGTGCTAGAGTGATACAAAGTTTAGATAAAAAAGCAATATATCTAAACAATATCACAGTATGCGAATGCCCTTTGAAAATCATAAATACAAAGAAGAAAAAATAGACCTCCCTCCCTTCTTTGCAGAGGTGGGGCACTATGGGTATGGAATATCCTAAGTCTTATCTGACTTGGTTGTGGTATTGGTTGGTTTTGCTGAGTTTGTTTGCTTGTTTTTAATTCTTTACTACAAAGAAGGCACCACATGGTATCAATGAGAAAAAGGTAATCTAGGAATCAATTCTACCTCTGAGACAGATGCCTAGGTGACCCTGGGTAAGCCATTAACTTCTCAGTACTCTGGGTAATTTACTAAATTTGGGGTTAGTGTCACACCTGCATTTGTAGATGAAATTTCTTCACCTGGAAATTCTCTTTACCAATGAAATAAAAGGTACAGTCTTTATCCTTATTACAAGGGGACAACTGGGGTGGGGTGACTGGAAAGACTATATGGTATTGGGAACTGGAGCAGAGAGGTGACTGAAAACCTGACTTCGAATCCCACCTCAGACACTTACTAGCTCAGTGTGACCCTGGGAGCTACTTTCAGCCTCAGTTTCCTCATAAAATGTGCCAATTAAATCCTTTACCTCACAGGCTTATTGGGAGTATCAAATGCAATAACATGAGTAAAGTGTGTTACAAATCTTAAAGTGCTTTATGTCAGCTATTAAGTAAAAACAAAAAATATCAGTATTTTTTTTAAATAAGAAAACCCTAAATGCAAAGTCTTATTCAGTGATGTGAGGGCAGCTACCACCCAAGCACCCCTACAATATTTGGGAGAGCCCTCCAAAAAGCAAAAACTCCCAAACTCCTCCATGTAGCATGTAGGGGAGGGGAGGATTGGGAAGCATTATTTTCCAGGGAACTTGAACAGGAAGAAGACATAGAAAGGGAGGATGGGAGGGAATGCATTGCTTTCTTTTTTTCCCCCACAATCTATTTGTGATGGAAGAAACAGTGCCTCCATAACCAAGAGCTAGAATAATATGTTTTTCCTCCATTGGTTGGACTGGTCCCCTGGTGCTGTTATCCTCAGCATAGAAAGCTGCTGGAGGATTGGTAACACTAAGGCACAAATCACTTCCCAGGTGTGCTTAAAAAATTTCTCCAGGGAGAACTGAAAAGACAAAGATGGTGTTTAAGCACTGGCTTAAGTATAAAACACAGGCATTCTCCTGTTGGTGGCTTGCCTGCTCATCCTCTCTTTGCTGATCTAGTTTTTTATCAACCACTGGCCTCCTCCTTTGTCCTAATTATCTCTAAGTTTTGAGTTCTGATTCCCCCCAAATTTCCCAAGTCTCTAGTATGTGTAGAGAACTGTGCTAGGTTCATGATTAGGCATTCAGAGACCTAGCTTCATATCTCAGAGCTCTACAACCTTGGGCAAGTAACCTGTCTGGTTCTGTTTCCTCCATTGTAGAATGAGTAGGTTGTTAACTTAATTCTTTTTGACAAACATTTATCAAGTGCCTAAAATGTGCTAGGCCCTGGGGCATAAAAAGACTACCTCCTCCCTTCAAAAAAAAAAAAAAGGAAACAGTCTTTGTTTTCAGGGAGTTTACACTTTTTGGTGAGGAGCATAAACATAAGGTGTATACAGAGAAATAAATGCAAATCCATTAAAAATTAAGACAACATAATTGGAGGTGAGAAGAAGAATGGTTAAATTCCAATTCATCAAGGACATCAAGAAGGACATCAAGAAAGGTTGTTTGTAGGAGGTGGCATTCAATGGAGCCTGGAATGAAAGTAGGGATTCTTAAAAACAGAAGTAAGGAAGGAGATTTTTCCAGGCTTGGATGAGGGTGGGGAGAGAGACAGCCAGTGCAAAACTACACACACACACACACACACACACACACACACACACACACACACACACACACACACACCCTTATTTTATTTCATTTTATTTTTTGTGAATTTAATTATTGATAACTATTCTAAGATATAAAGAACATGGAAGAGAATTGTATAGGAAGCTGTATACTTCTGTTATATCCTTTTAAAAAAACTCATAAAAATGATCTGGGCAGCTAGCTGGACCAATGGATAGAATGCCAGGTCTGTTATAATCCTTTAAAAAATATATATATATATATATATATATATATATATATATAGTGTCTCTCAAAAGTCTTAGTGAAGTTTTAACCTTTAATAGCTCAAAAATTCATAAGACTTTTCGAATACTTTACATATATACATACTGATTTTCACAAAGTAGCTGCTCTATTTGTGTTTCCTTTTTTACTTCTTTTCCTTCTTAAAAATGTTTTCTGATGTTCTTTTTTTATGCCAATCACTACTTTCTATTCACTCACTTCCCACCCTCCCTTAGGAAAAGCTCTCCAAGTCACCCCATTGGTCTAGATTCTGTGTCTCTCATCGGACACAGGTTTCATCATCAGTATATTGAAGCTGGTCTTTCTGATTTACGGTAGTCACAGTCCTGAAGTCTTTCAAGGTTTTTCTCCTGTTGTTTTGCAAATTGTTCTCCAGCTTGCTTATTTTAACTTTTTTTTTTTTGCTTTTTTTTTTGGAGGGCAGGACAATTGGGGTTAAGTGACTCACCCAAGGTCACACATCTAGTAGGTGTCAAGTGTCTGAAGTCAAATTTGAACTCAGGTCCTCCTGACTCCAGACCTGGCATTCTATCCATTGGTTCAGCTAGCTGCCCAGATCATATTTATGATCTGCAAAAAAAGCAAGCTGGGGGTGGCCAAGTGGCACAATGAATAGAGCACCAGCCCTGGAGTCAGGAGGACCTGAGTTCAAATCTGTTCTCAGACCTTTACTATCTGTGTAACCCTGGGCAGGTCACATCACCCTGCTGGCCTTAATTTCCTCATCTGTCAAATTAGCTGGAGAAGGAAATGACAAACCACTCCAGTATGTCTTCTGAGGAAATCCCAAATGGCGTTAAAAAGAGTTAGACACAACTGAAAAAATGACAATGACAACAGGAATATGGATTAATTATTACTGATCATCCTGGTTTTACCACATGTTTTCTAGGTGACCTTGGGGTCACTTAATATAACTGGGTCTCAGTTTATCCATCTGTAATAAAAGGAAGTTGGGCTAGATGATCTCATATCTTTTCCAGCTCTCAATCTGTACCTCCATCTCCCTCCATCCCCTCAAAGACCAGAAGCAGAGCTCAGCCCCCCTCCTCTGGTCAGAAAGTAGGAAAGATGGGCTTTGGAGTGACCAGTGAGCTGGTCCTGAGCCCCTCCCTCCCCCTCCTCATCATTTCTCCCCTCTTGTCTCTGATCAGGAAGCTTGTATGCTGTATAACAACAGTGACTCACCACTGGAAAAATAAAATCGTTAGTGCAGGGCAGCTTGGTAATGAGGTTAGTAGCTTCTGACAAAGGAAGGAATGTCCCCAGAGTTTTCCCAGGGTGTCGCCATCCATTTCACTGTCTGTCTCCCCAGGAGAGCCAAAAAGAGAGGCCAAAAAAGACTTAGGGAGTCTCCAGAACCCAGTAGAATCAGCAATCTTAGCCTGGAACAATTTGGGCAGGACCAGGACTTTAAAATGGGAAAGAGAAAAATAACATACATAGTTAGAAAATTGGCCAGGCTATTTACTGGAGTCATAATTTGAGCTCTCTGGAACACCAGGTAAATGTGAATGCTTATTATACTGCACTTTTATTTCTCAGATTCATCACATATGGCAAACACTACAGGCATTAGCCGAGCACCCAGTGTTTTATAACAACCTCTTAATTATGTGATAAGTATCCAGGAGTCCCCCTGTTCCTGAAAATAAGTAGCTATTGTAGTGCATGAGGAATCTGGCCCAGAACCTACAGAGATCTAGGTGATACAGTGGCTGGCTCTGAGAGCAGGACCTGGAGTCAAAGAAGATCTCAGACACTTGTTAGCTCTGTGACCCCTGTGCAAGTCACTTGACCATCGTCTGCCTCAGTTTCTCCATCTGCAAAGTTAGAATAATAATACCACCATCCTAATCAGGGTTGTTGTGAGTATGAAATGAAATAATATTTGTAAAGTGCTTCGTAAACCATAGACATAGATAGATAGGTAGACAGACAGACAGACAGATAGATAGATACATAGATAGATACATAGATATGTATTTATCATATATTAGTACTAGTTATTATTATCATGGCTTCACTTGGTAAAACCAGTGCTTGATAGGAGATGAGAGAAGAAAAAAATGTTTTAAGTTTCTGAAAAGAAAAGCCTGGGTTTATAAACCTTTGTATCTCTCTCACTATCTTACAACTGTGTTTTCTACACGGATAGAGATGGGACCTGGACCAGTAATGACTTCATTTCCCATCAGCGTCACTCTTGGGATTCTACCCTACCATCATCAAACCCCCCTCTGGGGAACTTCTCTCCACCCACCATCACCTTTTTTTTTTGGAAGGCAATTGGGGTTCAGTGACTTGCCCAAGGTCACACAGCCACCATCACCTTTTTAGAGCTTCCTTTGTGTTGTCTTCCCAATTAGATAGTAAGCTCCTTGATATGAGGGGCTGTCTTTCCCTTTCCTTATTTGTAGTCCCAGCACATAGCACAGTGCTTGGTATGTAGTAGTCTTTTAGTAAGTGTGCATTGTATTGTGAGATTTAATTTTTGTCATTCAGTCCTTTCAGTGCTGTTTGACTCTTTGTGACCCCATTTGGGGTTTTCTTGGCAAAGATACTGGAGTAGTTCGCCATTTCCTTCTCCAGTTCATTTGATAGATAAGAAAACTGGGAATGACAGAGTGAAGTGACTTGGCCAGGGTCACCCAGCTAGTAAGGTCTAAGGCCAGATGAGTCTTCCTGGGTCCAGTCCCCATGCTCTAACCACCACTCCACCTAGCTGCCTGTGATTTCATTAGTACAGGGAATTTTTTTACCAAAGCAACTTGGCATCCTCTCCATCACTTGGAGTCTTAGAGAATGGTTGAGAATCCATATAGCATAAGTGTCCTGCCTGGTGTCATAGAGCCAGTTTGTGTCAGATGCCAGACTCCAGAGCCAGTCTCCTGGCTCTGAGGCCAGTTCTTTGTCCTCTCTACGTGGCCACTGTCTTCGTCTTTATGTGTATCAGGCATTTGATGAATATTTGTTGAATGAATGAGTGAATATCCTGATCTTACCATTGATTTCATCATACCTTCTTCTATCTCACTATAGTATAAGGCTCCCAGAGGATCTTCTATATACCCGTCTACACACACACACACACACACACACACACACACACACACACACACACAC
>NW_027185798.1:39570381-39583655 GCF_028583685.1 Petaurus breviceps papuanus | reverse complement strand
CACACACACACACACACACACACACACACACACACACACACACACACCCCTTCCCTCCAAGGCTACTCAACATTTAAAGGTCCTAACCCATGTTAACTTGGGGAGTTGAGGGGCAGTGATTTATTTAAAGCCTCTAGGTGTCCATAATGCGAGTTATCAAACCCCTGTAGTACAGGTAGGTAGCTTATAGCAGAGATATTACTAACACAGTGAAAATGGAGCTTTGGTCTCCATACAAATATGGAAAGGACACTTTCTTTCTGCAGAGGGATTAGGAACTTGAATACTTCTTCTCTGGGAGGAGCCTTCCCCCATTGTGATTGCCTTCCCTGTAACTCACATTCTTCCATTGACCTGTGCTGAAGTATATGGTACAACCTCAAGATGACATGGAATTCTTTTAAAGTCCACCTTGCCCAACTCTTAAGAGGACAAAGGTCCAACTGCTTCATGTCCCTAGATTGTTTTCTGAGCCTCTGCACTTTCCCCAGGTGAAAAAAAAATCTTACTTATGGCTCTGGTTTCTAGAGTTTTGGGGGACTTCTCTAAAGGAGGATTTTAGATTATCAGAGTGCATTATCCCATCCCAAAGTGGCCTTCAGATTCTGGAGGACCCTGTGGGAATGGCTCCAGTATCATAAGATCATAAGCTCAAAGACATGGAGCTATAAGGAATCTTAAAGCAAGAATGTGCTGATAAATGCTTAAGAGAAAAGGGAGGAAGGAAGGAAGGAAGGAAGGAAGGAAGGAAGGAAGGAAGGAAGGGAGAGAGGGAGGGAGGGAGGGAGGGAGAGAGGAAGGAAGGGAGGGAGGGAGGAAGGCAGGGAGGAAGGAAGGGAGGGAAGAAGGGAGGGAAGAAGGGAGAGAGGAAGAAATGTATGCAGGAGAGATTTTTAAGTTTATTCTGCATTAATATTTTCTTAATCAGTTTCTTAAGTATAGACAATGAACAACTCAAACCCTGATTTGTAGCATGTAGCAATTTCTGAGATGCAAATGTAGACACTGAAAATTTAACAATCAGCTCTCTAGAGCCTATGAGTTTTCATTAGCACACTACCCACCTTAAAAGCCATCTAATCCAGCCCTCTCATTTTTATAGATGAAGACCTGAACCCCAAAGGCTTCAATGACTTGCCCAGGGTCATGGGGTTAGTAAGTGCCTGAGATAGAATTTGAATCCAGGTCTTTCTGAGGACCTTGCTGGGAGTTCTTCCTCCTCCCTTCACCCAGAAAGTATGGGGTGGTACCAGTGACTTTGGGTCTCAGAGAGTCCCCTGGTTCAGAACCACAGCTTAGGGGCAGTCCTGGAGATCCCCAGAACCTCTCCTGGGGTCTGGGAGCCTTGGGTGTTATATTATGCTGTGCTAAAAAGAGAGACCATGTAAAAATATAGTGGGAAGAGTTTGGGGCTCAAAATCAGGAAAGAGCTGGTCACCTCTCCTCCCTGATACTTATTAGGTGGCCAAATCATGTCATGTCTCTGAGCCTCAGTTCCTCCATCTGCAAAACTGAGAGGAGTAATGATGGTCACACCTGTCTAACAGGTCTTTTGTAATAATAAAATGAAAAAATAAAACGTGCCTTGTAAACCTTAAAAGAGCCACGCAGTTATCAGATACTATTATTAGGGGGCAGCAAGGTGGTATAGTGGTTAGTGCACTGAACTTGGAGTCAAAGAGATTTGAGTTCAAATCCTGCTGGGATATTTATTCACTATGTGACCCTGGGAAAAGCAACCTCTCAGCTTTAGTTTCCTTATCTGTAAAATAGAGATGGGGAGAGTCAAGTGGTTCAGTAGATAGAGTGTCAGGCCTGGAAGCAGGAAGACTGATCTTCCTGAGTTCAAATATGGCCTCTGACACTCTGACACATGTGACCCTGGGAAATTCACTTCACCCTGTTTGCCTCAGTTTCCTCATCTGTAAAATGAGCTGGAGAAGGAAGTGGCAAACCACTCTGGTATCTCTGCCAAAAAAAATCCAAATGGGCTCATGAAGAGTCAGACACAACTGGAATGACCGAACAACAACAAAATGGAAACAATAAATGACAACTGCTTTGCAGAGTTGTGCAGGTCAAATATATAAGATATGTGAAATGCTTTGCAAATTTTAAGATGCCCTATAAATGCTATTATTGTTGTGATTAACTAAAGATTGAAGCATTATATATAAAACCAAGGAATCACGGAATCTGAGAATGGGAAAGGACACTAGAAGGCATCCAGCCAACCCTTCTGTGTGAAAGGAATCTCCCCTATACAAACCAAAGAAGTGATTGTCCAGTCCCTGAGTAAAGATCTCCAAAAAGAGAGAACCCAGCACTTCCCAAGGCCACCCATCTCCTATGGGGACAACTGGCATTGGGAGAAAACCTTTCCTGACGTCCAGCCTAGATTTGCTTCTTTGCAATTTCTACCTACCTGCTATTCCTGGTTCTGCCTATCTCAGGCCAAACAGAACATTCTAATCCCTCTCCCACAGAAAGGACTAAGTTTAGCAAATGGGCCTTTAAATACTTGAAGAGGCCTACCCTGCTCCCCTCCAGTCTTCCCTTCCCAGTTCCATCCACCAAAAATTAAGCATAAAGCACTTAGATGTTTCAAATGCTGAATGTAAAGTACAGCAGCTATATAAGTAAACCCAAGATAAGAAAAATCCACAAAATGAGAGGTGATTGTTTTCTTTATAAGAGGATTGATTTCAACATTCCTCTAATCAGTGTGTTTTCTTCCTCCCTACCCTGGGGCATCATAATATGGCTACATTCACAAAAACTAGCTTTTGGTACAACTCTTCAGGAATTTTTTGTTGTTTATTGAGTTATTTCAGTCATGGCTGATTTTTCATGACTCCATTTGGGGTTTTCTTAGAAAAGATACTAAAGTGATTTGCTGTTTCCTTCTCCAGTTCATCTGACAGATGAGGAAAATGAGGCAAACAAGGCTAAGTGACTTGCCCAGGGTCACACAGCTAGTAAGTGTCTGAAGCCAAATTTGAACTCAGGTCTTCCTGACTGTAGGCCTGGCACTCTATCCACTAAGGCACCTAGTTGCCCCTCTTCAGGAATACTCTTGTGTAATATAAGGCACACCTGTTTTTTAGTGACTTGCTGAAGGGTGAAGGTCAGGGAAGCCCAAGGCATCCAGGCCTGTCACAGCTTCAGGAATGTCCCAGGCCTCAGAGACTGAAGCTGGGAGCCAAGAGAGGAGGGAGGGGAGCAGGCCAGCTTAACTTTTGTTGTGTGGTGATCCTAGCGCTCTTGACCCCTCAGGAACCTCAGAGAGTCATCTGAGCCCATTAAAGCTCTAATTACAGCAGTAATCACGAGCATTTTCTTTCCTGACCACAGGACAGTATGTGAGGAGAGCCTGTTTCGGTTCTATCCAGGCTTTGTCTCTGCTTCTTCTCTAATGACCATTTTAGCCACTAAATCAGTGCTTGGGTACTGAGCTGAAATAGCCCCTGTAATCCATGAAACTCGCAGAGGATTCATGAAGAAGGCTTCTTCCCATTCTCCTTTCATAGAAACTTGATCTCAGAAAGGGGAGGGGAGATACTGCCCCTGCCCCTGCTCCTGCCCCTGCCCCCAGTTCCTTCTGCCTGCTTGAAATGACTCTCAGACCCTCTACATTTTCCATTTGGATGGAAGACATTAAATAAGAAAGGTTTGCTTAGACTCCTGAGATATTTCTGAACTCTAATGCCCATAGAATTGCCTGGTACTGAGAATGCAAGTCTGTCATTATGGTATTTGCTGAGCCAAAGATTGTATTTAAGGTTTCAAGATGATGCTTATTATAACCCTCTCTTTGGTTATCAGGCCAAAAGGATGACATAAATAGTCTCTTTCAAGAGAATTTGCCAGAAGAAAGCAAACTACAACCAGGCACAGGGAGATCTAGTTAGGGTGAGTCTGGGGCAGCAGAATTTAGGGGAAAGGGAAGGATTTCCTAGCCTCCAAAGCAGAAGCTTAGAAGCTGCTAAGGATAGAAGAACGTAGCTAAGGAAAAGATTGACCTCTGAAAGGAATCCCCTTGAAGGCATAAATGGGGCCACTGGAGAGAGGCAGCTGTGTTCTTTCTCTGTGGAGGGAGAAACATCTTCACAACATAGTCAAGCTTAGAGATGCCCAGACCTGCTCCTATAAGTATATGAATTCACAAGGAATCATGGCTAGGGGTGTGGTGAGGGAGAGACTTATTCATGTTAGTAACATTGGCCATGTCCTAATAACACTCCTGGGTGCACTTGGGATGCTCAAACACCACTCACTACTGGGGTATTGTAAACATCTTTTACCACCCTTATTTCTGTTTGTGTGATCAGAGTCACTAAGGCCAGGTCAGTTCCAAAGAAAGAAGAAAGATCTCCATTCTCTGCTACCCTGCTCCAACTGGTATTCTATCTCAGGTACTGGGGATGTGGACTCCTGGTTGGTGACAGTTCTCTATGCCTGTTGTCATTGTTCAGTGGTTTCAGTCTTGATAAAGATACTAGAGTTGTTTGCCATTTCCTACTCCAGCTTATTTGACAGATGAGTAACTGAGGCAAACAGGGTCACATAGCTAGTGTCTGAGGCTGACATTAGACTCAGAAAGATAAGTCTTCCTCACTTGAGGCCTGGTACTCTATCCACTGCTGGCCTCAATGCCCACTTAGCCCCATATCCAGCAAGAACCAAACCCACACTCCATTCTCCAGTCATCTTTATTCCATTCTACTCCCTAAATATTCTTCCCTTTCCATCTCTAGCTCTAGAGACAATAATCAAAGAAACAATATCATTCTTGGATAGAACATGTCGATCAATTACTCTAAGGCTCCGCTCATCATCCCAGTAATTTCCCAAAACAGAATCCCCTTCTCCCCTCTCCCCTCCCCCAGTACCTTAGACTTATAGTGTACTATTAGAATGTTAGCTTCTTGAGGGCAGGAACTGTCTTGCTTTTTTATTTCCATCCTCAGTACAATACTTGACACAAAATAAGCACAGTGCTTTTTTCATTCATTCATTCATTCATTCATTCTGTCATTTCCTTGCTCTACCACCATGAGACTCTTGCATGAATCTTCATTCAAGCTTAATATTGCAGTCATTATGTCATGCCAAATGGCACATCCCAGATGCCAGGCAAAGGGCCTTATCACAGCAGTGTCTATGATCACATCTCCTTTGACTGTTGATGTTTTTAAAAAATTCTCTGCAGGTGCAAATGCCCATTCAGATGCTCAAACATGTAGACATGAGTACCAGCCCCTCTGCCTTCCCCTGTACGGTCATAGATTTCAAGCTGGAAGAGATCTTTAGGACTTTCTTAGAGAAGTTCTTCCTTCTTTTGTGCCATGATCCCCTTTGGCAGGCTAATGAAGCCTGTAAAAGCTGTCTCAGAAGAGTTTTAAAATGCATAAAATAAAATATGTTACAGTATAAAATAGACCAACTGTTTTTAAATGATCAAAAAAATTTTAATAAGTTAATTAATTCATTAGTTCATACCAGGTTAAGAACCCCTGATTTAATACAAGTCTCTCATTTTACAGATGAAAAAACTGACATTACACAGGCAGCTAGTAGCACCACTAAGATTCAGCCCCCTAGGACTCTGATGGCATATGTGATTGTACCTGTACAAAGACAAATACAAAGAAAAATTATATACTCAGAGTTATTTGCATACATATAGCCACAAAAAATAACAGATACATATGAGGCAGAATTCATTTCTGTCTTCAAACTTCTGCAACCTCTTCTCTGTACATATAGGACTATCTCCCTAGTCCAGGCCTTAATTCTGGTTTGTGATTACAATAGCTGTCTAATAGGTGTTCCTGTGTCAGGTCTCTCATTACTCCAACCTATCCTTCACATCACATTCAAAGTGCTTTTCCTAAAACAGAGGTCTGACCATGTTGCTTTCTTATTCAATAAGCTCCAAGGGCACCCTATCATGTCTAGAATCAAATTCAACATTGACCTTGGACATCTACAGTCCTTCACAACCTGGCTTCTGTTTACCTTTCCAGGCATCATGAACACACACACACACACACACACACACACACCTTTCACACTCTATGGTCCAGCCAAACTGGCCTTTGTGCTACACTTCTTCCACAACACTCTATTCCCCATCTCTGTGAGTTTATATAGTCTATCACACCATGACTGGAATACAGTCCCTTTTCACTTCCACTTTTTAGAATTCCTAGATTCTCTCAAAACTCCTCTTAAATTCTACCATCTACATGAGGCTATTCCAAATCCCTCTACTTGCTGGTAAACCACTCCCTGTCTCTCACAAAGGCACTTAAAATTACTTTGTATTTACTTTGTATAGATGTTGTATATAATTATATGTGTACATGTTAAAATACAAGTTCCCTGAGGACAGGAAGTTTTTCATTTTTGTCTTTTCATCCCCAGCACCTCACACAGTGCCTGGCTCTTAATAAATGTTTGTTGATTGATCAGGGACATCTTTGGACACAGTCCTGTGAACACATATACAGACAGATTACTAGCCACCCCCCTGATTGTGAACAGTGACTATGTTGCTAAATCTTGCCAAACCTCTGTGAATTAACACTCTATTTAATTCACTTCCATCTTTCATCTCACAATGTCCAGGTCACTACCCAAATCCTATCTTCTCTTTTCACATTCTCTTCTCTACTAACATGCCACAGGACTCTGTCCTTAGTCCTGACCAGTCAACATCTTTAACACTCATTTGGAGACATCACTTGATCCAAGACTTTAGTAAGTGCCTACTACACAGCAATCATTGTGCTAGGTGTTAAAGATGCAAAGACAAAAATGAAAAATTGTCTTCTCTCATGGAGCTGAACATAGAAGTCACGCTTAAGAAATTTGCTGGTGACAGAGCTGGGATTTCTAGGTAAATAAAGTTAATGGAAGAGAGACTCTAGATTCAAAATTATTTCAGTGAACTGGGATGGCAGGGCAAAAATATGATGATTTTTAATGAGAATAAATGTTAATTCCTGAATTTAGGTTGAAAAGAACAATTTCAAGTATAGGAGGGGGAAGATCTTCATTAATAGCAGCTCAAGGGTAATTCTAGGTACTGTCCTAGAGTTTTAGTGGATAATAACATCAAATATGAGTCAACAGTATGACATGGCTGGCTAAAAAAGAGGGGACTGCATTAATGGAAAAGGAAAATGTCCAGAACAAGAGAGGTAATGATCCCACTGTATTTTGTACATCTACAACCAGAATGACTCATAATTGCCGGTAGGAGTTGAAATGATGTCATGGTCTTGGAACCCTCCGTAAGTTCCCTTGTCAATGAAGGTCTTCTAGCTAAGACTAGATGACCACTTGTAAGGGTGGGGTAGAAGACACTCCTCTTTAGGCATAGCTTGGACTAAATGACCTTTGAAGTCCCTTCCAAGTCTGCAAAATTCCACTTTACACTTAACAACTGTGTGACCTTGGATAAATCACTTAACCCTTATTAGCTTCAATAACCTCATTTGTAAAATGAGGATAATAATAGCATATTACTCCCAGGATCACTGTGAGGATCAAATGAGAGAATACATTTACAGGGCTTTGTGAGCCTTAAATCTCTAGTTATTAAATTAAATTAAATCCTAGCTATTATTATTTTTCTGAAATCCTGTGATAGCATGAATTCTGGAGAGGAAAAATCGATAGCTTTTCTTATGGCCTAGATTATAAATTCCCATGGTTTTCTCATCCTAACATCTTCTCTCTTTCCTCCCTTCTCCTTTGTTCTGTATTATTGGACCTTCTCTTTAAATCCCATTCACTCCTGACATGCATTTGGTTTTAATATTTCACCTTCAAAGCATCTCAGTTCATTATTTATATTTAATCACTTACATATATTTCTTTTTCTTCTCATGGTTTTCTGCCTTAGATTGTATGCTTCTAGGGGAAAGGGACTCCATGAAAATCTCTTTGAATAATTATACATGCAAATGAGGACTCGATACCTTGTAAACCTTAAAGCACTCTATAAATATCCATTACTAGGAGCCATATTAATATTACGTGCTTCAGGAGGATGCCAATAATGTGCTATATACAGAGCACTGACATATGTTTTTCGCCCTTCATTTTCAAAGAGGACCACTGACATCGTGAGGTGATGTCTTGACTCATACATGAATTAGATTTAGGTGAGGCAGGGTTGCACAAAGCTGTCAGTCTCACTGTCTTTTCCAAAGCCATTGAAGTCCACTGGCAAGACAAAAGTCAGGATGACTGCTCATGGCCCACGATGTGATTGATACCCTTGGCATCTTCAATATTTGACTAAGTTCTTAGAGCTCCACAGTGCCTGCTTTGGCACCCTCCTGTTGAAATAAATTGTTCTACTCCACCCATTCCACCAGAAAATGGCTTCACATGGTTAGGGTAGACATCCACCTAACTGACTGATGAGTTTGAGGTCTGTTGGTTACCTTCAACCTGGCTTAGCCCAGATGGCTGTGGTGGCTGTCCATGGTACAACTTCCTGGAACCACAGGTGAGAGTTGGGGGGGCCAAATGAACACCAAAGGAGGATAAACAGTTCTAAAAAGGCTCAGCAAGCCCTCCCACCAGAGGTGCTAGTACCCCATGAAGATCCCATACACCCCACCTACATGTACATGGAGAGACACAACATACACACCTAGATTTACTGACATATCACATTGATTCCATAGACTATGATCAGGTGACACTGGATTCCTTGCTCTTCCTCAAATGAGACAACCCGTCTCCCAACTCCAGGCATTTTCACCGGCTGTTCCCCATTCCTGGAATACTCTTTTTCCTCATCTCTACCTCCAGATTTCCTTCAGATCTCAATTAAAATCTCACCTTCTACAGGAAGCCTTTCCCCATGTCCCTACTGCCTTCCCTCTGGGAATTATTTCTATTAATTTGTTTGTTTGCATATTTTCTCTCTCTTTAGAGGGTGAACTTCTTTCAGAGCAGCGGCTATCCTTTGCCTTTCTTTCTATCTCCAATATCTAGCACAGTACATGAGAAATAGTAGGCACAGAATAAACGCTTATTGACTGACTGCTTGACACAGGCTTGTTGTGGTGGTGTAGTGAGTGGATAGAGTGCTAGGTCTGAAGTTAGGAATACTCATCTTCCTGAATTCAAATCTAGCCTCTGTCATGTACTAGCTGTGTGACTCTGGGCAAGTCACTTAACCCTATTGTCTCAGTTTCCTCATCTGTAAAAATGAGTTAACTAGCTTTGTGACCCTAGGCAAGTCATTTAGCCCTATTTGACTCAGTTTCCTCATCTGTAAAATGAGTTGGAGAAGGAAATAGCCCAAGAAAGTCCCAAATGAGGTCACAAAGTGTCAGACATGACTGAAAAATGACTGGACAACAAATGAATTTCTCCCCCTATTTCTCCTCCCCATCTCCATTCAAAATCCAGTACTTTTGTATTGGGGAAGAAAAGTAATCTTCAATTTCATCTTTCCAGTCTATCAACCATATCACTGCCAAAATAATGTTCTTAAAATCTTATTTTTGTCTGACAGGTCTGACTGCGTCACTCTCCTACTCAAAAATCTTTATGGATTGCCTATTGCTTTTAAGATAAAATACAAATTCCTCAGCCTAGCATCTAAAGCTAACCTGGTTTGAGTTTATCTCTCCCAATATCTCATATTGCTCCTCAGTCCAATGGCCTACGAGCTATTCCCTGAACTTGGTGCACTATCTCTTATCTCCATGCTTCTGCTTGTGGCCTGTGCCTGGAATTCAATCCCTCCTCCCCTCTACTTCTGAGGCTCCTCCTATTCCTGTAAGGCTTACCTCCGGCCAACTCTTCTACACAAAGCTCTTCCTGAAATCCTCTGCTATTGAAGCTCTCTTCCTCCCAAATTCTCTTGTACTATCTACTGGCCTATTTACATGGTGGGCCTCCCAAGAGAATGTAAGCTCTTAGAGCACAGGCTATCACTGTATCCCCAATGCTTCCTACATATCCTAGAATCTTACTGTTCATTGAAATAAACTGAACAAACACTAATCGAGTATGTGTTATATAGAGAGGCCAAAACTGTACATAGAGTCCTTGCCCTTAGCAAGGGAAGAGGGTGTCTTCACACGTACTTTAATGTTGTCACTCAGTCATGGCCAACTCTTCCTGACCCCATTTGGGGTTTTCTTGGCAAAGATACTGGAGTGGTTTGCCCTTTCCTTCTCCAGCTCATTTTACAGATGAGGAAACTGAGGCAAATAGGGTTAAGTGGTTTGCCTAGGGTCACACAGCTAGTAAGTGTCTGAGACCAGATTTGAACACAGGAAGAGGACTCTTCCCAGTTACAAGCCCAGCGCTCTTTGTACTGTGATGCCACCTAGCTGCCCCCAAGTACTTTAATGCAGGGCAAAAAGTGATAAAGATCCTATGGGTGATTCTGAGTAAGTGCAGTAGTATTCATTTCCAGCTGTATCCCCAGTGTTTAGCACAGTGCAAGGCACATATGAGGTGTTTAATGCTTATTGACTGACAGCCGAGATAACCACTCAAAGAAATGGACATTTGTGATGGGCATAAAAAGATGAGAATGCTTTTGATCTGCAAGAACTAGAGGAAGAACATTCCAAAAAGATGCATCAAAGGACTTTTATCATAATAGGAAGCAAAATGGTGCAGTGGCCTGGAGCCAGGAAGGCCTGAGTTCAAATTCAGCTTCAGAGACTTACTAGCTGCATGACCTTGGGCAAGTTATTTAACTTCTATTTATCTCAGTTTCCTCATCTGTAAAGTGGAGATAATAATAGCACTTACCTGGGGTGGCTAGGTGTCAAAGTGAATACAGCTCCGGCCCTGAAGTCAGGAGGAGCTGAGTTCAAATCTGACCTCAGACACTTAACACAAAACTAGCTGTGTGACCTTGGGCAAGTCACTTAACCCCAATTGCCCTACCTTCCCCCCTCCAAAAAGCCAAAATAACAATAATAATAATAATAATACCACTTATCTCTCAGGGTAGTTATGAACATAAAAGGAGATAATATTTGTAAAGAGCTTTGCACATCTTAAGGCACTATATAAAGCCTAGCTATTATAAATAGTATTCCAGCATGCTTTAAATGAGAGGGAAGTATTCAGAAGGTAATGTAAAAAACATAGCTTTGGCTTACTTTGTAATAGATTCATCCCAGCTAAATGCCTTTGACTGTCTCTGTGCCTAAGATCTCAGACAGCTCAACAACAAAGCCTAGAACACAAGAGGAAAGACACGTGCTAAGGGAAAAACCCCAGGAAGCTGACCCCCAAAGCCATGCTGCTTCATAGTGAGTCCCATCTTTGTCCATTCTCCAAATGGAGTATATACAGAGTTAAAGTCAACCCCTAAACACCATAAATGATATACCTGCTCCTACCTGTTTATATATGCTAGCTATAGATAATCCTAGCATGGGAGAGAAGCTGATACATTCCTCAAGTCAACTGACCAAAGCAGTTGCCCTCCTACCTTTAGAATTCAGCTTTACTACCTTTCTTGTTATGCTACCAGCTGGAGAACAAGTGGACGACAGACAAAGATATGCATGTGCATTTTACTACAGAGCAGAACTTGGTTAGGGGAATAGTGAGTGATAAGGCTAGAAAGTTTGATTGGAGCTAGACAGCAGAAGTTTGTCAGAAGAGTCTAATGGTAACTTGTCTTTATCCAATGGACGTCTGGGGCACCATAAGGCATTTAAGCATCATAATAAATATTACCATACAATTGGATTCATGGACCTTTGCTCAAGGCGCATTTCAAACATGCTGCTACAGGACATTACAGTAAAGAGAATACTATGAACCAGCATGGCCTGAAGCTTCCCAGAGAAGGGGAGATATAAACTGGGTCTTGGTGAATAGATCAGACTTAGATAATGGAGAGGAAGTCTGTGGCATTCTAAGTAAGCAATCATTATGAGCAAGGACACGGTAGAAATATGCCTGGTTCAGCAGACATCGAGTAAATGAATTTGATTGGAACTAAGGGTTCCAATTAGGAAATAGTAGGAGCAAAGGTAGATGGTAGAAGCATCAAATGTCAAATTAAAGAGTCTGGAATAAATTCTGTAGACAATACAAGCCCTTAAACAATTTTTGAACAGAGAAATGCAAAGTGGCATTTTAGAAGATTGATAGCAGTGTGGGACTACCTGAAGACAGGTGTAATGTTAATTGGGATTTAAGATCTTTCCATCCCATTAACAGGTCTCAGGTGGAGCCCATTAAGGGAAGCTTGCTTAGGGGAGGCTTGCTCATAGGAAAGCTTTCATACCTTTTGCTAATTTCTAATTAGGTACTGAGTCAAGAGGATTGTGATGCCTTCTGGCTCTGAGAAGTGTATATACACTGAACTGGTGTTTTGCTTTGGGGGTTTGTTTATGAGAAGGATTTTGTGATTCCCTGGTCGAGATTCTGAGTAGTTGCATGTTCAGACCTCCCTGACTGCTCAAATGCAAAGGTTCTCTTGATCCAGGCATGTATGTAAAGTATATAGTTGATTGAGGCAGTCAGATCCCTGTCTGTTGGTCTTTATTTCTCTGCTTGTATTTTCTCTGAAGTTCAGGGTGCTAACTTTTCCCCTAAACTAGTGAATGTAATTTTAAAAGATTGTTGACTCCGTGAACAGCTTTCTTTCCTAGTAAAGCAGATCTAAGAACCTGTGCTAGCAGCCATCCTAGGTATGCCAGTGTGATTGACTCTATAATAGGAGACATTTTATTTTTGTCTTTGTAATCCCAAATGCATGGCACAGTCCCTGGCACATATTAAATGTTTAATAATGGCTGTTCAATGATTGATTAATTGATGTACTGGCTATCAGTCTGACCTTGAAGTGAAGATGATCAATGGTTAAGATCTGCCTCTAATGTTTCCTAGTTATGAGACCTTGGGCAAGTCACTTCCTCTCTGAGTACCCCAGGCAACTCCTTAGGACTATAGTTATAGATGAATTGCTGACCTATATCAAGAGAGAGAGCTTTCACATTGGGGAAAGGTTGTTAGATGAGAAAACAATGGTTTAAAAAAAAACACCAAAGTCCAGAAAGAATCTGAGTAGGAAGAGAGTAAAGGTAGAAAGCTGAGTTAAGAAATTGTGGATACAATTTAAGCATAAGGTGATAAGAGACTGGACTTGACCAATGACAGTGGCAGTTTAAAGTAAGAGGTTTATATAAGATGTTACGAAGGAAGGAAGGAAGGAAGGAAGGAAGGAAGGAAGGAAGGAAGGAAGGAAGGAAGGAAGG
>NW_027185798.1:39570118-39570371 GCF_028583685.1 Petaurus breviceps papuanus | reverse complement strand
AGGAAGGAAGGAAGGAAGGAAGGAAGGAAGGAAGGAAGGAAGGAAGGGAAAGAAGGGAGGGAAGAAGGAAGGGAAGATAAAAGAAAGAAGGAAAGAGAGAAGGAAGGAAGAAAGGAAGAGAGGAAGAGGGAAGAAGGGGAAAACAGAAGGAGGGAGAGAAGAAATGAAAGAAGGAAGGAGAGAGGAAGGGAAAGAAGGGAAGGATGGAAAGAAAGAAAGAAAGAAAGAAAGAAAGAAAGAAAGAAAGAAAGAA
>NW_027185798.1:39566852-39570108 GCF_028583685.1 Petaurus breviceps papuanus | reverse complement strand
GAAAGAAAGAAAGAAAGAAAGAAAGAAAGAAAGAAAGAAAGAAAGAAGGAAAGAAAGAGTTGGTACCCATGGGTTATTTTGCTAGGTATTGAACTTTTCTTACTTAGCCTATACCATAATGTTTACCAACAAAATAACAACTAAAGTTCAGAATGACTATGTATTTCTCTCAGGAAACCAAGGGCTCTCCTGGAAGCCACACCCGGAAGAAGAATTTCACCAGAGGTTAGACCACAAAGAGAACACTACTTTCCCTTCTGCACAAAGGCTATCTGAGGTAAGAGTATGGCCTCATAATCCTCCAGTTCTCCAATCAATCATGTTCTGTCTTCTAAATGGATGTGATTTAGCAAACAGCTCCCTTCAGTCGTGGGAGCTGGCGACCTGAGGCAGCCAGTGGGAGCTTGGGATGCTTGAGAAGTGGCTCACCTGCTTCGATTTTCATTTCCTATTACCTGCCAGGTGAACAATAACATCGTTGGGTAGGATGAGAATTTATTAAAATGCCATTAATGAGAAATCAATAAGATCCTCAGATTAAAAGAGTCAGATATGAACTTTGCAAATGCCACTCAGTTCCATGGATAGAATAATAGATTAAGAGCTGGACGATGTTATGATTTTTAATAATAACAATAATGCTTTTATTAATATAATGTGTAATAATAGCATTGTAAATAAAAATATTTATATAGAGCTAATATAAGATTTGTAAAGTGCTTGATATATGTCTATTCCTTTGATCTTCACAACAACCCAAGAGGTAGGTGTTATTATTACCCCTATTTTGTTGTTGTTCAATCATGCCCAACTCTGTGACCTCATTTGG
The DNA here is from genome assembly GCF_028583685.1 of Petaurus breviceps papuanus. NCBI lineage: Eukaryota > Metazoa > Chordata > Mammalia > Diprotodontia > Petauridae > Petaurus > Petaurus breviceps. The sequence goes on along the minus strand of NW_027185798.1, from coordinate 39,569,279 downwards.
GATTTTCTTGGCAAAGATACTAGAGTGGTTTGCCATTTCCTTCTGCATCTCACCTCATAGCTGAGGAAACTGAAGCAAACAGGATTGAGTGATTTGCCGAGAGTCACATAGCTAGTAAGTATTTGAAGCTGGATTTGAACTCAGATATTCCTGATGCCCTATCCACTGTACCACCTTGGAAACTAAGTCTGAGAGAATTTACATGACTTGCCCAGGATCACACAGCTAATATAAGGAAGGATTTTAATTCAGGTCTTCCAGACTATAGGTATAGCTATCAATCCATCCTACCATTCAGTTGTCTAGTTCAATTCACTCGTTTTACAGATTAGGAAGGGATAAGTGACTTGACCCAGATGAGAATCCAGGTATTTCAACCTGAAATCCAGCCTTCTCTGCCACTGCACTAGAATGACATCTTGATTCAGTTTTTATGAATCTCCTAGTATATGCCAAGCACTGGGATCAGCTCTTGAAACACAAATACAAAAAAAAAAAGAAAGAAAGAAACAATGCCTGCCCTCAAGGAGCTTGCATTCTTCTCAAGGGAAATGTAATATATTGAGCTAAGTAAGCACAATTTACTATATCTTCTGAGATCCTAAACTGGGAGCTGGAAAGGCCCTTAGAGTTAGACAAGCCCACCCTCTGCATTTTACAAATGTGTTAGCAGCCCCAGGGAGACCAAGTCAGGGGCAGAATAAAGCATCTGATTTGCGATTTGAAACTAGATCTTCCTGAGTCTAGGTCCAGCATCTCATACTTGCCTCTATGCTGGAGAAAGCATGATACAGCGGAAAGAGTACTGGTTCTGGAGCCAGAAGATCTGTGTTCAAATCCTGCTTTTGATGTTTACTACCTTTATGACCTTGGTCAAATCACTTAACCCTCTTGGGCTTCAGTTTACTCATCTGTAAGATGAGGAGACTGCACTAAATGGCCTCTGAGGTCCCTTCTGGTTCTAACTCTATGGTCCTATAAATCTATAAAGAAAAAGTAATTTGGGCAGGAGTGAGATCCTTAATGACTGCTGACGGGAAAGGGAAGGAACTAGAAAAACCTAGTGTAGAAGATGACAAGCACTGGGACTTGGAGGTAGCTGAAGATTCCAAAAGACAGAGGTAAAGGGAGAAGGCATCTAGGCATGGGGCACAGCCTGTGCAAATATATAGAGGCAAGAGATGGAATTTAGCAGGTATGTTAATTTAGGTGGATTGTAGAGTCAGGGATGAGGTGGGGAGGTAATTTGAATGCATGCTTCTTCACAGATAATCCCACTTCTTTTTGGAAGTGTTTCCTATTGAACCCAGTTAGCTGTGTTTTCTTCAATTTACATTTTCTTTACTTATTACTCCTGCCTCATAGTAGCTGTGTGATCCTGGATAAGTCATTTTAACTCTCTCAGCCTCCATTTCCTTATCTGCAAAGACAAAGCAAACTTGAAGATTTACAAGAATTAATTGCTGAAGATTGGAAGATAAAGAAAGCTGGGCTAAATGGTGCAATCCTGTAATCCCAGCCAAGAGGCTCAGGCTGGTGGATCTCTTGAACTAAGGAGGTCTGAGCAGCAGTGATCTCTGCCAATCTGGTGTCCAAACAAAATTCAGTGTTAATATGTTGAGGCCCAGGAGGGTAGAGGTGGGGGTTAGTGAGCATCCAGCTGCCTGAGAAGAAGCTAACTGGACCAGATCAGAACCAGAGCAGGTCAAAGCTCCTGTGCTGATCCGTAATGGGATCAGGCCTGCTGATGGCCCCTACCTTTATAGCCTGGATGAGATAGAAAGACCCAGGCTTTTCAAAAGAAGACATGGAAATAGGTAGGACATCCCCATTTTACTGATGAGAAAATGGAGGCTCTTTTTAGACTAGTGCACTAGCCTCCTAATTAATTAGTCATTACTGCATCTGGTTTCCCCTCTCCAATCCATCCCCCACACTCCTCCATGTTTATGTCTGCTTGTCTCTGCCTCACTTCACATCCTTCTTTTCAAACCAAAACCCACCCTTAATAGCCACCACTAGCCTGTAGATGTCATCTTCCCTGTTAGAATGTAAGCTCCTTGAGGGCAGGAACAGTTTCACTTTTGTATTTTTATTCCCAGTATCTAACACTGTTCTTGATACATATATTTAGAGCTGAATACATTCTTTTTCATGCACTCATTCATTCTGATATTCCTCAAGCACAGGTGTTTATTTTCCTTAGGAAGTTTCATTGCCTCTAGGAGAAAATAATTCCCACATAAAGGGGATACGAAGGTTAAAGCTGGTAGAGACTTCTTATAGATCCCTTGTTTACAAATTCTGACAACTGGCATTTAAAGACCTCCTCAATCTAGTTCCAGTCTGCTTTTTTTTTTCTTGAGTGATTACATGTAATTCTCCCTCACCCACTCTATACTCCAGTCAAACTGGCCTCTCTGCTTT
>NW_027185798.1:39516268-39566842 GCF_028583685.1 Petaurus breviceps papuanus | reverse complement strand
GCGAGCGAGGGAGGGAGGGAGCGAGGGAGGAAGAAAAGATTCCTTCCCCTACTAGACTATAAGTCAGGGACCATCTTAAAATGTATTCCCATAGAACCCAGAAAACTCCTGGTCACATAACAGTGCTCAGTAAATATCTGACACATGAGTGAATAAGTGGTCTGTTGTGATTTTTATTTCCGCATCTTCATATCTTAAGCAATTCTGAACTCAAACTTCAGGAACACCCAGGACCACCCAGTGCCTTGCATTCAATTGGTTGTTACTCAGTCATTTTCAGCTGTGTCTGATTCTTCTTGACCCCATTTGGGGTTTTCTTGGCAAAGATACTGGATTCATTTGCCATTTCCTTCTCCAGGTGTTCACATCTTGTAAATCTTCAAGTTCACTCTGAATTTGCAGATAAGGAAACTTTGAGGCAGACAAAGGTTAAGTGACTTGTCCAGGATCACACAGCTAGTGAGTGTCTGAGGCCGGATTTGAACTCAGGAAGACTAATCTTCCTGACTCCTAACCTGGTGCTCTCTGTACCATGGCACCACCTAGAGTCTATTCAACTGGTACTTGATAAATATTTGTTTTATCTAGCATACCTAGTCCTCTATTGTCTTGATAATTATCTTTTCTGTTTGCTATATTTTACTCCCCCTGCCCAGATAATCTATCATAGCAGGACATGGGCCTTCTTGCTGTTCTTCAAACACAGATCTCCTTTATTTCTGCTCTGCCTTTTCAGTGGCTGTTCCCAGCAGCTGAAACATTCTCCTTCTTCGCCTCCTCCTCCTGGATTCCTTCTGCAAGAGGCCTTTCCCAGAACCTCTTCCCCCTCCACACCCTGAACGTTTCTTTCCTCTGAGATTACCATACATCATGTGTATATATATATATATATAGGTGTGTGTACATACACATAGACACACGTGTATATATACACACATATATACATGTGTGTATGTTTGTTTCTATATCTTCATATCTTAAGATATGTTTACATGTTGTCTCCTCCACTCAAAGGTAAGTTCCTTGAAATCAGGGACTACATTTTTACATATATTTATATCCACAGTACCCACCACCTTAACAGGCACAGAGTAAGTTGTATTATCAACCAAGCAAAGCTTGAACTGCTACAAAGACTCTGGGAATTGCATGTTTTCCCCAGACCAGGAAGAGAGGAAACTAATGAGAAATCAGAACTGGAAGGAGAAAAAGCATGAGAAGTGAGAGTTAAAAGTCTAAGACATTTTGTTTAGTTGCACATGCTTTCTTCAGGGAGCCACAAGACCAAGGGAACAACGGCCAGGAGGAAACCCATTTCCCTGCCTTCTGATGAATGCAATGGGCACCCATTCCTAAGAACATCCTTTTCTTCTGCTAGAGGCTACATCCGACTGATCTAATGTTAATTCTCCAGGTTGATGCAGTCCTTGCATTTCTCCAGACATGAGAGTGAAGGACAGTTCTTGGAGTCACACTGGAGAGACTGACCTTTCCTAACCCCACTCTGTTCCATTGTCAGTGAGTTTTCACAAAGTAGGGGTATCACCATGAACCATTCACATGTTTCATGACAACTTCCAGAGGCAGAATTTCTATAAACCTGAGACCTTTTAAAATATGTCTCATCAGACATGAGACTAATATAGTTACACAAAATTACAAGTGCTTAATAAAAATGGTGAGTTGACTAATTGACTATGTGGTCATGAGGAAGTCCTTTGTTATATAGTAAAAAGAATATTGGATTTGAAGTCAAAAGACCTGAATTAGAATCTTACCTCTGCTCTTCATGGACTGTTGGACGTTGGACAAGTCATTTACCTCTCTAGATCTCTGTTTTCTCATTGGTAGAACTAGGTGTTGTGTACTAGATGAGCCTTGATTTTCTCATCTATAAAATGCGGATAAAAATGATGTCTACTCCCCCCATTACAGGTTTGTTATGAGGCGAGCAACATAAATGTGAGGTGATATTGAAAATAGACACAGATTCAGTGATTTCCTGCTTCTTTTTGAAGTCAGTTGAGAGGAAGCCAGAGGTAGGAAGGCACAGAAGGTAGGCCGCACAAAGAGTGCTATTGACTCCCTGTGTAATGTGGGGTGGTTTGGAGGCTCACACAACATCTCCCCGGGGACAGCCTATCAGATATCACAAAAGGGAGTTTCCTGCTGGCAGGAACCGAGTAGAGCTGGCCTTAGCCAGGAGTGTGTGGGGATGGTGTACTCAGAGGCCTGGATATCGAGTTACAAGGCAGTCCATCCAAAGGAACAGCTGTATCCTCGTATCCTCGTACAAAGAGGAATTCAGGGCAGCTGCTCAGGGACAAGTGGGCAAAGGGAGGTATGTGGGATAACCTTGTATATGTGAGTGTATGTGTGTGCATGTGTGTGTGAATGTGGGGGGGGGGAGGTCGGTAACTCGAAGGACTCCTAAAGACCAAATTAACCCTAAATATCCCCTCTAAGGGGTCACCTATAGTTATCTGACATTCCCTTTAGCACACTCACTCTTTCAGGGCTTTCTATAACCTAGAACTTTTTTTATACTGGGTAAAGGTTTTGTGATTGGGGAGGACTGAAGCACAGATCATCAGACTAAAGGCTAGCTTCATACTGTCCCCTAGAAAGCAGAGCCCAGAAGAAATGGTATATAAGGTGGGTATCTTTTCTTAAAAGGGAGTGGGAAGGAAGGGTAGAACACCAGGAACAAGGGGGAAGGAGTATGGGGTGAATCCCACTACTGACATGTACTAGCTGGGTGACCCTGGGCCCACTTCGCCTTCCACTGCCCTAAACAACTCGAGTGGACTAGAAATCACAGAGAAACTGACCTGCTTTGGGTATTGGCAGTTTCCTCTTTTGGGATTTCCTGATGCTAGTAAAATCACAAGTCCAATTGAGATAGGGTGAGGAGAGACAGACAGAGAGAGAGAAGAGAAGAGAGAGACAGGGACACAAAGAAAGAGACCCAGAGAGAGGGGGAGAGATAGATAAATAGATATACAGATAGATAGATAGATATGTATACATGCATATATATGTATATACATATATGCATGTGTATTGTGTGTGAAAGAGAGAGAGAAAGAGATACAGAATGAGAGAATATTGTAAGAAAGTAAGCATATTTCCTCCATAAATCTGGACCACACTCATAGACAAAGGTATGGACACACATATAGATACACACACACACACACAATGTTTGTTGTCCGTTCTCAAAGAGGACCAAAATGATATCATTCTGTTGAGGTCAAGGTACAGTGTGTCCAGCTCAAGCTCAGAAGTCTCTACCACAGGTTGGGTACAAATAGTCCATGAACATTTGGAGTGGGCGATGTCTCTAAATTTGAACATTTCACGTTTCTTTTGAGCTACTGCAGAACTTTGCTTTGCTCATAGAGCACAGTGCCTTCTTTGATGCAGGTCACGCCATGCTGGGCAGTCCTGTACCAGTGGCTCCCATGTCACACAATCAGTCCCAAAGTTCTCTAGAGAGACCTTGAGAGTGTCCTTGTATTGCTTCTTCTGACCTCCGTGGGAGTGTTTGCCTTGTGTAATTCTCTTTTAGGCAAATTTACCTTTGGCATTCGAACAATGTAGCCAGCCCATAGGAGTTGCTCTCTCTGTAGTAGAGTCTGAATGCTTGGCAGTTCAGCTCGAGAAAGGACCTCAGTGTCTGGTACCTTATCCTGCCAGGTGATCTCCAGAATCCTCCTAAGACAATTCAAATGGAAATGATTCAGTTACCCGGCATGGCACTGGTAGACTTTCTAGTTTTCACAACCATCCTGATCTATATCTTGCCACTGGACCCAGATGGCTCCAGAGGAGAAAGTGAGGCTGGAGAATTTGCACAGCCCAGTCTCACTTAAATCCAATTCACTTGCAAGTTATGATATCATCTTCCTGATGTCTGCTTCAAGAACAAAGGGCAAATGACAACACACACATATATAATATATATGTATACATGCATATATATGTGTGTATGTGTATTGTGTGTGGAAGAGAGAGAGGTTTTGCATGACTGCACATGTATAATCTACAGCAAATTGCTTGCCTTCTCAAGGAGGAGGGGAGGGAAGAAGGAAAAGAATTTTTAGGAAGTCAAAATTTTTAAAATAAATGTTGAAAATTGTTTTTTACATGTCATTAGGAAAAATTAATTAGAAAAAAAGAATGAAAAAAACAAAAGGAAAAAAGAAAAAAGTATTAATCTGGTAAAGGAAGTATTAGAATGGGAAGACTATGTAAAATAACCATTCAGTACATTTTTACAAAGTTCCATCTAGGCTTGAGATAATAAGAACCTGAAACATGGACATATATGTATGTATATGTATATATACATACACATATATGTATATACACATATATACACACATATTTGTATATACACTATATATGCTACCTGTAGGAAGACTGGCCATATACAGGTCATTTGTGGAAGGGCACATTCATAGAGATGTGTGGCTACCGCACTTACCTAAAGGGGCAATTCATGCCATAGGCATTTCAGCATCAACCAGCGTCCTCTGTGGAGGTCATACCGAGTGCCCCACTAGCCTCCACTGGGTGTGCTTTCTGGCCAAATACGTTGTCTCTGTAGGATCTGTCCACCTCAGCATGTTCTGGGTCAAATGCCCTTTCCATTTCTAAAACTATGATCCTGTGTCTAGAAAAATTATCAGACCGCTGACAGAAATACGGAAGTTAGGAGAAAGAGCCAGCTGGGCAAGTGGCAGGTTTGGAGGGAGAAAATAAATTTGGTTTTGGACAAGCTGAATTTGAGGTGACAATAATGCATCAAGGATCAAACCTTCCAGATCATCTTCAAATATTTGAAGGGTTATTGGGAGGAACAATGGATGAAAATTACAGGGAGGCATATTTCAGTCTGTTAAACAACTTCTTACCATTCAAAGCTGTCCAGAAATGAAGTGGACTTTCTTGCAAGGTCATCGGTAAAAATGTTCAAGCCCCTGTATACACTGTGAGGCCCCATTGGTGTACTGGTTAGTTTTACTAAATTGTTTTCCCCTACCTCTTTTTTTTTAATCTTTGTTACAGGGAATAGTTCACTAGGTAGGGAGAAGTGAAGACAAATAAATGGAAATAAAGGTAATGTAAAACAATCAATGTGCATTTATTAAGCACTGCTATAAGCCAAGTAAGAGAAAATGTTCAAACCAAGGCTAGATGGAGATCTTTCAGGAAGGTTAAGAGAAGGCAAATTCCTAAATAGGGGTTAGACAAGATGACTTTTTAGGAATCCTCTTAATTCTATAATTTTATGAGTTTATAACATTGACACTCCCTTGTTCCATATAATTCCATTCCTTGTTCCTTAATCATTCACCAGACTCTTTCAGTTTTTCTTTTTTAATGTCTCTCCTCACTGTCTCTTCCTTTTTGATGTTGTTGTAAGTATATTACAAAATGGAGTTACTTATGTTATGTGGCCCAAATACCCATAGTAAACAAGTAGGCCTTAAGTTGTTATTCACTACTTTTCTATGTGACCAAAGGAAAAGATGGCTCCATAAGGCTCATATCAAATGAGCCAACCCTAAGGTGGCTCACTTAAAACCACCTGGTATCCCTCTTTACCCTTTAAGAACACCTCTTCTTGACCCTCGTGCCCACAGCCATTCAATCTCCCAACACCAGCATCCCTGGGACCTTGTTCCTTGTGCCATCTCCTTGTGTGAGTGACCCTTAGTAATAGAGATTCTGTCTATGTACCATCCTCCATCTTACTTCTCTACTTTTGCTTAAGCTATGATGATAAACTGAGTTGTAATTGAGTCCTAAGTAGGCATTCTTTTTGAATCCTCAATCTGGGACATGAGGCCTTAGTCCCCTGTCTTAACCCTGACTCATTTGAATATAGATGTCCATGTTTCAGGTTCTTTTTAACTCAAGCCTAAGTAGAACTTTGTAAAAATATCCTGAATGGCCATTTTACCTAGTCTTCCCATTCCAATACATTCTATACCAGATTAAGACTTTTTTCTTTTTTCCTTCTGTTTTTTTTTCTTTCTCTTTTTTTCTAATTTATTTTTCCTAATGACATGTAAAAAACAATTTTCAACATTCATTTTTAAAATTTTGACTTCTAAAAATTCTTTTCCTCCTTCCCTCCCCTCCCTCCTCCTTGAGAAGGCAAGCAATTTGCTGTAGATTATACATGTGCAGTCATGTAAAACATTTCCATATAAGCCATGTTACAAAAGAAAATAGATCCCACCAAAGAATAATAAAGTCAAAATTATATGCTTTTCAGATTACTATTATTAAAGAATAGTTTTTATGTCATTCCATTTCTTAAATTTAAGTGACTCTCTATCACCTATAGGAGAACATTCAAATTTCAGACCCTACCCTAAACTTTCTTTGCAGGCTTCTTTCTCAACCTTTCCCTATTTGTCTGCTCCATTAACAGAAGCTTTGTTTCTAGAATGAGAAAAATGATGATCTACCATCCTTGGCAATTGTTCAACACATCTGAGTATCATGTTTTGTTTTACGTGCTGCTTTTTAGAATGGATGTTGTTAAGTTCCATCCTTGTTAAGATGACAAGAGTGGTAAGAAGATTGGAAACTATAACATGAGAATCACTTGAAAGGAGACAGCCTAGAGAGAATTTTGTTGCTATTCAGTCATTTTTCAGTCACGTCCAACTCTTTGTGTCTCTGTTATGGGAATGGGAATCTGAAGATCTTCCCTGCCCCTAGGCCCTTTGATAGGCTTAAGTGACTCTGAGGACCTTCCCTGATTTGAAAATATACTCTGCCTCCTAATAGGCTGAATGTGGTCACATGCAGCCTGTGGCAGGAGGCTTGTTTTTTCAGGAATGCCCACACCTTGATGCTGTGTGATTGAGCAGTGGTTCAAGAGGGTTGTGACATTCTCTGACCCAGGAGAAGGTCATATATACCCTGATGTGAGGTTTTGCTTTGGGGCTCACTTTGAGAAGAGTTGTGTGATTTGACCAGTTGAGACTCTGGGCAGCCATTGAGCCCCCCCCTTTGAAAATCCAGATGCTGGTGCTTTCCTCTCTGGTAACTCACTAGCTATGGATGTAATGGTCAGACAGTTGGAAGCCTGTCTGCTGATCTGTTTCTCTGTCTGCTTGTAACTTGTTTGTATTCTCTGAAGTTCAGGGTGCTGACTTTTTCCCCTGAACTAGGTAAATGATATATGTTTGATTGATTAAAGTAAGATTGTTAACCCATTTTGAGTTGCTTTCCTTTAGAAAAGCAGATCTAAGAACCTGTGCTAGCAGCCATCCTGGGTATGCTAGGGTGCTTGCTGCTACAGACTCCATTTGGTATTTTCTTGGCAAAGATACTGGAGTGGTTTGACATTTCCCTCTCCGGTTCATTTGACAGATGAGGAAACTCAGGCAAACAGGGTTAAGTGACTTGCCCAAGGTCACACCGTTGGTGTCTGAGGGTGGATTTGAACTTGGGTTTTTTTATTCCAAGCCCAGCACTGTGCCACCTACCTGCCCTAGAGAAAATATGATTAAACTCTTCAAATGCCTCGTGTTGTCCTTTGGGGGGACTAGTTCTGTTCTGCTTGACCACCTAGGGGAGAATTAGGACACAGAAATGTTCAAGGATGAACATGTTAAGGAACCAGGAGAAAGAACCATTGTGCTTTCCCAAAAGGAATAGACCACTTTGACAAGTAGTGGTTTCCCTGACACTGGAAGTATTCAAGCTGCAACTGGACTATTATCAAGGCTGTTGCAAATGGCAATCAGTCTCCAGGTAAAAGTTGAACTAGAAGATACCTTAGGTCCCTTCTAACTCCCCTTCTCATATCCTAGGCTGAGACCTTGCTGATTCTGAGGTAATGCATAGGACCTCCAGGGGGTGAGACCTGATCAAATGCAGCCTCAGGTACTTACTGGCTTGTGACCCTGGGCACGTCACTTGACCTTGACTTGCCTCGGTTTTCTCAACTACAAAATGGGGATGATAATAACAGCAAGTACTTTCCTACGTTGTTGTGGGGATCAAATGACATAATATCTATAAAACGCTTTAGGTTTTTGTTTGGTTGATTGAGGCAATCAGGGTTAAGTGACTTGGCCAGGGTAACACAGCTAATAAGTATCTGAGGCAGGGTTTGAACCCACGTCTTCAGCTCTCTCCATTACATAGCCTAGCTGCCCCTTGCAAAGCACTTTGTGAGATTTAAAGTGCCGCATAATTGCTGGCTATAATTATTCTAACTTGCCAAGTGTCGCTTAAGAATCACAGAACACTGGGGCGTTTGACAGGGTGATTCTTGGGCAGAAAGGTGTCCTCCTGGCTGTTTGTAAGGTCTCTGTGCATGGCTCCCCTTTGTGATAACTTACTTATTCAAGCTGCTTTAGCAAATCACATCTCCCAGAGGGCTCCGGGTTCACTGTCAAGGTTGATTTCCCTGGGGAAGGAGTATCTGACAAGGCATATGGGGAGCCCATGTTCTGGCCTCCCAAGGAAGACCAGAAAAGCTTTGTTTTGTTCTGTCGGCAGAGCCAAAGAACCCCTATCCTGAAGCACTCAAGGCAGAGTTAACCTTGAACTATAAAGAGATCAACAGCCTCTCAGGGGCTCACATACCCATTTTAGCTCACAGATCAAACTCCATCTCAATCTAAAGCAGCTCCAGGGGGATAAGCTATAACTCTACTGAGGAAAATCAGATCAAATCAGGAATCACTAAGCTTCCTGTCAGTGACCACACCATGGAGGCCCAGCCTATCTCAAAGTGGCTAGGTGGCCCAGTGGATAGGGCACTGAGACTGGAGTCAGGAAGACCTGAATTCAAATGTAGCCTCAGGCACCTACTGGCTGTGTGACCCTGAACAAGTCAACTTTGTTGTATGTGCTGTCTTCTTCTATTAGACTGTAAGCTCCTTGGACAGGGCCTATCTTTTTCTTTTAATTTGCATCTCTATCATTTAGCACAGTGCCTGGCACAATGTTGATTGACTGACAACCTCTGCCTCAGTTTACTTAACTGTAAAAGGGGGATAATAATAATAATAATACCTATCTCCCAGAATTGTTGTGAAGATCAAATGAGATATTCCTAAAGTACCTTGCACAAAGAAGACAATTAATGAATGCTTCTTTCCTTCCTTCCATCCCTCAAGGCCAGCATAATAACAAATTCTCTTAACTCTTCACTATTTTATAAAGTACTTTCACATCCATCATCTGATTCCTTTCTCACAAAACCCTAGGAATACAGACCAGGCATTATTATCTCCATTTTAGGATAAAGAAATTGAGTCCCCAAATTTGGGACTTGCCCAAGGTTCCACTCCTAAGCCTAAGAAGTCTTCTGGTTCTAAGTCCAGGGCATTTTCCACAAATGCCTTTTGAATATTCTCTCCTTTTTATTCCCACCAACACCATTTAATTTTTGCCCCCTTGTGCTTACAGTCCCATGAACAACTTAGATCACATGCATATCTTTTCTCTTGGTTCCTTTCTCAGACCCACCTGCTGAGCCCCTCAGATGCTGGTGATCTCTGACACTTTCCCATCTAATCACTGATCTTTGTCCTTTTACACAAAATTCAACTTAACTCCACAAATATTTGTTGAGGGCCTCTCAGGATAAAGCCCCATGCTTGGTGTAGTGAGTTTTTGGTTTGTCACCAGAGGAAAAAATGAAAAGCTCTCAGAATATTTTTTACATATTTATTTTGGGTTTTTGACATAATTACTCAGTTGGGCTTATTTATCTCTAACTTCCCTTCCATTTTTAGAAAGTTAGGATCTTAAATATAGATCTAACACTGGTCGCCCATGTTGCACTTAAGGGAATACCTTTCCAAAAAGCATGGAGTAATGGGAAAAACTTTGGACTCGGCACCAAAAGCCTGCCCGTAGCGTCCCAGTTCAACCATTTTTAGCTAATGTAATTCTAGACAAATCACTTACCTTTTCTGATTCTCTGTGTTCCAATCTACAAAATGGGAATGTTAATGCTGAAATAACCTCCTTTATTTATGAGATTATTATTATATGGTACTTTATATCATAAAACTACATATGTGTACGTATATATATTATATAGTGCTGCAAACATTATATAAAGACAATTTTTAAAAACTACTGTAGCATGGTTGACTCTGCCCATCCTCTCTCTACCCTTCATCCCCCAAGGACTAGGGACATTTCATCTCCCTTTCATGGTTCTTGGGTACCCTAAAGACATAAGAGTGTCTCATTTCTATGGTATGTGGTTGGTCCAAGCTGCTATTTTCCATGTTCCTCACATTTTTAGGGGCCCAATGACTGGCATCTCAGTTCTATTTAACCTGTTAACACTGGATTTGTTGTTGTTCAGTTGTGTCCAACTCTTTGTGAGCCCATTTGGAGTTTTCTTGGCAAAGATACTAGAGTGGTTGCCATTTCCTTCTCCAGTTCATTTTACAGATGAGGAAAATGAGGCAAAGAGGGTCAAATGACTTGCATAGGGTCACACAGTTAGTAAGTATCTGAGGCTAAATTTGAACTCGGGAAGATTAGTTTTCCTGACTCCAGGCTCTGTACTTATCCTCTGCTATTAACACTAGATTAGCTTTTACAAATGAATATTTACTTCAAAGAAAGATACAGCAAGGAAAATAGATAAGTATTTTCTCCCAGACCCTGGGGATTTAGCCTTCAATACCAGTTGATCCTCGGGAAGGGATCAGGCTCACAGTTTAGTTCAGTTCTACATAGCATTAATCCCACCAAATTCATGTCCAAAGCTGGCATAGTCAATTTCTGCTAAGCTAGAAGTAACACCCAGTTCTGGTTCCTGAAGCCCCAGATCCCTGTGGCTTTAACTCCTGGTCCAGATTAGAGAACCCACTCCTATCTTGAACAGAAAATAATGAATAGCCAAGCCACATGGCATGGAATGGAGATAGAGGTTGGGGTAGGAGAAACCCAAAGTTTGAGTCTTGCTAGTTGTACAATCATCTGGTGTGAGGGGAGGAGTCACTTCCTCCTTCAAACTCATATGTTTAAAAAATTCTAGCAGGTCCCGAGTCAAGCCATTTTGGAGAACCACCAATTCCAGCTATACCATCAACAGAAAAATTCCCACCCTAACCATATAGTAGAATGTCCATGAAGGATCCAATCTTCCAGGCTCCTAAAAGCAGGTGCCTGGTGTCTTTTATGTGACTGACACCATCTCAGATGGTCTGGGCGGGCAACAGACATGATTATGGTCAGTCAGCAAGCAATAATTGAGCATTTAACATCTGCCAGGCGTTGTCCTAAGTAAAATGCAAAAACAAAAGAGAAACGGTCCCTTCCCAGAAGGAGTTTACATCCTAATGTGGAATGAAACATGTAAGTAATGGAATGGAATCTTAGAGGGTTGAATATCCCACCAATTATTAGTAATTAGTTATTAGTAATGTTGTTTTTACCAAATTTAATTAATGTTCTATTCATGTTCAGAATGATATCTGTACTCTAGACAAACTGAGTTGATTAAGTTAATTGTAAGGGGTGAGGCAGGCATCCAAGGGAGTCCTTGATCAATTTGTGGGTCCCCACCAATCAACTTGATGAGATGGCAGGTTATAGATCTTCATCTGAAAGGCACCTCCCCCATCTCAGGTGGACAAAGAACACAAGGGGCCTCCTCTGATTGTCTGGCAATGCCTGTGGCTGCCTCCAAGATGCTTGGTGACTGAGGCCCAGCACACTAATCAGAAAGACCACTCTTTCCCCTTGGTCTATAAAAGTGAACTAAGAACTGTTTCATCCTTTCCTTGTACTTTTAGACCAGAGTGAGGAGTTGGAGGGAATAAGCATTTATTAAGTTCCTACTATGCACCATCTTCTCTGAGTTCAAATTCAAGCTCAGACACTCCCTAGCTGTGTGACCCTGGGCAAGTCACTTGACTCTGCTTCAGTTTCCTCATCTGTAAAATGATCTGAAGAAGGAAATGGCAATCACTCCAGTATCTCTGCCAAGAAAATCCCGAATGGGGTCATGAAAAGTTGACTGTGATTGAACAACAATTATGTGCTAAACACTTTACAAATGTTTTCTCATCTGATTCTCACAACAGCCCTATGAGGTGGGTGCTTATTGTGCTCCCCATTTCACAGATAAGGAAACTGAGGCAGAGAGTATTTAAGTGACTTGCCCACAGTCTCACAGTTAGTAAATGGCAGAGGCTGGAAATGAATTTTGGTCTTCTTGTCTGTAGGCCTGGTGCTCTACCCATTGTGACCACCCAGATACCTCAATAAGATGTTGGAAAATAGGGAGTATGAAGGGACAAGATTTCTTTTAATTTTAATAGGTTATTCTCCTGTTGGGAGCTTTCTGAGTTTGTGAACCTCAAGTATCATATCTCTTTTTTAGGACCCCCACATGTTTGGGGGTCATGTACAAATGTGGGTAAAATATATGCAGAATAAATGCATAATAGTGCAGAGAGTGGAGGGTAGGAGAGTCTAGTGTGCTGTGGTCCATGGGGTCACCAAGAGTTGGCCCAACTGAAGAACAGCAGAGGCCACTGGGGCCCCAGCAATTTGGATGAGCAGTACTTTTCACCCCCTCCCTTGGGGGGAGCACTCAATATTGAGCAAAACCATCTCCTGGGGCTGGGGTTGGCTCCCACTGGGACTTTCTCTTGAGGCCTCCCTCTCGTTTCATGTCTTCTTGGAGGGTGCAGGAAGAAAAACCAGAGGTTCCGAATAAAAACGATCCATCAGAGATAAGGAGATTAGTGAGGGAGGGTTTTAGCCTAAAGCAAAGGTTGCAGTTCCACTTGGCTTCCACTTTAGCAAAGCTAAAAATAACAAAGAAAAACTGAAAATACAGATTATAAATAAAATTCGAAGCCTCCAGGTGATCCATTGATTGCCAAGTTGAGAGGATGATTTCTCCAGCCTGTTGATTTTGATCAATTATTCACAGGTTTCCCCATACCCATCATATTCTCAATAGCAAAAGCACAAATTCAGGATGCAATTTAAATTACCTTATCTATATACATACATATGTGTTTGTGTGTGTGTATATACATACCCAGTAAGTAAACACTTAGTAATAAACTATGCCACCAATTGCATGTGAACATAAAAACAGAAGGAAGAAACAGAGTAGACTAAATCCAACATTGTCTCAATGGTTTCTCTTTTATCTAAGTAGCCATAATTCAGTCACTCTCTGCTGAATTCTCTCTTTTTTTTTTTTGCAGGGCAATTGGGGTTAAGTGACTTGCCCAAAGTCACATGGATAGTAAGTGTGTCAAGTGTCTGAGGACAGATTTGAACTCATGTCCTCCTGATTCCAGGGCTGGTGCTCTATTCACTGTGCCACCTAGCCGCCCCTTGCCAAATTCTCTTGATAAATCTAGGTGCAAGCCAGAAACAGGGTCCAATCACTACAAGCCTTTAAGTCAGTCACCTGAAAACTGTCCTCCTCTCTTCCTCCCTCCACCCTCTCTTTCTCCCTCTCTCTATTTCCCTTTCTCCCTCCCCTTCTCCGTCTTTTCCCTCCCTCCCTCCTTTCTCTGCTCCCTCTCCCTCCTTTCTCTCCCTCACCCTCTCTTCTCCCCCTCCTCTTTTTCCATAGAGATTTGAAAACTGTGCTATAGTAGAAAACTCCAATTCCCATCACACCTTCCTCTCTTCTTGAGCTGAGAAAAAAAATACAATTAGCCACTCAGGCTACCACACAAGGCAGACAATCCAAGCCTTTACAGAAGGACTATTATATAAGTATATACAAAACAAACACTAGAGAAACAGCTGAGGGAATCTAGAAAGCCCCTACCCCTGTACAAGGGGCTATTTGAGCTGAGCTTTGAAGAAACCTAGTACTTCCAAGAGGCGAAGGCGAGGAGGGAGTGCATTCCAAGCTTGGGGAAAGAGTCTGTGCAAACACACAGACAGAGGAGTTTGGGCAGACCATAGAGTGGAAAATATAAGTCAGTAGCAATAGTTTGGAGCCATCTTTGGAAGGGTTTTAATCGCCAAATAAATTTAGTATCTGATTCTGGAGGTAAGAGGGAGCCATTAGTGTTTACTGAGCTGAGCAGTGAGCGGTCACACCTGTGCTTCAGGGAGACCAATTAGGAGCCTGCTGGCAATAGTTCAGGCATGATGTGATGGAACAACCTAGGGTGATTTTAGAGACAGCTTTTATTAGCATCTGCTATGTACCAGACACTATACCAAGAGCTGGGGCTACAAAGAATGGCAAAAAACTCTCCCACCACCCTCAAGGAATTCATATTCAAATGGTAGAGAAAACAGGTAAATAACATGATATGTACAAAATGTATGAGGTAGCCTCAGAGAGAAAGCACCAGCAACCAAGAGGAGTCAGGAAAGGTCTCCTGAAGATGGAAGGGCTTGAGCTGAAGCTTGAAGGAAGCCAGAGAAATTCAAGAGGCAGAGGGGAAAAGGGAAAGTATTCCTGGCAGAGGGGAAAGCCAGCTGAAAGGCATGGGGCAGGGGGGTGTTCTATGTGAAGAACTGCAAATAGGACAGTGTAACTGGATGGTAGATACAGGTAAAAGTTGTTAGAGGAGGCAGCTGGGTAGCACAGTGGGTAGAGCATGGGGCTCGGAGTCATAAGGACCCAAGCTCAAATTTGACCTCAGATACTAGCAAGGCATTTAACCCTTGCTTGGGGATAGTAATAGCACTTACACTCCAAGGTTGCTGTGAGGATCAAACAAGATAATATTTGCAAAGTGCTAAGCTAAGTGCCCATGCCTGGCATATAGGAAGTGTTATGTAAACATTAGTTATTACTATTATCATTATGGTACAACCGATAAGATTTAGCAATTGATTGGTGGTATCCTGAGCAGAAAGGGGGTTTGGAAGAGGTTTAAGGGGGAAAAAAATTCTGTTTTGGTCATATTCAATTTGAGATGCCTCCAGAATGTGCAATAAATGAAATAAAATTAACCAGTATTCTCCATATGTACACACACACACACACACACACACACACACACACACGCACACGCACACACACGCACAAACAGTCTGTCAAGTGTCAAAACCAAAATGGACTTTCCTAAGATTCCTGGTCACTTGCCCTGGTTGAAGTGAGGTGACAGCCTCACTACTCTCTGTCCTACCTAGATGAATCATAGGTCAATATTTCCTGGATCTATGATTTCATTGTTATGGGCTCTCCCTTCACCAATACAGACCACAATCTCTCTACAAACCAGGGAGCGTTTTTTTTAACCCTAGAGATAACAGAGGGCCACTCCTATTTACTGAGTATGGTAATAGGCAGCCCACCACCCCCCTAAAATGTAGTAAAACCTCAGGAGTTGTTGGGGCCTCCAAATTATTCCCCCTGCCCCAGCTTCATGAGACTCTCAGAATGTGGGCTAGGTTGTAACTTGGATGGCAAGCATATGGTCTGAATCTGGACCCTAAGCAAAGCTTTTCCAGTTTTATCTGTTGGAATATGCTAATTGGCTTAATTTTTAGAGAATCTTTCTCAGTCATCTTCCTGGCATATTATAGGAGGCCTTTAAAGGAATTCTATTCTGAGGATTTTCTTGAGAATTTGCCCCAGTTGACCTAAGCATAGGGGCAGGAACTGGGGAAGTTCTGTTGTCCTGACCACAGTGCAAAGGGAAAGGGGGGCAGGGCATTGAGATGAAGTGGAGAGCATAGGTAGAGGAACCACATCTCCCTCCTGACTGTGCCCACCTGCCTTCTGCCCTCTAGCCATCCCCAAACTGTCTTATGAGGGCTGATGGCTTCCAAAAAAATCCAATGTTGGTGCTGAAGTGGACAGTACAAAGGGGGTGCCAGCAAGAATTGGTCTTCCCCCTCAGGCAACACGCCCCCCCCACATTATTGGGGATTAAAATCATCCAACCTTCAATAAGAGACTGAGACAGATCTCTGAGCCAATGACACTTTATTAAAGGGTCCATGGTCCTTTCCTATGAAGTAGGCCCCAGATCTTCCTCATGATCTGAGAGATCCCTCCTTCTTCCAAGATCTTATTTTTTATAAGATTTGATACCCAAATATACAAAAAAAAAAAAAAAGGGCACGGTAAAATACAGAATTTCAGTGGTTGAGGGATGAAATGACTCATCATTTCAGCAGGGATGTCACAGGTTAGTTGAAGCATGGGGCATTTCCACTGACTAAGTGGTCATAAGATGGTTGTAAGGTGATCACCTGCTTGTGTTGGACACAAGAGAATGGTCAGAGGAAGAAAAATACATTGAAGGACTTTCTAAAACATCAAGGCATCCCACCCATGCTGGGCTTGGACATGGAATTTGAGCAAAACAGGATGGAGATATGTTTGTCAGCATTCTCTTGGTTGCATACTAGATAAACAAGTGGTGACTTGTTTATGAAGAAAGTTAAATTAAATTAAAGTGTAAGGGCCGCTATAAGAACCTATCTATCCCTCCATGATTTATGTAGAATATCAAACTGATTGGAATAAAGTAGGAATCCAAATGAATTATTTCACACAGCTGCACCTGTCTCTGGGGTCAGGGCTGCAAAGGGATATCCTGCCACTGATATCTCCAGCAGTTCACCCCCTCCTTTTGTGCAAGTGGTGCACAAAAAACAAATCAGAATTCTATCACCATGCAGTGGTTTGGGTTTTATTATTTAATCAAGTTCCCCGAGGCACCTGATGCTAGGATTGGCCCTGTTCTACCATTCTCACTTGCCAGGCCTCTCCTGCTTCTCCTTCCCAGATTGCCAGAGGGGAGAAGGGACTCTGAAGGGCAAGGCTTGAGCTAGGAGAAACACACCCAGATCCTCACACACAGGCCCCATGAACCTGCTCGAGCAGGGAGGCCAGTAAGATGTGAGCTTTGGAATCCCTTGTCTTTTGCTAAGCCTCTCTGGGCTGCAGCAGGCATGCGCAGAGAGAAGAGAGCTGGATGGTGCCTCTCAGGTCACACCAGGGAGGTCATTTTGGGATGTGGCTCTCTCCAGCAGAGGGAGGTGCCTTCTGATTATGAGAGATCTGTATACAGGAGATAAAGGTGGGAAGGCTGACCTGAATCCAAACCAGGGTAGACTAGTTCCATCTGGCTCCCTCCTCCCCTGTCCTCCATCCAGTCCTGTCTGGCCCATCAGCCAGCCAGCTCTCTAAAAGAAAGCCTTTCTTGCGGAGTGCATATCTCAAATATACCCTGAAGGATTATTTAAACCAAGCAACAAACAGCCCTAAAAGGGGGGGAACTGGGAGCTTTTGAGAGCAGAACACACTGGGACAGGTTTTCTGCAGACTCACACTTCAGAGATACCAATCTTCCTGCTTGCCTGCTCGACCTGGTGAATTACAAAAGATCTGACTTGCTATAACCCTGGCATAAAACGGTCAGAAATGAACCACATTAGCTCTGCGTCCTGCTAGTCAAGGCTGGGAAAGCTATTGAGAAGTGTATAGAAAAAATGAATTGGGGAGGCTAGGTGGAGCAGTGGATAGAGCACCAGCCCTGGAGTCAGAAGGACCTGAATTCAAATCAAGCCTCAGACACTTAACACAAAACTAGCCATGTGACCTTGGGCAAGTCACTTAACCCCAATTGCCCTACGTTCTTCTGCCAAAAAAAAAAAAATAAGTCTACAGGACCTTAGGAATCACTAGTGCCAGCCCCTAATTTTAAATATGGGGAAAGCAAGGTTAAGTGACTTCCCCACAGATTACACATGGTATGATTGGCAGAGCCAAGATCCAAACCCAGCTCTTCCTGACTCCAGATCCAATATGCCCTTCACTGCCCTGGACAATAACAAAATGAAGAAAGTTAAAGCTGGAAAGGGCCTCAGAGATTCCACGGGCTGTCCCAAAAGTTTTTGTGCACTTCCAAGCAATTGGTAAAAGCTAAAAACTGCACCAAGACTTTGGGAACATCCCATATAGTTCACATAGTTCTCATTTTACAGGTAAAGAAATTGAGGCCCAGAAAGGGGATGTACCTAAGGTCACACAGTTAGTTAGTAGCAGTTTCAAGGGTTCCAGATCTTCTGACTCTCATGCTGGTGCTTCATTTAATATGAACATCGGCAGCCACAGCATTAAAAGTGGCGATAAAAGAATGTAGAGTGTAAAACAGAGAAATATCCTGTGAATTTGTCCAAAAACAGATTATCGCTGACCTCAGTGAGTGTGTCTTTGTGAAGTTCTAGAGCAGATATAATTGAAACTCCTCAATAAACTCCCTAAATAAATACTCAATAAGTTCCACTACAAAATCCTATTTTCCATTTTAAACTCTTCATACCTTCCTACCCTTTCCTACCTTGCCAGGCTTTCATTTTGTTCTCTTCCTGCTCCCTGTGCTGTTTCTGATCTACAATGTAAAATACTCCATCTCCTGTCTCTGTGCCTTTGTATAGACTCTCCCCCACAGCTGAGACTCTGGTTCTTCCTCCTCCCCAGCACTATTTAATTTTTTTTCACTTCCTTCAAGACTTATCTCAAATCCAGTTTTCTGCAGGAGGCTTTTCCTGGTCGCACTGCTAGAGCCTTTCTCCTCGGAAATTATCTCGCATCACCTCCCCCATCGACTTTCCCAAAGAGGAAAAAAAAAAAGGAAATGGATGAGGCAGTTATTGGTGAGGATTCCCTTGTCCATTCTTTAAGGATATGTCTACCAAGGTCTTGGCTGCAAAGAGATGGATGGTTAGTGCTTTAGGGATCACAGACTGAGAGCTAGAAGGTCATTCAATTCGACTCTCTATATTTACGGATGAGGGAACTGAGATTCAGACCTGCCCCAGGTGGGAAGACCAGGATTGAGATCCTCTGATCCTCTGATCCTAGCTTCTCTTCACTGTCATATAGATCAGAGGGAAAAGACTAATAACTTTAAGCTAGAGAATGAAATCCCTGGTCTATGAGCTGGCACTGCCTCTTTGGAAAGTCAAACTGACCTCATAGAGAAATGGCAGTGATGTCCCCTTTAAATAACTTAGAACTGATTTTGCTTTGAGAAGTATATTTGCATCAATAATTTAGACTTGGATATTTGGCTAATTTGTATGTTGTCTGGATTGCTTACAGCTCTGACCATGTTACTCCCAACTTAATCCATTCCAATAAATCTCTATTGCCTCTAGGAGAACATATCAAATCAGTTTAGTTTATCAAGCTCTTTGCAACCTGGTCCCAACCAATATTTGCAGTCCCACTGGACTAATTACTCCCTATCTTCCACTCAGCCTTCTAGCTAAACTAGCCTTCTCTCTGCTCCTCAGAGGCAACACTCCATCTCCCATCTCCTCTGTGCTCACTTCCCCCATGCCTAGAATTCACTCCCTCCTCACTTCCACCTCATAGGGCACCTCTCTTCCTTCCAAACACATGCAAGCAAAACTTTCTCCATGAAGCTTTTTCTGATTCCACCACCCCCAGTCCTCACTGTTTGCACCCTCCTTTCCAAACTACCTTGTGTTTAACAATCATGTATTTATTCTTTTTATATTTGCTATGTATATACATACATATGTCATATATAATATACATGTTCATAAAACACATGTGTATACATGCGAATAGGCATGTGTTTATGAGTGTGCATACAATCCATACGTGCACACACTTGTCTTCATTAAAATGTAAGCTTCTGTGAATAGGAATTGTTTCAGTCTTTATATTTGTATCTCCCCTCACTGGCACAGTGCCTGGAATGGAAAAGGTACTTAACTGATTAACCGGATTGGTTTCTTCACCATGATCAGAGTGGGGGTTTTTTTGCCTTTTTTTTTTCTTTTTGGAGGGGGCAAGGCAGGGCAATTGGGGTTAAGTGACTTGCCCAAGGTCTCACAACTCATAAGTGTTAAGTGTCTGAGGTCGCACTTGAACTCGGGTCCTTCTGACTCCAGGGCGGGTGCTCCTTTCACTGCATTACCTGCACCCTGTCACTTTGTTAATTAACAACACTCCAAGAGGTACAAAACTTACCTCCTGGCACACATTTTACAGATGAGGAAACTGAGACTGTAAGGGGCAAAGAGGTTAGTAAAGAAACAGCCATGATTAGAATCCAGATCTTCTTGAAGTAGATACAATGGAGAGAATACTAGATTTGAAGCCTCTGACACCTAAATAGCTGAGTGGCCTGGGGGGAGGGAGGATGGGAAGGAAGGAAATAAGCATTTACACAGTGCCCACTATGAACCAGGCACCATGCTAAGTGCTTTACAAATATTTTCTCTTTCAGTCCTCACAACCTTGGGAGCTAGGTGCCTTTTCATAACTGAGGAAACTGAAGCAAAGAGAAGTAAAGTGACTTGCCCAAGGTCACAGAGCTAGTAAGTGTCTGAGGTCACATTTGAGCTCTGGTCTTACTGACTCAAGTCCCAACACGATGTGCAGTATGGCACCCCCCCCCAGTGGCCATTAGCAAG
The DNA here is from genome assembly GCF_028583685.1 of Petaurus breviceps papuanus. NCBI lineage: Eukaryota > Metazoa > Chordata > Mammalia > Diprotodontia > Petauridae > Petaurus > Petaurus breviceps. The sequence continues at coordinate 39,546,430 of NW_027185798.1, read as the reverse complement.
TGACTTTGCCTCTGCAGCTCTGACCCTGTAAAGTCAAAACAATAATGCCTATGGTACCTGCTTCCTATAGCTGTTGCAAGTATTAAGTCTGACAGTGTATATAAAGTGCTTTTGTAAAGCGCCTGACTGAAATCAAAGTCATGTCAGTCATCATTTCCCTTAGGCCTCGGTCCTCCTCAAGAATGAAAGGCAAACACAACCTGTGAGGAGACTGGGCTGCCTAAATGGGGACCCAGATAGTTGGGGAACTCAGCTTGTCCTCTCCCTTTCCTTCTCGTCTCCAAAGGAAGGTAAAATTTGATGGTCAGAAGCTGCCCACTTAACTTGGTTTTTACTAGCTAGATTCCTCCCTCCCTCCCTCCTTCCCTTCCTTCCTCCCTCCCTCACTCCCTCCTTCCCTACCTTCCTTCCTCCCTCCCTCCCTCCCTCCCTTCCTTCCTTCCTTCCTCCCTTCCTTCCTTCCTCCCTTCCTTCCTTCCTTCCTTCCTTCCTTCCTTCCTTCCTTCCTTCCTTCCTCCCTTCCGTGTCTTCTTTCACAAAACCTTAAACCCAGATCACTCTGAAACCGTATAAATCAATACCAGCTATTATCATTCCAACCCCGAATCCAGAACTTTACTGCACTCCCCACAGTATACTATCTGATCTTTCTTATATCAGGGAAAGCAAATTAGAGCAAGCAGGACACCCTGGAATTGTCTTATCTGTTGTCTCACCTGGTCATGAATGCCAACCATCTTCCTGTTCAGACTGAGATAAAGATAACCACAAGAACTTACAAGGCTCCTAAAGGGGAAATAAAATGAAAATGTCTCTGATTGGTCTGCACTGGAGCTCTCAGCAGCTGGGATCAATCTGAGATTGAAGGATCCATGCAGCCTGTGTTGGGCAGGTAATTAGGTGGCCTGGAACGCTGTTCCTTCAGAGGCCCTGGGAGGTGGCCAGGCACCAACCTGCAGGAGAATAAATGAAGCAGGGTTATTTGGGGTGAAGAGTGAGTTCGAACACAGTGAGCACAAAAGAGATGAGAAACAGCAGGAGGGATGTTTGAAAGAATAAAGTATCCATCCCTTTTGATGACCCTTTTCGGTAGATGAAGCAAATTCCTACTGCCAGGAAGCCTGGTTCTAGGCCTGCCTTCACTCCCTCTGCACAGCTCCCTATCTTGGTATACAGCAGCCTGCTGCGACCTCATAATCAGGGCCACACACTCAGAACCATGTTCTAATGAGGCCTTCTGGTAATTAACCTCTTGAGATGGGGACTAAGATGGCCCCGTGTTACACTAGGGACTGAGTTTGTACAATCATGAAGGGCCTTTATGGATGCGTTCACCAGTTCCTGGACTATGAGAATTCGACACATTTTCCTGAAACTTAAAAAGAGGATGTTATTGTTGTTCAATTGTTATAGCTGTATTCGACTCTACATGACCACATTTGGGATTTTCTTGGCAAAAATGCTGGAGTGGTTTGCCATTTCCTTCTCCCGTTTATTTTTACAAACGAGGAAACAGAGGCAAATAAGGTTAAGGGACTTGTCCAGGGTCACATAGCTAGGAAATATCTGAGGCCAGATTTAAACTTAGGTCTTCCTGGCTCTAGGACCATGGCTCTATCAATAGCATCACCTAGCTGCTCCCAAATGAGGATAATTTAGAACAAATAAAGGAAAATATTGCTTAGCACTGTAGGTAATCAAATTGCAGGACTCATCACTGCTGGTTTGTGGTATAGGATGAAAATGCAAACAGGCTCCTCGGGATCATAAGGTCCTGAGAACAAATTGGATCAAGTTCTTTTTTTTTTCTTTTTGGAGGGGGAAGGCAGGGCAATTGGGATTAAGTGACTAAGGTCACACAGCTAGTAAGTGTTTAGTGTCTAAGGTTGGATTTGAACTCAGATCCTCCTGACTCCAGGGCTGGTGATCTATTCACTGTGCCACCTACCTGCCCCAAAGATCAAGTTCTGATTATTTATGTATCTTCCTCTCTGCCTAGCCCCATGCAATGAACACATCTCAACATTTCAAGGATCTCTAATTTCAAAAGTGACGCAAAATAACCTATAATTAGATGAGTTCTAAGAGCTGCTATAGCTGAGGTCTGTTAGAACTTTGCACATAGCAAGGGTTTCATGAATATTGAGTGAATGAATAAATGCATGAATGAACCCTAGGAATCAGGACCCTGAAAAACGGTATCATTTGCAGTCTCACAAGGAATCAGGAACCCTGAAGAGCAGAATCTCTCTCAATCACAAAGGATGAAGGGCCTTGAGAAATAGTATAGATTCTGATCACAGGGGGACTAAGACCACACCTCTCCTTGGATCCTACCAACTTGGAAGCACCAGAAACTTGCAGAGCTCCAGAACCAGCTCTGAAAATAGAGGGACAAAAAAAGTCGGAAACTTGGGACAGTGCCTGCCACCCTAGGTAGATACAGAGCCAAACTTTAACATGAAGTTCAATAAAGTTTAAAGTCAAGAAATAGGGTGGAAGAAGGAGCAAACAGAAGCAACAACAACAAAATGAACAAAAATCTATTAAGGATAACAGGGAAGATCAAGACACAAACCCAGAAGAAAATAATTATTTCAAAAGAGCTACATGCAAATTCTCAAAAGGAAAAAAATAATGTGAATTTGATACAAGCCCAGTAAAAATTCCTAGAAGAGCCTAAAAAAAGATTTTAAAAATAAAATGAGTGGGAGAGGAAAATCTGAGGAAAGAAATGGGAGCAGTGAAAAAAAATATTAGGTGGCACAGTAGATAGAGGACTAGGCCTGGACTCAAGATGACCTAAGTTCAAATCTAGTCACTTACTACCTTGTGACCCTGGGCAAGTCACTTAACCCTGTTTGCCTCAGTTACTTATCTGTAAAATGAGCTGGAGAAGGAAATGGCAAACTACTCTAGTATCTTTGCCAAGAAAACCCCCAAAAGGGGTCACAAAACATTGGATATGACTGAATTGTTTTTCTTGTTCTTAAAAGAGTTACAAAAAAAAAAAAACTGAAGAAAATAATACCTTAAAATAGAATTGACTAAATGGAAAAGGAGGTACAAAAGTTCACTGAAGAAAAGAATTCCTTAGAAAAGCAGAATTGAGCAAGTGGAAGCTAATGATTTCATGAGATGTCAAAATACAATCAAACAAAGTCAAAAGAATGAGAAAATAAGATAAAATATGAAGTATCTCATTTGAAAAAAACAACTGGCCTAGAAAATATTTCTATCTATGATTTAAGAATTACTGGATTGAATGAAAGACATGATCAAAGAAAGAGTCTAAACATTGTATTTCAAGAAACTATAAAGCAAAACTGACCTGACATTCTAGAACCAGAGAGTAAAATGAACGAAGAATCCACAAGTCACTACCTGAAAGAGATCCCAAAATGAAAACTCCTAGAAATATTATAGCCAAATTTCAGAGCTCCCAGGTGAAAGATAAACTACTTCAAGCAGCCAGAAAGAAATCATTCAAATACCATGGAGCCACAATCAGGATTACACAAGATTTAGTAACTACCATGCTAAAGAAGTGAAGGGCTTGGAATATGATGTTCTAGAAGTCAAAGAAGCTAGAATTACAACTAATAACAATCTACCTAGAAAAACTGAGTATAATGCTGTAGGGGAAAAAAATGATATTTAATGAAATGGAGGACTTTCAAACATTCCTGAAGAAAAGACTAGAGGTGAATAGAAAATTTTGACTTTCAGATACAAGACTCAACAGAAGCATAAAAAGGTAAAGCTGAAAGAGAAATAAGGGACTCAATAAAGTTAACATTACATTCTTATTTGGGAAGATGCTTTTCGTTATTAGAGCAGTTAGAAGGACTCTACATGGACAGAGGGTACAAAAGTGATTTTATTATGTTGGATCATTATTTTTAAAAATGGATGGGTGAAAAAGAGGGATGCTCAGTGAGAATGGAGAAGGGAAAGGAAGAATGGAATAAATTATCTCACATAAAAGAGGTGTTCAAGGAAAATTTTTACAGTAGAGGAGGAAATGGGGAGAGGAAAGGAAATATTAGAACCTCACTCTCATTGTAATTGGTCCAAACAGGGAAGAATACATACATATATATACATACTCAATTGGGCATAGAAATCTATTTTCCTCAACAGGGAAGTAGGAGGGGACAGAAAAAGGGAGGGGAATAATAAGAGGGAAGGGGGATTAAGGTAGGCAGTGGTCAAAAGCAAAACAGATGGGGCGGCCAGGTGGCTCAGCGAGTAAGAGCACTGGCTCCAGTGTCGGGATGACCTGGATCAAATCCAGGCTCAAATACTCAGCACCACACCCAGAAATAATAACTGGCCATGTAACCTTGAGCAAGTTACTTAACCCCAATTGCTTTAAAAAAAAAAAAAGCGAAACAGACTTTTGAAGAGGGATAGGTTAAAAAGAGAAAAAGAACAATAAACAGAAGAAAATAAGATGGAAAGAAATACGCAGTTAGTAATCATAGCTAAATGTAAATGGGATGAATTTATCCATTAAATGGAATCAGGTAGCAGAATGTATTAGAAACCAGAACCCAACAATATTTTGCTTGCAATAAATACACTTGAAACAGACATACACAGAGTAAAAATAAGGGGCTGGCACAGAATCTATTATGCTTCAACTGAAGTAAAAAAAAAAAAAAAGCAGGGGTAGCAATCATGACCTCAAAAAAAGCAAAAGGAGACTTAATTAAAAGAAATAAGCCAAGAAATTACATCTTGATAAAACATACTATAGACAATGAATACTAAACATATATAAACCAAATAACATAGCATCCAAATTATTTTTTGAAAAATAATATTTTATTTTACCAATTGCATGTAAAATAATTTTTAACATTTTTTTTATTTTGAGTTTCAAATTCTTGCCTCTTTCCCTGTTTTCCCACTTCCTTGAGGTGGTAAGTAATTTGATATAGATTATATCTGTACAATTATGCAAAACATATTTTATATTAGTCATTTAATGAAAGAAAACATGGACAAAAAATAAAGAAAGTGAAAAATAGTATGCTTCAATCTGTATTCAGACCCCATCAGTTAATCCTCTGGAGGCAGATAACATTTTTCATCATGAGTCCCTTGGAATTAGCTTGGATCACTGTATTTCTGAGAATAGCTAGGGGCTTCACAGTTGACCATAGCACAATATTACTGTTCCTGTGCACCATGTTCTCTTGGTTCTGATCACTTCACTTTGCATCAATTCATGTAAGTCTTCCCAGGTCTTTCTGAAATCATCCTGCTTGTCATTTCTTAAAGCACAATAGAATTATTACATCACAATCATATGCCACAGCTTGTTCAGCCATTTCCCAAATGATGGGTATTCCTCAATTTCCAATTCTTTGCCATCACAAAAAGAGCTGCAATAAATGTTCTTGGTACAAATTGGTCCTTTTCCTTTTTCTTTGATCTCTTTGGAACACAGACCTAAAAGTAGAATTGTTGGGTCAAAGGGTATGCACAGCTTTATCACCCTTTAGGCATAGTTCCAAATTGCTCTCCACAATGATTGGATCAGTTCACAACTCCACTAACAGGGAATTAGTGTCCCAATTTTTCCACTTCCCCTCCAGCATTTTCCTTTTCTGTCATATTAGCCAATCTGATATGTGTGAGGTGATACCTCTGAGTTGTTTTAATTTGCATTTACCTAATCAATAGTGATTCAGAGCATTTTTTTCATTTGAGTATAAACAGCTTCAATTTCTTTATCTGAAAACTTGCTGTTCATATCCTTCAACCACTTATCAACTAGGGATGACTTGTATTCTTAAAAATGTTGACTCAGTTCTCTATATATTTGAGAAATAAAGCCTTTATCAGAAAAACTTGCTGTAAACTTTTTTCTCAATTTTGTATAACATCCAAATTCTTAAAGAAAAAAGTTAAATGAGTTACAGGAAGAAATAGACAATAAAACTATACTCATGGAGGGTCTCCACTTTCCCCTCTCAGATAGATAAATCTAAACATGAAATAAATAAGAAAGAAGCTAAGGAGATTAATAGAATTTTAGAAAAATTTTTTAAATCACATTTTATATGTGATGGTCCTCTGGAAAAAACTGAATGGGAATAGAAAGCAATATGCCTTTTCCTTAGCTGTCCATGGCACCTTCACAAAAATTGACAATGCATGAGAGCATAAAAACCTCATGAACAAATTCGGAAAAGCAGAAATGTTAAATGCACCCCCTTTAAGACCATAATACAATAAAAAGTACACTCAATAAAGGGCTGTGGAAGCATAAATTAAAAATTGGTTGGAGATTAAATTATCTAATCCTAAAGAATGAGTGATCCAAGGGGTGGCTAGGTGGCACAGTGAATACAGCACCAACCCTGGAATCAAGAGGACCTGAGTTCAAATGTGACCTCAGACACTTAACACAAAAACTAGCCATGTGACCTTGGGCAAGTCACTTAACCCCAATTGCCCTCCCCTGCCCCATAAAAAAGGCAAAAAAAAAAGAATTAGTGATCTAAGAACAAATAATAAAAACCATCAATAATTTCATTAAAGATAATGACAAAAATGAGACAACATAACAAAGTTTGTGGTATGCAACCAAAGAATTACTTAGGGGGAAAATCTATATCTCTAAATGCATACATCAATAAAAGAGCATATCAATGAATTGGGCTAGAAAATAACAAATTAAAAATCCCCAATAAAGCACCAAAATGGAAATCCTGAAAGTCAAATGAGAGATTAAGTAAATTGAAAATAAGAAAATCACTGAACTAATAAAACTAGGAGCTGGCTTTATTTATAAAATTCCAATAAAACAGATAAATCATTGATTAATTTTATTTTTAAAAAAGAAGAAAACCAAATTACCAGTTTTAGAAATGAAAAGTGTGAATGTACCACCAATGAAAATAAAATTAAACAATGATTAAGGGTTATTTCACCCAATTATATTTACAAAAATATAAATTTCCCAAAGATAACTCAATCTTAGACAAGGAAATTAAACAAGCCATAAATGAGCTCCCTAAGGAAAACGCTCCAGAACCAGATGTATTTATAAGTGAATTCCACCAAACATTTAAGGAACAATTAATTCCAATATTATATAAACTACTTGAGAAAAATAAGTAATGGAGTTCTACCAAATTCCCTTTATGACACAAATGTTTTTGTGAAACCTAAACCAGAGAAAGCAAAAACAGAGAAAGAGACCTATAGGACAATTTCCCTAATAAATATTGATGCAACACATTTAAATAAAATACTAGCAAGGAGAATGCAGCAATATGTCATAAAGACCATACACTATGACAGGGTGGAATTTATACCAAGACTGCAAGGCTGGTTCAACATTAGTGAAATATAAGCATAATTGACCGTATCCAAAAAAAAAAATTCAGATGATTATACCAATAAATGTAGAAAAAGCTTTTTACAACATCACCCATGCTTATTTATACTCCAGAAAGCATAGGAATAAATGGAGCCCTTCTTAAAATATGTAGTATCTATCTAAAACCATCAGTGAGGAATATCTATAATGGAGATAAACTAGAAGCCTCCCTAATAAGATCAAGGGGAAGTAAAGATGCCCATTATCATAACTATTATTCAACAGTGTATTTAAAATGCTAATATAGCAAGAGAACAAGAAAAAGAAATTGAAGGAATAAAAACAGGCAACAAAAAAAAACAAAATTATCACTGTTTTCAGATGATATGATGATATACTTAGAGGACCTTAGAGAATAAACTTGAAGTCTAGTTGAAACAATTAACAACTTTAGTAGCTTTTCAGGATATAAAATAAATCCACACAATTTACTAGCATTTCTACATATTACCAACAAAACCCAGGGGGGACGAGATAGAAAGGGAAATTTCATTTAAAAGAACTACAAACAATATAAAATACTTGGAAGTCTATCTGCCAAGACAAACCCAGGGACTATATAAATACAATTACAAAACACTTTTCACACAAATATAGATCAAAGTAATTGGAGAAATATTAATTACTCATGAGTAAGCTAAACCAATATAATAAAAATGACAATTCTACATGAACTAATTTATTTTTTTAGTGTCATTCCAATCAAACCAACAAAGAATTATTTTATAGAGCTAGAAAAAATAATAACAAAATTCATCTGCAATTTTTTAAAAAGGTCAAGAATATCAAGGGAATCATTTTTTTTTTTTTAAACATGAAGGAAAGTGTCCTAGTAGTATGAGATCTCAAACTGTACCACAAAGTGGTAATTGTGAAAATAGTCAGGCACTGGCTGAGAAAGAGAGTTGATTGGGGGATAGATTAGGTACATAATACATAGCAGTACATGATTTTAGTAATCTAGCATTTGATAAACCTGAAGATCCAAGCTTACAAGGCAAAAACTCACCATTTAACAAAAATTGATGGGGAAACTGAAGAGCAATTTGGCAGAAACTAGGGACAGACCAACATCTCACACTGTATGCCAAGATAAGGTCCAAATGGGTACATGATTTAGATATAAAGGTGATGTCATAAACAAATTAGGGGAGCATGGGAAATTGTACCTGTCAGATCTATGGATAAGGGAAGGGTTTATAATGAAACAAGAGATAAAGATGATCACAGGAAATAAAACGGATAACTTTGAGTATGTAAAATTAATTGTTTTCACAAAGAAAATCAATGAAGCCAAAATTAGAAGGAAAGCAAGAAACTGAAGGGGAAAAAAATGACAGCAAATTTCTCTGATAAAGACTGTATTTCTCAAATAGATAAACTGTATCATAGCAAGAAGTAGTCATTTCTTTCTCCCTTTTCAGCTTCCTTTCATGTGTTGTCTTCCCCCATTTGATTAAAAACTCATTGAAGGCAGGAACTTTTTTTTAAACTTATATTTATAACCCCAGAGCCTAGTGTAATCATAGTAGCTGCTTAATAAATGTTTATTGATTGCCTATAGAAATGTGAATTATTGTTACTTTGATCTGTACCTTCGTCCTGTACCTAGATGCCAAGTCCATATTCTCCACAGGTCACTTGATTATCTAGGCAGGAGCAATGCCAGATGAAGTCTGCCCTGTGGCCTGAATTAGGCCAAGCCTACCCATATACTATGTACTTCCTCCAAACCACCCAGTTGAAGCATAGCTCACAACATCTTGTCTCAAGTTCCATCTTTGTGGCTAAGAGAAATGCCTTTTTCATTTTTGTCTTAACCTCTGCAGTGTGAGTAGTATTTGCCAGTTCTGATCCAAACTGTGTATGGATAAGGGTCCTTGCAGAAAATCCTTCTAGTGTCAGTCTTCTGAGTGCCCTGAATGATACTGAAAGGGAATAAACAATTATGTACTATCTTCCAGGCACTATGCTATGCACTTTTACAAATATTACCTTATTTGATCCTTGCAACAGCCCTGGGAGATAGATGCTATTATTGTCCTCATTTCACAGCTGAGGAAATGGATACAGACAGAAGTTAAGCAATGTGCCTAGGATCACGTGATTAGTAAATGTCTAAGGCTGGATTTGAACTCTGTTCTTCCTGACTCTAAGTCCAGAGCTCTATCCAGGTAGCAACTGCCTGGACTCCATTCAATTTATTTCCAGCAAAGTCATGGGCTTCTCTGTCCTCTGATCACAGCACATGTTAAAGGAGTTTCTAACCCTGAATCAGTAATAGGACTAGAAAGGAGGTTGGTATGGGGAGAAGGGTGTGGCCTTCTATGTATCTGGGCTCAGATTTACTGACAGAGATTCCCCACCTGGTGTTGAACCCCAGAAGATATTTCTCTCTCCCAAGCAGCCACCTTGTCTCCACTTTCTTCTCTTCCTCAAACCCCAGAACTTCCTCTTGGTTCTCCACCATTACTCAGTTTTTTCCTTCTTCCCTACTATCACTCAAGCAATCACGTGACTCAAGGTGAGTATATTGGAGGAGGTACTGGTTGTCACCACAGGAATTTCTATTCAGGTAGTGGTGGGGCCTCTGACCTCTGTTTTTGACTTTGTATTTGCACCACCTAGCAGGGTACCTGTCACATAGTAGGTTTCTAATAAGTGCTTGTTGATTGATTAGAAACCTACTCTGCACCACATGGTGCTAGGTGCTGGGAATACAAAGTCAAACAGGGCCTCCATGTCATTTCCCTGCCATCACTGAGACATGTATACCTCCCCTTTGTGCGTTATCTGTTTATTGTAAGCGAAGCATTGTGCCAACTGTCATCCCTGCTTCTAAACATCTTTGGATCTCTCCATCATGCTCTCCTTTCCCAGAAGAAAGGGAAAAAAACTCATCACTGGGAAATCTTATTATTCTGCATCCTTGAAGTGATCTCAGTGGAAAAAAAGAAAGAAAGAAAGAAAAAGAAAAGAAAAGAAGAAAGGAGGAGAGGAGGGGAGGGAAGGAGAGGGAAGAGACACCATCACTGCCCTGAAGGAGCTTATTATGCTTTAAAATCTTCAAAGTGTTTTATACATTTTATCTCCTATGAACCTTAAGCCAATCCCCTAAGTTGTCTGATCCTTAGTTTCCTCATCTATAGAACAAAGTCTAGATGGCTGCAAAGGTTTCTTCCAGCTCTAGAATCTGTGACCCTCCTTGAGTCTTTATCTAAGAGTTTTACGGCCACAGAAAGATAGAGAGGGGTTAAAGTTACAAAGAAAAGATACTAGAAAGACATGAGGCTCCTTGGTCTTTACTGAAATGCACATTGATTTTTCCTACTTCCCATCCGCTTTCGCCAAGCCATCTTTTTTTGTCCTTGTCTCAGGATGGAGCCCTCCTGTGATAGAATCACAAGCATAAGCAAAGAAGAACGATTCTGAGTATTTTCTCTTCCCAACTCCTATCTTAGCTGAAGGTTGTTTGGACTGATACCTTATGAGGCATTTAGCCCTGGTTCCTTTTTCTGGTCCCATCCCTGTCTAAGTTAGAGGCTGCTTCAAGATACCCAGGATCTTAGCCAGAGCTAATTCAAGTTGGCACTATTGCTGGTATAACTTGTTTTCCACTTCTGAATTCTCAGGGATTAGGGTTCAATGTGGTGGTATTTTTAATGAGCATAAGTTATCTTATCTGGCTGAAACTTGAATCTTATTAATAAACCAGGCAAAAATCAAGCATTGAAAATTGTAAAATATTTAGACAGGAAGAATTGCAAAGCAAACCAATAGAAAAAATATATCTAAATATCCATCCCCAATAGAGTATTACAATTTCATCACACTAATCTAAACTAGAAAAAACAGCTTCTGCATATGCCTATGAAATAGGGAAAGAATGTCTTTTATTCAGAACCAGAATGAGGTAGCTAGATGCCTTTAATGCCAGAATTCTTAGCTTGAAGGCTGCATCTACCAGTATAATACACATCCAACTCATTTTTTGACTCCTCAGTAGACATCTCTCCTTCCTCCATGAATTAGAGCACCAATTCTTGTCCTTTCTTGTGCCAGAGACCCCTTGGCGATCTGGTAAAGTCTATAGACTTATCAGAGCAACATTTTTAAATGTGTAAAATAAAATACATAGGACTACAAAGGAAAACAATTAAATTGAAATATACTTAAGAATATATTTTAAATACATTTTCCCAAGTTACATGTTAAAACAATTTTTAACATTTTTTCAACATTTTGAGTTCCAAATTTTATCCTTCCTTCCCTCCATCCCCTCCCCCCTCCCTGAAACAATAAGCAATCAGATACAGGTTATACATGTGCAATCATGTAAAACATTTCCATATTGGTTATTTTGTACAAGAAGACTCAAACAAAAGAAAAAGAATGAATTAATTAATTAACTAAAGTGGAAAATAGCATGCTTCATTCTGTACTCAAACAATATCAGTTCTTTCTCTGGAGGCAGATAGTATGCTTCATCTTTAATCCTTTGAGATTGCCTTGGATCATTGAGATCAATAGGCAAATTGATCATAACTGATCATATTTGGATCATAGCTGAGAATAGCTAAGTGACCCCACTGTTCCTCATCCTATAATATCTCTGTTACTGTGTACAGCTTTCTCTTGGTTCTGCTCCCTTCACTTTGCTTCAGTTCATGTAAGTCTTACTGGTTTTTCTGAAATCCTCCTGCTTGTCATTTCTTAGAGCATAATAATATTCCATCACAATCATATACTAGTTTGTTCAACTATTCCCCAATTGGTGAGCATCCTCCTGATTTCCAGTTCTTAGCCACCACAAAAAGAGCTGCTATTAAAGAATATATTTTTAAAGACAAGTTCACAGGCCCAGATAAAGAACCCCTGGTTAAAGGAATGTGGTGTAACTACTGGATTCTGGATGCTGTTATTATAGTGTCAGTGTGAATAGTGCGTACCAGGGTTGCTCTATCCCCCATCTTGGGCACATTTCTGATGCCCACTCCCTCCCCCCTCCACCCACACATGCAGGCACTCAGACTCCCATGCAATAGTTTCTCACTTTCTTTCCAAAGTTCTCCCACTACCTCCCAGTCACACACACACACACACACACACACACACACTCGCACGCGCACACACACACAGTCTCATAATCTCCAAAGACTTTCTATCACCTCTAGGATCAAATAGAAAATCCTGTTTGGCATTCAAAACCCTTCCTGGGGCAATTAGGTGGTGCAGTGAATAGAGCACCAGTCCTGGAGTCAGGAGGACCTGAGTTCAAATTTGGTCTCAGACACTTAACGCTTATTAGCTGTGTGACCTTGGGCAAGTCACTTAACCCCAATTGCCCTATCTTCCTCTCTCCAAAAAGACAAAAAAAAACCCTTCCTGACCCTTTGCTACCTTTCCAGTCTCCTTCCATCTTAATCCCTCCACATACACTGTGACCCAGTAACACTGTTCTCTTTGTTGTTCCTCCAATAAGACACTCCATCTCCCAAATGAGCATTTCTACCAGCTGACCCTCATGCTTAGAACTGTCTCCCTCCCCATCTCTCTCTCCTACCTCTCTGTTATTGTGCAGTCATTTCAGTCACATCCAACTTTTCATGACTCCATTTGGGGCTTTCTTGGCAGAGATACTCGAGTGACTTGCTATTTCCTCTCCAGCTCATTTTACAGATGAGGAAACTGAGGCAAACATTGTTAAGTGACTTGCCCAAGGTCACATAGCTAGTAAGTATCTGAGGTCAAATTTGAATTCAGGTCTTCCCAACTCCAGGCTGGATGTTCTATCCATTGCTCTACCTACCTTCCCTGGCTTACTTCAAGTCTCAGCTAAAATCCCACCTTCTACAGGAATCCTTTCCTGTCCTCCCTTACTTCTAGTGCCTTCCCGGTGTTGGTTATTTCCGATTTATCCCAGCTATATTTTGTTTGTACGTAGACATTCGCACGTTGTCTTCCCGTTAGACTGTGAGCTCCCTGGAGGCAGAGACTACCTTTTACTTTTCTTTGTACCTCTAGCAGTTAGAACAGTACCTGGCACATAGTAGGTGCTCTTTAAATGTTGATTGACTGATTGAAACGGAGTCCTGGGGACTTCTCCCAACAAACAGTTTTTCTCTTGGTTCACGCATTTGGAGAAATGCAGTCTATCCGACCTCACTTCTATGACTGCTATACTCAATTTGGTAGAAGTTTCAGTTGATTCTAGAGTCTGTCTTCTCTCTGGGTGTTGGCTCCCAGGTCATTGTTTCCAATACTAGCCTGGGCTGGGCTCAGCTTCACTCTAGTTATTCTGTCCTCCCTTGGGTCAGGGCCCTTTGGGCCCCAGTCTCTCAGTGAGGAAAGAATTTTCCCATCTTGGTTCCTCCCCGGAGCTTCCAGCCATACTATGCTGGCCTGTCAGTCAGCTCTGGAGCCTTTTTTTTAATGGTTTCAGAGACAATGACCATGAGAAATCCTACTCTTAACCTTTTCCCAGATCTTTGTCTTGTCTTAGTCAAAGCATATTCATTCACTAACCAGTTACTTGTCAAGGCTGGCTCTACCTTTAGGTGCAATTTGACTTTTTAACTTGTTGGTTATAAATTGATATCTGAGGCTAGCCCAGGAGTGGCCTCCCCGGGAGCTATGCACCTTTGATAGAAGCATCCTAGCTTTATGTGCTGGTTCATCACTTAGGCTAGTTACCTAATCTTTCTGAGTCTCAGTTTCCTCCTCTCTCAAATAGGGATAATAATACTTCTACTACCTATATCACAAGGTTGTGAGGCTCAAACAAGTCAAGGATTATTATACACCTACTATGTGCCAGGTCTCCTACTCAGTGCTGGTGATACACAGAAAGGCACTCAAACAAAGCAGTCCTACCTCTCAATGAACTCACCCTCGAATGGGAGAGACAATTCCTACCTCCTGGGGAGCTAGAAATTAGTTGCTTCTGTTCTGGTAGTCAGCTGGAATCTGTGGCTTTCCTCAGGCTTTAGGATAAACATCTTGGGCTTCTGGGAAATTGGCAAAAACTCATATTCACTTTGAGTATTGACTGTATCCAAGCCATTATAGGGGAAATAGAGAGAGATAAGACAGTAATGGTCTTCAAGGAACTGAATGTCTAGATAGGGAAGAAAAACATGGGCATGTGAAAAGATCACAACATAAGGCAGCATAATATTGTGTCGGATGAGGGGTACACTCAACAAATCATGTAAGAGTTCAAAGGAGGGAGGGCTGATGGAGGTCAAGGAAGACATCCTATAAGGAGCATGGAATTAAGCTTTCAGAAAACATAGTATTTCACAGTCGGAAGGGACTTCAGAGATCATTTACTCCAACCCATAGCTGACAAGAATTTCCTTTACAACATCCTCAGTGAATGATCATCAAGCTCCAGTGACAGAAAACTCACTACCTCCTTTGCTGTTCCACCTCTGTATAGTTGTAATTGTTTTCTTCTCAGAGGACTATCCAAAGCAACTTTCCTAGGAACTGTGATTGGAAGGATGGGATAAGATTTCTATAGGCAAAGAGGAAGGGAGAAGACCTCCAGATCCAGACCTCCACCAATCCAGACCATTTCTCCAATCAGAAAATGCCTTATACACCATGCCAGTTCTGCATGGCATGGTAGACACTAAAATTTTATTATCCTGGAGGCTGATAAGAAAATATGTTTGCCTGCAAAAATAAATCATTCTGATCGCTAAGGTAGGAACAGGACAAAGAGTCTCCTATTCTCCAGCTGTGCTGAGCCTTCTGGCTTGGACCATTTCTTATCAATTTGGTGAGTATCAATTTTGAGGCTGGCACTGCAGCTGCTTGATATTGGCCCTATGTCTCCTGGGGAGGGGAAGGGAGAAACTGGAATTTCAGGATGGAGGAAGGGGTTAGGAGAGAAACCAAAGGGAGAAAGAATGAATAGGAAGTAATAAATTCTATAGAGATACTAAATGGTCAAATCACATGAAAGTAACAATAGACTTGCCATTATCCCAACAAATTATTCACACCTGTGGCCCCATGAAAGCAAACTCTACTCTATTTGGTAGTACAGGTCATTGTTGTATAACCTGGAGTCAGGAATGGCCTTCTATAGGAATGTGGGATGGATTTCGGCAAATTTTAGGCAAGTTTTATCAATAAACTAAGGCAGCATGGCATTGTGATTTTGAGTCAGAGAACCAGAGTTAAAATCCACTTTGGATATCATAATGCAGCACCTGAGATCCCCTACTCACAGTGGGTCCCCCAGAATAGTTACCTTAGGTCCAAGTTATGCTATGAGTTCTCATCTACATAAATTTGTAGGCTTTTTTTTTTAGAGAATAAAAGTAATTCAAAGCATTTAATAAAATATCCTAGGAGGAAAATTAGTAATAGAACAAGTCACTTACCCTCAGTGGGTCTGAGTTTCTTCATCAATAAAATGAGGAGGTTAGATGACCCATAAGGTCTCTTCCTGTTATAAATTGATGGTCAAAGATATAATGAAAAGAATAATATATTTAGAGGTAGGAAATCTGGGTTTTAGTCACAACTCTGACATTTACCAAAGGCAAGCCTCTTAACCTCCCTAAATATTAGTGTTTCATCTGCAATATGGGGGAGAGAGGGATAGGGGATTCCCTTTGCATTCTTGAAATCTGTTATTAAATATTGAGTACCTACAGAGTACTCAGCAGTGTGTTAGAAACCATTAGTTTTGCAGGTTTAGGTTAAATGCCCAGGAAATAAAAGAAACAATATAAGACAGTTTATAACCACATGTAAAATTATGTGGCAAAGTTTCTAAGTGCAATGGGAGGTCAAGAAGAGAATGCTTTTTGTCAGCATAATCAGGGAAGGATTAACCTAGACCTTTAAGAATGATGATGAATCTGAACTTGGAGAGGGAAGGACAAAGAATTCCAGTCAAAGAGACCAACCTGAAGGAAGATGCACTCCAGGTGGAATGAGTGGAGAAAACCAAGCAAAAATTGATGTTGGGGGGTAGTGGAAGATTCTATAGGTAGGGTATAGGAGACCGCATGAGACAAGTGGTGAAGGGACTTGATCATGAGAGGCAGGGTGATATAATGGATAGGGGCCTCAGCGTCAGTAGGAGTTTGGTTCAAAGCCCACCTTCGACACATACTGGCTGTGTGATTGTGGGTAAGCCAGTAGGTCAACCAGCCTTTATTAGGCTCTTACTCTTGGTCAGGCAGTATGCTAAGTGCTGGAGATACAAAGAAAGATAAAAGTGATCCCTGCCCCCAAGGAGAGCACAGTCTAATTTAGGAGACAGCATGCTAATAACTATGCATATGCAAGAGAAATCTTCAAGGTTAGCTACCGCACTGATGGTAACTAATGAACTTGAAAAAGTTACAAGCCAAGACTACAATGAAGGGGAGAGTAGGTACGTGACTTTTTTGTTCGCAGATACTTGGGCACTCGATACAGCCTCGGAGGCTGAAACGCAACAAAATATGGATCACTTTGCTGCTGCTTTTGCTAGACAATCAATATCAAGAAAATAGAGGTTCTCCACCAACCTGCACCACACTGTCCATACCAGACACTGAAGTCCAGACCTCTTTTTCCCACCACATTTATTTAATTCTTAATTTATGGAATAAAAAGTATTTCCATAGCATAGTATAATAAAAAATATGATTGCACATGAAACTGCAGATCTATTATATACAGTTTGCTATTCCTTTTAAATATATAATAAAGTTATCACATAAATTTCTTTTTTTCTTTTCCTCTCTCTGCCTCCCCATTTGTGTATACACACATGCATACATACATGCATACACACACATAGATATAGATATGTAAAATTATTCTGTATGGACCTTTATCAGTTCTTTCTCTGGCTGCAGAAAGTGTCTTTCTTTATACATCCTCTATAGTTAATTTGGATATTCATAATAGTCAAAATGACTTATTTGCTCAAGGTCCTCTCTAGAGCTGAACTGCCAACCATTTACACTCTTCTGCAGAGAGCACAACTGTGATGGATTAGCCACACAGTCCAAATGCCAAACCCCTACTGCAAACTCGCATGAGATGAACACACACACAGAGGTCAGAAGAAGCAATACAAGGACACTCACAAGGTCTCTTTGAAGAGCTTTAGTATCAATCGTGAGCCATGGGAGGCGCTGCCACAGGCCCACCCGGCATGATGTGTTCACATCAAAGACGGTGCTGAGCTCTACAAGTAACACAGAATCCTGTTAACACAAAGGAAATATCTAGAATTATCTCCATCCCAAATGTTCAAACAGACTATTTGTACCCAAGCTGTGGTAGAGCCTTCCAAGTTCATATTGGATTGACCAGCCACAGTCCAACACACTGTACCTTGACCCCAACATCACCTACTCTTTGAGTAGGAAGGTTAAACAACTTGATCCTGGGCAAGTCACTTAACCTCTGTTTGTGTTTCCTCAAACTATAAAATGGGTATCATAACAGCGCCTGCCTCCCAGAGTTGATGTAAGGATTAAATGAAATTAAATGATATAATATCTGCAAAGTGCTTGGCACAGAGACTAACATGTCCTAGGCGCTACGTGAATGTTTGTTCTCTTCCCCTTAAATCCCAGAGGAAACTTGAGAAAAACCCCTGAATGCAGGGCTAATACTTCTCTCCCTTACCTTAAATCACAAAGGCAATCTGTGAGTTCCTTGCAAGTAGAGGGCCAGAATTTTTGCCACTGGAAATTTAGAAAAGTTCAAGAAGGAGCCCAGCGATTGTCCTCCAGTAACCCCTAAGAGGGTGGGGTTGCCTATTAGCTTTCTAAGGCCATTTCCACAGCAGCCCAAATTGGGCATTGAAGAGCCAATTTGGCCTCTGAAGCTGCCTCCAACTCCCACTAAGATGTCCACATGACCCCTAGAACTACCTGAGTGTGTAGGGCAAGGTTCTTAACCTTTATGTATCATGGACCCCTTTGGCAAGCCAGTGAAACCTATGGGCTCCTCAGAGGAATGTTTTAAAGTACATAAAAAAAAATACATAGGAATGCAAAGGAAACCAATTATAATAAAACACAACTATCAAAATACTTTTAAATGTTCATGCACCCAAGGTTAATGATCCCTGATGCAGGGAATCTTCCCAGGGCCCTCAGAGTTAGCCCAAAAACCTACAGTCACTATCTCTGAGCCTTGCCCCCATACAGAAGTACCAATCATTATACCACCTATGGACTTCTATAAGAGTTTTGTTGTTATTGTTCAATCATGTCTGATTCTTTATGTACCATGTAGGTTTTTCTTGGTGACAGTACTAGATGGGTTGCCATTTTTTTCTCCAGCTCATTTTACAAATGAGGAAACAGAAGCAAACAGGGTTAAGTGACTTACCTAGGGTCACACAACAGATAGGGGCAGCAAGAGGGTCCAGTGGATAAAGTGCTGGGCCTGCAGTCAGTAAGTCCTGAGTTCAAATCTGGCCTCAGACACTTATTAGCTGTGTGACCTTGGGTAGGTCACACAATCCTATTTGTCTCAGTTTCCTCATCCATGAAATGGGCTGGAGAAGAAAATGGCAAACCACTCCAGTATCTTTGCCAAGAAAACCCCAAATGGGGTCACAGAGACTTGACACAATTGAACAGCAACAGAGGCCAGAGCTTTAGAGATTGCTATTAGAACCCAAGAAACAGCCTGAGTAACAACAGCAACTGCCTTTACAGAGATCTTAGCAATTTTTTACATACATTATCTTATGTGACACTCAAAGACAGCCCAGTGATGAATTATTGTCTCCATTTTATGAAGGAGGAAATTGTGGTACAAAGAAGCATCATTTTGTAATAGATTGTGGGAGGGGAGAGAGGAAGGAAGACTGGACTTAAGAGTCAATTAGACCTGGTCAAAATCCTGCCTCAGACACTTATTAGCTGTGCAGTCCTGGACAAGTCCCTTATCTTTCTCTGCCTCAGTTTCCCAATCTATAAAATGAATGGATTGGACTCATTGGTCTCAAAAGTCTGTTTCAGTTATAAATCTATGAGCTTATAAATGACTGGCTGTAATGGGAATGGGAATTTGAAGATCTTCCCTGTCCCTTAATAGACCTAGGGGGGAGTTTGAAGACATCCCTTGCTTTGAAAGTCAACTCTGATAGACTGAATGTGATCACATGGAGCCTGTGATGGAGGGAATTTACTGAAAGGTGGAGCAGAGCCCACAGGAAGCTTCCCTGCTGTGAAGATAAACTCTGCCCCCTAACAGGCTGAATGTAGTCACATGGAGCCTGTGGTAAAAAGGAGTTTTGCTGAAGGGAAGCAGAGCCCACAGGAAGCTGGTTCAGAGCTGGTCAGAAGGGTGGGGAAGAGAGGATGCTCAGGCAAGGAGATAGAGAGGTTTGTGAATAAATATTGGTCTTGTATTGACTTGTGGGAAGGCTGAAGGATGTTGTGGCTCTCAGCATTATTATGGCTTCTGAATATTGTTGGTACTATGATGGAATCGACTTACTGGTTTTGGGATTTGGTTTTCTGGTGTCTAAATAAATCCTTCAGTTCTATCCTCTATCTGGAGAATCTGGTATATTTTGTGATGGAACGTCATGCAATACTTACAGTCATGGTCTTTATTGCCATCATGGGAACTGTAAATATTGCATTGGCGCTACATTGGCCCAAGGTAAAACAGCCTGTATGTGTCTGAAGGAAGATTCGAACTCAGGTCTTCCAGACTCCAAGTCTAGTGTTCTATCTCATAGGTCAATGTTTTTTGTTTCTCAAAGTTGGAATCCAATCTAGTAAGTTGTGTTGTCACTGAGCTGCCCCCTAACTAGTGAAAAATATATATATATATATTTTATATTTTTAATGTAATTAAAATTAAATTTTACTTTTAAGTTTTATTTTATCCTATCTATTTGGTATGCTTGACTGTCCAAGACTGGCATAGAGAGCTCTAGTTTCTGGCTGTGGGAGAAGAGAACTCTAATCCTAGAAGTAGGATTTACCAAACAGAACATATTTATTTTGGCTAATATGTACGTGAAAGTAGCAAGGTGGCTGTCAAGTCAGAATGATTTGTCCTATCTCTGATATGTACTAACCATGTGACTCTGGGGAGGAAGATTGGTCACACCCACAAAATAAATGAACCTTGTGGAATTTTGTTTTGGTTGGGTTTGGTTTGCTATTTGTGGTGCTGATTTCAAATATAGCTTTAGATTTTGTCTATCAAATACTATTTCTCTGGCATCTACAATTCTATGTTTTAAAGACAATATTTTGCTAACCAGAATTATGCCTGTTAAACTTGCCTAAAATGTAGCTACTGATCATTTCCTATAGCATTTTGCCTATAGCCCCCAAACAGCAGTAAATCAGCATGTTTGAAAGTCCACATTACTAGTATCATATTTCTGTTGTGGCAATTTCTTAACAGAAAATATTCTCTATGTTCATCACAGATAGCACTTAAATTTTCCAGGAAGAAGCTCACATGTGAATCTAAGACATGATCTTAAGTAACAAGTTACATTCCATAACTTCATAGTCCTTGAGAAGATTATTGACAATTCTTGGTAATATAACTTTTTTTGGAAAAAACCTGTACTTGGCTTACCACATTTTTTTCTTTTGTGGAATCAATATTTTCCTCTGAAGCCAATCTTTTCTTTTTCTTTTTGTAGGGGGAAAGCAGGGCAATTGGGGTTAAGTGACTTGCCAAGGTCACACGGCTAGTAAGTGTTAAGTGTCTGAAGTCGGATTTGAACTCAGGTCCTCCTCACTCCAGGGCCAGTGCCCTATTCACTGCACCACCTAGCCACTCTATGCCAATCTTTTTTAATAAAAATTTTTTTCTACCTCTGTGGTACCCTTCACAAATAAAGTGATAATATTTGGAATATCCAAAGTTGTAATCTTAGTCAAAGAGCAATCACTTCCAGCTTCCCACAGATAGTCTAGTCTAAGAATAGTTTTTCAAATGAATGCTTTTGCATCCTAATTTCAGGTATTCCCCAAGGTTCTATCTTGGATCTGACCTTCCCTTCCCTTCCCTTCCCTTCCCTTCCCTTCCCTTCTCTTCTCTTTCTCTCTCTCTTTAACTATGGTTTCTATGTAGAAGACACACAGATCTATATATCCAGCCCCTGACTCTCTCCTGAGCTTCAGTACTATACCATCAATGACCCGTTGAACATTTCAAGCTTTATATCCTGGAGATATCTCAAGCTCAATGTGTCTACATTAAAATTTATTATCTTACCCCTCCTGATCCCTCTTCTCTTCCTAACTTCCTTATGTCTGTTTAAGTTATCAGAATCTTTCCAGTCTCCCATGTTTGTAACCTTAGTCATTATCCTCAACTCTTAAATCTCTTTCACCCACATATCTACTCATTTGCCAAATCTTCTCGTTTTTAACTCTATGCTATCTCTTGCATCTGACCCAACACTCAGTTCAGGCCCCTATTGCCCCTTGCCTAGATTATTAAAACAACATTCAGATTGGTCATATTTCCTCAGAACTCTTCTATTCTAGTCCATGTACTACTACCAAGGTAATTTTCCTGAAATACATTTTAACCTCTTACTCTATCCATTCCTTTGAATCCCTATGACCTCTAGTACAAAACATAAACTACCCTGGCTAGCCTTGAAAACTTTTCATAATCTGGCCCTGATTTAGCTTTCCAGTCTTGTTGGACGTTACTTTTATTCCTGCACTCTGAGAACCAGCCAAACTAGCCTTCTCTCGGCTCCTTAACATCTGACAGTCTATCTCCCATCTTTATTCCTTTCTAGTGTCCATTCTCCATGCCTGAAATGTTCTCCCTTCTCACCTTTGCCTCATAGAGTCCCTCTCTTCCTTTAAGATGAAGATCAAGTAAGGAAAGTTTCACATTTTAAATATATTTTGGTGTTATCTTGCACCATAGGAGATTCCATTCTTTTTGTCTAAAAGCTAAAAGTTCAGTTTGGGTTTTGGCTAAATCAATACCACAACCAAAATCCTTTAGATGTGCTTGAGTTATTAAATGAGGATCTGAGGGCAGAAGGGTTATTTCCATCAGGTGACCACCACCTTATTGCTCCCCTACCATAGTGACCTTTGTTGTTATAATCTGAATTATTAGACTCATATTCCTTATTCAAAATCCAGATTCTTGATAGATTCATTAAAGGTAGTTCTTCACCATATAAAATGGGTCTTATGCTTGCCTAGAAGCAGCTAGGTGGTGCAGTGGATAGAGCCCTAGGCCTGGAGTTGGGAAGATCTTTGTTTCAAATCTGGCTACAGTTACTAATTGTAAGACACTGATCAAATCACTTCACCTCTGATTGTTTCATTTCCCTCCACTGTGAAATGGAAATAATAATAGCACTCTAATCCCCGGGGTTGTTATGAAATAATATCTATAAAAAGCATTTAACAAATATATAGTCAGAAAATATGTGTGATATGAAATACTTCTGGTAAGGTTGGGGTGAGAGTGTCTTCTCACATCTCTTATTTTGAGCTGTGTTTGTTGTTCATAACTGATTTCTTTAACATGGTCTGTTGACATTGCTGTAGTCATCATATTTTGTTTTGGTTCTGCTTACTTCACATGTATCAGTTCATATAGCTCTTTCTTTGGTTCTCTGTATTAATCACATTTGTCATTTCTTATAGCACAACAATATTCTGTTGAATCTATGTACCATGGTTTGTTTAAGCATTCTCCAGCTGATGAATATCTACTTTGTTTCAAAATCTTTGCTATTACAAAAAAAAGTGTTGCTATAAATATTTTGGTTTATATGGAAACAACCAATAAGTCCCTCAGGATATAAGGCTAGTAGTGGATTCCCTGGGTCAAATGGTATGGACATTTTAGTCACTTTATTTCCATAATTTCAAATTACTTTTCAAAATAGTTGTGCTGATTCACAGCTCCACCAACAATGCACTAGTGTCCTTATCTAGAGGCAATTAGGTAACACAGTAGATAGAGAACTGGGTCTAGATTTAGAAAGACCTGACTTCAAATCCAGCCTCAGACACTTAGAAGGTGTGTGACCCTGAGTAAATCATGTAACTCCTGTCTACCTCGATTTCCTCAACTATAAAATGAGTGTAGTAATAACACCTACCTCCAAGGTTTGTCATGAGGATCAAATGAGGTAATATTTCTAACATGCTTAGAGACAACTACCAAATGCCTGGCATATAGTAGGCATCTAATAAATGCTTATTCCCACTTCCATCTTCCCACAACCCTTCTCACATAGACTATTCCCATCATTTGTCATCTTTGCCAATATGCTAGGTACAAATTGAAACTTCAAGGCTGTTTGGATTTGCATTTCTTTTATTATTAGTGTTTTAGAGCATTCTTTTATATGGTTATTAATAGATTTTTTTGCTCTTTTTTGATGACTATTTATTCATATGTCCTATATTTGTTAAACAAAAATAGCAATTTGTTGAATTATCTCTCTGTTTTCTCCAAATTACCAGAATTGCAAACTACACATAACAAGATCAATGTATCTAGCCAGTTAATTGTCCAATCCAAGTAATACTATACAAGTTAGAAACCCAACCTTTGTTCTTTGATTTATCCCCCAAATAAATACTTTCTTTAAAAGAGGAGTAAAATTTTAGCTCAGAGATTTAAGCATCACTCCCTGCATATATAATAAAAGCTATTTAGATAACTGACATACTTAGAAGGCACATAAAAATTTTAAGTGATGGATTCTAGTATCTACAAAGCTTGAAACTCTTGAGAATAAAGGAATAGAAACAGTGAGGTTTGCCAAATGATGCCTGCCACATGCACAGCTGATAGAAGTCAGCTACAAATTGAGAGTTTCACTGCATCAGTGAACATGTGTGAACCCATCCCAGCCTGCCTTCCCAAACCACACACAAGCCAGGATTTCACAGAACATACAAGAATGAGCCAACTACTTACTTCTCACCACTCTCTACTTTAGCATGCCCTCCACCCCAACCCAACCATGCTTCATTATTGTTGAGTAATAATCAGTTGTGTCCAACTTTTTGTGACCCCATTTGGCATTTTCTTGGCAAAGATATTGGAGTGGTTTGCCATTCTCCAGCTCATTTTACAAATGAGTAAACTGAGGCAAGCAGGGTTAAGTGACTTGCCTAGGGTAAGCATCTAAGGTCAGATCTGAATTCAGGTCTTCCTGACCCCAGGCCTGGCACTCTATCCATTGTACCACTTTGTTGCCCATATACTCCATTATGTCCTAAGACTGAATACTTTATATCAATAAAGTACTTAAATTATTATATATAATATAAAATATTTATTAAAATAAATGCCAGCTAAAATTACACCTTCTATAATGAGCTTTTCATGATTCCCCTTTAATCTAGTGCCTTTCCTCTGCTGATGATTTCTTATTTATCCCTAATGTAGCTTGTCTATCCAAAGGTTTTTGTATGTTGTCTCCACTTCTAAACTGTAAGTCGCCTTGGGAGCAGGGACTGACTTTTGTCTTTGTTTATATCCCCAAAGCTTAGCAAAGTGCCTCACACATAGTAGGCACTTGATAAATGTTATCAATAGGGGTGGCTAGGTAGCACAGTGAGTAAAGCACCAGCCCCAGAGTCAAGAGGACCAGAGTTCAGTTCTGACCTCAGACACTTAACACCCACACAAAAAAACTAACCATGTAACCTTGGGCAAGTTACTTAACCCCAATTTCCCTGAAAAAAAACAAAAAACAAAAAAGAGGCAAAATAAATAAATAAATGTTATCAATTAATTGACAATAATAGTGAATAGAAGAGAAATTCTATTTGCATTTGGGGGCACAAAATAAAGTGAGCTGGAGAAGGAAATGGCAAATCACTTCAGTATCTTTACCAAGGAAAACCCTAGATGTAGTCATGAAGAGTTGCATGCAACAGACATGACTGAAACAACAACAAATTTTCATTTTAAAATTCAGAAATAACTGGCCATGTAACCTTGAGCAAGTTACTTAACCCCAATTGCTTTAAAAAAAAAAAAAAAAGAAAGAAAGAAAGAAAGACAATCCTTAACTGTTCAGAACTACCCCTAGACTCTGAGGGGAGACATAGTAGCCACACTCTAAGGATCCTACTCATAAAAATACATAGAGAAAGCCAAGAAATTTCCATGTGACCTAATGTGTATTGACCAATGTAAGGACAAAGGGATCCAGAGGAATGATCATAACATTTATCAGATAGAAAGACTCTCTAAATCTAGACTGGAGAAGACTTGGAAGGGGACAAAATAGTCATCTTTAAGCTTTTGATAACCTATAGTGGGAAAGAGTTGGATCAGATTTGTTCTTCTTGGTCCCAGAGGGGGAAACTTAGAGCAATGGATGGAAGGTAGGAAGGGGCAAATTCACCCTTGATCACCCCTACCTCATTTAAAGCAAGTAGCAAGATGCTAACTAAGCCCTGATATGTTTATTGGGTGAGAGAACATCTTTATTTGTTCCCTAGGTATGACAAGGTGCCTATTGGGATTGGCTGAGGGACTTGGTAATACCTCCTGTAGCCTGTTTATAACCATCTGGATCACTTGGAATTGGAGATTTAAGATTTGAGAATCTAGCAGAGGAAAGAGAGCCTCACTTGAGGAGTCACTTTGGGGGGAGTAGAAAGCACCTTGGTCTGACCTTAGTCTTCTCAACACCCCTTGAAAAGAGGAGAACCTTGTGATATTTGAAGGGTCCAGGGAATTTTGGATTTCCTATCTTTCCACCGGCATTGTAGTAGCATATTTGGAACAACTCATGGCAGGACCTGCATTAGGAGTCAAGAATATAGCTAATATGGAAATGTGTTTTGTATGACTTCACATGTGCAGTTGATGTATTGTTTGCTTCTCAATGGGCAGTGAAGGGTTGGGAGAGAGGGAAAGAATTTAGAACTAAAAAAAAATTAAAATGAATGTTAAAAAGAAATAAAAAGGCAATTACAAAAGGGGGGTCAAGGATAGAATGAATCTACAGAAGAATCTACAAAGAGTACTGCTGGGAAAGTATTTCTAAGAGGGGTGAGTTATCATTTTGCCACATTGCTTTACAAGTTTGAACACACTTTCTCAAGGAAGGAAGAGTGTGCCACAGAATTTTTTTTGGGGGGGGGGGAAGAATTTCTCTGTGCTATGTTGTAGATATTCTAGTAAATATGTTTGCAAATGCTAATCAAATTTGGCTGACTAATTGATATCAAATGATAATGATGTCAGTGGGAACTGAGGAGAAGCACATCAGTGGGGTATTTTGGATATATACAGTTAGAAAGACAACCCATCGGGGCGGCCAGGTGGCTCAGCGAGTAAGAGCACCGGCCCCAGTGTTGGGATGACCTGGGGATCGAATCTGGGCTCAGATACTTAGCACCACACCCAGAAATAACTGGCCATGTAACCTTGAGCAAGTTGCTTAACCCCAATTGCCTAAAAAAAAAAAAAAAGAAAGAAAGACAACCCTTAACCGTTCAGAACTACCCCTAGACTCTGAGGGGAGACATAGTAGCCACACTCTAGGGATCCTACTCATAAGTGTGAGTAGGAGTTGGGATGGTAGCCCTACCTAAGGAAAGACTTCCTAACAATTAAAACTATTTGAAGATGAAATGGACTGCCTTAGGAGGTAACAGGTTTCCCCTCCTTGGATGTCTTCAATCAGACAATGAATAAATATTTATCTTATATTGTGAAAAGGATTCCTATTGAGGTTTGGGTTGGAATAGGTGGTTTTGGAGGTTCCTTCCAATTCTGAGGTCTGTGACTTTGTGGGGTCAGTGAGAGGAAATTCACAGGGATCGATGGGAGAAGAGATTGCAAATAAGGAAGCCTGAAGACCAGAATCCTGGGCTAAATGTAATAAGATGAAATTTAATAAAGAAAAATGTAAATCCTACACTTCACTAGCATAAGATTAGGAAGAGATGACTAGAAAACAGTTCAAGTGAAAAACTCTAAGGTTCCAGCAACCAACAAGCCAATGTGATCTAAGGGTACCTTGAGAAAGCACCATGTCTCCTCTCTGCAGATCACATTTAGAATATCATTCTCTTTTCTAGAAGCAGTTCAGAAGGGGACATAAACAGGGTGGTTTTATTTCTACTCTTTAAAATATACATAAGAGAAATTCATAGGTTTATGTACAATATTAATTTCCATTATTCTTCATATACTGCAATATTCATGTGTGTCAATGATCATTTAATCTCCTAATAAACAAGAAAGGTAAAAAATAGTTAGCTGGCATTTATAAGGCACCCACTACATACCAGGCACTGTGCTATGCTATTAGTTGTGTACCCATCACACAGGAAACATCAAGCATCAATCTTCTTTCCAAGGCACCAATCTTTTCCCAGCCATCCTTCAACCATTTCCTAGCTCCTCTGAATATTTCTATGAAATCACTATATCAATAACTAATTGCCAATTCAACCTAGAGCCAAAACAATATCTGTGCCCCACTTGGCACTCATGGCCCTTAAAATAGATCCTCAACCTCCCTTCTTAGTCTTATCTTCCACTGCAGACTCCCTTTCATGTGGTACATGGACACCTCGTGGGGTTTATTCTCCAATCCCATCCACTTAAGAAAACTATGTATATACCTCAACTCATTCTGAACAAAGTGGCTATTCCTGTTTATCCACTGGCATCTGAAATGGGTCACCAAGAATTCTTGGCTTTAGCATTTTGTATTGCAAATCTGTTAGTTCAACCTGCCTGTGTTCTTATCAATCCCCTACCAACAGAAGTTGTTTACTTGACACTGGGGGATCTTCTGTTTTACACTGTCTGCCTACAACATTGTGTAGGGGTTAGAGAGACAGGAAGATCCAAGTTCAAGTCCTTCTTCTGGGAAAATCATCTCAACTCTCAGGGCTCTGGACAACTCACTTAACCAAAGATCGCAGAAAATGTGCTTGACTGGCCTTGAGAGATGGAATTTCCCAACCTAAGAGTTCTCTATATGTCCATTCTGTCCTATGTCCATGAAATCACAGCTCCAGGACCTCTCTCTATTCAATCTATTTTCTAGGCAGTAGAGAGATGGATACATGGTAGGTAGGAGCAAGCTGCAAAATAGAATTAAAAAGTAATTTAAAATGAGAATTGAAATAAAGGGTGTTATCAGGGAAATGTATGCTGGGAGAAGAACAGATCACCTGAGCACAGAGGAGGATGGACAGTCAGGTAGACAAAGTCCTCCACTAATATCTTCATAATTGTTGTTGTTCAGTCATTTCAATTATGTTCTACACTCTGCTACCCCATTTGGTGTTTTCTTGGCAAAGATACTGGAGTGGTTTGCCATTTCCTTCTCCAGCTCATTTTACAAATGAGGAAACTGAGGCAAATGGGGTTAAGAGATTTGCCCAGGGTCACACAGCTAGTAAGTGTCTGAAGCCACATTTGAATTCAGGTCTTCCTGACTCCAGGCCCAGGGCACCATCCACTGCTATCCACATCCTAGTTGCCCCATCCTCATAATACCAGGATGAAATTGAGAGAGAAAAGATTTTGGCACATGGAGTACAGCCACTGTGGCAAACTAATGGCAGAACATGACCAGTCAAATGGAATGGCGGGCAGGGATGATGGAGGGAACACTGTGTGCCTGCAATATCCAATCCACTTGAATATTTGAGTACCTATCCTCCAACAAGGAAATTTTTAAAAGAGGGTAGAGGACAAGAGACAAGATGCCCTAGACAAAGTTCTTGTTTGTAAACTCTCTGATATCCATCAACCCAACCTCATAGAATGGGCTACGTTTTAGGGAGTAGAGGAAAGAGAAGTCAAAAGGAGTAGGCAATTGTGAATGGAAAGGCAGAAAAGCTGATTCATTTAATCTGAAATATGTTGAATTTGACTTAGGAACAGGATATCCAAGTGGAAATGTCCAATAAGAAGTCGGAGCTCTAGAAATGAACCTAGGAGAGTGACTCAATTCATCTGCATAGAAAACCTAGGTGAGGCAGTGGGGGTGTAGCACATTTCCCAAGAACAGAATAGTTAGAGGGAGGCAAGTACTGAACCCTGGGAAACTCAGGTTGCCCTCCCTGAGGCTGCCCCACCCTCCTTCCCAGGAGCTGTCAGACAAGTCAAGGCCCACCAAACCATAAGGTCTTGTTTGGGCCTTAGGCACCCACTTCCCAGAAAATGCCCCAGGGGCCAAAAGTCACTAAACAAGCATTTATTAAATGCTTACTTTGGCTACAATTAGACATAAACAGGCATAGATACATAGATAGATACACACATATATATATGCATTTATACACATACATACATACGCATATGTATATATAAATACAAAAAATATGTGTATGCATATATACATACACATGTGTGCACACATATATTTTATGTGTGTTTATATATGCATATGTGTGTATAAATACATATGTATATATGTAGGTAAAATTATTCCATATATATTTCTATTTAACAGCTCTTTCTCTGGACGCAGATAGTATCTTTCTTCATATGTCTTTATGGTTTTGAGTATTTATGATAGTCAAAATAATTTATTTGCTCAAAATTGTACTTAAAGCAATATTGCTGCCACTGTATACAATGTCCTCTTGGTTCTGTTCATTTTGCTCTTCTTTATTTCTCACAAGTCTTTCCCTGTCTTTCTAAGATCATTGAGCTTGTCATTTCTCATAGCACAGTAGTGTTCTATCACAATCACATACCATGATGGGAGGGGAGGGAAGGGAAGGGAAGGAAGGGAAGGGAAGGGAAGGGAAGGGAAGGGA
>NW_027185798.1:39491390-39516168 GCF_028583685.1 Petaurus breviceps papuanus | reverse complement strand
AAGGGAAAGGGAAAGGGAAAGGGAAAGGGAAAGGGAAAGGGAAAAAGAAATTTACATGATAATTTTATTATATAATTAAAAGAAATAACAGCTTGTACATAGTAGAATTACAACTGCATATGCAATCATCTCTTCTACTATACTGTGTTATGGAAAGCTTATTTTATTACATAAATTTTTTAAAAATAAATTTTAAAAAATGCTTACTATGCACCAGGCGCTGTGTTAAGTACTAGGCTTCCAAAGAAAACAACAAACTTCAGCCCCCACCCCCTGTCAAATTCTTGCCCTCAAGGAACTTACATTCTGAAGGAAGAGACAACATGGAGACAATTAGACATAGAAGACTATGAGAGAGGGAAGGCATCAGCAATTAGGGACACCCCAAAAGGGCCTCCTGGAGTAGGTGAGATTTAAGCTGAGTTTTGATTTATACAATATAATCCTATAAAAATTTCCTTTTTTAGCTGTTTTAGGCCCTACACATAGCACTTCCTTTTGAGGACTTTGCCTTCCAGTTAAACTAGTCTATAATATCTGCCACCATGCATTCACAAGCACACAAGGCCTTCCCCTATGCCTGGAACACCTTCCTGACACCC
Organism: Petaurus breviceps papuanus; assembly: GCF_028583685.1. NCBI lineage: Eukaryota > Metazoa > Chordata > Mammalia > Diprotodontia > Petauridae > Petaurus > Petaurus breviceps. The sequence continues at coordinate 39,515,566 of NW_027185798.1, read as the reverse complement.
TTCTACCTCTCAGAAGCCTCACCTTCCTTTAAGCCTCAATTCAGGGGCCACTTCCTACATGAAGCCTTCCATGATCTCTCCAAACTCAATTTCCTGTGATCTATGTATTCCTGGGCATGCTATGTGCCCCCTAGACTATGTAAACTCAGAGAACACGGGTTGTTTCCTGTCTCTCTTGTGTCCCTGTCACCTAGCTTTGTGACAGAAAGCATTTTCAATGCTTTCTGAATTAATTGGCTACACCACAGTATCAAAATTCCATCACCATCCCTATAGCTTTAGACTTGTATGCCAAGAAGCCAAGCAAAGATTCACAAAAGGCCTTCAGGCTATGGGTTAGGGTTATGGGTCCATCCGCCCCTCACATCTTTGCTGCTACCAAGATATCTCTTACTCTGGTATGCACCCCTCTTATTCTCTTACCAAAGGGAAAATAAAAATTCAGCACAAAACCAAGGTTCTAGAAAGCCATCAGTCCATCAACAAGCATTTATTAAGTACCTATTATATACTGGGTACTGAAGATAGAAGGGCAAGTTTTAAATAAGAATTGCAATAAAGAGGGGCAGCCAGGTAGCACAGTGAGTAAGAGCACCGGCTCCAGTGTTGAGAAGACCTGGAGATCGAATCCCGGGCTCAGACACTTAGCACCCACCCAGAAACACCTGGCCGTGTAACCTTGAGCAAGTTACTTAACCCCAATTGCTTTAAAAAAAAAAAAAAAGAATTGGAATAAAGGGTGTTATCAGGGAAATGTATGCTAGAAAAAGGACAACTCATATGAGCACAGTGAAGGATATCAGGTAGGCAGTCAAAATTCTCCACTAATATTCTTATGATGCCAGGATGAAATTAAGAGAGGAATGCCTTTGGCACATGGAGTACAGCCATCGTGGCAAACATAGACCAGCCAAATGGAATGGCGGGCACAGATGTTGGAGGGAACATTGTGTGCCCAGAATATCACAAATCTCTTGAATATTTGAGTGCCTATCATCAACAAGAATGCAGTAATCCCTGCTTTCAAGTCTATGTTCTAATGGGAGAGATGATATACACAGAATAAATATAATCCGAAGAAATATACATGCATATTTATATACACAGAGACAAAGAAGTTAAGTACAAAGTCATTTGGGAAGGAGGGCACTGGCAAATAGAGAATCTGCAAAGGCTTGAAATCATACTGCTGAAAAGTTATCTGTCCAATAGATCAGACAGGACAATCTTGGTGATTTCTAAGAAAAGTAGCTTTATATATGAGAAAGACAGCTGGCCTTGAAGTCAAGAGATCTGGGTTTAAATCCTGACTCACACACTCACCAATGATGACCACAAACAAGTCATTTAAACTTTCTAAGGCTCAGTATCTTCAAATGGAGATTATGCTACTTTCACTAACTAAAGATTGCTCCATTCAACATGAATTGCAGAGAAAACACCTTAAAGAAGCAAAGAACATGGTAACCTAGTAAGACATCGATTACTGGGATAAGGTCTCTGTAACAGAAATTATTGGAAAACTGAAAATCAGTTTGGTGGAAATTAGGGTTAGAGCCACATCTTATATTGTATAACAAAATTAGCTCCAAATGGACACATAATAAATATATAAGGTCACAACATAACAATATTAGGAGAAAATGGAAGAAATTCCCTTCACAACTCTGGTTAAGTGAAGAATTTCCACCCAAGCAAGGAATGATGGAGGTGACAATAGAAAACTTAGTGAATAATTTTCTTTACATAAATTGAAAAGCTATTGCAAGAAGAAAATCCATATAGGTAGAATTAGAAGTGAAGAACTGAATTTGGGGAAAATCTTTGCAGCAAATATCACCCCCCCCAAAAAAAAAGTCGAATATCCAAAACACACAGGGATTGTATATGAATAAATAAGAACATGATCCATTCTCCAACAGAGAAGTAGTCAAATGGTCCAAGCAGGAAGTTTTCAAAACAAAAACTACAGTCTATATACAACCATATAAAAGAAAGCTTCGAATCATTAGTGACAAGGGAAGGAGAGGGAAGGGAAGGAAAGGGAAAGGAAGGGAAGGGAAGGGAAGGGAAGGGAAGGGAAGGGAAGGGAAGGAGCATTTATTAAGTACCAACCACGTGCCAAACACTTTCCAAATATTATCTTATTTGATCTTCACAATGACCCTGGGAAATGAGCGTTATTATTACTTCCATTTTATAGCTGAGGAAACTGAGGCAAACAGAGGTTAAGAGATTTGGCTGTGATCAAGCAATTAGAAAGTGTCTGGTGGCAAATTTGAACTCAAGTCTTCCTAACTCCAGTCTATCTACTGGACCAACCCTGAATTATCATTAGTGATTTCTTACCCATGTGCCCTCTGCCCCCAACAACCACATGTGGATATACCAGACCAACCATAGTGATATGCACACACATATGTATGTATGTATGTATGTATGTATATGTGTATACATATATACCCACATCTCTACATACATATGCATACATATACGTGCTGGGAGGGGCAGGGTTGTTGCATACATGTATCTTGACAGGCAAGGAAATCTTAAGGAAAGAGCTCAAAATTTGGAATCAGAAGACCTGGATTCAAATCGCAGGTTTGACAATCACTGTCCATGTAGCCTGGGCAAGAAATTTAGTTTCTCTGGCCCTCAGTCTCTTCATCTATATAATGAAAGGGTGGGACTAAACGACCTCTGAAAGAAAGGTCAGACCTAAAATCCTAGGATGTCTGGGTTTGGAGTTAGGTGGGATCTAGGTCTGGTGGCCATACTTAGGGAGCTGGTCCAACCATTTCTAGAATAAAAAGCTTGAAGGAATATGATGCTATATGATCCTATCCTTTTCCCCATTTATAAGCGGCTCATGCTGCCTAAAGTAACTAGGTAGAGCAGTGGATAGAGTGGTGGGACTGGAGTTAAGAAGACTTATCTTCCTGAACTCAAATCCAGCCTCAGACACTTACTAGCTGTGTGACCCTGTTTGCTAGTCAATTAATCCTGTTTGCCTCAGTTTCCCCAACTGTAAAATGAGCTAGAGAAGGAAATGACAAAGCCACTCCAGTATCTTTGCTAAGAAAATTCCAAATGGGGTCATGAAGAGTGAGACGGGACTGAACAGCAAACCAGACACCTAGTTAAAGCTGGATGGCTGCCTTGTGGCTCCCTGGCACTGGTAAAGACAGCTCTAAGTCTTCCCAGTGGAGACTCCTCTCCATCACTTAGAACAGGGAGCAGCTGCATGCTATAGAACTAAGTGCAGTGACGGTGTAGGACAAGCTGGCAGCCTTGGCTCAGAAGATGCTCCTTTGAGACCTTAAGGCCAAGAAGCTTGAATAACCTGCCAGCCACTGAGGTAAACACAAAAGCTGCTGTGCCTGTCTAAACCAAACTGGAGACTGCAGGTCCTTGGAAACCAGCCCACTGCTGCAAAAGACAAATCAACAGGAATGCTCTCTTTGTTAAAGCTGTAGCCCCCTTATCGGTCATCTCCCCACCTCCCAGGCTTCTCCTTGACTTCAAAAGGAGGGCTCCCACTGGGATTTACACAGCATTCTTGGGCATCTTGTTAAACCCCAGTAACAACTGGAAAGTAATGGGTTGGATGGTCTGCTGTCACTCACCCTATAGAAAAAGGCCTGGAGGTGGGTCCTAGATAGGAGCCATGCCAACTCCCGCCCCTTACTCCGTGTTTTTGCAACAGTACATGGGCAGAATGACTGGTCTAGACTGGCCTTTACAGCTGGATCAGGTACAGGGTGGCTTGAAGAACAAGGAAGAAAGATCTTCAGGCTAGAGTTTGGCTATGGACCTGTCGACCTCCCCCTCCAGATTTGAAAGTCTGTAGCCAATTGAAGAGTCCAGTCTTGGACCGGCAGCAATGCTGACTTGGCATAGGGGTAGGGGACTGCTGGGAGAGGTCTATGGCCACAGAGACAGACAGCTGAACTGGGGACTTCTGATTCGGAGCATCAGGGAGGCACAAAGTGGGTCCCAGCAAAAGGGATCATCAGATTCAAACCATCAGCAAGTATGTACTTTAGGTCCTAGTCACTGGTGAGGTCAGGAGTACATTAGAAGTACAAAGGTTGATGCTAACTTTCAAACACAGTCCTGACCACTGAGGGGGAAAAGATCACAAAAGAAATACAACACTTGATTTCTCCCTTCAAACAATGGACAAGTGAGTATTCACCCCGCTATGCTACTTATGACTTAGGCCAAGCCTCTATGGTCTCAGTTTCCTAATCTGTAATACAAGAAAGATAAACTTAAATATCAGGAATTCTTAACCTTTTTTGGGTCATGCACTCCTTTAGCTCTGTGTTAAAATCTATGAACTCCTCAGAAGAAAGTTTTTAGATAACTAAACAGCCACAACAAAATTTTCTGGGGCAACTAGGTGGTGCAGGGGATAGAATGCTGGGCCTTGAGTAAGGAAAGTTATCTTCCTGAACTCAAATCTGGCCCCATTTACTAGCTTTGTGACCCTGGGCAAGTCATTCAACCTGATTTGCCTCAGTTTCCTCATCTGTAAAATAAGCTGAAGAAGCAAATGGCAAGTCAATCCAGTATCTTCACCAAAAAAAAAAAAAAACCATGAAGAATTGGGCACAACTGAAACAAATGAACAGCAAAGAAAATGCTCAATTTCAGTTAGAGGTTAGTAAAAATAATGATTTTCATCCATAGACCCTTGGTTAGTAACTCCTGGATGATTTCTGTGATCCTTTTCAACTTCTAACTGATTCTGTGAATTCCTATGAACTCCAGGGACTGAGTGACAAAAAAAATGTATGATGCAAGACCTCCAACATGAAGCTTTTTGATGCAAGACCTCCAACATGAAGCTTTTAATATATTTGGGGGGAAAAGGCATGGGAAAAAAATAACACTGAGTTTAAAAAACCAAAACAACAGAAAGGGCAATAATAATAACTAATACTTCCATAGCTCTTTAAGATTTACTGGAACTCTTGCTCACAATACTCGATAAGGCAAATTGTTCTAATATTATCTCTGTATTACAGATAAGGAAACTGAGGCCCAAGTCAAGTGATTTGCCCAAGATCACATGTGCACTAAATGTCAGAGCTGGGATTCAAACCCATGGCTTCTGACTCCAAATACAGAACTCTTTCCACTGAAAAAAATAGCAAGCATAAGGTTTGCAAAGCTCTTTACTAATATTTTAAATTTAAATAAAAATATTTCAAAAATATTTTCACATCGATCTTCACAATAACCCTGGGAGGTAGGTACTGTTATAATTCCCATTTTGTAGCTGAGGAAACTGAGATTGAGAGATGTCAAGGGATTTGCCCAGGGTCACACAGCTCATGTCTGAGGCTGGATTTGAATTCAGGTCTTCCTAACTCCAGCTGCTTCTAGTTGCTGCTACATTTACAATCTAATTTTCATCTTCTGAGATCACATATAGTGGATCCTTGTCGATTTAATGATAATACTGTAGTAGAAAGAGTATTAGTATTGGGATCAGGAAACCTAGTTTCTCTTCCCATTTCTCGTGTACCATACAACCTGGATGACTTTGGAAACATCTCCTAACATTTCTGAACTCATTTTCCTCATCTGTAAAATGGGAATAATAATACCTCATGACTGTTATGTTACCATAAAGTCTTAAGAAATGTGAGCTAGAGCTTTATTAGGGCAGGTAGGTAGCACAGTGGATAAAGCATGGGGCCTGGATTCTAAAGAAGACCTGAGTTTCAATCTGGCCTCAGATACAGACCAGCTGTGTGACCCTAGACAAGTCACTTAGCCCCATTTGCCTTGGTTTTCCCATTTGTAAAATGAGCTGGAGAAGGAAATGGGAAACCACTCTAATATCTTTGCCAAGAAAACCTCAAATGGGGTTGTGAAGAGTCAGATGCCACTAGATGATCATTTGGGGGATTTGCTATAACAACAAAAGAGCTTTATTACTTGATTAATTGCCAAATAAATGGTAGAAATAAGTGTTACTATAATAAGAGAAAGGAGGAAGGGTCCTGAAGGTTAGATAGGGCAATGCCAGGGAGAAAGTAGAATTGAAGAAAAAAAATCCCAAATTAGTTTTTGCTTTTTTTAATGCAGGTAGCTGGAACTAACTTGGGCTGGTGGAGTAGGAGATAGAGGAAAGGGAAAATTGAATTTCCTTGTTTGCCATTTAACTTCTGAATAGAATCATTTACCCAGCTTTGCCATTGCTAAATGGTTTCCTGGGAAAGAGGTGACTGGAGCTAGGGAAAAGAAAAGTTCTTAAGCTCTATTTTGAAAATTTGCTTATCTAGGTTTTATTTAAAAGTGTATTTGATTAGGTCATATAAAAAGGCCAACCAACCAAAATGGCACTAGCTATGGGCGGGCCTTAGTTCTCATAGGCAATAGCAGTCTATAGGGTCCTTAAGGGATCCCAAGGAATTGTAGAAGAAACACCTTAGGTCTGCAGGACTCGAATTTGTACACTCTCATTCCCAAGTTGAGCCAAATGCTGAATGAGGACTGTCTTTCTGACATTATTTCAGTCTTCCAGCTTCTACTGCTGGTTAGAGCTGGGAAGCAAAGCCATGTCTAAAAGTAAAATACACACTGTGTCCTCCATGGAGTCTTTGGATAGAGTAAGTAAGGATGAATTACATCCACAGTTAACACAAACTTCTTGAAATTTAATTCCAGAAACATTTATTAAGCACCTACTGTGTGCATGGCCCCACATTTAAGGTCACAGAATATCAGAACTGGAGGGGACCTCAGAGAGCCATCTAATATAACACATAGCTGAGAAAGACTCCTTTCCAGAACATACCTCCCAAATGGTCATCTAGCTTTATCTGAAGACCTCAGGTGTGTGTGTGTTGGGGGGGGGGGGGGGGGGAGAAAGGAATGACTCTTTCCTATGATACTCCATTGCAACTTTGGATAGCTTGAATTTTTAGGGTGACCTGGGTTCAAATCCAGTCTCAGCCACTTGCTAGCTATGTGACCCTGGGCAAGTCTAACCTCTACCTGCCTTGCTTTCCTCCTTTGTACAGTAAGAATAATGTTAACATCCACCTTCCAGGGTTGCTTTGAGGATAAAATGAGATGTGTTCTTGACTACCAGGTCCAACTCTATCCATTGTGCTACCTAGCTTATACATAGTTTTATAAAAAGTAGATGCATGAGGTAAAGCATTGGTCTTATGGGAAACCTGAGTGGGAAAGTTGTTTTTGACTAGGGGCATCAGGAAAATTAGCATTTGATTTGGGACTAAAAGGATGGATAGAATTCAAAAAGGGAGTCAGGAAGAAGGAAAAAATTCCAGGCTTAGAGTAAACTCTAAGGTAGGGAGACAAGAAAGCATTGGCCATATCCAGTGGGAACAGAAAGGGAATGAGATACATTTTGGCTAGCTAGACTATATCACCTGCATGGAATTCTGGGACAAGACTAGGGGAAGGCCCTATCTTCCTGCACATAATCCACAAACTAAACAGCATCAATAGTTTTTGAATAATTGAGAACATACTCCTGCAACATTGCCCTTTCTAAAGGTCTAACTTGAAGCTGGAGCTCAGGAGGCTCATTTTTAGCAATGTCACGGTCACTCAGAGGCTGAAAGCCAGAGCTGCAGGCTAGTCTGTCCAAAACAAAAGATCTTATCAGTGATGGATAGAGGGAAATCTGAATTACAGGTGGGTTTTGGCTTAGCCTATCTAGTTTATATTATTGTGGTTCCCAAAAGATTGTTAATTAACCCAGCCACACATGGAAGAAAATTAGGCACTAGACCTATAGACAATTAATTACAAAGCCTAGAAAATGGCGAGTAATGGATAGATGTTTGTTGATTTGCTTTGCAGAAGTTGGGGATCACTTTTTCTTTCAAGTGTATTGGTTGGTAATCAATGGGAATTTAGTCCCTGTGGGTAATATTATTTTTGCTGCTGATAGGTAGAGATTTGGGTCCTCAAAATCATGCCTACATAAGGCCACAACTGGTAGAGAACCCAAAGTTAGGCTCATATTGGTTGTCTTGTACAGAATCTATACGTGTATAGAGGGGCCTAGTTACACACTCAAATTGCTTAGTGCCCCATGAAGCCAGCATCTCCACCTCTCTGATCTCCTATGTAACACTAGCTCATTTATCCAGTTAATGTTATCAATAGCTTCATCACCATTTCCAACTCTTCCATGGCTGCTATTTCCCTCCCTTCCCCAAGTGGAAATCTCCCAAGCTTCAGCTAACCTAGAACAGAATCACAAAATCTCAGAGTTGGAAGGGACTCGAGAATCTACCTATAGCAGCCTGGGATGCCTCTAGATTCTTTTTAGTGAAGTAGGTTATACCTAGAATGAGCCCAGCCTAAACCAAATGAGAAATGGAAAGAAGAGATAAGGGAGTCCAGCTCAGAAAACATAATCATAAGTCAGGCAAAGGGCTTTCCATCTTACTTTTCACACCCCTCCAAGTCCTCTCCAATCCCATGATCCCAGGGTTCTTGCAGTTTCTTGAATATGGTGCACCATCTCCTAGTTCCAGGCCTTTTCACTGCCTGGCCCCCATACCCTTCTCATCTCTAACTCCTGGCTTCTCTGGCTTCCTTAAAGTCTCAAATCCCACCTTCTACAAGAGGGATCTTCTGGCTTCCACCCACTGCTAGTGCCTTCCCTCTGAGATCACTTTCCATCTACTCTGCATATATGTTGTATGTACTCAATTTTTTGAATATTGTCTCCCCGCTGAGATCACCTTTTCGAGGGTAACAACTAATTATTTTGCCTTTCTTTGTCTCTCCAGCACTCAGTATAGTGACTGGGAACACAATTAGCGCTTAATAATTGCTTGTTGACTGAATAGGAGGAGAGGAAATGGAATCTAATCAAGTCAATGTTTCAATTTTTTCTTAACAGAGTAGAATCAACTCAATGAGGGGAAAGGTGGAGTGTTGAAGTAGAAATTTAAACTGATGGACCAACCAGAGAAGAGGTTGAAATGAAACACTCCCCATTAGTGATGGAGACTAAGATGCCCCATGTAGCAAGCACCCAATTAACCCAATGCCTTTGGTCTTCCTCCAATCTTTTGATTTCTTATAAATTTGGATTCATCCAAGGAGCTTAAGAGGTTGGGGTGGGATGATGAGTATTCCTGACAAATGTGGGGGGTCCCAACTCACTAGGAAGGAATTCTGAAATGCCATGGGCTAGTCTGAAAGTTGCGGTAGCTTAATGGATCCACTTGCCTTTCCCCTTCCTCATTCCTAGTCTCCTCCCCCCCAAGGCGGTTAGCTCAGCTCTGGCTCTCCCCCTTGGCACTGTTACAACTTCACAGAAGAGCCAGAGAAGATGAGTTCATTTCCCGAACCCAAGGGGTGGCTTTGCCTCCATCTTTCCAGTTATTGCTAAAGCTCAGTAGCTTAAGCCAGGAGCTGCATCAGGCTGGCATTGGGCCAGTTTCTCTGCAGGCCAATGTGCTGATTCATCCTACTGCTCATTCTAAACAGGCCCAAGGAAACAAAAGTACCAATAAAAGGCTGACAATGGGTTAGAATGATGGGATGGCCCCACGCGACCCGCACTGACCAAGGGCATGGATATTCCATAGCACGGGGGGAGATGTTCCCTCTCCCTCTTATCCCCAAAAGAAATTTTAGTTTGGTTCAGATCTTCTGAGGCAGAAATCTGTGTAATACCAAAAAAATCCAGGCCACAGGAAGGAACATGCTTATTTAAAGAGTGGATGTTGCAATTGGTCTGAACAGATCCTTGATGGAAAAAACATGGGACTCACCTTGAATAACCTTTAAAAACAATACCTGGGTCATAAGAAAACACACACACACTTAGGGGCAATAACACAAACCCTTTTAACTTTTAAAAGTTTCCCTATTTTTAAGTCCTCCACTAAAGTAAAAATAAATGGATTGATCTTATGTTGGAGGATTACTACAATCCAATTTCAATTCAACAGCAACTATGTGCAGAACTTAGAATTGTAGTAGTGTGGGGTGGCAGGGATAAGGAAATCCATGATTTGTTTGCTTGCTTGCTTTTAAGGATTTTAAAGACCTGAGCATTTTGTAGTTAGAAGGGAAAAGAAGGAAATAGTTGAAAGAGCAGAGAATATTCCTTCAACGAAGTAAAATTATATATGTGTATACCATGAGGGTGGGGGAGAGAGTGAAACAATGAGGTAGAAAAACTGAAGAAATGCCTTTTCATTTTAAAAGAAAATCCCATAAACCATTGATTAAAGGAAAGATACACAATGTGATGGTGGCAATCATTCCGTTTTTTTTTTTAATCTCTATGCCCTGGTGGATGACAGGGTTTTCTGTTCACTACTTGGATCAAAAACACTGAGAGGCTGGAAAACTTGATACTTCCACGCTTCATGGGTCACCAAACTTTACTATCCTAATAATAAATATATATATATATATATATATGCAAAGTGCTGTCCTTTTTATATTTAATCAGTTTAGTTGCTCAAGGGGACAGGAAACAAATATTTGTAAGGAAAACTGATGAAATCAACTAGTGAAGAAAACAGTCTCTCAGATAAACTGTTGAGGAAAGACACAGACAGTTGCAAAGACCAGAAAAAGAACAGTTGCCCCTCAAATGAAAGTACCAAGAGGAGGACCCCTTTGGAGGCAGAGGCAATGATTAAAGTCATAAAATTTTCAGGGCATTGTCGTCCATCAGCTTATTCATATATGACTGGTTTTTAGATTTTTTTTCAAAGATTATATCTGACAAAATTATAAATCAAATAACTGATGAGTATAGGAAAGTTATATAAGAACTTCAGGGTTCATGTTTGACAGAAAAGTGGATTTCTTGACTTTTATTTATATACTTTATATTTTTATTTATGTGTACATATACTTATTTTTCTATTTATATATTTATTTTGTAAACTATACATAAATATGTTATATGTGTGATTTATTACATGTTTGCATATAATTTATCATAATCATTGTTATATTGTAGTATATAATTTATTATAATTATATTATTGCATATAATTTATATATCTATTTGCAATTCATTATAATTATTCTGATATATTTATTGTATCATTATCACATTATATATAACATCACTGTGTATTATTTATTATGCATTCATTATATTTTATTATAATTGCATATTATTTATATGTAATTTATTATAATTATTATAAAGATGAGTCACTGAACACCAGGAGGCTCTCATTTTAGGCATTAAGAGGTCTAAGAAGGAGAAGAAATCAGAGATAGAAGAAGCAGGAGAGCGAGCTGAGATCAGAAATTGCAATAAAACTAAGGATAGAAGACAAGGGCAATGGGCAAAGTTGCTTATAGAGGACAGAATTCAGGATCTGATAGAAGCTACTGTCAGGTGGGATTTGCATCTGATTCTCTGGGAGTTTACTGATTGGTTGGAGAAAGGATATGTCAACTAAGAGAGCCTTCAGCTGCTGAGCTCATTAGAAGAGATATGAATACTGCTACTGTGTACCCCTGTTTGTATCACTTCCTTTCTAGAGAGGAGAAATCCCTCCAGACTACTTGTTTTGCTTTCTACTTCCCTCTGTTGCTTACAGGAGATTAAGGAGGAAAAAGAGAGGAGAGAGAAGCTTTGCATCTGTTTTGCTGTGAGCTGTGTTTTGTTTTGAGAAGTTTAGGGCTGCCTGGATGAAGCAGAATCCCAACAGCATATTGAAGAACAGGTTGAGGCCAGATAGATAGCATGGCCCGTTGCTATTGACAAGGGAATTGATGGGAGACCTCAATTACTAGATATCTAAATATCTCTTGTCAGCATTCGAAGGCTAAATTTTGGAGCCTCTCATACCAAAATTTTAGAATAAGTATATTTCCAGCAGGGAAGAGACTCCCATTTTTTCTTCTGTGACTTTCCCTCCTCAGAGAGTGTTTACTTTTATCTGTCCTTTAGTTCTTGCAATAGGGGGCTACGTATTAGAAATTATGTGGTGGACAAAAAAGGTAACATTATTAACAAATTGAAAGAAAAAATATAGCTATCTCCAAAAATGTGGCTGTGGGGAGAATTCTTTTATTTTAGATTATATATTATATCATTTTTATTTAAGTGTATTATATATTATTTTAAAATTATATTTATAATTTATATTTAAATTTGTTAGATTTTATATATTATTATATTGCATATGCTAATATATAATTTTATATTTTATTATATTATAGCACAATTATATATTATATACTGTTATATATGACTATCATAATAAATATCATAAATAAATCTTTAGTTTTTAACAGCACCTACATTTCCTACTGTGTCAATCTCTCCCATAGCCCTGAGAGCTATCTCCTACAATAAGAAAGAAGAAATCAGGAAAAAGTTACACAAAACTAACCAAAATATTAAAAAAAAAAAGTCTGGCATATAAACGCATGAAACCCCACTTCTGCAAAGTAAGGGAAGGATTCTCTATCAAATAAGGAATCATGGAAATCACAAGAGATAAAATAGATAGTTTTGGCTAGAATGAAAGATGAAACTGTCAATTGGGGGGAAAATCTTTGCATCAAATATTTGTTGAGATTCCAATACATAAAATATGTAGGGCATTAACCCAAATGTGCACACTATGGGCCTTTGTTTTGTACATGCCCAGACCTAACATGGGAGATGCCAGGGACCTGCTTCTAGGAGAAGACTTTCTGTGTTATCCTACCATGTGGGTGGAAGGACTCTCTTTCCATTGTTTACATAGCCAGAACAGGCTGCATCTTTAAAACTACCAGACTGGGACAGTCTCAACTTTTTTTTCCTGCCTTGTCTAGAGGAGTTGAAGGTCCTGTTTACACAAAGATGAACACCCTGAACTGAGGCGGGTGAAGGGAGGGGGCTACCTCCTCTCTCTCTTTTAGACTCAGTGGCCCTGAGAATCAGGCTTGGGTTTTTGTTCTGGTCTGTTTCATCTGTCCTTTTCAATTCTAGCCATAGGTGGCAGAGACCTCAGACTTGGGCTTGAGCCATGGCAGGTTTCTGGGTCAGATTGCCAGCCCAGCAGGGAAGCCCTAAAAAGCCAGAGTAGCCAGGACTAGATCTCAGGGTGGGCTTTGGACTTGAAACTTAGCAGGACTAGGCTATATTGGAAGCAACTTAAACTGAGAACCTAATCTCGTTCCACTTCCTAGAGACTGAGGAGGCACAGAGGGGATTATACTCTCTTGTATTGGTTTATATGACTCTTCTTACTATAGATTTGAAGTAAATATTCCTTTTTAAAGCTACTTTGTGAAGTGGCTAAATGGAATTGGGGCACAAGGGACCCCTAAAATTGAGGGAACCCCATCAGTGGGAACTTGAGTCAGTGAAAGAAAGACTAGACACACATACCCCATTAAGGCATTACCCATATTAAGGGCAATAGGGAAACCTGGAAGAAGAGTGAAATGTAACACACCTGGCCTTCAGGCAGTGAAGGCCAAAGCAATCACTGTTACATGTTACATATAAGCCTAAGAACCATTCCTCAATAAACAAGTGTTCAAAAGATTTAAATTTTAAAATGCCCCCCCCCAAAATAAACAGTGATCAATTATAGGGAAGGCTGTTGAAATCACTAATAATAAAAGAAATGCAAATGAAAACAACTCAGAGATTTCACCTCATACCTAGCAAATAGACAAAGATGAGAAAAGAAAGAAATATTGCTAAATATATTACTACATCATTTGTAAAGCTGAAACGTGGTCCAACCATTCTGGAATGTGGTCTGGCCAGTAGAAGAGTTTAATCCTCAGAAAAGGAGAAGGAAACTTTGCCTGCTGCCTGCCCACATGGAAGACATTAATGAGCTTGCTTCTAGAAAGGCATGGTGACATGTAATGGAAGGGGTCCCCCATTGGGAACGTGCATAGATAATCTGTAACTGGTTCCAGTCTGTTCATCACATGGTGAGGAGACAGACTATCGATTGTCTCTGCTGAGGTGAAACTGGGGTATACTGAGAAGGCATTAATTGGTTAGAGAGAACCTCCCCTTTTGTTCTTTCCTGTCTAGCTGTGCAGAGGCAAGAAATGCTGTAAATTTGCAAGTGTAAAATCAACTGTCAGGACTACTGTCATGTGGACATTGAGCAGGTGACCCCGCTGTCTTCTCTGTCTCTGTTGAGTCCAGTCTTTCTTGTTTTGGAGTAAAAGTATAAATGATGACACCGAACTTAGGAGCTTTAAAAGGTCACAGAAGTGAGCTAGCAGAAGTCTGGAGTCCATGACAGGATTTGCCAGAAGGCAAATGGTGAGGAGCAAAATTTGGAGAGACTTATTTGACTCAGCAGAGATTAAAAGTAGTCAATAGAAAGCTAGAAAAATTCATCATTGGCTATGCTGCATTTGGAAGTGGACAGTGGGACATACCTGGCAGCCACATTAAGTGTGAGCCTACCCTCCCAGGGGCTTCAGGTAGATAGGGAAAAGTGTGCACCTGAGTATTAGAGGGAACTTTTGTAACTTCTGTTCCTGCTATATCTTCTCAGAAAATATACCTTTGTAAAGGGGATTATTGTTAAATAATTACAGAAAACTGTGGTGCTAGTCTCTTTCAGTTGACATTGGGAAGAACACACCAGAATAGGTGACTTAAGCTGATGACATTAGAGAAAGATGTCCCCTTAACCTCTTAGGGATATCCCTATATCCCAAAGCAAAGGGTCCCTAAGACCCTATGCCAAAGAGCTTAGCTCATTAGTTTGAGTGTTGATCAGAATAAGGACCCTTTCAGCTTCCAAAGGCTACAAAAGTTATTTAGAACTATGTTTTTCTTTTTTAAATTACCAAAAATGTCTATATTTTCTGACCCAGATAGCCATGGCTAGGCATATACTCCCTAAGGAGGTCAAAAACAGAAAGAAGGGTTTCATATATTTCAAAATATTTTTTGTCACACTTTACGTGGAAGTGAAAAATGAAAACAAAAGAGACGTTCATCAATTGTGAAACACCTAAACAAATTATGGTACAAGAATGTAATGGAATATTATTGTATCATAAGAAATAATAAACATGAAGAATTAAAAGAAACATGGGAAGACATATAAAATCATACAAAGTGAAGTAAAAGTAGCTATATGTACACATGCATATACATACATATAATGACAATCTTAATACAGAGAATTAAACAAAACTAAACACTGTGTCATTGTAACAGGGAAACTAGATCTTGGAGATGAGTTGATAAAATGCACCTTCCTCCCTTCATAAGTGGAGGAAAATGGATGTAGAAAATTGCATAGAGGTAGAGCCAAGATGGCAGAGAAGAAACAGAAACCCATCAGAACTCTCCCAAATTCTCCTCTAATCAGCATTAAAATCATTCCTCAAATTGAATTCTGAAGCAGCAGAACCAACCAAAGGTCATGGTGAAACAATTTTTCAACCTAAGCCAACTTAGGAGGTAAACCGGAAAGGTCATTCTCCCTTGGGTGGTTGTATGGACTGGAGTTCAAAGGTCTGGTAAGCCAGCAGCAGGCCTTGGAGGCAGCTGCATTACTCTGAAAAGACTTATGTAACTGATGCAAAGTTAAGTGAGCAGAACCAGGAGAACAATGTACACAGTAACAACAGTATTATACAATGATCAACTGTGAATGACAGCTATTCTCAGCAATACAATGATCTAAGACAGTTTCCAAGGACTTATAATAAAAAATGCTCTCCACCTCCAGAGAAAGAACTGATAGAGTCTGAATGAAGATCAAAGCATACTTTTTTACCTTCTTTATTTTTCTTATTTTTGTCTGTTTTCTTTTGCAACATGGCTAATATGGAAATATTTTACATGACTCCACATGTATAATCTATAGCAAATTGCTTGTATTCTTAAGGAAGGAAGGAGAGGGAGGTAGAGTATTTGGAACTCAACATTTTAAAAAGAAATATTAAAAGTTGTTTTTACATGTAGAAAAAAATGAAGTTTTTAAAAAATTTGAAAGAGAAAGAAAATTGCTGGTTTTATGAACTGTTTTTCTTTTTTTAATTTAGTTTACTAAGAAAGCCTCACTGAGTGGGGAGAAGGATATATCTTGAAGTAAATGTGATATAAAAGCAAACAACATCATTTTTTAATGATGGCACAGTAAGAGGAATATAGGACGTCAACCTCGCACTAGCTCAGGGAACCTGACCACAGAGGTCTTGTGCTTTTGTGTTGTCCCTCTTACTGACTCCATCATTCCTAATTCCTAGAATCCACTTCCCTTAGAAATTTTCCCTGAGCACTGATTGTCCCAGGAAGTTATTGCTGGGAGTTTTTTTTGTTTGTTTGTTTATTTTTAAAGCAATCGGGGTTAAGTAACTTGCTCAAGGTTACACAGCCAGTTATTTCTGGGTGTGGTGCTGAATATCTGAACCCGGATTTGATTCCCAGGTCATCCCAACACTGGAGCCGGTGCTCTCACTCACTGAGCCACCCGGCCACCCCTAAGCAATTGGGGTTAAGTAACTTGCTCAAGGTTACACAGCCAGGTGTCTCTGGGTAGGCGCTAAGTGTCTGAGCCCGGGATTCGATCTCCAGGTCATCCCAACACTGGAGCCGGTGCTCTTACTTGCTGTGCTACCTGGCCACCCCTATTGCTGGGAGTTTTTAAATCTGATCTCTTTGGACCCTCTTTAATCTGGGGTATAATCAG
The DNA here is from genome assembly GCF_028583685.1 of Petaurus breviceps papuanus. Classification (NCBI taxonomy): domain Eukaryota; kingdom Metazoa; phylum Chordata; class Mammalia; order Diprotodontia; family Petauridae; genus Petaurus; species Petaurus breviceps. The sequence goes on along the minus strand of NW_027185798.1, from coordinate 39,498,896 downwards.
GAATATGTTGCCCCAACCCATCACCACCTATCCCTTACTTTTGTTCAAGTATCTTGGGGTCTTTTCAGCTTCCATATCCCCATGTCAGATGAAAGCTGCTCAAGTTCTGACAACCTCTAAAGGGCTAAAGGAAGTCTGTAAATTCCACTATTTAGGAAATGGATGAAAATGGCAGGTAAACTTAATTTCACATGACTCAGGGGCACCAGTTTGGCCAGGTCTACTGAAGTCCCAAACACAAGAACTAAACACATGACTCCTCACACTCAAGTCCAAATTCTATCCCCAGTAAGAGTACCAAGAGACAAATTCTAAGAAGAAAGGGTTGTATTCCATGGATGTTGGCTTCAAAAGCTATTTGGGTTTTGATAATGTTTTTGCCCTATCAGAATTTTACTGTGAACAGGAATATCAACAAGCTATAGCTTTTTCTCAAGCTATCTGGGGGATCATGTACCTTTCAAGAGAAGCATGGAGAGGTAAGACCAATTTAATGGTCTTGGTGGGACAGTTTTTGTGATAGGGATGATGACTGATTGCTTTGGAATCCTTATTTTCTGGAAGAGTTGGTCATTCCTGAAGAAGTTAGAGTGTTCCTGAAAAGAAAGCAGGTTTTACTTCAGGGTTCACAGTAATGCTGCTGGATTTCTCTTACTCTGCCAGTTCAGATAGAATGGAAAATCCACCTTATCATTTCATACCCAACTGATGTCCTGGATTTCGTGATCTCATCATTCTGCAAGATAACTCACTTCTGCAACTCACACCTCTTCAGAACATTTCTTACCTTGGAGCTTTAGAACTTCATCATGCCCTGCCCTCCCACACACCACAGCTTTTTTTTTTTTAAGCAATCGGGGTTAAGTAACTTGCTCAAGGTTACACGGCCAGTTATTTCTGGGTGTGGTGCTGAGTGTCTGAGCCCGGGATTCGATCTCCAGGTCATCCCGACGCTGGAGCTGGTGCTCTTACTCGCTGTGCTGCCTGGCCGCCCCTACACCACAGCTTTTAATCTTTTTTTTCATGTTGCCTTCCCTCATTAAATAGTAAGCTCTCTGAGGGCAAGAACTGTCTTATGCTTTTCTTTATATCAGCAGAAATCAGCACAGTGCTAGGTACCAGGAATACCAAAAATAAACTAAAAAAAAAAAATGGTTAGACTAGCAAACAAACAAACCCAGACCATACCTTTAAGGAGGCGGGAAAAAACACTTTTACAAACAAGTCAATGCAATATATACAATAAATGTAAAATAATTTGATACTGAAAAGAGAACTAACAATTGTGGGAAACGGGAAGAACCTCGAGTAGGATATGGTAATTGAGCTGAGCCTTGACAGGAACTCTGGATTCCAAGAGAGAACGGTGAGGAGGGAATATAGTGCAGTCATAGGAAATAGCTTTTGCAAAGGTACAGAATGCTATGCATTCCAAACTTTTGGATAACTTTCACCCTTTTATCCTAATTCTTCCCTTCCTACCATGTTACTGCTTCCAGTCAGTCATGCAGGATTCCAAATGGATCTCCATTTGCCTCCCTTGGGCTGTGCTGATTGGTGGGAACTCACAACCTTGTGTAGCCTGACATATATGACTACACAATCTTCTTACCCTGCTGCCTCAAGGGTATCCTCCTCCCTCCCACTCCCATCCCCATCCTCCCCCTCCTCCCTTTCTACCTCTTATTCTGGGAATAATAATGAAATCATTACTACCATTACTTTTCAAAAAGCTTCATCCTTCAGTAGCCCAATGACACCACTCACCATCCCTATGGTTTTACTGGTCCTGGGCCACCACTTCTCTCAATGTATTATCTCTCCCATTAGAAAAAAAGTTCTTCAAGAGCAGGGATTGTATCTCTTTTGTATTTGCAAGTATTTAACATTGAGCACAGTGCCTGGTACATAATAAATGTTTAATAAATGGTTTTCATTCATTCAGTCATGGTCTTTTCCAAATAGTAAGCCTTTATTTTGCTTTTGTATGCCTAGTACCTAGCACAGGGGTGGGGAAGCTGCAGCCTGGAGGCTACATGTGGCCCTCTAGGTCCTCAAGTGTAGGCCTTTGACTGAATCCAAACTTCAAAGAGCAAATCAGATTTGTTCCCCACCCTTGGCCTAGCACATAAAGTGGCACATGCTAAATGCTAACTGGGACATCTAGGTGGTGAATTGGTGAGCACTGGACCTGAAGTCAGGAAGACACATCTTCATGACTTCAAATCTGGCCTCAGACGTTTACTAGCTGTGTGACCCTGGGTAAGTCACTTATCTCTGCTTTCCTCAGTTTCCTCATCTGTCTAATGAACTGGAGAAGAAAATGGCAGACCACTTCAGTATCTTTGCCAAGAAAACCCTAAATGGGGTCATGAAGAGGTGGACAGGACTAAAACAACTCAAATGCTAATTCGTTGATCCTGTTTCTCCAAAGTCTATTTTTCTGCAGACAAAGCATCCAGACTTTATTCATTTTCCATATGACATTGTTTCCAGACCCTCCCTCACTTTGGTTACCCTTCTGGACATACCCCCATTTCTAAATATCCTTTTGGAAAACATGGTACCCAGACCTGTCCAGCATGGAATGGGATGGAACTATTAGCTCTTTGCTCAGGACGCTTTTTTTTTTTAATTTAGCATAAGATGACATTAGCTTTTTTGATGGTGAGGTTTCCTGTTGGCTCATTTTGAACTTACTGTCAGCTAAAATCCCTGTACCTTTTTCATATGAACTGCCATTAGGCCAAATATTCCTCATCAACAATTTATTTTTTTTTAAAGACTCCAACTGAAGATCTATACATTTTCCCTACTGAATTTCAGCTTGTTATATTAGGTTCTTTGTTCCAACCTGCTGAAATCTTTCAGAATCTTAAATCTCTCATCTGCCACATTCGCTCTCTCTCCTGGTTTACACCATTATTGAAATTGGATAATTCTATCTTTGAGTCACAGAATGATAGAATTTTAAAGCCAGAATCATGCTCAGGAATCTTCTAATTTTTAAATGTCTTCACTGCAGTCTTTGATAAAATTATTGTGCAAAACAGGATAAGGTCAAAAGTATGACATGTTGACTGCAGGATTGTGAATTAGGACACCTGGGTTATCTCTCAGTTCTACCTTTAATTAGATGTCAGAAAAAACTGCTTCCTCTCTCTGGGTCTCAATTTGCTGTTCCTTAAGTCAAGGGAGCTGGCCTAAATGGACCCAAAGGTTTTTTCCCAGCCACAGGAATTAATGCTTTCCTTCTTCTTACTCTAAATATACATGGAAAGAGGAGGTTATACAGGACAGTGGAAAGAACACTAGATTAGTTTGGGGGTCTAGTCTCAACTTTGTGACTAGCTGGATGTGTGACTTTGGGAAAGTCATTTAACTTCTCTGGGCATTAATTTTCTCCTTTTTAAAATGAGGAGATGATATTAAATGATATTTTAGATTGCTTTCAGGTCTATTATATATTTTATCTTTGGAAGTTATCCCAAGCCCTCAACTCATAGCTAGTTAAGTTTACAATTCTATCTTACATTATTCACATCCATATACTGAAAACTTCAGCAGAGCCAAACAGCTCTGTCCCCCAAGCTGCTATCTCTCTCTTTCCTCACACTGTGCCCTATATCTAGACCAGGGCTGGGGAACCTTTGGCCTCAAGGCCACATGTAGCCCTCTAAGTCCTCAAGTGTAGCCCTTTGACTGAATCCAAACTTCACAGAACAAATACTGTTAATAAAAAGATTTGTTCTATAAAACTTGGATTCAGTCACAAGGCCATACGCAAGGACCTAGAAGGCCACTTGTGACAATGAGGCTGCAGGTTCCCCCATCCCTGCCCTAGACTGTCTCCTCCCAACCTTCCCTTCACCCTTAGAATTTCTACCTATCCTTAGAAGCCCAACTCTACCACCTCTTGCATCAAGCCTTTCCTGAGCTTCCAGGTCAGAAACTTCCGATCTTATGGTGCTTTCTTTTTATAATTCTCTGGCACACTCCTTCAATTCCATTCAGTTCAACTCAATAAGCATTTAAGTGGCCACTTAATGCAATGACCAGTTAAGTGCAGGGCTAGGACTTCAGAGACGAAAAAGAAATTCTTGTCTGGTCTCAAGGAACTTTCCTTATAATTATCTTTTTTTTTAATAGTATTTTATTTTTTCCAATTACATGTAAAGACCAATTTTAGCATTCATTTTTAAATAGCCTGAGTTCCAATTTTCCTGCCTCCCTCTCTTATCTCTTCCCCTCCCTAAGAAGGTAAGCAATTTAATATAGGTTATATGTATGCAAGCATATGAAACATATTTCCATATTAGTTATGTTGTGAAAGGAGAAACAGACCAAAAGAAAAAAACATAAAAAAATAAAGTGAAAATAGTATGCTTCAATTTGCCTTCAGACTCCATCAGTTCTTTCTCTGGATGGAAATAGCATTTTTCCTCATGAATCCTTTGGAATTATCTTGGATCATTGTATTACTGAGAATAATTAAGTTATTCATAACTGAGCATAACATAGGATATAATGTTCTGTCGTTTTCCAGTCGTGTCTGATTCTTTGTGACTCCATTTGGGATTTTCTCGGCAAAGATACTGCGGTCGTTTGCCATTTCCTTCTCCAGTTCATTTTATAGATGAGGAAACCGAGGTAAGCAGTTTTAAGTGACTTGTCCAGGGTCACACAGCTAGTGAGTGTCTGAGGACAGATTTGAACTCAGAAAGTTGTGTCTTCCTGACTCCAAGCCCTATGCTCTATTCACTGTGCCACCTATGGAGCATAATATCTATCTATATTGCTGCCTTAATCCTCCTACCAGACTGCAAACATAATTAGATGAGAAATTAATGTTTTTCTGAAGTTTGCACCTTCCCCCATACCTAGGTATGGGGACAAGTACAGTAGTCTATGTACCATAAGCACTTAATTTTTTTTTCTGGTATGAACTTAATGAACATCAACAGACATGAACATTTCAGTATGGGTTGTTTTTAAAAAACAGTTTAAAAAACAAAACAGTTGGGTTGTTTTTAAGTGTGTGCGCTACCCCCTCAGGGACTACTCCCAGTCATTGGCTCACACTAGTGGGTTGAGTCTCCAAAGGGGCAACTGCCCCAGGTTCATAGTATTTTGTAAGTCCAAACTCCTAAAACTTTAGCTCATAAACCTCTATTGATGCTTTTGCCTTTAATCACCATCCAGTGATGAAATCAGTGCAGAATAAAGCCTTTTACTGAAATGGTATTGCCTGAATAGTATAACAGAATAGCAGCCCCAGCCCCAACAAACACGGTGACCTCTCTCGCACAAACACAAAGAATGTTAGTGGGAATAGTGGGCATACGTTTGAAACACACCAGTAGAAAGTCACAGGACTGAAGGAACATAGTGAGAGGCCAAGGCACGCACATCTCTGGCACTCCAAGTCACTTAAATCTCTAATTATCTCAATATTCTCAACTGTAAAAATGGGGATTATAATAGCTCCTGCTTCTCAGGGTTGTTGTGAGGGTCAAGTGAGATCTTATTTGTAAAGTGCTCAGCACAGTCCTGGTATACAGAAGGCACTTAATAAATGCTTATTCCCTTCCCCCTTTTTCTTGTTCCCTTGAGGATGTCCTCACGATGCTCCCCTGGGTGCAGCTTCTCTGCTGAATAGGTTTCTTAGCTGGTCCCCCTTGGTCCATTCCTCTCTATACTTCAACTCCTTAGGGCTGAATCTTTGTTTGACTTATAGAGAGTTTGACTCTCAACTAAGACCACCCCCTGCTGGGTATAGTATGTCCTTTTGGACAAATAGCTCTGTCTTCCCATGTCTGATTTGGGAGGGGGCAGGGAAGAAATCTCTCCCCCCTAAAGTGAGAAATGATTCCCGCTCAAGAATGGTATTCTTGTTTCTTAACTTGCTGTCTTCTCTGCTGCCAGAAGTCACACATCCCTCAGAACCATCTCCTGCCTCAACTCCTAAAAAGATCCCTAGAAGCTGTGTCCCAAATTTATTTTTAAAGGGAAAAGGCAAGGCAATTGGGGTTAAGTGACTTTCCCAAGGTCACACAGCTAGTTTTTGTGTTAAGTGTCTGGGGCCAGATTTGAACTCAGGTCCTTCTGACTCCAGGGCCAGTGCAGTTTTCACTGCACCACCTAGCTGCCCCTGTGTCACAATTCTTAAAGAACAATCAAAGGCATAGTGGATCCTTGGCTAACTGCCCTCTAATTCCATCAATCTGGATAACACAATTTCTTCACACCTTGTAAAGGAACTGTTTCTATTATCCACCCACTATGTTCTATGATTTTATCAATTGGTCTAGGGGGAAATCAATTGAGCAGGATTCCCCTGATCATTCCCCCCACTACACATATTTAATTTAACATGGTGGTAATAAAACTTCATTGCTTGCTTGTGTCCCCTTCTGAATTTACATCTAATCTCTCCTGTATGCCTTTGAAATTTTTCATTTATGTGTTTCTGATTTTTGCATTACCACCATTACTCACCAACTCCCCCTGGTAACAAGTGAGTAGAGACAAGCAAAACAAATCTACTGGTTTGGAAATGAATGTCTCATCCTGTACCTCCAGTTAATCACCTCTCTGCCAGGAGGTGGGAAGCACGCTTCATCCCCATTCTGAAGCCATTAGCGCTTCATAAATGTTCGATGAATAAACGAATTCAGGGCTTTAGCCCTCCTGACCCTATTCCAACAGGGTGGCTGTGCTTTGGTTTGTCTTGGCTTTTATGTCCCTTCTTTTGTATTTGGAAGATGCTCCTTCTCAGTCTGTGCTCCTCAGAAAGCAGTTTGTGTGGCCAGGTTGCAGTTTTAGATGTCATTATTTCTTCTCCATTTGGATTGTTTGGAATTGTAGAGTCAGAATCCTGGCAATTAAGAGTCTCTCATGGTGAAGCTATTGTTCAGGCAGGTACCTGAAGGCTGCTTCTCCCTTCCCCAAGGCTTTGCAGAGGCTGCCTGGAGCCAGATTGCAGCAGAATGGCAAGATGTAATCTGTGGTTATCTGCCTTATTGTCAGCCAAGCACCAACGTGTTTTGTTCACTGGGTGACACGATAAATATAAGGCTGTATGAAGATAGCATCTCTCTCTCTCTTTCACTCACTCTCTCTGTCTTTCTGTCTTTTTCTGCCTGTGTGTCTATCTGTGTGTGTGTGTCTCTGTCTTTCTGTCTCTGTCTCAGTCTGTCTGTCTCTGTGTCTGTCTGTCTGTGTATCTATCTGTGTGTCTATCTGTCTCCCTCCCTTTCTCTCTGTCTCTCTGTGTCTTTCTGTGTCTCTTTCTGCCTGTCTCTGTGTGTGTGTTTGTGTTTCTGTCTCTGTCTCTGTCTGTCCCTGTGTCTGTCTGTCTGTGTATCTGTCTATCTGTGTATGCTTGTGTGTGTCTGTCTCTGTCTCTCTGTGTCTCTGTCTGGCTGTCTGTCTCTGTCTCTCTCTCTGTCTGTCTGTCTCTCTCTGTCTCTGTCTCTCTCTGTCTCTGTCTCTGTCTCTGTCTCT
>NW_027185798.1:39472058-39491290 GCF_028583685.1 Petaurus breviceps papuanus | reverse complement strand
TCTCTGTCTCTGTCTCTGTCTCTGTCTCTCTCTCTCTCTCTCTCTCTCTCTCTCTCTCTCTCTCTCTCTGTCTCTCTCTCTCTCTGTCTCTCTCTCTTTCTTTCACTCTCTCCTTTTTTTTTCTCTCCCCTCCAGACTGAAGACGTTATCCAGAAGCTGTTACTCCAGAGCCAATGTCTCTGGTTGTCCCCACCTGAACTTGACTGACCTGGTATTCCATTAAACACAATTTACTCTCAAAGTCTTTAATATACATCCACTCAAGTCCTCTAATAGCCTCCATTCCCAGTTCCCAGGAGATTGGAGCCCGAGAACTCATTGTCTTAGAAGTGTCTGGTCTTTTTAATCCCTCCACTTATGACTTGAATCTATATTTTCCCAACTCATCTAGGATTTTGCTCCATCAATTATAGAAATAATGTTATTAGCTCACACGTATGTCACTTTTTAAGGTTCATAAAGTGCTCTACCCACATTATTTTATTTAATGCTCATGAGATACTGTAAGGTAGACAGTAGAAATATTTTTCTCCTTTTAGAGACTTTGAATAAAGCCACCCAAGGTCATATAACTAGTAAGCAGCAGATCTGGGACTGAAGCCCAGCTTTTTTGATTCCAAGGTCAGTCCTCCTTATACTATATCATGATAAATTAGTCTGACTTTCTCTTATATCTCTAATCTCTCCCACTCTATTGACTCATTCCCCACCACCTACACATGTTATCTCTCCTGTTACTCCTTCAAACCATCCCATCACACTCTTTTCTTTTATCACTAAACTCCTGTAAATAGTAGGTTACAAACTATGCTGTCTGCCTCTACTTCCCCACATATTACTTACTCAGTGGCTTTTAATCTGGTTCTAGCCTGGACTATTCCACTGCAACTGTCGTCTCAAAGGTCACCAGAGATTCCCTAATTGCCAAGCACAATGGCATTTTCTTGGTCCTCATTATCCTCCACCTTTCTCTGGTATTTGTCACTACTGATTGTCTTCTCTTTCATGTTACGCTCTTCTCCTTTGGTTTCCATGACATTGCTCTCTGGCTCGATCTCTGTGTCTTCTTCCTCCTCCCTGAACTCATATGGCAGATAATGGCATCTTACTTTTCACTTACCTCTAAATGAAATGTCTAATTTCCTTCAATTATTTTAAAACATAATTCTGAGGAGTCCATAGGCTTAACCACACTGTCAAAAGATCCATGACACAGAAAACGTTAAGAATCCCTGTAATACAAATAACTCATGTTTATATTTTGCTTTAATTTTCAAAGCATTTTACATAAATTATCTTATTCAAACTTCATAATAATCCAGCGAGACAGATGCTAGTATTATCACGATTTTATAGATGAAGAAATTGAGTCTTCATTGAGAGAGGTTGCACAAGGAGAGGTTGGTGGCACAATGGATAGAGACTGGAATCAGGAAGTCCTGAGTTCAAATCCAGCCTCAGACCTTCACTAGCTATGTGACCCCTGGTAAGTAGTTACTTAACCTCTGATTACATCCATTTCCTCAACTGTAAAATGAGGATAATAATAGCAACTATCTTTCATGTTTTTTATGAGAATCCAACACGATTATACTTGTGTAAACACTTATCATAGCATCTGGCACAGAACTGGAGCCAGGTAAATGTTATTCATAAACCTCCCCCAAAAGTCATTCCTATTAGTACTTGTCTAAAGTAAGATTCAGGTGTCCAACACTCTATCCACCACCTAGCTGTCTTTCTAGAAGTATTTCTCAAAGTTCCCGCCTTAGGAGGCCATCTTCATTCTACATGCCCACTCTACCATCTCTCAAGACCTATTATGGGAATTAATATCCTTCCCAAAGTCTTCCTAAAATCACCACCATTAGAAGTGATTTTTATATACTCTTACTTCCTGTAGAGTGCTGTGCCAATTATGTTGTATTTATCACCTACAGCTAACACACACTGCCTTGTATTTCAATTCTTTGTATGTATATATACACATATATAAGTATGTGTGTATATACACATACACACATATATGTATGTATACACATACATATATGTATATATACACACATTATATATATATATATATATATTTTTTCTCTCCTATTAGAGCATAAGTTCCTCCAGGACAAAGACTGTCTTTAGAGCTGTTATCCCCACAGCAGCAAACACATTGCTCTGAATATGTACTGTACTCAGTAAATACCCACTGAATAGATGTTTGGATGAATTGTTGACCAAAAAAAAAAAAAATCAACCATACAACAGAGATGGGAGAAGAATTTGATGGAATCTCTAAATCCTTTGCTGACTATGCAGACAGAAGTGGCTTTTCAATTTCAAGAGTAATAACTCTAGCTAGGCTTGATAGCATTGGCCAAATGAATTATTTATTAAAGAAGTGCCTGAATGGGGCCACCAAAGTTGAAAGCAATCTGGACGATTTGGATTAGGGCCCTGAAATGGGGGGAGAAGATAGAGGATGGAGAGGGATGAATAAGCATTTTTTTCAACTTCTCTGATTATCCCAAGTACAGCTATAACCCCTGATTTCCCAAAAGCTCTGGACCCACACTGGTTCTGATCCTGAGAGCAGAACCCCTAAAGCAAGGGGTTTTTTGTGTCATGGACCCCTTTGGTAATCTAGTAAAATCTATAGACCCCTTCCTGGGAGGTGATTTGTATTTTCTTTAGAATCCTCTCCTACTCTCCAAAGATCTCTACTAGTTTCTAGAAATACCCCTCCCCAAAAGGAAATTAGGTTCTCAGAGCAATCTAGCTGTTCTTATTTAAAGAGCTATAGATAAAAACCTAAGTAAGGAAAGGCTGCTGGACAGATAGAAAAGGATGATAAAATAAAATTCAGAGTTTAAAATGTATCCTTGAGAGATGATTGCTAGGCATGGAAGAAAGGATCCCACAAGCATCAAAACCATACGTCACAGACCTCCAACATCTGGGAAACAGCTAAACAAATTGTGGTAAATGGATATAATGGGAAATTGCTGCACCATAAGAAAAAGTAAGTATGAAAAATCCAGAGAAGGCTGGAAAGATTTACATGAACTGATGCAAAGTGAAGAGAGCAGAATAAAAAAATGTATACATACATGCATGTGTGTATATGTGTGTGTATACACACACAATGATGACAACAACAGAAAGAACATTAAAATGAAACCAACAACTGCTGTGTAATTATATTGACTAAACCTAACCCCGGAAAAGAGTTGAGAAAAATTAATTTCTTTCCTTCATTACAGAAGCAGAGAATCATGAATAGGAAATATTTCATATATTATCGAATGCAGTCAATGTGCTGGCTGGTTTTGCTGAGCTACCTTTTTTTTCCTCTGAAAATTTTTTATTATGATGTATGTCTTAATGGGTAGATTAGGAGGAGAGGATATATTTAGAATGATGTAACAACAAAAGGTACCTATTTGTCTTGTCTCCCCTATTAGAATATAAGCTCTTTAAGAGTACGGATGATATCACTTTTTGATATATATCATCAGTACTTAGCACAATGCCTGACACATAGTGCACACTTAGTAAATGCTTTTTCATTCACTCATTCATTTAATTAAATTTTAAAAAAAACCAGTTTATAGTACACATACACACACACACACACCCTAACACTTGCAGATTCAGCATAAGGCTTGCCACGGACAAGACTCTTGGTTATTCAGCACCCTAGGAGTCTGGGGAAGCTTGGCCACTGCCAGCAAAGGCAACCAAGCACATGCCCAATATCTCAGTTGCACAGGGCCCTGCCAGTCCCAAGACCCATGTTCCTGTCACTATTTCTATATCTTGGAGATTCAAAGGCAAAACAAACTCCTCTTCCCCTCATCACTAGTTGCCATATGGAAAATTTTCTCCCATGATCATTCCTGCCTGGAGAGCTATCAAGAAAAAAATGGCCCAGGCTCAGGAGCTACAGGGCCAGATTGGACAAAGCGGATGAAGAGGATATTTCCGCAGTGCAGTGAATGAGCCAGCTTTATGTCATCATGGCTGGCCTAGAAATCACTCAGAATAAAAGATCCTAATTGCCTGATTGATTACAGGATGGCTTGTCATTCAGAAAAGCTGAAAAGGAAGAGGCCAAAAAGGTCAGCGTGAGCTAATCAAGTCTCTCTCTCTCTCTCTAGATCCACTTAGGTCCCTCTTGATTTCAAAATCAGAAGCTTTGGAATCTGCCCTAAGAGAAGTGTGGAATCTGACAGCAAAGCTTTATATCTGAAAAGCATCAAATTAAAGGAAAAAGCAGTGGATTAGGAGTCAGACAATAGCTTCTCTACTAAAGATGTAAATAGAATGGATGACCAGTTCTGAAGGCATGATCTGCAGTCCCAGTAGGGGCTAACTAACCGTGTGACCCAGAGCAAGTCACTTGGGGAAAATATCACCTGCCTGCCCTATCTGCCTTATATGTAGGATTGATAGGAGAGTCAGAGGCAATTTATGTAAAAAAACATTGTTGCTCTACAGATGTAAGACGCAAGTGAAATAATAAATGTAAAGCATTTTACAAGTCATAGAGTGTTACATAACTATGTAGAGTAGAATCTTCATGGGTCATAAAACTAACTTCTTCATTATCTCCTTTGATCCTCTCAACAGCCCTGTGAGAAAGATAGGACTGATATTAAGCCCATTTTACAGATGAAGAAACAGGGCTATAGAATCCAGATTTAGAGGCAGAAGGGAACTGAGATGACATTTAGTACAACTTTCTCATTTTGTTCATATGTCTTAAGAGACATAAATAGATTGTGAAGCTGAAGCAAAGAGGGTGACTTCCCCAGCGTAGTGAGTATGTGCTAAAGCTAGGCATGATATATTTCCCTCTCAGGGTTAGGGGTGCCCCTAAAGTACCGGTCTGGGTTGTCTTTCTCCAATGCCATCATCTCAAATCTCTATTCTGGGTGTGGTTTTGCTCTCTCAGCACCCCAGTTACATTTTTTTTAAAGCAATTGGGGTTAAGTAACTTGCTCAAGGTTACACGGCCAGTTATTATTTCTGGGTGTGGTGCTGAGTATCTGAGCCTGGATTTGATCCAGGTCATCCCGACTCTGGGGCTGGTGCTCTTACTCGCTGAGCCACCTGGCCGCCCCAAAGCAATTGGGGTTAAGTAACTTGCTCAAGGTTACACGGCCAGGTGTTTCTGGGTGGGTGCTAAGTGTCTGAGCCTGGGATTCGATCTCCAGGTCTTCTCAACACTGGAGCCAGTGCTCTTACTTGCTGTGCTACCTGGCCGCCCCAACCCCAGTTACATTTAACCAATTAACTTGAATTAGTTTTTACAAAGAGATAGTTTCTTTGAAAATTTAGCAAGAATCGAAGTATAAACATTTCCTTCCAGCACTTCAGGGCGTACTCTCCCCTATATCATATCAGTCTCTGGGGGGAGTAGTCTCAGATTTAACACAGTTCCTAAGTAGCATAGATCCTACCAAGTTCACATCCAAATTTGGCATTACTCCTGAATGAATCCTGAAAGTTTCTCCTTGCTCCTCTGGGTATTGATGGCTGGGTTGGCCATAAACATGGACTAAATCCCTGGGTTCCCAGACCTTGGATAGCTCTCTTTCCTGATCTATTGATATGTACAAGGTTGTAGCTTTCAACTTCCTTCATGATGTCAGCCAAGAAGTCCCTTAGATAAGAGTTCAAACCTAGAGAGGGGACCAAGTCAAATACTGTTATTTTGAATGTACCCCCAGGCAATTTAAAAGACTACTCTTTACCACACAGTTAGCAGACCCAAACCAGTTATAGAATGTCTAACACATGCTGCAAAATCTCTCCAAGGTACTCCAACTATTATAAATTAGGACTCCTAGAAGCAACTTTTTCAACTTCCTCTGCATGGAGAGTTGCATCAGCAACCTTCTGCAAATGTTCATAAGGACAGGGATCAGTGGCCATCCCTCATTGCACCAATCTCATAGGAACAGAAAGTTCCAGAGGCAGAATTTGAACCCAGATTGTCCTATTCTAAATCCAGCACACTTGCCACTACACCATTCTGTCTCACAAGCAAAATGAATTACCCAACATCACACAAGTGGTAAGGAGAATATGACTTTTTTTTTAATCAACTTCAGTAGAAATTGCTGATTTGAATGTGCTGGATTTGAAATCAAAAGATCTGGGTTAAAATACTGATTCTACTTATTGACTGGATGAGTCACTTAACCCTTTCTGAGTCTTGGTTTCCTCATCTGTAAAATGAAGAAGTTTGACTTCAGGATCCCTAAATTTGTGATGCTACAGAGTGAGTAAAGAATCTTTATATAGCAATTTATTTAAAACTGGGTTGGATTAGATGAAAAAGGTGGAAGGTAGGGTGGGGTGGGCTAGTCAATAAATTGCAGGCTCGATATGATCCAGCAGAGTGATATGTGATCTTGTGCTACATTAAGAAAGGCATAGCTTCTGGGAATACTGAGGTGATGATTCAATCATCCTCTATACTCATTAGATCTCATCTGGAATATTGCATTCAGTTCTGGTCATCAGGGTTTAAGAAGTACATTGATAAACTGGAGACTAGCCAGAGGAGGGCAGAGGTGATTAAAGGCTTTGAGTCCTAGTGGATAGGGCACCATGCCTGGAGTCAGGAAGACCTGAGTTCCAATCTAGCCTCAGACACTTACTAGCTGTGTGACCCTGGGCAAGTCACTTAACTTCTATTTGTTTCAGTTTCCTCATCTGTAAAGTAGGAATCATAACAGCACCTCCCTATGAAGGTTGTTGTAAGGATCAAGTGAAATAATAATTACAAAGTACCTAGCATAGAGCTTGGCACAGAGTAAAGACTTTATAAATGTTAGCTGTTACTATTATATGAGCACAATTGAAGGAACTGGTGATGTCTAGCCTGGAAAAGAGAAAAGTTGGAGTGGGATGAAGGTTGAGGAACATGTTAACTATCTTCAAGTATTCGAAGGGCTGTCATGTAAGAAGGATTCACTTTGTTCTATTTGATCCAAGAGAATAGAACTAGGAGTAATGGATCAGAGTTGGAAGGAGGCACATTCAGGTTCGATGTCGGAGAAAACTTCTTTCCAAGTAGGATGAGTTGCCTCCGGAGGTAATGAGTTCCCCTCACTGGAGGTTTTTAATCAGAGGCTTCATGGATGACCATGTAACTGACTGGCTTTAGTGAGGATTCCTCTCTAGTTGGGGCGGATTACTTGGTTCTGAGGTTACCTCTTACTCAAAAAATCTGTGATTTTGATTATTCAATTTTTTTTCTTTGCCCCTTTTGACAATGAATAATCAACTTTTCTCTATGAAAAGGAGATCTGAAACTCTGTAAGGCTTGAGACCACATGGATATTTAATTAAAACAAGATGTCTCTTGATGCAGACTGGGTTCGATGTACTCCAGAATCAGGCAAAGTTTGAAGTTGAATCCTGGCTCTCAGGTGCCAGACTGTGCTGTTTCTTTGGGTGAGTTTCATGTGCTTCTCAAGAAGTGATGAATTGGGGAGGCTAGGTGGCACAGTGAATAGAGTACCAGCCCTGGAATCAGAAGGACCTGAATTCAAATCCAGCCTCAGACACTTAACACTTACTAGCTGTGTGACCTTGGGTAAGTCACTTAACCCCAACTGCCCTGCCTTCCCCCCTTCCAAAAAAAGCCCCCAAAAAAGTGATGGCTTATGGTTCTAGCACCTGGGCCCATCATGGCAACAAAGTCTCTGAAATCAGCAGTCAGTTCTAAGAGAGAAGTAGAGAGATAAAGGAGTCAGGAATAGGGGAATCTAGAGAAAGTACAAACAAGGTGGAGGGCAGAGTAGGGGACCATTTGATGATTCTCTTTTTGTTTAGAATCATCCCTCTCCCTTTCCCCAAAGGCCAAAGCAGAGAAGATTGCACTTGGAGATTAAACCTTGCCCAAAGTGGCCATCAGTTTTTAGAGAATGCACTGAGAAATGTACTCTCTAAAGTAGATGCTGCTTTCAGGATTACGGACCCATATGTGGTTTCCCACATCATGTCCCAAACCTGAGAAGTGAATAGCCAGGGAGGGAGGAGGAACAATAGCAAGAAAGAGTAGGCTGAGAGAGTAAAGAGAGGCAGCATGGTGTAGAGATTATGGCACTGGATTCAGTCAGGAAGACATGAGTTCAAATCCTGATGCAATCACAAGCTCTGTGACCCTGGAAAAGTCACTTAATTTCTTTGTTCCTTACTTCCTCATTTATGAAAAGGAAGGTTGTTCTCAGTGGCCTCAAGGGTCCCCTCCATACTCTAATTGTGTCATCCTCTAAGTGAACATTTTCCTAAGACATAAAGCACCTGGCTCTACCATTTATGAGCTATTTGACCTTGCAAGTAAATCATTACATCTCTTAGGGGTCTCAGTTTCCTTAATTTTTTTAAATGAGAGGGATTGAACTAGATGACTTAAATTCATATAATTTAGAGCTGGAAGGACCTACTTTATGGACTAAGAGTCCATGAACTTGTTTGTTTTAATATTTTAATAACTGTTTCACTATAATAGGGTTTTCTCTGCAACTCTCAATATTTTATTTTATGCATTTAAAACATTCTCCTACAAAGAGGTCCCATAACCTCCCCCAGATTGCCAAAGTGTTCCATGGCACAGGAAAGAGTCCCTGGACCAGGTGAGCTAGGGTTCTTTCCAGTGCAAACATTCTATGATTGAAGTTATGGAGATTCATACCAGGATGTGACTTAGCAAAGTTACAGACTTAAACCCTCCTGGCTGGCTCCTTTAGCACATTCCAGATAGATTTTTTTTCTGACCCCAATCTCCAGATTTATTTGCCATCAACCATGGGCACACCCCATCCCTGCCTTTTCACTCAGTCACTTGCTAACTGCTTTGTAGAGCACTTTGAGAAAGCCCCTAAGGGCATTACATAATATTTCTTTTGCCAGATCTTTTCACCTTACAAGAAATAATTGTTGGCTTCACAAAGGATATGAGGAAAGAGGGGAGGAAAGGGGGAAAGAAAGAAGGAGAAAAGAAGAAAGGACAAGATGGGATGGATGGGAGAGAGGAGGGGAGGGGATGGGAGGAGAGAGGAAAAGGGAGGGAAGAAGGAGAAAGAGAGAAAAAAGGAGAGGGGAAGAGAGGAGAGGAGAAGAGAGAGGGAAGAGGGAAAGAAGAGAAGGTGAGGAGAAGGGAGGGGAATGAAAGGGAAGAGAGAGGAGAGGAGAGGAGAAGAGGGGAGGAGAGGGGAGAGGGGAAAGAACCAGTTAAGAGCTCTCAGTGTTGTTTCTTTTGTGGGATTTTGTTTTGTTCTTTTAACTCAAGCTGTGGTGAGCCTATGTACTAAGAAGAGTAAATTACTGCTTAACCCTCCAGTGGCCCTGAGGTTCAATAAACCTTGACCTCTGGAGGCAATGTTGAAGAGAGCTCCAAGCTCACATTGAAGTAGACATTTCTGAGCCATCCTAAGTGAGCCCAGTCTCCTTTGCTTGCTTTTCACTGGAAAGATGTCCTTGGAGCTGCCAGACTGGATGAATAAGAGGCTTTGAAGGAGATGTATGGAAGGGTCAAGCCTGAAGTCTGCAAACAAGACTCTCTGCTGACATGGAGCAAAGCAGAGGCATCTGTTTAACCTTGATCTGGTGGCACTCATGGGATGCAAACGAAAAGAATTGCCAGAAACTGTTGAGGTGCGCTTATAGAATGGTACGGCTGAAAGCCTGGGAAGAGATGGGGCAAGGAAGGAGTAATTGTGTCTCCTACCCCTCCCCTCCCTTGTCTAAGCAGCATTTGGGCCTTGAGCAAACAAGAGAAGAAGTCTTGTAGCCCCCCACTATGCTCTGACAAGTTGGAGAAGGCCCCAACAGTTCATCCCTGAAAGTTGGTACAAATGAATGTTGAGATGACCAGTTAAAAAGATATTAGCTCTCCCATCTTCTATAAGAGTTCTTGGAGATCATCTAGTCCAGGGGTTGTTCCCCTTTTTGTCTTGGGGACCCCTTTGGCAGTCTAGGAAAGTCTATAAGACTCCTTCACAAAATGATGTTTTCAAGTGCATAAATGCATAGCATTGTGAAGAAAAAAATTATATTGAAATTATGCATTTTTTTGTCATTTTTTTAAAAATAAGTTCATGGACCCCAGGTTAAGAACCCCTTATTCTAGTCACTCATTTTACAGATGGGGAAATTAAAGTTTATAGAGATAAAGGGTCTAGCCTCAAAGTGCACAATAATTACTTCATAAAAAGACAACTGATGGTCTAGCCTTACACTAGAGACCCAAGATTAATAATAAAAGTTCACATTCACATGGTGCTTTTAGGTTTTAAAGGTACTTTGCATATATGATCTCTTTTGGTCCTCACAACAGATATGGGAGGTAGATTACTTTTATCACCATTTTACAGAAGAGAAAAGTAAGACTCAGGGAAAGTAGATGACTAACCCAGGATGCCCCCTCGATAGTATATGAGGTGGCATTTGGACCCTGCACCACCTGACTCCAAGTCCAGGCCTCTTTTCCCTTTGGCCCACCACCCCTCCCACTCTCAGCTACCTAACTCCTAATCATTTTCTTTATTTAAATATTTTATTTTTTTCTCCAATTATGTGTAAAAACAATTTCAACATTATTTTTTCAAATTTTGAATTCCAAATTTTCTCCCTTCTCTTCTCCCTCACTGAGAAGGCAAGCAATTTGATAGAGTTTATATCTGCACAGTCATGCAAAACTCATTTCCGTGTAAGTGATGCTGTGAAAGACAAGAAAGAAAGAAAGAAAGAAAGAAAGAAAGAAAGAAAGAAAGAAAGAAAGAAAGAAAGAAAGAAAGAAAGAAAGGGAGGAAGGGAGGGAGAGAGGGAGGGAGGGAGGGAGGAAGGAGGGAAGGAAGGAAGGAGGGAGAGAAGGAGGGAGGGAAGGAGGGAGAGAAGGAAGGAAGGAGGGAGAGAAGGAGGGAGGGAGGGAGGGAAGGAAGGAGAGGAGGGAGGGAGGGAAGGAAGAAGGGAAGGAGGAAGGAAGAAAGAAGGAAGGAAGAAGGAAGGAAAGAAGGAAGGAAGGAAGGAAGAAGGAAGGAAAGAAGGAAGGAAGGAAGGAAGGAAGGAAGGAAGGAAGGAAGGAAGGAAGGAAGGAAGGAAGGAAGGAAGGAAGGAAGGAAGGAAGGAAGGAAGGAAGGAAGGATATTATTGATCTGCAGTCAGACTGCACCAGTTCTTTCTCTTTTTTCCTCACTTAATAGTATTTTTTGTAATTACTTGTGAAGATAGTTTTCAACATTCACTTTTATACGATTTTGATTTCCAAATTTTTCTCCCTTCCTTCCCCTACCGCTGTTCAAGAGAGCAAGGAATCTGATTTAGGTTATACATATACAATCATATTAAATATATTTCTGCATTAGTCATGTTGTAAAAAAAAAATCAGATCAAAGGGAAAAATCATGAGAAAAAAAAATAAAACCACAAAAAAAAGTGAAAATAGCATGTTTCACTCAGCATTCAGACTGCACAGTTCTTTCTCCAGAAATGGACAGCACCTGTCATCATAAATCCTTCAGAACTGACTGTATCCCAATCTAACCCTCCTTGATTCCCTGGACAAATATTGATTGAACTCCCTCTAGATGCAGGGTCCTGTGCTAGGTTATGGTGCCTCCCTATCAGAGGGTCCCATCTTCTTGATGTGCTCCTGAACATAATACTGTTCACAGAAAAGGAAATGGAGATTCTGGCTAACACTGGGAATTCAGTGTGATGGGTCAGTCTAATGCTAGAGTATGGTGCCTTAAGAGAAATATAAAGGACGCAAGGAACTCTGGGAAGACTTGTGCAAAGCAATTCAAAGTAAGGGAAACAAAATCAGAACTACATGCCCTTGGGAAATGGTCCTGCCAAATGAAAACAACAATAGTAATATAATCCTAGCTATACAGAAGAAAAAGCAATCAATTGGCAAAGAGGTGAATGTTTTATTATTGAATCTATCTGACTTTTTTTTCTTTTAATAAGTCATCATAATGTAGTTGAGAGGCTAGAGACCTTGCCCTGTCTCATTTTGTCTCTGTGATCCTAGCAAGGTACTTCACCCTTTCAATTCTCAAGATAACACTTTATGAGTCCAAGCTGAAAATTGTCTAGTATCTTCACTGATAGAGGGAGTCCTCTCCTGGGAGATCCCAATGCCACTGAAATCACAAATCTAGTCCAAAAATAAAGAGCAAACAGTTTCGAGTTTTTCATTTTATGGGTGGCTCTTTTTTTCTTAGCTTAGTTGATTGTATTTGTTGATGATTATTAAATACATCGGAAAAATCATTTAAAAAAAAAGAAAGTACAACATTAATTAATATGTAATTGTATGTAAAATTTTTTTAATCCTGAATGTATGGTTTCATTTTTTCAGGGAACTCAGTGTAAATGAGGAATGCCTTGTGATATAATAGTATAAAAAAAGTTGTGGGGAGCACAGAGTGGTGTAGTGACTTTTCCATGATCACACAGCCAGTGTATGTCAGAGGCAGGATTTATAGGATAACAGATATAGAGTTGGAAGGGACCTCAGAGACCATTTAGTTTAACCCCCTCATTTTACCGTTGAGAAAACTGGAGACAAAATAAGTGGCTTGCCCCAGGTCAGTCAGGTAGTATTGGAGGGAAGACTTGAACTCTTGTTCGATGACTCCAAAGTCCTCACTCTTCCTATCCCCAAACTCCATCCACTACACCAGACTGAGTCTCATTTGTAGCTATTATAATCCTCCTTTTCCAGTTGAGGAAACTGAGGTAAGCAAAATGGAAGTGGCTTGTCCAGTCACACACCTAGTAAGTGTCTGAAGCTGAATTTGAACTCTAGTCTCCCTGATTCCAAGTCTAGGGCTATAACCATTGAGCTACCCAGACAAGAGAATTTGTAGCTATTCTTTTGTAAAAACCATGATACACTAATGGACAAATCACTAAGCATCTTTGTTCATGTCATCCAGCATAGAAGGAAAGTTTAAGGGTGAATTTCATGCTACCTGTAGTGAAAAGTACTCAATTTAGGTCTGGCAGCTCCTCTCCTTTCCATACAGACTAGACAGGAGAGGTCTGAAAGTCAAGAATCTCTCCAGGATTTTGCTTCAGATTAGTTTTTCTTCAGTTTAAAAGATTACATGTCTCTGGACATTAAGAAAGCTTTGTAATCAATTAGTTTTTGGTCAAACATACAGATGATTTTTAAAAGGTAGATCAGGCATGACGATTTTTCTCAGTTGCTATCCACTGGGAATGAGATTTGGCCTGAAGTCAATCCATTCTCATGCATTTTATCACCCTGTTCCCCTTATGACCCCACTTGTATGGATGTGAAAGGCAACAGGCTGGAATTGGGGTGTTGGGGTTGTAGTCATAGGAACGAATGGATGCTGACTGACCCACACCAGAACTGAGAGCCAGGTGACCCTGGTACTTTTCCTCTGCTCACCAGAATTAACCGAGTGGAGTTTAAAATGGGGAAATTTGTTAATACCATAGTGCAGAGAACTGATAGCCAGCTTTGAAGGATTCATTTGCTCTTTCTGTCCCCCAGATACCATTCTTCATGCCCAATCAATCAATAAGCATTTCTTTTTCAAATTCCATTGTATTTTGTTTTCAAGTCTGCAGTCTCTCTTCTAATCACTCCTCCCCACCCACATGGAGAACACAAGAGAAACCAAACTCATGTTACAACCATGTATAGGCAAGCAAACCAAATTCCCACATTGGCAATAAACATTTATTAATTGCCTATTATGTGCCCGAGCACTGAGAATACAAAGACCAAAAAATCCCTGCTCTCAAAAGGCAATCTTTCAACCCATCTTAATTGTGTTCGGGCAGGGATCCCAAACCCTCTGGTTTCTCAGATTAAGCAAGAAACAAAATCAAGTATATGCCAGTTCAAATCTGTGCTAGCAGGATGCTGGATCATAAACAGATTGTAATTCATCCCTGAAAGACTCATGTTTGAAGCTGCCCCAGTCTGGAAGATCTGCGGCTCATTCAACATTCCTGCCCTCTACAGGTCCCTCAGTACTGTGGTGTCCTTATTGAGAAAGGTTGAAATGGTGGGAGAATCACTGATTCCCAGAATTCCTTTCAGCAGATTTGAGAATGTGAATGCCCAGAGAGTTCAACATCAGTTCTCTCCATCCAAGTGTATTGTAGCCCCATTGTTCCTCAAACGTTGGTTCTTTAAGAGTCCCCATCTATGGGGCAGTGAGGTGGCACAGTGGATAGAGAACTAGGCCTGGGTTCATGAGGAGTCGAGTTCAAATTTAGCCTCAGACACTTGACCCTTACTAGCCGTGTGACCCTGGGCAAGCCTCTTAACCCTGATTGCCTCACAAAAAAAAAGTCCCCATCTATGCAGGGCAGAATTAAGTTGGGAGTTTCTCAAAGTGGGCAGTCTGAGCATCCTAGCTGTTTCATTGAAATCAAAACTAAGCATGAGTCTTCAGAAAAAAAAAAACAAAACTAGAAGAGGTCTCCCTTGGGAATCTGTCTATTCATCCCCTTCTCCTCCTGCTATATGCCAGGACACTAGACTTTTTACCCACTCCCATGCAGGTGGCCTGTCATATGAAATTCTCCCCTTTGCTTTAGCATCACTACCAAATATCTTCCCCTAAACCATGAACAAAATTTGAGTAATGATCAAGGCCAAGCAGTCGACAGCCAACAAGCATTTTTAAGCACCAGCTACAGTGATAACCCCAGGGTTATAAAAAAAGGCAAAAACAGCCCCTCCCTCAAGGAGACCACACTCTACTGGGGCAAACAAGACCACTACGGTCTTTTTTTCTAGCTCCTTCTGGAAATCATACTCTGACACCGTGACTCTGGGCTCTGAGTGTTCAGTTTATACCTTATTATATAGTATGCAATCAATTGACATTTCTCTCTGGCTCACCTTCCCCTAGACCTGTTGTTGTCTTTTCCACTTAGAATGTAAGCTCCTTGAGGGGAAAGGGCTATTTTACTGGCCTATGTTGTCATCCCTAGCACTTAATTACAGTGCCTGAAACATAGTTTCATTTTATAAATACTTAGTCAGTTTTTCATTCCTTTATCCCTTCCCTATGAGGACTAAAGGAATTGGGGGTGTATGGTCTAGAGAAGATAATCTGAGCAGGTGGGGATAATATCTGCCTTTAAATATTGGGAAGGGCTATCACGGAGAAAAGGGATTCTCTTAGCCCCGCAAGACTGAGTTAGGGGCAATGGGTTGAAAAGTTGCAAAGAGAAAGAACTAGGTTTGATAACAATTAGATCTCCCCACAAATGCTGCTTAGGAAGCAGTGATTTACCTTTTACTGAGGTTCTGTAAAGGACTGTCTCATGGGTTAGAAGCAATGTCTTTGGAGGTCGCACTCCAACTCTGGGATTCTGTTACCAGGAGGAGGTCGCTTACTGCTTCTTCTTGCCTTTCCCTTCCTGTCCCTAGCTTCTTCCTCATAGCGGGCACTGGGCAGTTTTCCAGTTTCTCAAGCAAATTAAAGTGCTCTCCAATTAATCATTGCAAAGGCCTGATTAGAACCCCAAAGGCCTGTCAAAACTTTCCCTTTGTTAATTTGAAAACAAACAAAAATACATATGTGTGAATGAATAAAAAAGCACTTCTCAAGCAGTTTGTTGTTGCTATTTAGTCATTTTTCAGTCTTGCAGACCCCATTTGGGGTTTTCTTGGCAAAGATATTGGAGGCTTGTTAGAGAGGGAATGGGGGAGGATATAAGAGAAAGCAGATTGGGGGAAGGGGTATTCAGTATGTTTTCTCTCTTGGGGTGGGGGTAGGTGAAAGGTGGGGAGAAAATTTGTAACTCAAAATCTTGTGGAAATGAATGTTGAAAACTAAAAAAAAAGAATGTTTTAAAAGATATTGGAGGCTTTGCCATTTCCTTCTCAGCTCATTAAGTGACTTGTGTAGGGTCACACAGCTAAGTGTCTGAGGCTGGATTTGAATTAGGGTGTTCCTGGCACTCTATTCACTGTACCACCTAGCTGCCAAAAAATTCAGCCTTTCCTTCAATCTGGAAGCAGCTTAGTATGCACCAGACACTAGGCTAAACACTGCAGATACAAATGCAAAACATCAGCACAGTCCCTACTCTCAAGGAGTTTACATTTTAACAGGTGAAGCCAAAGCTTTGGTGCTACAGTTGGTATGGTTGGGGAGGGAGACAGCCTGGTGAGGATAAAGAAAGAGAATTCCTCACCAAAGCCCAGGAATGGGACCTTTCATTTCAGGGGGAGAGAGAGACTGTAGCTCTGGCAATATGGCTTCGAGAAGGCTGGGAGATGGGGTGGTGGCCCCCGAGATTAGGTCAAATAAAGTGGATTCTCACCAATCTCTAAATCCCTAGAGAGATTTGGATCACCCTGGGATACAAGGATGATTTCACAATAATTGATCATTGCAGAATACTTTAACAAGGGTTTCCAAAGCACTCTGCATACCTCATCTCATTAGTCACAGACATTGCTAGCCCCATTTTACAGATAGGGAAACTCAGGTTCAAAGACGGTATTTGTCTAAGGTCACATAATTTATCAATGTCATAGACAGGATTCCAAGGCAAGTCTCCCTGCCTCCAAGAATATCACACTTCCGCCTATGCCATAATATTCTCTCATTCCACCAAAGTATCTCTCTTGGAATAATTAAAAAGAGGTGGGAACCCTGGGCAACACAGTCACTGAGACTAGCTCCCCCTTATAATGCAATTTTAAATTCAAAATGGAGCTCTGGATCTCCCAGGGCAATCACCCCTTTTGGTATTATGTGAATCTATAATGACTATATTAAAATTTTCATATATCTAGTTTTCCTTATGTAGCTCCCTGGGAGATGCAAAATTCCCATAAATTTAGAAACAATCTCATACCTCACAT
Source organism: Petaurus breviceps papuanus (assembly GCF_028583685.1). NCBI lineage: Eukaryota > Metazoa > Chordata > Mammalia > Diprotodontia > Petauridae > Petaurus > Petaurus breviceps. The sequence continues at coordinate 39,474,399 of NW_027185798.1, read as the reverse complement.
TTCAGTCTCGAATATTCTTTCCCTACTACTAAATGCTCACTGGCTCATAGATTTCAAGCTAGACCTTAGGGGTCAGGCAGTCTAATCTCCTCATTTTATAGATAAGGAAATTGAGGTATAGAGAGAGTAAACGATTTGTTTAAGGTCAGTTAGTGGCAAAACTGAGAGTTGAACCTAGGTCTTCTAACTCCAAATTATAGACTTTTTCCAATATACTACACAAGTGTTACCTTCAACTTACCACAACTTTCTGTGCCCTCCAGGAATATCTTTATTCTCTGTCTCCCTAGTCTATCAACATTCCCCTAAAATCCTCATTCTACACAGACCAGTCTATTGAAACTACTCCTTCAAAATTCACCCATGACCTCTGAATCATCCAAATTCTATGGTCTTTCCTTGAAACCTCCTTCATGTCTTTACAGCATTGATCAAGGTTGACCATCCTTTCCTTCTATATTCCCCCTTGGCTTCAGAAATACCAGACTCTTCCTTGTTCTCCTTCCTCCTGGCTGGCTGCTTGTCTGCCTCCTTCCTTGAATTCTTGTTCTCTTCTCCACTTCTTAGAGGGCGGGTGATCCCCAAGGTTCTGTCCTTGACCTAAGTTTGTTCTCTCTAGGTTTTCTTGTTTAGTAATCTCCTCCAATCCTATGGCTTCCATCATCACTTCCATACAGATAACTCCTAGATCAACTCTTCAGCCTCAGAAGCCCATCTCTGCCTACCTATGGGACATCACCTTCATATGTCCCTTTGGTACCTCAAACTCAATATGTTCCAAACCAAGTTTGTTCTCTTTCCTGCCAGACCTGCTGCTTCCTCTGACATCCTTATGTCCGTTAATAGCACAGTTATTCCTCTTTCCCCCCATCTTTGTTATTTTATCTTTTGACGATTTATTCTCTCTCAACCCTCAGAATCAATCATTTATCTAGGGCTATGAATTCTTCCTCTGCAATATTCCCCAGATATGTCTCTTCTCATGTATGTCTACTAAACTTTGATATGGGATCCCACGGCCACTTTTCTGAATTATTGTAATCTTCTCCTAACAGCTCTTTCTACCTTTCCTTTCTCTCTTCCCTCCATTTCATTCATTCTTTTTTTCAATTTAATTTTTATTTTCCTTAATTACATGAAAAAATAATTTTAACATTTTTTTCATATTCTGAATTGCAAATTTTCTCCCTCCCTCCCTTACCCCCGTGATTAAGAAGGTAAGCAATTTGACATAGGTTATACATGTGTAGTCATGCAAAACACATTTCTATGTCAGTTATATTATGAAAAAACACTCATTCATTCTTTCTTTTTTTTCTTTTTAGAGGGGGAATGCAGGGCAATTGGGGTTAAGTGACTTGCCCAAGGTCACACAGCTAGTAGGTGTTAAGTGTCTGAGGTCAGATTTAAACTCAGGTTCTCCTGACTCCAGGGCCAGTGCTCTATTCACTGCACCAACTAGCCACCCCACACTTATTCATTCTTTAAAAAAAAAAAATTATGTCTCCAATGAGTTTATTTTTAAAAGCATATTGTATGGGTGTAGGGACAAAAGGGGCTGATAGAGCATGGATTAGGAAATCAGTACAAATGTACGCTATATTGGTGATTGTTTTGTAACCATAACAAACTAGTACATAGAGCGCCTTTTACAACAACAACACAATCATGTCTTAAAGATCTAAGTATTCCCATGTCAAGGCTAAAGATTGCAGTCTCTAGCATTTGGAATTTAGGCTGCAGCTTTTGTTATTTACCTGGATCATTGAACAAAAAGAATAGTCCACACCCTACCTAGACTTGAATGGAAGAATTGCAACTTGACCCCTGGAGAAATTGATGCGATCACTTGATCTCATGCATCACATAATAGTCAGAATTTCTCCCCATAATGTAATGCCAAGGTTGGATTGTACTTCTTGTCCAAAACCTTCTTGATACAGGCTACTAGGTCCTTTTGTATGTGATCCCTCCCCACGACCCATGTAACACACTATACAAAGTCCTGTCCCCTCTCCTCTAACATGTCCATCTGTCTACATTCATCATTATGCTCTTTGGGGTCACCCATGGTTGCTGTGTATTGACAAGTATGCACTGCCAGGAGGAGCAGGTCTCAGTGGGAGTGTTTGTTAGTAGCCTGACTTAAGCACTTCCTCTGGACAGATACTTTCAATGACCAAATCATTTCTCATCGACCCTTCCAATTCATTCTTCATACCGCCAAGCTAAAAGTCTTTTTTTTTTTTAGGTAATTTTTTAATTTTTAGTTTCTAACATTCATTTCCATAAGTTTTAACTTTCTTCCCCTCCCTTCTCTCCCCTTCCCCAAGATGGCATG
>NW_027185798.1:39439413-39472048 GCF_028583685.1 Petaurus breviceps papuanus | reverse complement strand
CTACCCCACCCCAGGACCTTCCAATCATTCAATCAATTACAAAGTCTCTGTTCTAAATACTTCTCCACCCCTAGGCTATACCTTAATTAAGTCCACCACAAAGCCCCTCTTCTCAAATGGAGATTAGTTTCCAAACATAAGGTCAAAAGTTCCCCACCCCTGGATCACAATTGAATCTACCCCAGAGTTACATCAAGTTTAAACACAGCACTTAATACCCAAATGGAGGTCTTTTCTTCATCTTGACACGAGGCAAGTTCTCAGCAATCTTAGTTCCTGGGGAGACAAGGCTTAGCAAGGCCATAAGATACATTGCCAATCCCTTCATGAATTTATCCTCTGTCTGTAGAACAGTCCTGGAACCCCTGAACACATTAGCAAAGCCCTCTCCCAGGATTTCTGTAAACATACAACAAGAAAATCCTTCTTCAGGGCTTCTGAACCAACAGAAAGGCTCCCAGACCCCTGCAACAACAGCACTGTCCTTCATCAGTGGACAGTATTCATTCTGTCTGCAGGACAGTCTCCAGACCCCTGCAACAACAGCACTGTCCCTCACCAGTGGACAGTATTCACTCTCTGTCTGCAGGACAGTCTCAGGGCTTCTTAACCAAATGCCAGGTTCCAGGACTTCTTCAACAGGACAGTCTTTCACCAGTGGACAAATCTGGCAAAATAACATCAAAACAGACAGACAAAGTACCAGCAAAACAGCCATGTCTCCTCAGTCCTTGGCAGCTCAGGGGGCAGGTCTCAAAAGTCCAGGGCAATTCAAAGCGGCCACCAGCAATTCTCTTAGTCTCTCTCTCTCTCCACGAGGTGCTGCTTCCAAAAAGATCTTCCACCTCTCTCTTGTCTCTCCAAATCTACGTCACCAGCTCCTCCCAGTTCAGGACTTTCTTTTCACATCAAAAAGTCCATCGCACAGGTGGGATTAACAAGCTCTGGGTTTTAACACAATCAATTTGAAAACCAAGCCAATACAGGGGAATCTTTAATTGCCATTACTATCACAACAACCCTATTCCTTTCCAAAGCTAATCCCTCCATTTATGTCCTTGATTCAGCCTCCTCTAATATCCTCTGGAAGGTTTGGGGATAACTACAGAGACTGTGCAGTAATTGCAACTCTAAGAGCTGATGAGTTCACTGATGCTGTACAGAGACAAAAGGCCCAAGACTGAACTTTGATATTCACCCACATGTACAGATTTGAAGACAAATGATGAACCAACAAACATGCAGTCAGATGAACAGGAAAAAAGGTAGGAGGGAGTCATGTGACTGATTTTTGTGGTTGTTGTTCAGTGGTGTCTGACTCTTCGTGACCCCTTTTGGGGTTTTCTTGTCAAAGATACTGGAGTGGTCTGCTATTTCCTTCTCCAACTCATTTGATGGATGAGGAAACTGAGGCAAACAGTGTTAAGTGACTTGCCCAGGGTCACATAACTACTAAGTGTGTGAGGCTGGATTGAACTCATGAAGATGAGTCCTCCTGACTCCAAGATCAGCTGGTTAACCACTGCAACACCCAGCTGCCCAGATATCAAGGGAAAAGAAAGTATCAAGGAGGAAGGCGATGACCAACAGTATCAAAAAACACAGAGAAGTCAAGGAAAATGAAGACTGAGAAAAAGCAATTGAATTTCATAGTTAAAAGATCTTTAGTAACCTGGTAAAGAGCAGTTTCAGTGGAGTGTTTGTGTTGAAAACTTGATTATGTGGGGTTGAGAAGGGAGTGGGTGGTGAGGCAGAGAGGCAGTCACAGTAAGACAGCAAAAGATTCTTTCTAGGACCTCAGCAATGAAATGCAGAGGAGATAAAGAAAGATGGCTTGGGGTAGAGACAGGATCTCTGAAGGTGAAGGGTTTTTTAAGAAGCTATGCTTGTTTGTAGGTAGCAGGGGAAAGATAGAAAGATAGGGAAGGTAGGCTGTTGTTATTTGTCCTTCAAGCTGGAAAAGGACCACGATGTCTGGAAGGTGATGTCACAACTTGCAAGGGAATTGGATTTAAGTGAGGTAGGTCTGTGCAAGTCCAGCCTCAATCCCTCCTCCAGTCATCTGGGTCCGGTGGCAACATATAGATCAAAGATAAGTGGAGATGACTGTGGATGCTGTAGTAGACCTTGGCCTTTTTAAGTTAAGGTCTTTCCCAGTTTGTCTGAGGCAACACCCAGATTTAGGCAGGGATTAAGTGATTTGCCCAAGGTCAGACAGTATCTGAGATCAGATTTGAATTCTGGTCTTTCTGATCAAATTTGGAAATAATCACTATTTTATCAGATTCAAAACCCAGTTTTCCATCTCATGTCATGAAGTTCCACAAAGCTTCTCTTTACCCTCCAGCACCAGTGTCAGGGGCATCACATCCAGAGATTAAGTTATGTCTTTGGCAATTAAGCGTATGTCATAGGCTGCATGGATTTTCCTCCAAATCAGATTAAGGACAAAAGTGAGGTCTGTATCTGTACTAATACATTATGTCAAAACTGAATTATCTTCTTCAAAAAACCCAGCTCTCCTACTAACTCGCCTGTCTGTGTACATAATCATTCTCCTAGTCATACAGAGAATTCAAAAATCTGGTCATGTGACTTGTCCTACTTTGTTCCTCATATTCAGCCATTAAATGCCACTTTTCTTTTTTTTTTTTTTAAAGCAATCCAGGTTAAGTAACTTGCTCAAGGTTACACGGCCAGTTATTTCTGGGTGTGGTACTGAGTAGCTGAGCCCAGATTTGATCTCCAGGTCATCCCAACACTGGAGCCGGTGCTCTTACTTGCTGAGCCACCTGGCCACCCCTTACTTTTCTTTTTTTCTGACATAGCCAACATGCTCATGTTTTGCTGGGTTACACTTATTTGAGAGAGGGGCTTTCACTGTGATGGGTTTTTTTTTTTTGCTTTTTTTTTTTGGAGGGCAATTGGGGTTAAGCGACTTGCCCAAGGTCACACAGCTAGTTTTTTTGTGGGTGGGTTTTTTTTTTAGGAGGATGAAGCTAATGATGTCTCAAAAAGGAAAGAAGGTCACTTTTTATGCAAATAACAGAAGCATATTGAGAGGGAAACTGGATAGCTTCTGAACCAATGTGTTGAATTTGTCATATATATGTGGTATATGTATAAATGTAAACACATATTTTAAAATCAACCTGTATGAAATAAATTCAGTTTCATAAATAATGCTCTTTTGTCAAAAGAGTATATAAGGCCTCCTGCCTGAGCTTTCCATCTACTTATTAACTCTAAAACCAGCCATTCACTTATCCAAAAGAAAACAGGACATGTAAGCTCCTCAGAGTTCTACTCATACCTAATGGTATATTGGAATATTTGTGACCTCCCCAATATGATGTGCTTTTGGTTACTCTATGATTTTTAAGAGGGTGATCATTAATCAGACTCAGTGAATAGAACAAGGACTTGGAGTCAGGGAAACCTGAATTCAAATTCTGCCTCAAACACTCACTAGCTGGATCACCCTCCATAAATTACTTAATCTCTGTCAGACTCAGTTGCCTCATTGTAAAATGGAGATAATAATGGCCCCTACTTCACAGGATTGTTGTAAGGATCAAATGAGTTAGCATAAAAAATATATAAAGCACTTTATGAACCTTCAAGCACTACATAGATGCTATCTATTATCTCAATCCACTACACAGAATCTCCCATTTCCTTTTTTTTTTTAAAGCAATTGGGGTTAAGTAACTTGCTCAGGGTTACATGGCCAGTTATTTCTGGGTGTGGTGCTAAGCAAATGAGCCCGGATTTGATCCCCCAGGTCATCCTGACACTGGGGCTGGTGCTCTTACTCGATGAGCCACCTGGCCACCCCACCCATTTCCTTTTGAAATGGGCAAAGATTCCCACTACCACCACCACCCCACCTACATGAAGTCTCCATGAAATGCCTAGAGTTGCTGATTCTTGTCACAAGAAAACTGAAACTTCCATGGTTGTAGGAACTAAAGCTCAGTACACAAACCCTCGTACCCAAGTGAGGGGAAATACCTCAAGTCACCAGTACCTGCATGGGTTAGACACAGCATAGCTTTTCTTTGCCTTTGTCATGACAAAACAGATTTCTGCATTAAATGACTTGCCCAAAGTCACAGCATAACACACACATACACATACACACACACACACACATACACCTTATTTGGTGACACCCATTCACCCTCAGAGTCCTGAGTTGCCTATTCCTACTGAAGATATGGTACTCAACCACAGCAGAGGAATAGGGAGCTATTTCTAATTCCAGATAGTCTCAGACTGTCCTAAAATATCTTGGTCAGAAACTCATCTCCATAATTTATGGAAAAATAACCTCCCCCTTCAGCTGGTTGTGAAAGAGCAAAGATTAAAAAAAGGGTTTTAAGAGAACAAATCTTATCTTCCACCTGTCATTTAGTACTTATAAACTTGGCTTTTTCAATAACTTCTTATATCTCGTCTCAAGGACCATCTGTGCCCATTAATTTTCATTGCCCATCACTACCACATCAACAACATGTGGCACTAAAATCCAGTTCAACCTGCATGGGTCCCACCCCCAACTATTGGATTAAGGGTGGAGACTCCTTTAATGTATGTAAGATACATAAGTGCAGGGCTGATCAAAGACAGTGTTAGATAATGTTAGATAATAAATAATAGTTAGATAACTAAGAGTGATAATGATGTGATGATGATGCTGATGATGATGATGGTGATGATGATGGTGATGATGATGATGTGGTGATGATGGTGATGATGATGATGATGAGGGTGATGATGATGATGGTGATGATGATGGTGATGATGGTGATGATGGTAATGATGATGTGATGATGATGATGTGGTGATGATGGTGATGATGATGATGATGAGGGTGATGATGATGATGGTGATGATGATGGTGATGATGGTGATGATGGTAATGATGATGTGATGATGATGATGTGGTGATGATGGTGATGATGATGGTGATGATGGTAATGATGATGTGATGATGATGATGTGGTGATGATGGTGATGATGATGATGGTGATGATGATGGTGATGATGGTGATGATGGTAATGATGATGTGATGATGATGATGATGATGTGGTGATGATGGTGATGATGGTGGTGATGATGATGATGATGAGGGTGATGATGATGATGATGATGATGATGGTGATGGTGATGATGATGATGATGAGGGTGATGATGATGATGGTGATGATGATGGTGATGATGGTGATGATGATGGTGATGATGATGGTGATGGTGATGATGACGATGGTGGTGGTGATGGTGGTGTGATGATGGTGGTGGTGAGGATGATGATGTTGATAGGTAATGTTTATTTAGCACTTACTATGTGTCAGACACTATGGTAAGTGCTTTGTAATTATTATTTCATTTGATCTGCACAACAACCCTGAGAGGTAGGTGCTGTGGTTTTCCCCATTTTACAGTTGAGGAAACTGAGGCAGACAGAGGTTATATTTGAACTCAGGTTTCCTTGATTCTGGATTCAGTGCTCTGTCCATTGTGCTACCTAGCTGCCTCCCTAGTTTGAAAAATTGATGGGAGTAGGGTAAGGAGGTAGAAGATGTTACCGTCAGTGAGTTTCTGTATAATATTCAGTTTGATCCAACAAACATTTATTAAGCACCTCCCAATATGCCAGGTGCCCACTAGGCACTGGGGAAAAAAAATAAAAACCAATGTTCCTTCTCAAGAAGCTTACATTCATTCTGTGTGGAAACTCAGCGTTCCCTCACACAATCCACCTGATGCCTACCCCTCAATAGTCCACTCCTTCTCTGCCCATACTTTCCGTTGTATCCTCTGGAATGCCTGTTCCATAATGAATATAAAGGGGTGCTTGTGCTTGGACCCCAGTTTTAAAAATCACATTTCTCCCTAGCCTCAAAACACAATCCCTGATAGTTTTCTCCCCAATCCAAGGACACTATGCCTAGCAATAACTCATGAGTGGGCCCCAGTAAGACAAACTACCTTTTCCCACAATTACTCAGAAGCAGGCCCCAGTAAAAACAAACTATCTTTCCCCATCACAAGAACAAGCTGACTTCTAAAGAAATTCTCTTGTAAAAACAGGACTATCTTGTAACCACAGTATTATCACGTATTAATATACAAAGTTATCATACTCAATCCAGAGGTCAAGCTATAGACATCAACTCTCAAAACTATCTTGCTACACATGTAACAGACCAAAAACACACCCCTGAGAAACCCCCTCCCTTGGTTTCCAGTAGGGAAGGACACCTGTGATTAAGCTTGTATGTTATCACATAATTAGCATATCTGCCAGATAATCCACTACTTTTCCTAGATAAGCTTTAGCATCATTCCTATTAAGTTGCAAGTTCCTTAGGGAATGCAAGTTCCCTAAAGAATTCTGCCTGCCATATTGGCATTACAATAAACCTTCTCCAACTTGACTTGAAGAATTCTTGAGTCTGTGGATTCATTTCAGACAACCCTCTCCTGTACTTCAGTCTTTAGGGAGGATCTCTGAATCCCCTCCCCAAACCTCATCAAATACACTTCCTTTCATCTTGAACCTCTTCCTTTCCCAATCCTTGCATCTTCTGACACTCACTGAGACCTAGTTCCTTCCTGATGACACCACTAACCTAGCCACCCATGCTAACACTATCTAATCTCCCTCTTATTCAATTCAGTCAATAAACAGCTATTAAGCACCTACTGCATATGTGTCAGACTGTACTAAGCATTGGGGAACCAAATAGAAAAAGAAAAAGTCAGTAGCTGCCCTCAAGGAGCTTACAATCTAATGAAGGAAGAGAAAGCACAAAAGGAAGCTGGAAAAAGGAAGGGGAGAGATGCACCAGGGAAGATACCCAAGGAAGGTGCAGCAAGGTGGAGAAGTTGGAGAAGTCTCAAAATGGTGCAGCCAGGTGAGAAATAAGATTTTGGAACTTAATTCTCCTTACAAGGAGGCTTAGAGTTCCTGCCTCCCCTCCCCCATGCAGAGGTGGAGTACCAAGGCTCTTGAGATCTTTCAGGATGATGCAAGGAGTTCCTGGGGGCACTTTGGAGAAGTCCCAGAGTAGTGCAGCCAGGTGAGGTGAGGACTCCTTGAGTCACTGGTCACAGTGAAGGAGTCAGAACGCTCCTTGCTCCCCACTGCCATTTCCAGAATCTCCCTCAGCCATTCTTGTAAGCAAACTCTGGTCCTTTGACTCCACTTTGCATTTGCTGCTCTGCCTGGTTTCAAATTCACAGACAAGATGCCCCTCCCAGGATAAGTGTATCACTTCTAAACTCACTATTATGCCACTAAGCCCTGAAGTCACTCCCCTCAGCCTCCTCTCCCCTCTGATTGGAGGACTGGAGAGTGGAACACTCGACTCCTCCCAATGCCTTCCTTTATAAAGGACAAATAAGGGGCTCTCCGATGCCCACTCCAATGTGCACCTGCTGCCCTGCTAGTCTCGTGTCCAGCACCATCTGATGCCTTTCCCCTCCACCCCTTCATTTTTGTGTTGTTTCCCCTTTTAACTTGTAAGTTCCTAGAGGCAAGGGACTTTCTTTTTATTGTTTTTGTTTTATTTTTTGCTTTTTGGAGGGGGGAGGTAGGGCAATTGGGGCTAAGTGACTTGCCCAAGGTCACATGGCTAGTAAGTGTTAAGTGTATGAGGCTGGATTTGAACTCAGGTCCTCCTGACTCCAGGGCTGATTCTCTAGTCACTGTGCCACCTAGCCGCCCCTGGGACTTTCTTTTCATTAATTGTATCCTCAGCTCCTAGCAGAGTACCTGGTACATAGTAGGCTATTAATAAATATCTATCAGCTTGGATTGAGTTTCACACTACTTGGATTTATTCCCCAATCCCAATCCTGGTGCCTGTTACGTATCAACATTTTTCCTCAGGGGTGGCTAGGTGGTACAGTGAATAGAGCACTGGCTCTGGAGTCAGGAGGACCCAAGTTCAAATCCAGCCTCAGACACTTAACACAAAACTAGCCGTGTGACCTTGGGCAAGTCACTTAACCCCAATTGCTTACTTTTCCCCCTCCAAAAAGCAAAACAACAACAATCAAAACAAAACATTTTTCCTCAATGAATACTGTACCTAGCTTAGTCTTTCTCCTCCTCTCCATCTTTTGCTTTCACACTACAGTTCTTCAACACACATGTCCTAACTCTCTCAAATATCTTAGCTTTTTAGTTTCTTATTCTATTCATTTCCCATGACCTACTTCTCCTCTCCACCCCAGCCACACACAGAGATAGTCATATCTTTGATCTTGCCATCTCCCATGAGTGTTCCAGTTCCTTGTTTACTGACCTCAAAATTCTTTCGTCTGACCATAATCTTTACCATTTCATGTTTCCTATGCTTTATGACCCATGACTTGTACTCCCTCCACCCTTCTGTGCTATCCCAGGACACCACTTGTGTACTGGTCACATTCTCCTCCCTTCCCTATCTTGGTGAACCAGCTCAGTTTTATACTATCTTCTACCCTTGAATCCCTTTCCCCCTTGTTCGATGAAGAATCATATTTCATCAAACCCCAACCCTGGATAGCTCCCACCATCTGCTTCCTTTGCTGCTGAATGGAACTGAAGGAAATCATGAAACTGTGCTGACCGAGTCCATGACCAAACTCCTTGAGAAATCTCTCTACACTGGCTTACTTCCCTTATCTCTAAACCCTCTTTAATCTAGCTTTCAACCTCATCAACTGCAATTAATGATGCAACTGAAAGTGCATTCTCTAAAGTAAACAATGGGCTCCTACTTGCTAAACCTAAAGAAATTTTCTCAATCTTGCTCCTTCTGAATCTTTCTTCAGCATTTGACTATTGATCACCTTCTTCTCCCAGATACTCCTCTCTCTAGGCTTCCTCTAGGTTTCTCTAGGTTTTCTTCCTGGCTTTCCTCCTACTGATCCATCACTCTTTAGTTTTCTTTGCTGGATCTTAATCCAAGGCACACCCATTAACTATGAGTATCCTTCCAGGTATTATCCTGGACCTTCCTCTCCAAATATTATCTTTGTTGATAATCTCAACTTCAGTGGATTCAATGATCATCTCTATGCAAATGATTCTCAGATCTTCTTATCCAGTCCTAGATTCTCCAGAGCTAAAATTTCATATCACCAATACCCTTCAGGCATCTCAAACTCAACATATCCAAAGCAGAATACATATTGTTTATCCCTAAACTTCAGATCTTCCAAACTTTCCTTTTATTATCCCAACCACTATCATCCTTCTAGCACCCAGGTCCTCAAACTCAATGTCACCCTCAACTTCACTCGTACCCCACATATTTAATCCATTGTCAAATCTTGTCAAGTTTACCTTTATAACATCTCTCATATATGTCCTTTTTTCTCAACTCATACATCTACAACCCTAGTTTAGGTCCCCATCACCTCTTTCCTGGATTACTGGGACAGCCTCCCAATCACTCTACATGCCTCAAGTCTCTCACCACTGCAATCTATCCTTCATTCAGCTGCCACAGTGAGTACATGTATGACCTTGTCACTCCCTACTCAATGAGTCCCAGTGACACCCTATTAACTCCAGAATCAATTGTAAACTTCTCGGCCATCTTCTTTACCATACCTTCTGCTTTGAGACCATCATCTTCTCTCTCCTACTGGAAACTTGAGCTCTTCTGGGTTTCTTGGTGCTGATAAATAGGCTTTGACCCTATATTTGTGGGATCCAGGCATCCATACCACTTTCTGGTCATCTCTATTCTACTTTCCAGCATTCCTTTCTGTGTTATCTTTTCTCCTTAAGAAGATAAGGTCCTTGAAGACGGGGAGCATCTTGTTTATATATATCACAGCTCAGCACAGTGCTTGGCCTATAATATGCACTTAAAAAATGCATAACCTAGGGGCGGCCAGGTAGCACAGCGAGAAAGAGCCAGTGTCGGGATGACCTGGGGATCGAATCCGGGCTCAGACACTTAGCACCCACCCAGAAACACCTGGCCGGGTAACCTTGAGCAAGTTACTTAACCCCAATTGCTTTAGAAAAAAAATGCATAACCTAGCTATCTATTTAATATTTTCCATAACTTAGTCCTTCTCAGCCTTTCCATTATCCTTATACTTTCTGCCACTCCACAACCTCTATGATCCAGTAACGCTTTTCTTCATGCTCTTTCTCCCACACAACACTCCATCTCTGATCTTTGTGCCTTTACACTGACTGCCCTTCACTTTACTTTCCCAAGCTTCCTTCAAACTCAGCTCAGAGTTTTCCTTTCACAGGAGGCTTTTACTGGTCCTGTCTCCTCTACTGCAAATATATCTGGTATGCACCTCATTATTTGCATGTTGCCTTGCTCATTGGAATGTGAATCCCTTGAGGGCAGAGACTGTTTTCACATTTCTTTGTATCCTCCTATATTAACATGATGCCTAGTACTATAATAAGAGCTCAATAAATGTTTATTGAGTGACAGATGATAAGTAAAAAAAATCTACAACATAATTTGGAGGATGAGACAAAGGCTAACAACTGAAGGAACTAAGAAAGTTCTTGTGTAGGAGGTAGTATTTGAGCTGCCTTGAAGGAAGCTAGGCATTCCAAATGGTGAGGAGGAAGAGCATTGCAGTCATGGAGGAGAGCCTGTACAAAGACATGGATATAGAAATAGAAGATGGAATTGTATAAACAAACTGAGATCAACACCTGGGAATACAAGTTTTTCAGCTGAGGAACCAGAGGTCATAAGCAATGTCTAAAATAGAAGCAGGATCAAAACTAAAATCAAACCAAATTCCAAAGGCACAAGGTCCTTGGCCAGGGAGCAATACTCAGTACAAGGTACAAAACAAAGAGCAAAGCTTCAGAAAGAGTACTCTCAACTTGCTACACTCAAAGACACTACAGGTACAAGTAGCTTTGCGTGATCAGCCCTGCCTTGTAGGTCCTACTGAATTCTCAAGAGCTGGAGTTTCTCATTACCACTGTCTCTCTCTTTGTGCTCTGCAGAAATTGCCAACCCTAAGTGCCAATGAACATCACTTTAATTAACAATGGCATCGGACAGTGCTTCATCTAACATCAGCGTCCACTTACTTGTATATTACTAAGAAGTATAGCAAGGGAACCTTAATGACATGACTGTTGGTTATACATTTAGCCTGGGTCAAATGTCACACAAGGTATGTTGTTAATCACTCTGTTGATCATACATGCTCATTGAATGTATGAATGAGATCAATGGGTAACCAATGAAAGAGTATGGACAGCTTACAAGTATTTTGGCATTAAAAAGATGATTTTCTAAAGTACTGAGCAATTGAAGGTTATTGAAAATGCTACACAATTTCCCAAATTCAATCTTGTGCAGACTCCTCCTATTCAATTATGGGTCCAGTTCACTATCCATTTGAGAATCCTGTCAAGATTATCATTGTTGTTAATTATCATCATAATTATTAATAATAGCTAATTTTATATAATGTTTTAAGGTTTGCAAGGAATTTTTCAAGTATTATCTCATTTAATTTTCACAACAGTCCTGTGGGGTGGATACTATTATCATCCTCATTTTATAGATAAGGAAACTGGGACTAACTTGTCCAGGGTCACACAGCTAATGAGTATCTGAAATGGGATTTGAACTTAGGTGTCCTAATTCTCAGACCATCATTCTATTCATTATAACACCTAACAATGGTTGCATTCATTGGACTGCCCATTCAACAACATTAATAATCTAAACAGAATTCATTTTTCATCGAGTTTGTTTTTAGGATGTAACTAGTTGAACTTTTCTTGTTATCATTACTATGTATTTCTCTGAGGACACTTGGAAGCACCCTGTAGTTTCATGGGCTTATGATATCATTTACAAATTAAGACATTTGGAGAGCCCTTGTCCTATGTAACTCTTATTCATTTCCATTATATCTGGGAAAACTAAGACTCAAACAGGTAAAGTGGTTGTTTGTAGTTACAATATGTAAGATTGTATTTAACTCTGGGTAGAGTACTAGACTTGGAATCAGAAAGCTCTAGATTCAAATCACACATTAGACACAGACTAGCTAGCTGTGTGAAGCTGGTCAAGTTACTTTAATTCCTCTAGGCCTCATTTTCTTCACCAGTAGAATGAGGGTATTGAAAGAAGAGAAAAAAAAAAAAGAATGAGGGGATTGAACTAGATAGGTGGCCTCAAAGGCACCTTCCAGATCTGCATAGATGAGCCCATCATTCCAAATGCAGTGTTATTTCTATTATACAATACCACCTCTCAAACCAATCATATAACTTATGAATAGAAGACTTGATTGGCCTCTTTTCTCTCTCCTTCTACACTATTTCACTTGGCAAAATCATCAGCTCCCATGGATTTAATTGTCATCTCTATGCTGGTGATTGTCAAATCTCTCTTTCCTGCCCAAAATGCCTTGCTGACCTCCAATCCCAGATTTCCAACTGGCTTTCAGACATCTTAAACTCAATATGTATGAAACAGAACTTATCTCTCCCTCTAAAACCCTCACCATTCCTACTTTCCTTATTACTATGGAGAAAAGGCAACACTGTCCTCTCATGTCCTCAGGATCCCAACCTAGAAGTCATCCTGGATTCCTCTCTGTCTTTCACTCTTCCCCTTTCCCATATCCAATCTGTGGTCAAGACCTGTGGGTTTTCTTTCTACAGTGTCTCTCATATATGTTCCTTTGATATTGCTGCCAGTGCCAAGCTCTCATCCCCTAATACCTGACCTACTGCAATAGCCTGTGGTTGGTGTGCCTGCCTCAAGTCTCCCACTCCCAATTCAATCCAATCTATCAATCAACAAACATTTATCAAGCATTGACCATATAACAAGCATTGTTTGTGACCTCCATTAGGTCACCAGTTATTTTCTTAAAGCATAGATCCAATCATGTCACTCCCTTACACAATAATCGTCAGTGGTCCCTTATCACCTCCAGAATCAAATATAAAATGCTCTGTTTGGCACACACCTTCATCACCTCACCCTCTCCTATCTTTCCATTATTCTTCCATTTTATTCCTCTAGTGACAGTGCTCTCCTGGCTGTTCCACAAGTCAGGCATTCCATCTCTTGGCTCCTGGCATTTTCTCTGACTGTCCCCCGTGCCCGGAACGCTCTCCCTCCACCTACTGACTTCCTTGGTTTACTTTAAGTCATACTCAAACACATATGCATACACATGCACATTTTACAGGAAGCCCTTCCCAACCCCTCTAAATCCTAGTGTCTTCCATCTGTTAATTATTTTCTATTAATCCTGTATGTAGCATATTTTGTGTGTATTTTTCTCCTCTACCAGATTACAAGATTCTTATGGGCAGGGACTGTTTGAGCTTGTTTTGTTTTGGTTTTGTATCCCGAGTGGTTGGTACATGTTGGGTGCTTAATAAATGTTTGATTGATTAATTGATCATTGCCTTTTAACACCTCTAGAAGTTCTATAGCATCTCTTCCAATCCTCCTGTGTATACCTTGGGGCAGAGTCCCATATTCAGAATGTCCCTGATTCATTGATGTACCCATTGAGGTATATCACACTGGAAAGTTTTTTAAGTGGTTTTCTCACAAACCACTATGAGGCATGTAGTTTGAAAAAAACAACTATTATCCCCAAAGTACAAGTGAGGAAATTGGGACTCCACAAATTTAAGTGACTTCCTTTTCGTCATGAAGCTATTTGGTGTCAGGATTTGGGATTTAAACCCAGATTTCCCAAAAGAAAACTCTTCCCACTCTACCTCACCCTCTTGGATATATAGACATAGACATAGATATAGATACAGATACAGATATATGCACATAATATATAAAATTATATTATATAATTAAATTACATTATTAAATTATTAGATATGGTTAATTATTTATTAAATATTAAATGTTATTAAATTATATACTATATTGTATATACTAATATGTTATTAATATATAATACGGTAATAAATAATATAATATATTAAATATACTATAATATAATTATGTGTTTATTTTATAATTATACCTTTAATATTTATAAATATAATGTTTATACTTATAAATATTGTTTTTATTATATTATGAATATATATTTATAGATTATGTATACATATATATATATATATATATATAAGCATACACATCTTGTTAGGTCATTTTCAATCATGTCCAATTCTTCTTGACCCCATTTGGGTATTTCTTGGTAAAGATACTAGATTGGTTTGCCATTTCCTTCTCCAGCTCATTTGATGGACAAGGAAACTGAGGCAAACAGGGTTAAGGGACTTGTCTAGGGTCACACTGCTAAGCTAATAAGTGTCTGAGGTCAAATTTGAACTGAGGAAGAGTTGTCTTTCTGACCTCAGGCCCAGTGCTCTATCCACAACCTAGACATAGACATAGATATAGACATACACATACACATGCACATATATACACACACAGCAGCTAGGTGGTATTATGAATAGAAAACTAGGCCTGGAGTCAGGAAAATCTGAGTTTAAATCCTACCTCGGACACTTGCTAGCTATGTGACCTTGGACAAGTCATTTAATCTCAGTCTGCCTAAGTTTCCTCATTTGTAAAATGAAGATAAAAATAAATCCTATCTCTTGGGTTTTTTGTGAGGATCAAGTAAAGATAGTATTTATAAAGTGCTTTGAAAGTGCTATTTAAAGGTAGGTTAAATAAGATATCTAGGTGACTCAGTGGGTTAGGAATCAGGAAGACCTACGTTCATATCTGTCCTCAAAAACTTACCAGCTGTGTGACCTTGGGCAAGTCATTTAACTTTGCCTCTCTTTCCTTATCTGTAAAATAGCTGGAAAAGGAAATGCCAAACCACTCTAGTATTCTTGCTAAGAAATCCCCAAATGAAGTCACAAAGGGTCAGACACAACTGAAAAAAAATGACTGACCAGCATTTCTATCAGTGCCTATTATGTGCCAGGTACTGGGACAAGTGCCTTGCAATTGTTACCTCACTTGATCCTCGAAACAATCCTGAGAGGTAAGTGCTGTTATTATCCCTACTTTACAGATGAGGAAACAGAGGCAGAGAAAGGTTGAGTGGTTGGACCAGGGTGATAGAGCTAGGAAGTGTCTGAGGCTGGATTTCAGCTCAGGTCTTCATGACTCCAGACCCAGCATTCTATTCCTTAGTAGAGGTATATGACTGTGGGCAAATCCCCTAGCCCCCAGGGCCAGTTTCTTCATGTGTAAACAAGGGAGATGAGAGGATTGCCCTGCATGATTTTCTGATTCTAGGAAGGACCATACAATCCTCCCCTTCCACCTAAAGCTGTCTCCACTCCTTTAAAGTACAGAGCCCAGTAAGAGTGAACAGGAGGCAGCAAGCTCTCATCAGCCCAGCTGAGTGTCTTAGCTTGCAGAAACCCGGCAAAATCCGGTTTCAAATATACTGTTATTATGCAACCTTTTTCCCCATTCCTTTCTTTCCTCTGCTGGAGCCTTAGGAAACACAATATCAGTTGAAGGGTTTCAGAGCTGAATCACTCCCGAGGACTGGCCAGACTCGTTCTCTGTGGGCAGCACTGCAGCCCTCTTCATCAAAGTGATGTCCTTTGCTCATTCCCCACCATCCCCCCAGCTCCCGCCCCCACTGTATACAGTGGCAGGCAAGGAGCCACATTAGGTCACAGGATGAGAAGTAGCTGAAGCCGCCTGGGACAGATCTAGCATATCCATGCCTTGGCCTTGCTTCGCTGAGGCTTGAATAATGCACTAATAACCAGCTTCTGAAGCACACAAAGGCTTTTGGAAATCCAGAGATGAAAGACACTTTGTGCTGCTACTCCTATTGCAGTAGCGAACACAGGCATAGGTATTCCCACAGGGACTGGCCATTTTCTTTGCACAGAGCTTGGAATGAAAAAAAAAAAAGCATACAGAAGGGGGGTCTAAAAAATAAAATGTCGGTGGCAGAGGGCAAATTTATTTTGAAACACGAAGAAACAGTACACAGTGTGAGTTTCATGCTTGGCTCTTTCTCAACTTTTCTTTTTTTGAAACAAGAAAAAGTCAGTCCCTGTGAATTGTGGCATATTTTCCAATAGCAAACCATCAGGAGCTGAAATTAGATTGACACAGGGTCATAAGGAGGTGAGATGGGAAAGCTGACATGTATTTTCTTCTCCTGCCTCTCTGGATTTATTCATTTAGGCAAGAGAGTCACTGCAATGCAGTTCCCAAGCCAGTCTTCCTTGGCAAAGTCATAACTAGGGTGGGAGCAGCTGGGGCTTTTCTTAAGGGTTGGCATGAGGGCATATTTCCTCTGAAAGTAGCCAGAATCTGCTATACTACAAACTTCATAGTTCTCTGACTGGCACCCCTGTGAGGGCCATGGGAGTAATAGATGGCCTCTGGGAGAGAGAAAGTAGGGTCTTTGGTTAGCTGAGAAAAGGACAAACCCTCTCTAGGTGTGACTGCATCTGTGTGTGTGACTCATCTCTTCTGGGACCATCATCCCAACCCTCAAATGAACTGTCCAAAGTGCTGGGCTTCCTGTACAAAGTATCTACCCCTTCCTCAGAAATGGAAAAGAATATGGCCAATCCTTACTGATTTATCTTCTCAGGTCCTATGTTAGTATATATCTTGTGTATTTCATAATATTTCATTTTCCCCTTAGAAAGAGAATTCAACTCAACTCAATGAACATTTATTAAGTTTTAATACTTTAAGTAGTGACAAGCATTATGGGAGATTCTTGGGAGGAGGGGGCGTTGCAAAGGTGAAAACAAGGCTCTCCTTGACCTCAAAAGGTTCACTTCTTAAAGGAATTTGAATTTCACATCTCATTCAACCCCTTTCTTTTGGGAATAAGGAAGTTGAGCCCCAGATAGGTGATCTAATTTATCTAAGGTCACACAACTATGTTGGAATATATTGTTGTTTGAGAAATAAACTCTCATAGACCAATGATTCCATCTCTTGAATATTCAACATGACACACTGGGCACAGTTAGGTCCTTAAATCTTTGAAGTTTGCTGCTGGTGCATGAATCAGTCTAATAATATTTAAGTGGCTGTAGTCATCAGCTGCTATGCAGACCACTACAGATAGTTTAAAAGGAAATAAAAGGATTCTTCCTGGTCTTATAATGAGCTGCTAGTCTAATGAAAAGGACTAAGTTTATTGGTTTACTAACAAATATTGGTTTACTAACTATAAAAGGAAGTGGTCATAACATATCAGAACTGGTCGATCTAATTCCAATACCCCTGAAGCTGGGTTAGTTGGCCAATAGAGATATGCTCTAGTAATCAAATGCCACCTGGTAGTTATATGGTCTTGTTCAAGTCATTTCCTTGATCTGAGCCTCAGTTTCCTCACTTGTAAACAATGGCCAAAGTCAAATACATAGTAAGTATCCCAGGAAGGACTCAAACTCCAAGTCTCATGCTTGTTCTACTATATTACTAGCATCAAAGATACTTCCAGCTCTGAAATTCTGACTATGTGCTTCAATTTCTCCCTGCTCGCAAGACTTCCAGCAAGGAATCTCTTTGGCCAAGTACAAATAGAACCATACACATTAACAGAAGCATTTTACCTACATGTCCAGAAGAATAGATGCTTTTTAAAAACATTGCTTATGTCATTTTGGGGAGGGGAAAGATGAGTTACAAAGGTGCTATCGGACTCCATCTTCTCCATTCTTCTTCATCTCCTGTCACTTAGGTGCCTCTGCTGTTATCTCCTCCTTCACCCCTGTCTCACATAATGAAATAGCCTTACTCCTTACCAAGGCTAATCCCTCTACTTTTTCAAATAACCTAATTCCAACCCATTTCCTCCAACAGATTGCCTTCTCTTTCATCCCACCTATTTCCAATCTCTCCTTGTCTACTGGCTCCTTCTCTACTGCTTACAAACATGCCCATGTCTTCTCCATCCTCAAAAAAAAAAGAAAAAAACAACAGCTCTCTCTCTCTATTCCTGCTAACTATCATCCTATACCTCTTCTGCCTTTTTAAATTAAACTTGTTGAAAAGATTTTCTTAAAAACATGCCTCCCTTTTGTCTCCTCCCACTCTCTTCTTAGACTCTTAAAATCTGGATTCTGACCTTATTCCACCAAAACTGTTCTCTCCAAAGTGATTAATGAGCCATTAGTTGCCAAATTTAATGGCCTTTTTTCAGTCCCCATTCTCTCTGATTTCTCTATAGCCTTGGTCATTGTTGATCCCTCTCTCCTCCCTGATACTCTCTTCTACATAGGTTTTCAGAACATCACTTTTTCTTGGTCAGAACCTATCTAACAAACTATTCCTTCCCCATCTCCTTTGTTGTATCCTCTTCTATAGATTTCCCTTAGGGCTCTATCTTGGGACCTCTTCTTCTGTATTGCCTAGTGATCTTATCAACTCCCATAGATTTAATTTCCATCTTTATGCTGATAATTCTCAAATCTACCCATTTTGCCCCAGTCTCTCTGTTGACCTCCAATCTCATATCTTCAACTGCCTTTCATACATCTTGAACTAGATGCTTAATAGACATCTTAAACATAATATGCCCAAAATGGAACTCATTATCTTTCCCTCTAAAACCTTCTCCTCATCCTCCCTTCCCTATTACTATAGAGGGCAATATAATTTTCCTAGTCCCTCAAATTCATGACTTAAGAGTTATCCTGGATTTCTTACTCTCTCTTGCTCCCATGTCCAATCTGTTGCCAAGGCCTGTTGATTTCACCTTTATAACATCTCTTCTCTTTCTGTTGCTTTTTGGACGGGCAATTGGGGTTAAGTGACTTGCCCAAGGTCACATGGCTAGTTTTTGTGTTAAGTGTCTGAGGCCGGTTTGAACTCAGGTCCTCCTGACTCCCGGGCCAGTGCTCTATTCACTGAGCCACCTAGCCACCCCTGTAACATCTCTTGAATACACCCCACTTCTCTCCTCTGAGACTGCTACTATTCTGGTACAGATCCTCATCAGTTCATGACTGGATTACTGCAATAGCTTGTTGATGGGTCTGCCTACTTCAAGTCTCTCCCCATTCCAATCCATCCTCTATTCAGCCACTAAAGTTATTTTCCTAAAATGAAGATCTGATCAAGTCACTCCCCTTTTCTGTAATCTCCAATGGCTCCCTATTGCATCCAGGAGCAAATATAAAATGTTCTGTTTGGCATTCAAAGACCTTCATAACCTAATCCCTTCCTACTTTTCCAGTCTTCTTAAACCTTAGGCCCCCATACATGCTCTTTGATCCAGCGATATTGGCTAATTCAGGAGCAAGACATTCCATCTTTCGGCGCCAGGCATTTTCTCTGGCTATGCCTCATGCCTGGAACACTCCCCCTCCTCTGCTCCAACTGCTGACATCCCTGGATTCCTTCAAGTCCCAACTAAGATTTCATCTTCCACTATAAGCCTTCCCCAGTCCCTCTTAGCACTAGTGCCTTCCACTGCTACTTCCTATTCATCTTGTCTGTAACTTGATTTCTATATGTTTGCTTCTATGTTGTCTCTCCCACTAGACTGTTAGTTTCTTGAGGGCAGAGATTGTCTTTTGATACAAAGGTACTGTTTAATCCCCAGAGTGCATGGGATATTCAGGGAGAACTAACATCTCTGATGTGAGGGCTTGCTGAGCCCTTTTCAAAACTTCTCATCCACTTTTGCTGTCCACCTCTCACCTGTGGCTCCAAGAAGCTGTAGCATGCACAGAGGCCATGCCCCAGTAAAACCCATCATTGCAGGCAGGCTAAACAAGGGTGAGAATGAACAACTTGCCTCAAACCCATGGGTGGGTTACAGGAAGATCTGCCCCAAGCATATGAAGACTTCCCCCAGTGGAATAGGCAGATGAGAAAAATTCCTTCCAATGGCCACGAAGGCAGATGAAGCAGGCACCTTGGAGCACTTCAAACTTGGTCAGACATCAAAGACATCAAATGACCTTGGGGTCATCCACTGCACCTAAGGCCATAACCAGTTGTCTTGACTTTTGTCCTGCCACTGGACTTTGATGACCAAACTCTGACTCATTTAAATTCAATTCACTCAAAAGTCAAGACGTCATCCCCTGATATCACTGGTCCTCTTCTAAGACAAAGGACAAACAACAAT
The DNA here is from genome assembly GCF_028583685.1 of Petaurus breviceps papuanus. NCBI lineage: Eukaryota > Metazoa > Chordata > Mammalia > Diprotodontia > Petauridae > Petaurus > Petaurus breviceps. The sequence goes on along the minus strand of NW_027185798.1, from coordinate 39,451,950 downwards.
AACATTTAATTACCAGAACTGGAAAAAGAAAGCAATGGAGAAGATGAAGCATATTAGGTTGAAGATTTTTTTGGAGTTTAGGGCAAGAGAAAAAAAGCTGGAAGGAAGAGTCACAGCAGGAGACTGACTGTCCATGTTCTAGTAGTGAACAGTCTATTATGGACTGACAAAAAGAGAGCAAGAGGTCTTAAAAAAAAAGACTTGAAGAAATAGAAATGCATAGCACTGAGTATGCCTAATGTAAGGTTAATTATTCATGGCAATGTCTATTTCAGCTTCTGTTTTCAATCATTTGTTTATGGATATGTCATATCTATACATTTTTAGATTTCAACCATTTTTAAGAAAAAAAGATCTCCTTCATTACCTAATGATGTTCTTTCAACTGCTCCCAAAGGAAATGTCTGGAATGAAAAGAGGGTGGCAGAGGCTGGGAGGGCTAGTGGTGAGGGATCATAGGATCATCTATTTAAAACTAATCATCAAGTTCATAGGTTCTTAACTCAGTCTGTGAACTCAGGGAAGGGGGAGGTGTTTATATTTTTTATAACTGCATTTCAATATAACTGGTTTCCTTTTAATCCTAAGCATTTTGTTTTATGCATTTAAAAAATTATTTTGAGAAGAGGTCCATAGGCTTCAGCAGACTACCAAAGGGGTCCACAATGATGATAATGATGATGATGATGAAAACAACAATGTTTAATGACAATAGCTAGCATTTAAAGTTTGCAAAGCACTTTGGAAATATATACTATTTCATTTAATCCTCACAGCAGCACTGACAAGTAGGTATGCCCTTTTTACAGATGAGGTACAAATATCTCTCACACACATACATGAGATTAAGTACCCCAGATCTAGTCCAACACCTTTATTTTACAAATAAGGACATCATTAAATAGTGAAGTTAAGTGACTTGCCCAAGGTCATACAGATAAGTGACAGAAGTAGGACTTATGCCCAGGTCCCCTGACTCCAAATGTTGTTTGCTTTCCATTGCACCAACCTGTTTCTTTAAAAAAAAATGCATGTGATTAGAAATATTAGGGGGAAAAAAACCTTGAGTTGAAAGAAACCTCAGATAACCATTTAATCCAACCTACCACCCTCTACAGCACTCTCAACATATGATCAGCTTCTTTAAATATTTCTTGTGATGGGGTCCTCATTACCATATACAACCTTCTAAGTTTTTTATAGTTACATTGAGTAAGGAAAAAATCCATTCAAACTGAGTCTTCCTCCCAGCTCTGAAATTCACAACAATGTATCTATAGAACCACAGGAAAAGAGGCAAATTCAGCTTTCAAATTTTAGTTCCAAGGGATTTCAGTTGTGCCTATGATATTTACAATACTGTAAACTAATACACCACCAAGAACCACATGTGCACATGAACCTGAAGTTCTGTGGGCCAGTGTCTACTTACTCTGGCAATCAGTATGGGCTCATCAAGTATGAGCCATACCACACTAGCCTCATTTTCTTTCTTAACAGGGTCAATAGACTGAAATATCAGAATCCTATAAATATACTACACAAGGCATTTAAGAGGCCCTAATGACACATGTGTGGACAAGAGGAGAAGAGAAAGTGTAGATTAATAGCAGTTTGGTAAGTTCAAAACCAGATGAATAACAGATATAAAGGGTGGCAATGAATCGATCAATGTCAAACCAGAGGAAGGCTTGAAAGGGAGTCCTCTGGGATCTGTCCATGGTTCTGCTCTGCTCAACATTTTTTTTTTCAACGAAAATCAAAGATGCAGATGGCAAACTTATCCATCTTGTAGATGATGAAAAATGAAGACTGGCTAGCATGCTGTATAACAGAATCTTGGGTGCAAAATAAAATTGACTGCCTGGAGTGTTGGTCTAACTATAAGAAAGAATTAAATAATGATTAATGTAAAAATATGTTAAATTGGCAATATAAATATTAAAAAATCAACTGCATAAGTACAGGATAGAGGAGGGACAGTTAAATGACAGTTTATGTGGAAAGCCCTAAAGATTTTACTGGACTGCAAGGTCAATATGAATAGACAGTGTGACCTAGCAGATAATGCACTCTTAAACTGCATTAACAGAAACATAGTGTGCTGAGTGAAATAAAAGATCTTATCAACAATACCTGTGATGGGAATAGGAAACAGGCTGGCTACATAAAGAAATCAAGGGTTAACAGAGAGACAGCTTGAATGTTCCAGGTAGCAACACATTAACGATCTGGAGTAGAAGCTCTTAGCCTTTTTAGTTTTGTGGATCCCTTTGGCAGTCTAGTGAAATTTTTGGATCCCTTCTCAAAATCATAATTTTAAATGCACAAAATCAATACAATTACAAAGTAATATTGAAATACTATTATCAAAATATTTTTTAACAAACATATTCACAGAATCGAGCTTAAGAGTTCCTGACTAGAGGGAAGGAAAGGGAATAAACATGTATATAGCACCTACTGTGTGACATGCACTAGGCTAAATTCTTTACAAATATTGTCTCAGCTGATCTTCATAACAGTCCTGTGGGGTAGTTATTATTATCCTCATTTTGTAGTTGAAGAAACTGAAGCTGGCATAGGTTAAATGACTTTCCCAGGGTCACACAGCTAATAAGTGTCTGAGGCAGGATTTCAACTCAAGTCTTAATGACTCTAGGTCCAGGTAACAGGAAGGCCTTCAGCATATTGGATGGATCTTCTAAGGACGTGGGCAGAAGTCACAATAGATGTGAGGGAGGTTGTAATCCGGTTGTAATCTGACCTCATGCAGGGAGTATCCACATGGTGATAAAATCATGGAATCATTAAAGTGAGTGTTCAAAACTAAGCATCGTGCCATTATAATGACAAGCTCATCATCAGAGAATTGATTTTTTAAATGTCCCTCTATCCTTTGGAGAGATGGAAAATTATGGGTTTGGAACAATGCACATATTGTCAGACTTAATTGAGGAATTGCTCAGTTTTGTGAAACTGCCTTTTCTCCCTCTTTTTTACTCTTTCTTATAAGAGATGACTTAAAGGACAAATGAGTGGGGAGAGGTGTATTGGAAATGGAGGCAAAGTGAAAACAAAATATATTGGTACATTTTGAAAGAAAAAAAGGAGTAAGTGTACAAAACAATGTCGATTATAGAATTCAACCCTGGTCAGACCCTACCTGACATACCTACCTGGTATGTTATATTCAGTTTGGGTTGCCATATCTTGACAAGCTGAAATAGAACCAAAAGAGAGTAATCAGGGTGGGGAAGGGACTAAAAACCATGCCAAAGGAAGATTCTGAGGATTCTTCATTGAAACAACTGGGGATGTTTCACGTGAAGAAGGAAAGATTTGGGTGGGGGATGGACTGAAGCAGAGAGAAGACATGACAACTTTTTTCAAGAATTTGAAGAAATATAACATGGGCAATAGATTAGACTTGATTTTTTCTTGTTCCCAGAGGGAAGATCTAGCATCAAAAGGCAAAAGTTGTAGAGGGACAGATTTAGGTTAAATATGAGAGAAAATTTCATCCCAAAGTGGAACAACCTGTCTCAGCAGGTAGTAAGATCTTCAAGAAGAAGCCAGATGATCATTTACAGGGGATGCTGTTAGAGGGAATACTTCATCTGGGTCACATTGAACTAGACGGCCTCCAAGTTCCCTTCTAATTCGGAGACTCCATGATTCTACTGGTTTCCCAGGTGCTTAGAGGTTCTCTGGATACACGGGGAGCTGTGGTTTGAAATTCAGGTCAGCAGGAATATGTTTCCATAACTACTCCCTAGAGGAGATTAAAAAAAAAAACCAAACCTAGTCAGCTCTGACTTATCAAGCTAATGGAAAGGAGAAGCCTTAATTTAGCTAATGTAAGACAGCAAGTCATCTGCCTGGGTTTTCTCTTTTCCCTACCACAATGGCACCTGACTTGGGGATATGGAGAGATGAGCTGGAGAAGCAGGAGACAGGGAAGTGCCCTTGAAGAGAAACTCCTGGGAGCTAGAGTTGTGGTTTTAGGCACATTTTCCCCCTAGCCATTTGGGTGTGAGTTCTCTAAATGATTCCTCTCTTATTCCTCATCTTGCCCTTCTCTAGCTCCATCCAGATCCAGGAGGAGTTTGAAGGACTCCTCCCAGGTTCTAATAGTATCTCCTTCTCTCCCTGTTTAGAGCTCTGTTTTTTATTTTATAAATTCAGCAACTTCATCTATGATTGCCCCCAAACTGTCATCCGTTCAGTATATATAGTGAAAAAAGAGAAATGCAGGGGGACATGGAGGAAGAAGAGAGTATATAGAGCAGTGACAACTGAAGAGAGACTGCCCCAAAGGGCTACACATAAGTGCAGTCTCTATGAATGCAAGTGGTTACCATGTGACTTCTGCCTGGGGCTGTGGGAGCCAGTACACTAAAGGAAAAGAGACTCAAGAAAGGGAGCTTTAGGGTACAAGTTGTAATACTTTGTGAGTTTCTGAGAAAGGATGTAGGATAATAGAGTAAGATGGGGGCCTGCTGACATGGTGAGCATAGCAGGACAACATCAGAATAGTGACTGAACTCCTTGCATCCACCATGTTTGAGGTCTTATGTATTCTTGTTACCCTCCCTGTGGAGATAGCATCAAGGGAGTTGTGATGTTTATAGCCAGAGTCAGAATTTAACAGATTTTTAGAGCTGGCAGGTTCATATAATCCAATCTCAAGGTGTTACATATATTTCTGGACCATCTTGTTGTCTGGACAGGGGGCCAATGTGTGTGTGTATAGGATAAAAGGCTATGATGGTGCCCTGCAACAGGCCTAACTCAGGCTAGTCCAATAATCTAGGTTCAGGATTTAAATGCAAAGAAATACTCTCAAATAATGTATAATCAATTGAAAAAGATTTACTTAGCAATACTGATAGGGATTAAACCTGGGGTTTCACTAGTATAGGGAACTTCTTGGTTAAGGAAACTCCCTCTACCTGTACAAGTCAGCACCTTCTCTGCAATTTATAGTTTTAGAGATTTGCCCAGAACACTGAGAGATCACAGAGGTGGAACCTGAACCCACATCTTTCTTGCAACAAAAAGGTAGGCTTGCTATCCACCATGTCACAAAGCCTTAACAATATTGTGAAAGGATATCATCATTGATAAGTAGACTATGTTCCACAGCATTCATCACTGTGACAGTTCCCAGTCCAGGAGAAGAAGGGGCTCCCATGGCAGTGGGAATTCCCTAGAGACTGAGGGATCCCAATTAATGGGCTGGGATTTTTGTGCCTTAGGGTACCAGGAACCCATACCAATGAATGAAGCCCTGATCCCCTGGAAGGATCAAGTCCCAATAATGACCCTTTAGAAACCAGTCCAGCTAGCATAAAACAGATGTCACTCTGCAAATAGCAAGATCAAGCCAGTGTCAATGAATTGGTGGGTTTTTACCTTATCTTTCCCTGGTCTCAGGCCCACCATGTCATCTCCATAGCTAGCCACCATATGTATACCACCCTGTTCTTCTACTGCTCTCTTTTCTGTCTCTGAGAACAATAATCAAACAAATATTAGCCTTCCTAGTACAAAAATACCAATTGCCTTATGATTCCAATTATATCTACTCTGATTTCTTTGACCTTTTCTGGCCATCACTCTTCAATATGTATTATATTTTCCTAGAACATTGTAAATTGTCTTGCTTGTCTTCTCTTGCTTGCTTGTGTGTGTGTGTGTGTGTGTGTGTGTATTGCAGTATTTGCAAATGTACATATGTATATGTTTGCATCTATGTGTGTGTCTATCTACCTTGGAACAGTGCCTGCAACATAGCAAGTGCTTAATTATTGCTTTTCCATTGATTCCTTCATCTATTTTTGCCTCCCTAAGAACAGCTCTCTGAGTAACCTTTTCCTCCCCCATAAGAGCCAAATAATACCATTAGTGAAGAGTGTAAGTTATTGGAAATGTGCTCCAATGTAGTACAATGAATGAGTTGGAGGTGATTTACAATTCATTTCCTATTTTAAATGCAAGTTAATTGAAAGTAACCAGTCCCCATAGATGAATGGAGCTCTTCCCTGGCACTTTCTAATAGCACCAGCACAAAGCTAAATGTACTGGCTGTGAGACCAGAGTATCACTTAACAGGATGTCTGCAAAATACAAATAACATGCCCCAGCTTCCCATTGGTTGGTTGGTTGGAGTTGCATCTCTTATGGAAATGCCTCCTCAAATGGGCACTGGCAGTGAGATGAGTTTGCCCCTCCCCCCACGGAAAATGAGAAGCAACTCAAGGAAAGTATCTGAATGCTCAGAACCAAGAGATTCATGCCTGAATCCTTGCTTAGGGGCATCTCTTTAAATACTGATGAGCAACCTTGTCTTGGGGGTCAAGGGCCTCATTTCCTTCCTATCTGATCCTATCAGAGAAGGTAGTTTTCAGCAAAACAGGGTGGAAAGAACAGAGGGATGAGCCACTCGTGTGTGAAATTGACACAAATGTTTCCAAGTGCTTCTGGTAGCACAGCTTTTAACAGACTGCACAAGCATGTACTCCCATGAATGAAAAGGTATTTCTTGAGCTTTCATAATGTCTGTGTGTAGTGACTCTGCTACGTAATGGGAAATGGAGAGATTGAAATGTTTGTGTGTTTAAATAAATGTACGTGTGTATACACATTTCCCACACGTGTGCACGTGCTTACATATATACATGCATATAAACATATGTGCATAAATGTATGCACGTGTACACATAGACTTTCTAGAGATTACCCCTTTGCCTAATGAAGAAAGTTAAACATATTAATGAATTGCCCTAGGATTCCAATCACATTTACTCTGACTTCTCTCTCTAAAAGTAGTAGTAATAATGGACAATCTTTGATATGAAACAAACATTTTACATCCTTTGAAGAAATATGAGGTTCTTTTGCTTTTACATCACCTGTGTTTGCTAATACATGTGTTCTGCCCTCTTCTCTCAGTGAGCCATTTTTTATTATAAAGAATAATATGAAAAGAAAACCAGTTTGGTGAAACTAACCAACACATCAACTAAGTCTACTATGTAGGGCTCCACACCCGTAGTCGCCCATCTCTACAAAGAAGGCAGAGAGATACATTCTCATCTCTCTTCTTTGAGGCCAGCCTCGGTCATTATAATTTAATAGCATTCATCTGAAATTGTTTTGTTGTTCTCCTTTCCATTTCCACTGTCGAAGTCATTGGGTATATTTTCCTGGTTTTGTTTACTTCAATTTGTATCTCTTCATCTGTCTTCCCATATTTTGCAGTATTTTTCATATCCATCATTTCCTAGGGAGCAGTAATATATTCTATTACATCAAGGTGCCATAATTTGTTTAGTTGTTTCTCAGTTGATGGAAATGTATTTTGTTTCCAGTTCTTTGCTACTGCAAAAGGTGCTGTTATAAATATTTTAGTCTATATGGGAACTATCTTTTTATTATTGACTTTCTTGGGGTTATATGTATAGCAGTAGGGTCCTGCGGTCAAAGACTATGGACATTTTAGTCATTTTTTTTTTAGTACAATTCCAAATTGCATTCGGAATGGTTGGGTCAATTCACAAAGGAAATATGTTTTTAAGATAGTATACACACATGATTTTCAGTGAATATCCATTGAACTATTAGAGATAATGATAGTGATGATGATGATAACTGACATGGTGAGGGGCAATTGGGATGTATTAGACAGAAAGCACTGATCTTTGCTGCACACTGGATATGTAACCCTGATCAAGTCATTCTATCCCTAAGTGATCATCACCATCACCATCATCATTGTTATTACTGTTGAGTCATTTCAGTCATGCCCAACTCTCCATGACCCCATTTGGGGTTTTCTTGACAAAGATACCAGAGTGGTTTTCTTTTTCCTTCTCCAGCTTGTTTGAAAGATGAGGAAACTAAGGCCAACAGGGTTAAGTGACTTTCCCAAAGTCACTCAGCTAGTAAGTGTCTGAAACTGCATTTAAACTTGTGTCTTCCTGACTCCAGGCCCAGCACTCTATCTACTTGTTATGGTAATGGGAATCTAAGATCTTCCCAGACCCTAGGCTCTTTGATAGGCTTAAGGGACTCTGAGAACCTTCTTTGTTTCGAAAATATGCTCTGCCCCCTAATACCATTGAATGTGGTCACATGGAGCCTGTGGCAGGGGGCTTGTTTTTCAGGAATGCCCACACTTTGTTGCTTTGTGATTGGGCAATGGGTCAAGAGGGTTGTGACATTCTCTGACCCAGGAGAAGGCTATATATACCCTAATGTGAGGTTTTATTTTGGGGCTCACTTTGAGAAGAGTTGTGTGATTTGGCCAGAAGAGACTCTGGGCAGCCGTTGAGCCCCTGGTTTTGAAACCCAGATGTTGGTGCTTCCCTCTCTGGTAACTGACTACGTATGGATGTAATGGTCAGACAGTTGGAAGCCTGTCTGATGATCTGTTTCTCTATGTGCTTGTAACTTCTGCTTGTAACTTGTTTGTATTCTCTGAAGTTCAGGGTGCTGACTTTTTTCCCTGTACTAGGTAAATGATATTTTCTTGATTCATTTAAGTAAGGTTGTTAACATATTTTGAGTTGCTTTCCTTTAGAAAAGCAGATCTAAGAACCTGTGCTAGCAGCCATCCTGGGGATGCTAGGGTGCTTGCTGCTACATCATTGCACAACTAGCTGCCCCACAATTTATACAATTTTCTAACTTTATAAGTTGCAGAGCAATGGAAGTGTTCTCCACTGGAGAACCAATACTAATCCCTATATCAATGAAATCACAGGCTCAGTCCAAAAAAATTAAAAATAAAACCTGATACAGGTAGATGGATGGATGGATGGACAGACAGAGAGAGAGAGATAATCATTTATGTATATATGCATATATACACATATGTGTACATGTGACTTTAAAGCTTCTAAGATACTTCATCTAATTTCATTTGTACAACTCTGTGAGGTAGACACTCCAAGTATCATTATCATTATTTTACAGAGAAGAAAACTGAGCCTTAAAGAGGTCACACCATTTATCTATGATCCCACAGCTAGGAAGTGTCAAAGGGAGAGATAAGATATTTGAACCCATTGGTTCCGGCCTCAGATACTTAACACCCACACAAAAAACACTATCCGTGCAACCTTGGGCAAGTTACTTAACCCCAATTGCCCTCCAAAAGGGAAAAAAATATATATATTTGAGCCCATATATTCCTGGCTTCATCTATCCACTGTACCACTTTCTGGCATTTTCCTTGAAGGTGCCTATTTAAAAGATGTTGGAACTAACTGTACTGAACACATCCTGGACATGCTGGCTGCAGAAGTCTTGGCTTTGTGCCTTAGTGTGAGAGCTGGTAAAGGCATGCTGTTGTCATCTGTCACTTTGTGATCTGCCCTGCCTTGTGTCATGATTAGTGTGCTGTCTGTCTCCTTCAGTTCACTAATGCACCTGAAGGTCACCAACAGAACTAGAATTTCAACTTCTATTAGCACAAACAAATCTTGAATATCTGTCATGTGAGTGCTTCAAAACCATATTTCTATTTCATCCAACATCACAAAGTTCTTGGAGTAATCACATCTTTTCTATACTACAATCCCAACATAAATTCAAGCAGTTATTTGCATATAAATGTCATGACTAAAGAAAGAATGCTGACCAATGTACACAAGCAGAAAGAACAATCCCTCAATTAATTAATTATGTCTTCATTTACATCTCTATTGCTAAACTTTCTTTTTTGTAAGAGGTTCTCTATGAATTACAGGGTCCTTGTTAATCAAAATTGTTTATATTTATCATGGATGTGTGAATTATCCAAATCATGCATTTTATAAGAACTAGACTCATCGACTATTTGGGAAACTCACTTCTCTCCACCATCACCCCTTGTCTTAAGTTTGCTGGGATTCCCAGCAGAGTAAGGAGTACAGCTGGCACTCCTTCCCTCACACTCTACTTGGGAACTTTGCTGTCAGTACTATCTACCTATCCCTCAGACCCACTTTCCAGTGATCTCGGGACAAAGAAAAGATAAAGGATAGTTGAGCCAAGGAGTCACCCAGGGTACAAGGTAGGGAAGGAGACCATGTAGAATGAGAGACACTTTTTCCTATTACTTTTGATAAATTAACATTGCGAGTACAAACTCATATGCCTATATGGCCCATAATGTCTAGTCAGGCTCAGCATTACTTAATATTTTATGGGGTAAAGAGATGCATTCAATTGACTCACAAGCATTTATTAAATGCTTTTTATGTTCCAGGAACCATGTTAAGTACTAGAGATACAAAGATAAAAGTGAAACAACTTTTGCCCTCAAGGAGCTTATATTTTAATAGGGGAGACAACTTATAAAAATAAGAGTATAGGCAAAATATATACAAAATGAAAAGAAGGTAACTTTGGGAGAGGGACAGAGGGTTGTTGGCATTGCTACAGAACAGCACATCTTCGTCTGAATTTTCATAACCCTCCAATCCTGGCAGAATGCAAGGGCCATGCAGGGCATTTACTCCTTATTTGGGCACAAAATTCAATTCTCTACCTTCTATGTGGGGATAAAGGCAACTACAAAAGAAAGAGGGGGAGGGGGGAAAGGGTGGGAGTCAAGTTGGGAAAGAGGCATGAAAGAAGTGAGAATAGGGAAGGCAGGATGCTGTAGTGGGAAGCACAATAGGAAAGAGGATCTGAATTTTTATCTTGGCATTGCCAAGTCTTTGCAGTAAGATATCTAGCAAACCATTTTGTAAGCCATCATTTCTTCATCTAGCAAAGAACAATATTTCCCAATAGATAAATGGTCAGAGGAACAGAGTTGTCAAACATGAATCAGAAATCACAAGTGACTACTTGAAGACATGCTACCAATTACTGATAGCAAAAGAAATGAAAATTCTAAGGTTTAAGTTCTCATTGTTGTAAACTGATGAGGAATGAGAACAATCCATGTTGGAGGGGCTGGGGAAGACAGGCACACTTATATACTTTTGGTGGTGTTGTCAAGTGATCTAAACATTACATCTATCAACTTGAAATTATGCAAGAAAAGTAACTGAATTGTCCATTCCCACTAGTGTTCTCACTACAGGGTACAGAGTCATAAAGAAGTCAAAGGCAGAAATAAAAGTCTAATAGATACCAAAATATTTGGCATTCTGGGTCATGTGACCAAAAAAAAAAAAAGGAATTCTAGACATTTTCTCTGATCTTTACAGCCTCTCAAACTTTGCCAAAATAAGAATTATGTACAAAAAATAAAGTAATTTCAACTGCCTCCACAATCTAGGACACCAACAAAAGTAATAATCTGATGAACTAACAGTAGAAAATGACTAATGTGCTCACACAGCATCCCTTCCCACACTGCCCACCCCAGTCAGGTATGGCAGCACAAGCTGGTGCAATTTGCAACAAAACTCAACTCTACCTCCCCTACTCCCACCCAGTGCCAAAGCAAATAAAAAAGCTAAAGACTGTCCTGGCTAGGATAGCAGTACAGCAATACTCTGGGCTGCAAGAGAACTTAGAGAACCAGGGAACAAAGGAAACCAGGGTATGATACATGTGTATTTATGTATGGCTAGCAGTCCACTAATCTTGAAGGAAATGGTCCAGGATCCATCTGGGCTCAGACCCAGAAGCCTTTTGGGGCTTCATCAGATACTTATGAAATGTAAATTGCCCAGAATGGGATGAGGCTGAGATAAGGGTGCAACCCTGAAGGAAACTGCCATTGAAGATATATGAATGAGAAAGTAAGCAACATGAAAGTAATAAAACAAACAGAATGAAATTACCAAAGATTTAAGGAAGGAGAAAAATTAGTTAAAAATCTTGAGCATAAGCAGATAAACAGGAAAGATGTTAATAACAAAAGGGAATATGACACCCTCCCCCCCAGATCAGCCAAAACAGTACAGACATCAATAAGTCAATATTATAAGACAAAGGAAAATGAATGAATACCTGACAAGGCAGAGGACCCTGCGTATTCCCAAAAAATCATGGAAATAGCAAGATCTTCCTGAATGGTTTAAAGAGAAACAAGAATGAAAAAAGTAGAATTTATGACCTCCACAGCAGAAATAATGGCCAGAAGAGAAAAATCTGAATTCACAGTGATAAGTCTCGCCAAAGAAATAAAACAGGAAGTTTGATCCAGAATGCAATGTGTAGAATAGAAGGGCAATATGGAAGAAGAGAACCAAAAGAATAACATTAAAAGAAAATATAATCTCGATACAAGTAAAATATTATTGTGAAGATAGGATGCACAGAGACAGCTTAAGGATTATAAGCCACCCAAATGAACATGACAAGTGAAAAATTAGCATAATAGTGCAAGAAATAATACAAGAAAATTGCCCAGAACTTCAGAGTACAAATCAAAGAAATCCATAGATCAGCTCAGGGAAAAAATAAATAAATACAGCAAACACCATGCTACAAATTCTAAGATACATAGTGGTTGGATGAATTTTTAAAATCATCTATCTATCTATCTATCTATCTATCTATCTATCTATCTATCTATCTATCTAT
>NW_027185798.1:39422896-39434413 GCF_028583685.1 Petaurus breviceps papuanus | reverse complement strand
TATAGCCCTTTGGGCATGGTTCCAAATTGTTCTCCAGAATGGTTGAATCAGTTCCCAATTCAACCAACAGAGCATTAGTGTCCCAGTTTTCCCACATCCCCTCCAACATTCATCATTTTCCTTTTCAGTAACATTAGCCAACCTGCTAGGTGTGAGGTGGTACCTCAGAGTTGCTTTAATTTGCATTTCTCTAATTAATAGTGATTTGGAGCATTTTTTCTAAAGACTACTGATGGCTTTGAATTCTTGTCTGAAAACTACCTGTTCATATCCTTTGCCCATTTATCAACTGGGGAATGATTCATATTTTTATAAATTTGACTCAGTTCTCCACATATTTAAGAAATGAGGCCTTTATCAGAGATACTTGCTGTAAATTTTTCCCCCAGTTTTCTGCTTTCCTTTTAATTTTGGTTGCATTGGTCATAGCAGTGAATTTAACAATTCCAGTAATAAATTCTACATGTGAGCAGGAGAAAGAGCTTTAAATACAAAGGAAAAGAAATTTAAATAATACAAATCTATTCTGCACCCACTAGAACTAGCAGAAGGGGACTGGATACCAAAATATTCACCACAACTCTCTCTGTGGTATCAAAGAATAGGGTAAGAAACAACCTCCTCCTAGAGCTGGTGCCTGTGTAGATAGAATGCTATGCCTAAAGTTAGGAAGACCTGAGCTCAAACTAGCCCCAAATATTTAATAGTTGCGTAACCCTGGGCAAGCCACAGAACCTCTCTACCTCGCTTTCCCCAACTGTAAATATAATGATAACACCTATTGCATAGGATTGCTGTGAGAATCAAATGAGATAATATTTGTAAAAAAAAAAATAACACATAGTAAGGGCTATATAAATGTTTATATACTGGAAGGAAAAACCTCAAAGTAGTTGAACATAATGGACCGTAACTATGATAAGAAAAGACAAATGTGAAAAATTTAGAGACAAAAGGGAAGGATTGTGTGCACTGATACAGCATTAACAATGACCACAACATAAATGAAAAGATCACTGAAAGAAAGTAGAACCTGAGTAACTGAAAAAAGCAACGACATCCTGGAAGAACAGACAATGAAACATCTAGCCTTAAGGCAGAGAGGTGGGGAAGCTAGAACAGAGTATGATATATGCTGCCAAATGGAGTCATTGCACTCGATGTTTCTGCCTAGTTGTTTTTCTTTGCTGCAGCAAAACACAGGAGGAGTATAAAATGACCATGATGTAAAAAACAAAAGATTTCAAAGCATTTTAGGCCAAAAAGGTCACAAAATGTGAACAAATAAATAATGCCATGAAATATAATGCCCACTTTTCCTCCAAATCTGACATATAATTTGAGTGTGGTTAATAATAGATGATATTTTTCAATGTATACTTATTTTTTTCCCTTAAAGATTTCTTTTGGGATGGCTAGGTGGTGCAGTGAATAGAACACTGGAGTGTTATAGCCCTGGAGTCAGGAGGACCTGAGTTCAAATCCAGCCTCAGACACTTAACACTTACTAGCTGTGTGATGTTGGGCAAGTCACTTACCCCCAACTGCCCTCCAAAAATCAAAAAAAAATTAAAAAAAAAGATTTCTTTTAAGTGCTTCAACTTATGTTTGGGGTCAACAGTATCTGTCTTACCTCCCTAGAGTGGTTGTTGCAAGAATCAAATAATAATAAGGAAGAAGATAAAGATATTTTACATTGATGTTTTATTATTTCCAACACACGTTCCCATAGGTTATAAGATCCATCTGATCTTATAACCACCCTGTGAGGTAGGTAGACTTTATTCCCATTTCAGAAACACAGGAACTGAAGCTAGGAGAGGGTAAGTGATTGTAAGTGATTTGTTCACAAGCACACATAGTGGTAGAGAGGAGGCTTGAATTTTGGTTTCCTGACTCAAGATCCCAAATGCAAAGTTCTATATACTTTATTTATTTGTTTGTTTATTAATTTTTTATTTATTAATTTATTTGTTTATTTATTTATTGAGAACCAAAGTGACTGGGACAGCTATGTGGCACAGTGAACAAAGCACTGGCCCTTGAGTCAGGAGGACCTGAATTCAAATCCAACCTCAGAAACTTAACACTTACTAGCCGTGTGACCTTGGGCAAGTCACTTAACCCCAATTTCCCTGCCTTCCCCCTTCCAAAAAAAAAAAAAAAAGAATCAAAGTGATTTTTATTCCATAGATTAACCCACTTATTGATGGACTATGGGCTAGAGAGAGTTGATAAGATTTTACTGGTGCTTCAATTCCTTCAGTCTTCTGATGGCAGATTTGATTGTGACTGCAGAGGTGATATTGTAGGTCTCTGCAACACCAGCTACTGTTTTCATACAGGATCCACAATGCCTAACACCCATAGCCCTTCTCTTCATTTTGGTCTTACCACAGAAGGAGCAGGTATATTTAGCATGCTGGCTACTTTCAATTTTCTCCATCTTTTCTCTGAGGGATGCACCAAACATGTTCCATATTGACCAACAATTCTGACCTTCTTGGTACATTTAGCCGTGTTACCAGTTTTAGGGCTGGAGTTTGGAGGGACCATCAATTCTATTTCTGACTCTTTCAAAGTTCCATATACTATATACAAAGTACTACAATGCAAAGAGTAGGCAGACAAGCACTTTACCAATTACAAAGACCCGTCTGGGTTGCCAATGCCAAGAACAAGAGTTAAAATAATAATAAGCGGAGAATATAAATTCCTTAAAGCAACGTCTCCAACTGCTTCAGGAAAGGATCTAACACATTTTGGAATCTCAGTAAAAATCAACAGATACTGATAATGACAACCATTCAACTCTCTTGCCAGAAGAAATGGAAAATGAAGGTAATGGATTTATTTTCAAAGCACCAAAATAGTTCCAGTCAGTTCTTCCATTGAGTCCAAAGTCTAGCTCAGCTCTTATTTGGTCCAAATACTCCTTCTTCTTAGCTAGTTTCTATTTGTACTTAATGTCTCATGCTGTGAAGCTTGAAATAATCCTACATTCCTTACATCTCCATATTCTGCCAAAGAGATCATTACCAATTCAGTTTGGACTTCAGGTCAAATATGTATGAAAATAAACCAGTTCCCCAGCACAGAAAATTCTTTGGAAGTAGGGTCATATGAGAGGAAAGGGACTGGCACATGTATTGTATCTCTGATAGCATTTCCCCATGGAGAAGAAGCTGCTCCCAGGAAAGTCATGATGACATCTGATAGAAGTGCCTTGAGGACATTGGAGAACGCATAGATAATCTTTCTATTGTTTAGTCATTTTTCAGTTGTGTCCAACTCTTGGTGACACCATTTGGGGTTTTCTTAGCAAACATATTAGAGTGCTTTGCCATTTCCTTCTCCAACTCATTTTACAGATGAGAATACTAAGGCAGGAAGGTTTAAGTGACTTGCCCAGGGTCACACAGCTAGTAAGCATCTGAAATCAGATTTGAACTCATGAAAGATGAATCTTTCTGACTCCAGGCCTGGTGATATATCCACTGTACCACCTAGCTACCCCAGATGGTCTCTAACTAGTTCCAATCTGCTAACCATGGGACGACCATCAGCCTCTTTGATTGGCTATGGTTTTGGAACTGAAACCGAAGGAATTTTCAAAGGGCTTTGATTGGCCTCAACCATTCTCTTCAGTGGCTCTCTCTTGGTTCGACTCCTTTGTTGACAGTGTCTGGTAAGAGACAATGCTATAAGATGGTGGAGGAAGGGCCTTGAGTCTTCTTCTTTTAGGTCAACATGTGACCTTTTGAATATGGCTCTTGATCCTTTTGCCTTATTATTTGCTATTTTCTTCTTAGGTGAAGAAAATTAATCTGGAGGCTTTGACATTGTGAGCCTCAAAAAGTGAGGAAAGAGGGGCAGCTAGATGGTGTGGTGCAGTAAATAGGGCACCCTTCCTGAAGTCGGGAGGCTCTGAGTTCAAATCCGGCCTTGGACACTTGACACTTACTAGCGATATGACCTTGGGCAAATCACTTAACCTCAATTACCTTGCCTTTCCCCCTCCCTCCCAAAAAAAGTCAGGAGAATCCAGAGTCTGAGTCCAGGTTTTGCAGTCATTTCAGTATCAATGCTTTAAGAAATAAAAAGTGATCTTCCAGGACCCAGTCCAATGGCAGTGAAATAAGGACTAATCCAGCATTCACGCAGCATCTGGAAATGAACATAAAAATAATAGTAACAACAGCAACAATAATAATAACTTGCATTTATATAGCACCTACTCTGTCCAGAAACTGTGCTGTGCTTTTTATAGAATCATCTCATTCAGTCCTTGGAACAAGCTGGGAGAGAGGTGTTATTATTTTTTACATTTACAGTTGGGGAAACTGAGGCCAGGTCTTCTTGAGTTCAAGTCTAGCACTCTAGCACCACCTAACTGCCTGGATGGAGCCATTGTGATATAAAAACTATGCTAAATCTGAGCCCAATCTCTCCAGGGACCAAGGTGGTATAGTGGTATGGCGTTCCCCAAGGAAACAGGAGAAAATGTTTGTACTTGTTATTGCCATGTCTTCTAAGTAAACATCCCTTTGTAAAAGCTAATTGATGATAACTGGTTCAATGGAACTATGGTGCTCACCAGTCTCTGATGGTTAAGAGTGGGTAAAACACAACCGGTGAGGGCTTGAGCCAGTAACAACATTAGAGAAGAGACACCCCCCAATCCCTTAGGTACCCCTAGAACTATAAGGGGGAGTGCAGCCATCTGGCTGTCTACACCAGGGCATACTTACTATATGCAGAAATTTTACCAATGGAACCCCAAGAATAATTATGGCCTACATGAGTTAGTAGGAACAAATCACGCAAGTTTTGTTTTGTTTTTTAAACCAATATCACTGTCTGGTTGAGCTGTCGAGAAGCATCAGGTCAACCAATAAGAATTTTAATTGGCTATTACATGGTTGGACTGATGTTTACTGACAACTCAACCAGTCAGTGATGAGCGCCATAAGTCTACTGAACATCTACTGCTCCTCGTGCTCTGCTTGGCCAATTCAGCACAAGAACAAAGTCTCAGGCAGCATTCTGAAAAAGCAACGTGTGCGTACCTGCTGCGCAATAAATGTCAGAGAACAGAGAACATGGCTTCTTCGTGTGCTACTGGGAAAAGGAAGAGCCTTCCAGCTGGACTTGGAATCATCCCCCAGATGCCCAAAAGTGATTAGGCCTTAGTTGGAAGAATACACAGGAGAAAGCAGAACTCCTTTGGCAGTAGAGCTTATTAGAAAAGGGACCAAAGCCATCTTATAACCTGAGCAGTAAATAATTTTCCTGAGAAGGGTCCGTATGTTCATAGACTGATAAAGGGATCCATGACATACAAAAGGTTAAAACTTTCTGTTTTGGAGGGCTTGACTTATTTCGTGCCGGGCACCAAATTAGGTGCATTAGACAGACAGATAGACAGAAAGGCAAGGCAAAGCCTCACCTTTTCAAAATTATGACTCCTTCCCGGGTTGGAAAAGCATTTTAGTTCCCCTTGTTCCCCCTGCCTGCTGATTTTACAAACATCTTTTAGATCCAAACTTAAATGTACTATCTAAATAAAGTCTTCCCTGACGATGCCCCCTTTTGGCGAGGGCCTTTCTCCCCCGTGACTGGACATGACACTTTGCTTAAACTTTCATGCTGTACTCATATATTATTTCATACCAGAGTAATTTTTTAATATGTTCTAGAATCTAGAACTAGAATTCCACAAAAGCAAAGACAATGTCTTAAAAAAAAAAAAAATCCTTGTATCTCCCAGGGTCTCACACAATGGTCTGTATACCATGACCCTTGATCAGGGGTATGTTGATAAATGTTTAACAACCAGCTCTCCAGGGGGGAAAAAAGGTACACAGAACACACTCTTAAGTTTAATGTGCATTATTCCCAGCTTCAAATCCAATCTCTGTCACTTACTACCTGTGTAATTTTGAGAATATCACTTAACTTATCTTGGCCTCAGTTCCCCATCTGTAAAATAAGGTGAAATAGATTCTAAATTAAAATTTCAGAAGTGTGCTGGTAAATGTTTAGCAACCAGCTCTAAGAAAGCAAAATATACTTTTAAGTTTACTTTCAAAGAGCATTTTCTCCATCACTTTCTTAATCAATGAAACAATAAAACAAGCTCTGATTTGTACTGCTTGCAGATTTCCAAGGTATAGACACATTGAAATTTTAACAATCAGCTCTCCTGAGCAGGGTGGAGCTGACTCTAGAACATTCCTACTAATAACTTTGTTCTTTGTTTGAATTGAGTTGAATTTCTTGTGTTCTGGAATGTTTTTCCTGGCTTTAAAAGTGTCCTGATTACATACAAAGGAGTATGTTTTGGGAGGATGGGCAGGAGTAAGAGTAAGGCTTATTTTAGCTCTTTCAAGCTATGAAGGAGATAGAGCAGAGGTTCTCGGCCTAGGGTCTGCAGACAGGTTTTAGGGGGTTTATAGACTTGGATGGGGGTAAAAATACATACATACATACACATATACATATATATATATATAATTATTTTCACTAACTTCCAACTCAAATTCAGCATTTCCTTAATTATAGGCAGTAAACCATTTCTCTGAGAAGGGTCCATATGTTCCCTAGACTGATAAAAGTATCTATGGCATACAAAAGGTTAAAACTTTCTGTTTTTGAGGACTGAGTCACTTAAATTTCAACTATATGCCAGGCAGGCATGAGAGATAAACAGAGAGAGACAGAGATAGAGAGGGAGGGAGGGGGAGAGGGAGAAGGAGAGAAAGGGAAAGAGAGACAGAGATGGAGAAACAGATACAGAAAGGGGGGGGAAGGGAAGGGGAGGGAAGGGAAGGGAAGGGAAGGGAGAGGGAGGGAAGGGAAGGGAAGGGAAGGGAGGAAGAGAGATCAGGCTCTCAAGGAGCTAACATTCTGTTGGGGGAACAACATGTACATAGATAAGTAAACACAAAAACTGACCAAATGAATCTTTTTTTTACAAGTTACAAAGTCACTTGGAAGGGAGGCAGACACAGGCAACTGGGGGATAAGATCCTAAGTAGCTGGAGAGGCATGAGGGCTCACCAAGGCAATGACATAAGATGTAGGAATAACAGCAGACTTGTTATTTGGGACACAGCCTGTGAGAAGAGAAGAAAGGTTCCCTAGTCAAGAGCCAGATTAGCAAGGGCTTTAAATTCTCACTAGAAGAATCTACATTATATCCTGGAGGCGATAAGGAACTCCTTTTGTTGTTTTGTTGTGGCTCCTTTGTTTTCCAAGAGGACCAGTGACCTCACTGGTGAGGGGCTTGACTTGAATGGAACTGAACTGAAAGGAGGCAGAGCTAAGCTAAATCATCACTCTCACTCTCTCTTCCTGAGTCATTGAAGTCTAGTGGCAAGAAAAAAGTCATGGAGGTCTGACACTGAGGTCAGAATTGTGCTTTTGAAATACCATTTTGGTAGCTTCTTTAGAGAGAAAAGAGACTCTTTACAGGGACACCAATTAAGAGGCCATTGGAATAGCGATAAATGATGAGAGACTGAATGGGGTAGGGTTATATGAATAGAAAAAAGAGAGCTGATGAAAAAGATGTTGTGGACATAGAATTGACAAAGTTGGTCAACTGACATGAGGAGCAAGGTAGAATGAAAAGTGGAGGACACTGGGATGGTGAACCTGGGTGACTAGAAAGATGGTGGTGCTCTCAACAGGATTCAAGAAGTTAAGGGGATTAAAAAAAAAGGGGGGGCGGCCAGGTGGCTCAGCGAGTAAGAGCACCGGCTCCAGTGTCGGGATGACCTGGATCAAATACGGGCCCAGATACTCAGCACCACACCTAGAAATAACTGGCCGTGTAACTTTGAGCAAGTTACTTAACCCTGATTGCTTTAAAAAAAAAAAAAAGTTAGGGGGAAAAGTGGGTTTTGGGAGGAAATATGAAGTCTTTTCAGACTTGTTGAGTTTTGAAATACTGTGGGACATCTCATAGGAAATATCTAATAGTAGTTGATGCAGGATTGAAACTCAGGAGAAAGACTAAGGATTGATATCTAGATCTGGGGATCATACGGATGCAGACTGAAGCAAAGAAGAGAATGGAGGGTGCTGGTAAAATGTGCTAAGACATATGATAGAGAAGAAGAAAGAGCTGATGGTGAACAGCCTCTACCTTCTCACCAAAGGACCAGGTAAGGGCTTCTGCTCAGAGGGTGCTATGGGAAGCTTGAGGAAAGAAGAAAAGGAATGGAGCAGCTGAGGGGGGACCAAAAGGAAATTACCTAGAGAGGAAGAGGATTGCTTTGCTGTAGTAAGGGACCAGGTGAGGTTAAATAATAATTTGTGGTAGACCTGGTTAGAAGAGTTGTGTGACTTCCTCCTTACTAACTGAGAACCTAGGGTGAGACTCACACAGCATCTCGCCATCTCCTCTGTGAAGCTCTTGGTTGGGCACTCTAATCTGATATGATGGATGTCTCCCACCTCTGAACTCATAGCCATTTCAGAACATCTCATTCCTCACCTGGCTATACTACTCGGGAACCTTCCTCACCTTTCCCTTCCCCTTTTAGAGTCCTCTTGTGTGTTGTTTATCCCCATTAGATTAAGAGCTCCTTGAGGGCAGGGACTGGTTTTTGCCCTTTTTTGTATTCACAGCACTTAGCCCAGTACCTGGTACATAGTAGGTGCTTAATAAACCTTATCAAATTGTGTGGGTATTAAAATTGTCCATCCTACAGTAAAAGATACTGAGGCAGAACTTTAAGCCAATGACACTTTATTAAGGGGCCCATGGACCCCTCTAATTAAGAGAACTTAAGATCTTCCTCATGATCTGAGATGCCCCCTTCTTCCAGGACCTTGTATTTATAGAGTTTGATACCCAAACATGCAAAAGGGGCATGGTGAAATACAGAATCTCATTGGTAGATAGACCTTGTTCTTGATGGTAAAAAATGACATATCAGCAGTGGGCTCATAGGCTGAGTGAAGCATGGGGCATCTCCACAAAGTGGTCATTAGATGGTCACCTGCTCATATTGGACAAGAGAGAATGGGCTGGAAGTCCAAAAATAAATTGGAAGACTTTCCATGTAGTTGAATCACCTCTACCACCTTGGTCACCACAACAAGGAAAAACAAAGCAAGTGAATTTGCAATCTGAGGCTCACGGCTCCAAATATGCAGAACTTATAATCACTACCCCTAATAGAAGCATATCAAATTGATTGATACTGATTAGAATACAGTAGGGGTCCTCAATGAATCAACTTTCTCAACTGACTTGACTTTGTTTTTATATCCCGGTGCTTAGCATAGTGCCTGGATGTGGTGGGAGCTTAACAAATGTTAATTGACTGATTAACTTGGCCCTCCTAGGGCTATTATGAGGAAAGCACCCTATAAACCTTAGAGTACTAAGTAAATGTCAATCATTATTTTAACTTTTCATGCGCCACGTCACAAATGAGCTGATAAGAGCACACATAATATAACAGAAAGAACAGTAAGTTTGTAGTTGGGAGGATATTAGTTCAAAACCAATTAAAAATAGCAACTTATTGACCAAGTTCTTCTGCTTGGTGCCAGAGGGCAGAACCAGGAACAACAGGTGAAAGTTACAAGGGATATGTGTGCAGCTACCATCTGTATCTTTGACAACTGAACCAAACCCAGACCTCACCAGATGAGAGGCAAGATACTACAGCTGAAAAACACTGGATTTGGATAGGTCAGAAGACCTGGGGTTGTATCCTAGCTCTTTGTGTCAATGGCACCAGCCAGGCTCACCACCTTGGAGGAATCTTTCCCTCTATCCTCCCCATCAGGATGCTGTTGATTCTACCTTCACGGCAAATATTCACCACCTTGAAGGAATCTTTCCTTCTATCCTCCCCTTGAAGATGCTGTTGATTCTACATACACAGCAAATATCTCTTCCCCTCCCTCCCCCCTCATTCTTCACTCGTGGGGCCACTACCTTAAGACCAGGCTCTCATTACCACATGCCTGGACTACTGTCAGAGTCTCAGAACTGACTTGCCACACCCTGTCTCCAGGCTCTCCTTATAGAAGCTCATAAGCAAGAGGGATAGGATAGTGTAGTGCATAGAAAGCTAAACTTGGGAGTCAGAAAGATCCAGGTTGAAGACCTGCTTCTGAGACAAACTGGCTGTATGATCATGGGCCAAACATCAAAATATCCAGTGTAACTTTAAGTGGCAGACAAATCTCTAATCATCTATTACCTCTTTGGTACAGGAAGTTCCCTCCACTGATGAAATCAGTGGCATGAAGGAGATGCACCATGAAGCAGTCAAAAGAATACAGGCTATGGAGTCCACAAGATATGGTTTTGAACCCTGGCTCTACCCCGTGATAGCTTCATGACCTTGAGTTAGTCACTAAATCTCTTGAAACTTTAGTTTCTTCATCTCTAAAATAGGGGCAGCAAGGTGGCGCAGTGAATAGAGCACTGGCCCTGGAGTCAGGGGGACCTAAGTTCAAATCTGACCTCAGACACTCAACACAAAAACTAGCAGTGTGACCTTGGGCAAGTCTCAACCCCAATTTCCCTGCCCTCCCCCCCCTCTCCAAAAAGCAAAAAAATAAAAAATAAAAATAAATAAAGGAGTCAGAGGGGCATCCCAGGTCCCTTCTAGCTCTAAATGTATCATCTTAAGGATACAAATATAATTAATAATAATAATAGCTAGCATTTACATAGATTATCTCATTTGATGCTCTCACTAACACTAACTCCTGGGAGAGAGATGCTATTATTATCCCCATTTTACAGAAGAGGAAATTGAAGAAGAGAATTAAATGACTTGCTCAGGGTCACACAACTAGTGTCTCGGGTTGGATTGTAAATCAGATCTAGCAATTTATCCACTGAGTCACCTAGCAGCTTTTAATGGAAAGTTGACAATAGTTCCTGCCTTCTAAGAGCTTACAGGGCAGCTAGGTGGCACAATGGATAGAGAACTGGGCCTGGAGTCAGGAAGATTCATTTTCCTGAGTTCAAATCCAGTCTCAGACACTTACTAGCTATGTGACCCTGGGCAAGTCACTTCACCCTGTGTGCCTCAGTTTCCTCATCTGTCAAATGAGCTGGAGAAAGAAATGGCAAATCACTTCCAAGAAAACCCCAAAATGGCATCATGAAGAGTCAGACACAACTGAACAACAGAGGAAGCTTATGTCTATTGGGGGTAGGGAGAGAGATGACCAGTATGAAAATAAGGCCAACATAAAGCAAAATACCATGGCGTCAAACAGCCATAGTGTGAAACAGGACTTTAATAGGTAAAAATTCGATCTACTCACACCAACTTTGGGAAATTGTTCTCCCTCATATAGTAAGAGCAGTATCAGAGGGTTCTCCATCACTTTGGTTCGTTCATGTTTCCCTTCAGAAAAAAATGACCTTGGGAACAGAGCTTTAGGTTAAGCTTTGAGAAGAAAGAAAGGAAGAAAGAAAGAAAGAAAGAAAGAGAGAGAGAGAGAGAGAGAGAGAGAGAGAGAGAGAGAGAG
>NW_027185798.1:39398810-39422496 GCF_028583685.1 Petaurus breviceps papuanus | reverse complement strand
GAAGGAAGGAAGGAAGGAAGGAAGGAAGGAAAGAAGGAAGGAAGGAAATCATTTCCATGGTCTCTTAGCTATCAAAGGCTAGAGTGGACATGTTCATATGGACATTATTGTAAGGGAAGCACATGAAAGAGTTAATCACAATGAAAGAAAAGCACTTTCTAAAGATGGAAATCTGACCTCAATAGAGCTGCCTTTATTGGAATTGGAGTGCTTTAGCAAGGGCGGTAAGAGGTGGACTCAAAGTCTAAAACCACTAGACTGTTTAATCAGACAGAACTGCCATGGAGTGGGGAGGGGCGGGGGGAAGAACGCCCTCCTCTCTCCAGGAGTGAATGGCCCAGGATTTGGTAAACACCTGTGTGTATCACTGGGAGCCACAGTCCCTGAACACTTAAGCACTTTGGCCTGGAACATACTATTCTCAAGTGCTGTACAGTGAACTTTCTCAGAGGATATGTTCTAGTTTGTTATTACTCCTAGGAATGTTGAAGTTTTAACTTGGTGCTTAAAAACAACATTTCCTAAGGCACAATTGCATAGAGAAAAAAAGGAAGGGGGAGGAAGTACTGGGAGCCTTAGTGAGCTCAGCAGAAGCTGAGAAGGGAAACAGGAGCTTAACCCAGAGGGTTGAACACTGTACCTGGAGTCAAAGAGACCAGGGTAAGTTGCAGCTAGGTGAATAGAGCACCGGCCCTGGAGTCAGGAGGGACCTAAGTTCAAATCCGACCTCAGACACTTAACACTTACTAGCCGTTTGACCTTCGGCAAGTCACTTAATCCCAATTGCCCTGCCTTCCCCCCTCCAAAAAGCAAAAAAAAAAAAAAAAAAAAAAAAAAAGAGAGAGAGAGAGAGAGACCCGAGTGCAAATTCTGCCTCCAGATACTTACTGCTTGCGTGACCCTGGGCATGTCACTCAGCTGCAGTTGACTCAGCTGTAAGGTAGGAGTAATAACGTCTGATGCCCAAGCTTTCGTTGAATGCTGGTAAAAAGCACAGTGCTTGGCACACAGCAGATGGTATTCAATAAAGGCTTATTCCCTTTCCTCTTCATCCTTGCCAATATTATTTCATTGGATAAATATACTATATTATACACTATATGTATATATATATAGTATATAGTATAACAGCGTTTTGACCTTGGCTGGTTGCTTGGTTGATGGATTGTTGTCCTTACTTCTCAAAGAGAGGTAAAATGACATCACTATGTTGGGGTCAAGGTAGCGTGTTTGACTGCGGCTGAGCAAACCCATATGAGCTCACGTGATGTCTTTGGACTAGAGTATAAATTGGATCTTAGTGAGCCAAAGTAGCACGAATTCATTAGCCTCACTCTCTCTGCCAGAGTCATCACAGTCCAGTGGCAAGACAAGAGTCAGCACACCTGGTGATGGACCAGGATGCAGTGGATGACCGTGGCATCTGAGATGTCTGACCAAGCTCTAAATGCTGCACAGAGCCTGCTTCGGCCAACTTCATGGCCATTGGAACAATGTGTTCTCACCTGTCCATTCTGCTGGTGGGGAGTCTGCACATGCTTGGGGTAGATACTCCCCTAACTCTCAGTTACCCTCAGCCTGGTTTGGTGGGGTGTGGTCACTGCACATGCTACACTTTCTTGGAGCCACAAGTGAGAGTTGGATGAATCAGGGGGACACCAAATGTGTATAAGCAGCCCCGAAAAGGGTTTGGCAGCCCTCACACCAGAGGCACTAGTCTTCCCTGAAAACATCTTACACCTCCTAAAGGAGCTAAATACTACTACTACTATTACTACTACTACCACTATTACTACTACTACTACCACCACTACTATCACTACTACTAATGATAATAATAACAACAATAATGCTAGTCTTTGTTGTTCAGTCATTCCATTTGTATCTGACTCTTCATGATCCCATTTGGAGTTTTCTTGGCAAAGATACCAAAGTGGTTTGACATTTTCTTTTCCAGCTCATTTTACAGATGAGGAAACTAAGGCAATTAGAGTTAAGTGATTGGTCCAGGATCACACAGTATCTGAGGCCAGATTTGAACTCAGAAAGATGAGTCTTCTTGACTCTCAGTCTGGCACTCAATCCATTGGGCCACCTAGCTGCCCTCTTTTTACAAATACTACCTCATTTTATACTCAGAACAATCCTGGGAGGTAGGCACTATGATTATCCCCATTTTACAGATAAGGAAACTAGGCAAATAGAAGCTAAGTGACTTGCCAAGGGTCATACAGGTACTAAGCTGAAGTTACACTTGAACTCAGGTCTTCAGGAAGTCTCCAAGCCCAGCATTCTATCCCTCTCTGAACTTCATATAGATCTAGGATAGGAATGGACCATTTTTCAGTTATTTTTCCATTGAGGAAAAAATTCAAGTCAGATACACTTTCCACTTCATTATTCTGCCTCAATAACTAACTAATGAATTAAAATAAGCCAGTTCCTCTCTGACCCTAATTTGATCTCCACTGCCCTTTGTACTTTCTTCAAGCTGAGGAGAAAAGAGTAATTAATCCTTAATAGTATAGACAGCTGCTGGTTATTTCCTCACAGAAAGTGCTAACAGGGACAAAGACCTGATTACATCTGGGGCTGGAGGAGATCAAGGTAGGACTTGGGGCTAGAGCCAGGGTCTATTCAAATGACAATGCCCAGCTTCTGGAGGAGCTGGAACACATCTGGGATATCTTGGTCCTTGGATTTTTGACTGACCCTCCAGAGCGCCTGCCCAAGTTTTCCTCTCGGCAATGAACGGCTGAACTGAACTTCCAGATCTTGGACCTATCTAATGATTCTTGCTCTCTGCTGTAAACAAGATTGGTGACGCTGGAGTAGTGGATGCAGCGGTCAGACTTAAAGTCAGGAAAACCTGAGCCTGAATTCTGATTTGGTCTCTTAGGAGCTGTTACTTAAAATTCCCTGAGCCTCAGACTCGTCATCTGTAAAATGAGGTGGTTGGATTTAGCATTCTCAATCATCCCTTCTGACAATAAATCTATGAAGCTCTAAGTGTCGCTGTCCTAGGACTGTTGCCTTGCTTCTGTTTCCTTAATCCCAAGCAAGTGATTTCCTTCCCACCCACTCTATGGATGTTCCAACTTTATCCCTGGCTGGTCCTGGGTAAGAGAATTCAAGATAACTGACTGTGCATTCAGGTGGAACCTCTTGCAAATTTAAAGAATTTAGCTCTTGGGCTATTTTTAAGTAAGTGCAGGATTTTATGGCTTTCTGGCAGTCCCTGATAACAATGTAAATATAATTTAGTAAATTCATAGCTTCTGTAAGTGGGGCAGAGGCTACCAGTTATAGCTACGTGACTCTCAGGTTGGCCTTGTAGGTCTCTTTAGCTTCCAGGATCTCTAAGCTGGACAAAGGTCTGCTTGGAGAGCAGCAACACTTATGAATGTTCCAAGTATGGTTTAGGGGCAGCTAGAGCGCTGGACTTGGAGTCAAAAGAACCGGAATTAAAACACCGACTCAAACATAAGCAAATTACAACTTCAATTTGCCTCAGTTTCCTCATCTGTACAAATGGGCATAATAGTGATACCTACCTCCCATGGTTATTATGAGGGTCAAATGAGATGATCTTTGTAAAGTGCTTTGCAAATCTTAAAGCATTATATAAATGCTAACTGTTTATTGTTGTTGTCCTTGGTTCTCGAAGAGGACCATGACATCAGGAAGATGATGCCATGACTCGCAAGTGAATTGGATTAAAGGGCTGTGCAAAGTCTCACTTTCTCTTCTGGAACCATCTGGGTTCAGTGGCCAGATATAGATTAGGATGACGGAGATGGTCCTGGCTGCTGCTGCTGCTGATGATGATGATGATGATTGGAAAGAATACTGGTTTTGGGCATTAGAAGACCTGAATTCAAATCCCAGCTCTTCAATTTACTACCTGTGTGACTTTGGGTGAGTAATTTGACCTCTTTGCATCTCAGTTTACTCATCTGTAAAGGGGCTGAACTAGATGATCCCTCTAAAGTCCCTTCAGGTTCAGAAAGCCCTCTTTCTAACACCATTGGGTTTTTTGTCTATTGCTCCAGAATTAATTATTCCTTGTCATTTCTGAAAGATATTCAAATACCCCACTAAAGGTAAAGATAAATCAACAAGTATTGATCAAGGGTCTCTCTGTGCCAGGCACTGTACTAAATGCTGGGGAGTACAAAGAAAGGCAAAAATAAAGTCCCTGCTGTCAGTCAGTTCGCAGTCTGTTGGGGGAGACCACATGCAAACTCCTAGGGTATAATCAAGACGTATACAAGATTGGAGGTAATCTCAGAGGCCCATTAGCATTAAGGGGGTTTGGGAAAAGCTTCTTACAGAAGGCAGATCTTTACCTGAGACTAGAAAGTAGCTGGGGAAGACCGAAGGCAGAGATAAGGACAGAGTTTTATGAGGGAGATGGAAAGCCTGGTGAAAGGAACAGCCAGGAGACAGTGTCACTAGATTGTGGAGTACCTGGAGGGGAGTGAGATGTAAAAAGTCTGGAAAGGTAGGAGGGGGGCAGGTCCTAAAGAACTTTAAAAGCTAAATATGAGCCTTAATACTTGATCTTGGAGGCACCAGGGAGCCACTGGAGGAAGTAAGAGTTAATCTGCTTCCAAATATCTTGGGTTACCACATTAGCTAGGGTCAACCTCTGATGAATAATTAAAACTCAAAAGTCAATATATAACATTGAATAGGCAGATAACTGTGATCCCTTATCAGAATTTAACTCTTCAAATTGACTCGGAGAAACTATTCTTGAAAAGAAATCAGGAAAGACTGGTTCTACTTTTTAATCAAGATTTAGAACTTTTGTACTTCTATACCGTTTGCTTTCTAATAAGGAGGCCAAAACATTTAAGGTAAACGTTCATTAATCAAACCCCACATGTATTCCATAGATCCATGTGCATATAACACGAGTTTTAGAGAAAGCAGAGAAATGTGGTCTCCCTACTACACATGTGTAACCTCTATGGAATTGCTTGCCTTCTCAATGGGGGGAGGGGGGAGGGAGGAAATTTGGAACTCAAAGTTTTAAAAACGAATGTTAAAAATTGTTTTTACATGTAACTGGGGGAAAACTAAAAGACTAAATACAGGCTTAGAGAAATAAAATAAAATGTGAGCTCTTTGAGGTCAAGGGCCATGTCTTTGCGTTTCTTGTGTCCCCAGAGCAGTGCTGGCATGGAATGAGCACTTAATAAAGGCTGCTTGATTGACCCACTGGGACTTTGTTATATGAATGAAATCACATGTCCAGTCCCCATCCCTATCATAAAGACTTTCATAAGACCATGAATTGAGTGATGTTTTTTGTTGTTCGGTGATTTTTCAGTCATGCCCAACCTTTCATGATCCCATTTGGGTTTTCTTGGTCGAAATACTGGAGTGGATTGCCATTTCCTGCTGAGGCAAACAAGGTTACATGACTTGCCCAAGGTCATCCAGCTAGTAAATGTCTGAGGTCAAATTTGAACTCAGGAAGATGAGCATTCCAGAATCTAGGCCTGGTACTCAATCCATTGCACCACCTACCTGCCCCTGTGAATTCAGTGATATTGCAAGTCAAATGATGTTTTTCATGAGCTTAAGTCTACAGCTGCATCCATCTGCTGCACCTCTGTGTATACCTAAAGAGAAAAGCCTATATAACCCAGCTGTGTTCTTTACCTGGTGACACCAAGGTTATCGTGGAGTTATATTTCAGAATGCCTCCCTCAGTAGCTATCAAAAACAGTTGGTGTCTTAGACATGAGTGGGGAAGAGATATTATCCCTATTGGGTGGTGGCAGCAAAGAGGGGCCATTTCACCCCCTACCAAGTACAAATGGAGCCCCACTGGGAAAGCAGAGACAAGGAGCACAGAATCCACCAGATTTCAGTTCCATAGTCAGCATCCTCCACACCAGCCCCAGAATTTGCATCATTTTTTATAGCAGCATGTTACTCAATTTGCACACTCTTCCTGCATGCTGACCACTGGGAAATCATGTGATGAGAGGGAGGAAGAGGGTCGGAGGACAAGTAGAGGCAGAAACAATCCTCCTCTGTCTCTTTAAAGCCAACAGCTTGGTCTCCATAACACCAAAGACAGGCAGTGAATACAAGCTAATGGAGAATTTAGGAAGTTCTACTCAAATGAGGGTACAAATAGTTTAATATGGATCCATGTCAGTTTCCTGGTGGATATGGGGGTGGGGGTGGATGGAGATTAGAGGATGGTGAGGATCATTTCCATTTTTACTTCCAAGCACATGGACAGTCCTAGTGAGATGCTGAGATTGGCCACAGCAGAGATTGGGAGAAAAGTGGCTCTGAGGAACCTGTCCTCTGGACCTCTCTGAGGGTGGCATGGAAAAAAAGAGTCGATGACATTGCTCAGCTGCCCACCCCCACCCCCCTTAGATTGTAAATTCCTTGAGGACAGGGACTGTCTTTTACCTTCCTTTGTATCCCCAGAGTTTAGCAGTACCTGGCAAATAGGAGGCATTTAATATATGCTTGTTGACTTGCTGACTCCATTCCATCTCATTTTCATTCATTTCTTTTTTTTATTTAAATAAAAATTTTTATTATAAATTTGACAGTGATCAATAAACCTGAACATTTCCTTATACAAAGGGTCAAAAAAGAAAGTTTCACATGCAACTATTGTTTCTAGCTTGTTGAGCTTAGTTTGGCTTTTTAAAGTACACATAAAATTAATCATGGTAGCGTCAATATGGCCCTTCTTGTCTATGTCCCCTTCCGAACTTTCTTCTCTTTCCTTCTGTGTAATTTTTAAATTGTTTCAATGACTTTGCATTCATTTAAGGCTTATTGAAAATAAGACTCAGGGTGTTTGTAAGTGGAAGCATTTGTTCTTCTGTGACCTGGACCCAAACTGCTGATGTATGTTGAATTTTTATCTTGTATTTACACATGTTGGTTTTCTGTACCTTCCGTACCCCAACATGATGGTGTGTCTTTGGCTACTCATCCTTCCTTTTTGACCTAGAGCTTCTATGGTGCAAGGCCCTGGGCCAGATCCCTTCTATTACTGTTCCTGTCCCTTTCTGTTACCTACAACATCTGGTATTCACCTCCAAGGCTCCACTAGGGGCAGCTATGTCTTAGTGGATAGAGTGCACAGTCTGGAGTCAGGAAGACTCATCTTCCTGAGTTCAAATCTGCTCTCAGGCACTTACCTGAACCTGGGCAAGTCACTTAACCCTGTTTGCTTCTGTTTCCTAATCTGTAAAATGAGCTGCAGAAGGAAATGGCAAACCCCTCCAGTATCTTTGCCAAGAAAACCCCCAAACGAGGTCATGAGGAGTCAGACAGGACTGAAACAACTGAACACCATCCCCACACACTCAATCTTTTAGAGCTAACTTCATAGTCTTCCTCACACACGGAGCTCAGAGAGGATTTTTGAAACAAGCATCTTGGGGCACAATTCAGGTAGAATGTTAAGGGGACCCCACCTCTGACCGCCAGCATCTCATGACCACTGATTGATATAGCCAAGCTGGAGAGAATAAAGAGAGGCTCTGAAGATTTTGTCAAGATTCATCTTCTAATGATCATCTGTCCCCGATCTCGTGACACAGGGTCATCATTGCCTAACTCTTCTGGCAATTTAGGTGGAAGATATAAGAGAGCCAGATGCCTAAGACTTTCTGAGACACTTAGAAGACACACGCTCGCGCGCACACACGCACACACGCGCACACACACACACACACACACACACTTAGCCAACTATTGAAAAACAACTCTCCATAAGAGGTCTTTTCCAGCCCTTCCCCAGCCACTCCCAGATGCTAATGTCTTCTGAAATTACCTTCCATCTACTTTGTATACATCCTGTATGTACTCAGTTATTTGCATGTTGTTGGCTCCTCCATTAGCATGGAAGCTGCTCAAGAGAAAGGCCTTCTTTTGCCTCTTTGTATCACAAGTACTTATATAAACCTGTTACGCCGTAAGTATTTAAGACAAACTTTAAAAAAAAATGTATTTTTAAAATTTTTTTGCAGGGCAGTTGGGGTTAAGTGATTTGACCAAGGTTACATGGCTAGTAAGTATTAAGTATCTGAGGCTGGATTTGAATTCAAGTCCTCCTGCCTCAAGGGCCAGTGCTCTATTTTCTGCTCCACCCAGCCACCCCTAAGACAAACTTTTTTATCTATAACTCTACCACACAGAGTTCTTCCCTGGCTCTCCTTCCAAGACACAACTCACAGGATCATGGACTTAGAATCAGAATTAGATTTAGAATTCTACTTTATATACAGAGAAAATGAGGATTCAAAAGGTTGTCACTTTCCCAAGATCACACAGGTAAGTGACAGGGGCAGGATTTGAACCCAGCTTCTCTCACTCTAAGCCCAGTCTTCTTTCCTCTGTATCCACTCAACAATTTCCCCATCTCAATCATCTACACTGAAATGAGCCATCCCCCACTTCCCACCCCCCCAAAGCTGGCCCAGGGGAAAAAATCTCTTCCTGCCAAATCCCTATTTTTTCTTGTCTAGGGCAATTTTCAGCTATTACCTGCCTACCCCGATTTAAAAACAACCATTTTCTTGGAAAATAATGGTGCCACCAGTAATGAGATCCAGCTAGCTATGACTAAGTTAGGGGATTATGGAAGGTGGAATCGGAGGCTAGACATAAAAACTCATACCTATAGGAAATAACAAATTAGATGAAATCTTTGCAGAGCTCAGATCATCTCTGTTGGCTCCATTTTGAACTTTTCCTGATTCCTAATAGTCACCTTCTCATCTTGGGATTTATAGGCTAGATTTCTTTCTCCAGGACATGCCTTAAAGGCAAATGACTCAGACTTTCACTGTTTGGCCAACAAAAGGGCCTAGGTCAAACCCCACACAGTCCTTGTTTGGGCTCCAATTGACTGGGAGTGAATGTAAACAGGAATTGTTTCTGTTTTATCCAGACACCCTGAGGGTCTTCCCCTCCCAGTTTGATTTTTTTTTTCCTGGACCAGGTTAAAGAAGCCATTCTTTTCCTCTTTTTTTTTTTTTTAACCTACCTTAATCACTGAATGGGCTTTGCCTCAGTCCAACTGAGACCTGCTAAAGAACTAAGTTTTAAAAGGCTATCTGGGGCCATCTCCAGTTGTCCTGACACGTTTATGGGCACTGGACCCAGATGGCTCCAGGGGAGGGAGTGAAGCTGGTGACTCTGCCCAGTGCTCCCTCACTTAAATCCAATTCACTTGTCATGGCATCACCTCCATAATGTCATGGTTTCTTTTGAGAAGAGTGGACAAACAGCAACAACCGCTTCTCATCCAAATTACCTTGCATTTTCTATTTAATTTGTATATATTTTCTGTTTACTTATATGTATAGATGATGTTCCCTCCTCTCCCTCCTCCATAGAATGTAAGCTCCTAAGGGCATGGGGCTAATTCATTTTGTCTCTGTATCCCCAGATACTGGATCAAATGAGATTGTATATGTAAAGGACTATGTGCGAACCTTCATGTGAAGGCTACATAGATATGAGCTATTCTGAAACTTCTGCCTTTGACCCATACTATCTGTGCAACCACAAGCAAGTCAGTGGCTCTTAACACGAAGTCTAAGGAAGGTGCTGACCTGCATTGCTAGAAGGAGTTTCCTTACCAGGGAGTTCTGTATGGTGCCTGACACATAGCAGGAGCTTAATAAATAGTTATTGACTGAATGGCTATACCTGTGAAATACATACATAGGAGACGCTTAATAAAGAGTTTTTGGCTGATTATAGAGTGAAATTACAGACTTAGTCCCTATCTCTGTCTTGTTAAACTGTCTAAATGTTTATGGAGGCAGCCCTGGAATCAGTAAGACCAGGATTTCGAGCCCCACCTTTTAAACAGATTGACCTCAGGTGACTTCTCCTCCACACCAATTACACCTGGGCTAATCCGGAGAGCAGTTAATTTTGTCTTCTTTGGTAGGAGTTTCCTCACTGGGAGTGAAACCATAAGTTTGACACAACAAAATAAATGCTTATCAAATGAATGCATGACCTCCAGAGCAGATTAATTTTTGCTCTCATTTTAATCTGGGTATTGTTTCCTGAGAGGCAGCTTGTATAGTGGAAAGAACATGGGCTCTGGGGGTCAGGACTTCAGTTTTGAATACTGCTCCTGATGCTATGTGACCTTAGGTGAGCCATGTTACTTTCCTAGGGCTTAGTCTGATTCAGTGGATAGAGCCCTGAATCTGGAATCAGGTAGACCTGAGTTCAAATCCAATTTCAGGCACTTACTTGGTTGTGTGACCCATAACCTCTGTCTTCCAGAGTTTTCTCACCAGTAAAGTGGACATAAAACTTATATCAGATGATTATTTTGTTAATCAAATAAGATATTTATAAAGTGTTTAGCCCATAGTAAGCACTTTAAAAATGTATGCCTTTCTCTAACCCTTCTCTATATAGAGAGGTTGATCTACATGCCTTCCGACATTCCTTCTTGCTCTCCCAACATGATCCTCTGATGATGCTTCCCCCAGGAACAATGCCTTCTACCTCTGGTCCACTCCACTCTGCACTCACAATCCCCTCACCAACAGCTCCAACTATCTATAAGAGTTAAATGTTTAAGAACAGTGGTTACGTGCAGAAGCCTGCTCATGGCTATGTGACAGAATTCAAGTAAGACAAAAGGTTTAAGATCCCTGTGGCCAAGGCTTAATACCTCTAATTTAGCTCTGCAGTCTGATGGGGAAACCTAACTTCAGCCCTGTCTGAACCCCTGGTTCCAATGGCTTCTTAAGGTACCCATGGGAGACTCTTAGTTTTCATCTATGAAGACTTTTCTCAGCAGCCTCAGACAATCTGGCTGTTCCCCTACCACATCTAACAGCTATAGAAAAAGTTAATTGCCTTGGGCTTAGACATTGCTCTCCAAGGTGCCAGACTGTGCCCCAATTGAAAACACAACTGTTGAGACCAGGACAGCTTCCTGGTATGGGGGGGCACACTTAGCTGCAAGCCCAGCCTGCTGTCTCCCTGCAGAGATCCGGCATCTTAGTGAACACCAGAAATTTTCCATCTGTGCCAATGAATCTGCCCAAGTGCACTGCCCGATTAGAACTATTTGTGAACCCCTTAGCCTCAGCAGCTCTGTTCTAAGCACAAATCAAAGAAATATTTCTGGCCTCCTGACTGATAAAGCAGAGGCCCCCAGTACCGAGTCCTACCTCACAGGTGACTGCCCAATGCACACTAGCTTTAAGAGTTTCTTAAAGGAATCCAGTATATTTTTTTGTACTTTAATACTTTTTTGTGTGTGTTTTTTGTTTTGCTTTTTGGAGGGCAGTTGGGGTTAAGTGACTTGCCCAAGGTCACACAGCTAGTTTTTTGTGTTAAGTGTCTTTGGTCATATTTGAACTCGGGTTCTCCTGACTCCAGGGCCAGTGCTCTATTCACTGCACCACCTAGCCGCCCCAACTTTAATAGCTTTTTAAAAATTATTTTGAAGTTTACAAATACCAGTGAACTTGAACATGTCCATATCAAAGACTAGAAAAAGAGGATTGTATATGAAAGTGTTCATCTCTATTATTTATAACTTGTTTTGAGATATATATGTTATATGTGTATTAAATATGTAATTATATGTAATAAAATCAACAATTTCAAAGCTGTCCTGTTTGACTATCTCCTAGGACCATTTTGTTAATTTAATTTTTTTAGATATCATTCCTTCCTATTCAACTGATCCTGTGCCCTCTGTCTATGTATACACATATACACACACACTCACATATGTATTTATACACACATAATACTCCTATACATACATATATATGTATATATACATATATATGTATGCATATATATTCCCCCTTCAACCATCCTCATACTGAGAAATGTCTCATGAGTTACAATTATTGTTTTTCCATGTAGGAATGTAAATAATTCAACTTTAATAAGTTCCTCATGATTTCTTTTTCCTGTTTACCTTCTCATGCTTCTATTGCTTCTTGTATTTGAAAGTCAAATTTTCTGTTCAGCTCTGAAAGTCCTCTTGACTTGAATACTTGAAAGTCCTCTATTTCATTGAATAGCCATATTTTCCCCTGGAGGATTATGCTCAGTTTTGCTGGGTAGGTGATTCTTGATTTTAATCCTAGCTCCTTTGACCTCCAGAATATCATATTCCAAGTCCTTTGATCCCTCAGTGTAGAAGCTGCTAGATCTTGCGTTATCCTGATTATGTTTCCACAATACTCCAATTATTTCTTCCTGACAGCTTGTAATATTTTCTCCTCAACCTGGAAACTCTAGAATTTGGCTATAATATTCCTAGGAGTTTTCTTTTTGGGAACTTTTTCAAGAGGCAATCTGAATTCTTTCAATTTCTATTTTGCCCTCTGGTTCTAGAATATCAGGGCAATTTTCCTTGAGAATTTCTTGAAGGATGATTTCTAGGTTCTTTTTTTTTTTATCATGAATTTCAGGCAGTCCAATAATTTTTAAATTATCTCTCCTGGATCTATTTTCCAGGTCAGTGGTTTTTCACATTGCCTTCTATTTTTTTTTCATTTGTTTGGATCTGTTTTATAGTATCTTGATTTCTCATAAAGTCATTAGCTTCCAGTTGCTCTAATCTAATTTTGAAGGAATTATTCTCTTCAGTAAGTTTTTGAAATTCCTTTTCTATCTCGGCAATTTGGCTTTTTAAGGCATTCTCCTCATTGGTTTCTCCACCTGGCATTGGTGAACCAGTTATTAGAGGAACTGACTGATCTTATCTAAGATAAACACCTGGAATCATTGGAAAATGTTTTATCTGCCGAGTACCCAAAGGAATACTAGAGATAATAAATGTTCTAGTCCAGTCCCCAAACTTTAAAGGTAAAGAAACTGAGATCCCCAGAGATTAAGTGATATACCCAAGGTCAGGCAGGTGGTAATTAGCAGAACAGATATCTGAACTCAACCCTAGTGCTCTTTCACCCTGCCTCTCTCAATGTGAGGCCACCTCAACTCCACTATCATTATGAGATGGATCTGGCTGATCCCCCAATCCCAAAGTCCTCTCTTCCAGCTATTGCCCAGTCTTGAAAAGTTCAGGAGAACCTGAACCAGACTGGTAGCAACCTAATAGGACTGTGTTTTTCTTCTACTCATTCCTCTATCAGCAGACCAGGGTAATGCTCAGAAGATCTCTCCAAACTTATGTCTAAAAGGGTGACAGGTGAGAAAAAGAGAGGAGGGCTCCCCTGTGATGAGCCTTCTTTAAAGTCAAACTTCTCTCTTCTACCCTGAGACCTGGAGTTTGAATCTAGTGATAACCACCTACTATTTGGCCCTAAGTAAATCACTTAATCTATGTCTACTTCAGTTTTCTAATCTGTAAAATGAGAATAATAATAACACCTGCTTCTGAGGGCTGTTATGAGGATTATACATAACAAGAGCTATATTAGTGATTATCATCATTATTATTAATTATTGCTAACCTGAGGGAAAAGCTTATTTAAACCTATGAGGAAGATGAGTAAAAGACAGTATTTCAGGCCAGCCAGGGACAAGTCAAGTATCAAGTAGTGTCTTCAGCGTTGTGTGAAATTCTTGGCATTTTTCCAGTGGGTTATGAAGTCAGCCTGGAAAACAGAAAGACAGGGGTTCAAATTCTGCCACAAACACATACTTGCTGTACCCTGGGCAAGACATTTATCTTGTCTCAACAGTACTCTAAGACTATAAGGTGCAAAAAAGATGCCAGCTTGAATTGGTAGAGAGTTTCCTTATTCAGAAGGTCTTTACACAAATCCAGTTTCTATTCCTTTCCTTTATAAACTCTGCTAGGAACTTTTACAACCTTTTGGACCAAAGGGTAGGACTATATTTATGGTAGAAGAAGCATCTACTACAGTCCCTACCAAGTAGGCAGGGCTAGTTTGATACAGACCCTGCCATGTAGGATTAAGTAGGGGTTTTCTTCATCACTAAAAAGCAGGAAATGTGTTCCCAAGAATTGATTGATCTAGGGGCACTAGGGCTTTCATAATTGATGTGGCTTCCTAGTAGCCTATGGCATGAAAAAGTCAGCCCATGAAGGAAGACTTAATGACCCTCAGATTTAACAGCTGTCTGACTGTCATGCAAGTCATCACAGTCAGTTGAACCAACACATTCTTCCAACCAGATGGTTGCTGTATGGAGACAAGGGGAGCTCCATTTATCTGAAGGAGTATCATATCCTCACTGAGAGTCCTTTCTATGCTCTTTGTGAAATAAACTTGTTTTGGTTAAATGTTAGATGGTCTATCAGTGTCTTGTTTCATTCCAATTTCAGGTCTGGTCCACAAATGATCATCATTCCACAATATTTTGATTTAAAAACCATTTTTTGGCATCTTTTCTCAATCTTCATTCTCCTTGACCTCTCTCTAGACTTTGACCCTGTTCGTCACTCTTCTGTTCCTTGATACTTCTTTTCACTCCAGGTTTTGGGGCCACCCCTCTGTGCTGGATTTCCTCCTACATATCCAATTGCTCCTTATCTGTCTCCTTGGTTGCAGCCTCTTCCAGATCATGTCCTCTGACCAAGAGTTCTGTCCTGGGTCCTCTTCTCTTCTCCCTCTGTACTATTTCAGAAGCTTCCATGAATTTAATTACCAATTCTATGCTGACGATTCTCAAATCTTCTTGTGCTGCCCAAATTCTCTGCTGACTTCCAGGCTCACATCTCCAACTATCTTTCAGACATCTTGAATTGGATGTCCAGTAGACATCCTAAACCCATTTCCCCTCCTACATTCCCTGTTACTACAAAGAGCAATGCCAGCTCTCCCGTCCCTCAGGCTCACAACCTAGGAGTCGTTCCTGGACTGCTCACTATCTCTCATCCCATATATCCAGGCTGTTGCCAAAGCCTATCAATTTCACCTCTATAACATGTCTCAAATATACCGCCTTCTCTCTTACGCTGCCACTAATCTGGGCAGATCCTCATCACATCATGCCTAGATTATTGCAATAGCCTGCTGGTGAGTCTGACTGCCTCAAGTGCTTCCCCATTCCAATCCATCTTCATTCAGCCTCTAAAGTGATTTTCCTAAAAAGGAGGTTTGATCATGTCACACACACACACACACACACACACACACACACACACACACACTTACTCTACTCTTCAGTGACTCCCTATTGCCTCCAGGATCAAATACAAAATATTGTTTGGCATTCAAAAACCTTCAAAGCCTATTCCCCTCCTAACTTTCCAGTATTCTTATACCTCACTTCTCAATACATGCTTTTTGATCCAGTAACACTGGCTTCCTGGCTGTTCCAAAAACGAGAAACTCCATCTCTTGGCTCCCAGCATTCTTTCTAGCTATCCCCCTATTAGGAATTCTCTTCCTCCTCTGCTCTACCAAACCTCCCTGATTTCTTTTAAGTCCCAACTAAAATCTCATCTTCTACAAGAAGCCTTCCCCAACTCTTCTTAATTCTAGCGCCTTCTCTCTGTGAGTTATTTCCTTTTTGTTTATTTATTAATTAGTTGTTTGACCTAAACCAGACTGATCCATTTACTAGAGGAAAAAATTACTATTTGAACAGAAGCTGGACTTCCCAGAGCATGTGACAGGTTAATATGGAGGATACATGGTCCCATGAAAGGTAAAGGAGATTTCATAATGTGGGACACTTAGTACTGGAGATTTGAAGGCTACCAGGGTCAGTGTATTCACATGTTCTTTGGCCCTGACCACATCTCTAGTACACAGGAAAGAACTCTGACTCTGTAATCTGAGGTGAGGACTTCAAATTCCTCCTCTAATGTTTACTACCTATATAACTTTGAGCAAATCACTTAACCACCCTAGGCCTCAAAATGTCCTTATCTGGAGAATGAGTAGGTTGGACTTAATGGCTTTTGAGGTCCCTTATAGCTCTATAGATCCTTAGATCCTTTGGTCTTTCTGGGCTTACTCAGGCACACAAGGACTTTTTAACGAACTTCAAGCTGAAATGATTATTCATATGATCCCCCATCAAAAATTATTCACACCCCTGGAAGTCATTGAGGGATAAAGATAGACACCAATGTTTCCTTCCAACCTGCCCTTAAATTAAGCTAGCAACAGATGCAGTTGGAACTTTTGTTTTGTTTTTAAATTTAGAAATATATTCTGTTTAATCTACAAGCTTTATATAGTTTTGTTTAAAAAAAATCTTTAAAAAAAACATGATGATATCCAAAATTGAGACCCTTCCACTTTTCAGAAATAAGAGCTCTGAAAGTTCAGTCTACCAACTAACTGGAAAGGCCCTAGCAAGACAAGAATTATGAATGGGGCAATGATGTCGATTAGCTTGTTTCTAGCTGTTTCGATTTTAAATTGTTTCAATCCCTAAAACAAAGAAAGCAGTTTGATACAACTAATATCAATAGAAGAAATACATACGAAAGGCGATACCTTTTTAAAGGCATTGAGAGATTGATCTTCATGATCTATGGGAGGGAAAGATGCATGGAAAAATAATATCTGATTATTACCCCAAAAAGAATTTACTCGTCTCCCCCACCCCAAGTCTTCTATTCTCCAGGCTAAACATCCACAGTGTTGTTTACACCTCTTATAGGCAGTTCTCTTTAAAGCTAGAGCAAAGGGCTTCTCCTTTGATCCAATCAGGTTTGACTAAGCTCTTTCCAGTCAAGTCCCCAATCTAATTTAAATAATAGCCAAATAAAAACCTTAATCTTTTTCATGTGAATTTTTTTAAAGCAAGACCCCAATCAATAAATATGTATAGAATTTACTTTAAGGTAAAGGCAAAACTTTTTATTTATCTGCATCTAATTTCAGTTATTTTAGCCCATCCCTCCAGTCTATTGGGATCTTTTAAAATCTTGGTTTTAAGGGCGGCCAGGTGGCACAGTGAGTAAGAGTGCTAGCCCTGGCGTTGGGAGACCCGGGATTGGTTCCGGCTTCAGATACTTGGCACCCACATAAAATAACTGGCCGTGTAACCTTGAGCAAGTTACTTAACCCCAATTGCTTTTTTAAAAAATATCTTGGCTTTATTTCAGATTTATTAGTTATCCTTCCCAAGGGTGGATCATCTGTCAATTTGACAACCCATCCACATTTTCCCCGCAGTCATTAATAAAAATCTCAAACAATACAAGGCTAAGGAC
The DNA here is from genome assembly GCF_028583685.1 of Petaurus breviceps papuanus. Lineage (NCBI taxonomy): Eukaryota > Metazoa > Chordata > Mammalia > Diprotodontia > Petauridae > Petaurus > Petaurus breviceps. The sequence continues at coordinate 39,405,332 of NW_027185798.1, read as the reverse complement.
AGAATCTTGCTGCATAGGACAAAATATTTTCCTCCAGGGTAACATTAATCCATTAATTAACATTCCTTTGGTATTCAGAGAGCATATTCAGAGAGCTGTGAATATGCCATTCTAAAATATCATCCATCCTCTATTTTGTCCACAAAGATATCGTAAATTATTTTTCAAAAGTTCTACTGAAATTCAGCTATAATATATCTATAACTTTTCTTGATCTACCAGACTAACCAAAAAATGAATGTGCTTTAATTGATATGACTTGTTCTTAATGAACTCAGTGGGGTTCCTAATGATCACCATTTTCTTTCTAGGGCAAGTCACTTATTTAATAACATGTTCTAGACTTGTTCTAGGTATCAATGCCAAATTTACATTGTTATAGTTTGCAGAATCTATTTTTCTGGTTTTTTTTTTTTCAAAAATTGTCTTCATTGCTTTTTCTCTATACCTTCCCACCTCCCCAATCCAGTCATACACTAGATTTCATTTATTCCTCCTCAGTAATGTTTTCTTTTAGTAGTTTCCCACTACTATTCCTCCTCTGCTTTTTTAAAAAGTAATGTAACAGACTCCTATAAGCCACTGATAAGCATAACCTGTGTGAACTTAGGACAAGTAAAAACATCCTGCACCTTAGTTTCCTTTTCTGTAAAATGAAGGGGTTGTTTAAAAAAAAAGGCCTCCAAAGTCTCTTTCAACTCTAATTCTGTGATCCTACGGTATTTAGAGATGGGTGAGAATTTAGAGATCCAGGTCCCTCATTTTGTAAATGAGCAAACAGGCCCAAATAAATAACTTACCCAAGGTATTAAATAGGAGAGTCAGAATTTATACCCAGAGCCCCTGACTCCAAGTCCAATATTCTTTATATTAACAATGGAATGATGCACTGACCCAGACTTCTCTCCTTATGTACCTCTTGGGATTTCTAAGTTCAAGGGATCCACCACTTGAGGGAGAGAAATTGTTCTAATCTTGGAGTGAGAAGACATTAGTTTGAATTCTATCTGTAAACTGGAGATGATACTCACATCACCCCCTCACACATTTGTTCCTGAGAAAAGCACCTTTTAAACTTTTAAGTATTATAGAAACATGGGTGACTGCTGTCAGGGTCTTTTCCCTCTTTCCCATCAAGGCTGCCAATGATGGTCACCGGTAAAATAATAATATATATGAAGAGGCCACGATGTGGTTATTTTTTTTTTCCCCTACCGACCTCTCACTACCAGCCAAGGATGGCCATAGTAGGAACAAATCAGTTCTCCATCTGTTGAAAGCATAGAGGTATGTTGAATTCTGTGGAAACACAGTCTCTTCGGCATATCCCCCACTCACCCCAAGAGTGGATCCTTTTTCCCCCTCAGAACTCGTGGCTCAAATATCTCTTAGGCAGCCCCAAAAGTGTCAGGGAGGAGACAAAGAAAAACCTTTCCTCTGCTTTTTGATTTATTCTTTTAGTTTTCACCTTGTTAAAGCCCTTGGGCATCTGGGGTCAGATTTTCCTCCTTTTGTATTTTTATTGAATTGTTTATCTTCTTATTAAAAGTTGTTAAATAAAGAACGAAAAAATTTTTAATCTATTCTGTGTTCCAGGCATATAAAATCTTAAATAATTGAATAGGTTGGAGATAAAGTAAAGCAGGCTGCCTGAATTCGTTGTATTTGCTTTCTTATCCTAAATTTGCAGGTAGAAGTTAGATTATGATCATGATGACAACAATAAAGATATTATTATATCATTATAATAATTCACAGTGGGATTCAACCAACCCTAAGTCCTCCTACAAAATGCAATACTTATTCTGCCTCCCCAATTCAAGAAATAGGAGCATTTTCATTAAATGGAGAAAGTTCTGAATTAGCACTTGCAGATTAAGATACCTGGATTAAGATTGGGAGGAGAGAAAGTGAGTTCTTTAGCTGGAGTGGAACAAAGGTTCCCAGGTAAACAAAACCTGATTATACCTTCCCCGGGGATTTCCCCACCCTAAGGGATTTAGTCCTCTCTCCCCATTCCAAGAACTAAAGATAAATAGGCGAGATTTCAGGTCCTTTGTTTAGGTCGTTTGATCTTTTTATTCAGAGTTAGGCTCCCCTGTATCTGTTCAAAGTCAAAAGCCATGCCCCTAGGTCCAGAGAGTCCTTAACCTTTTTTTGTGTGTGATAGATTCTCATGGCCATCTTATGAAGCCTATGGACCTCTTCTCAGAAAAAATGTTTTTAAATGTATAAAGTAAAATACAGACGATTGCAAAGGAAAGCAATAATATTGAAATACGATTATCAAAAACAATTAAAAAACAAAACAACCTCATGGACCTCAGGTTAAGAACTCCTTAAGTCTAGCAGAAGGGTATGGACCTGAGCCAAGAAAGAAAATAGTTAATTGATAATTATTATTAATAATAACACATCTATGTAGCATTACAAAGCACTTTCCCCAAATTACCACGTATTGGTACATATAGAAATGTATGTATATATTATATAATGTGTGTGTGTTCCCCACATAAGTTTAGAGAAGTACATTGGGCATTGGGTAGTTACACAATGAGTTAGTTCTAGAGGCCAGATTGCTGCCCATGTTTCTTGCCAGTGTAAGGAAGGCTGGGGGGGGGAGGGAGAACTGACTAATGATAAAGTGGAATGGACCCCCCCACACGCACCTCCTCCCCTTTCAAACTGTGTGCAGATATTCTCTTACTGCTTCCTGCCCCCTTCCCCACTTTACACTCAAGTCTGGTCCTCTTTTCAATTCACCAAATTCAGGTACCCATCACATGTGTTTCCAAAGAGAAGATGAAAAAGACATGCACAGGTATCTCTTGTCTTTTTCTACTATTCTGCTCTATGTGTTTACCTAAGGAGGGCCCAGCTGGGCCTATCTTGGGAAGACTAGCTCAACTATATGCTATCTATTGTAGACAATCATGGCCTGTCTTTTCTTTGCCAAAAGTGATCCGAGGCTATAGAAAAATCAGCAACAGCCATAGTAGAAAATACTGTTAAATCAAACCAATCCAATTTGTGCCTGAAAAAGGGTCCTCTCTTTAACATACAGCCATGAAGTCTTTGCTTAACAACATCAAATAAAAGGAATTCTACCTTCTAAGGCAGCCCATTCCCCTTTGGAAAGTTCTCATTATGAGAGAGCCTTTTTTCCTTGTATCAAGCCTAAATTTTCCTCTTGCCTATTTTTAGCCATGACTCCTAGTTCTGTGCTGAACAAGTCTAATTAAGCTTATTCTCAGGTTCATGGGTCTAAAACCAGAAGAGACACTCATTTTATAGATAAGGAATCTGAGCCCAGGGAGGTTAAGTGATTTGCCTAAATTCCCACAGAGAACATTTTCTAGTCTTTAAATGCCAATGGCAATCCCCTTCCAACTGCATTCATTGCAAAAATCAGGGAATATGAGACAAAGGGGCAGGGATGAAGTTTGATTGGTAGAACAGAACTCAGGTCATAGGGAGGAGTGTCCTCAACAGATTCTACTAAACAATCTCCATGGACCTGGTCCCAAGTCGTGCTATTACTTCTTTACTTCCCTCCATTATAGTCATGAAGATTCCAGGTTTGTTTAAGTCCCAGAGGCTTGGTGCCCTCATTTTCTTTGTCTTGGTGGAAGCAGAGACTTGGTAAAATAAGAGACACTTTGAGAAGCTTCACTATAGTCTTTGCCTTGAACTATGATATCTGTTATCAAATCTATTTAAGTGGCAACTGACCATCACTGGGTTAAGTACTTGGACCTTGCTTTGGGAACGGTAAAGAAATGTACAGGAAGGACACTAGCTTCAAGCAGCTTGTAATCTGGCTAAGAAACAAAACCACAAAGAATCCTTGGAATAGGAAGAGACCTTAACAATCACACAAGTTCCTGACACATGCAGAAATTCCTTCTACAACGTCCCTGATAGAGCTCATTGCATCACGAGGCAATCCCATACCATTTCTGAACAACTGAAATTGTTAACAACTTCTTCCCTTATATGGGAACAAAATCTCCTTTGGAACTCTTGCTCAATTGGTTTTGGTTCTCTCTAAAACAGGACTGAACTCAATTTTAGAATTTTATTAAATGTTGACTATGTTTTAGGCACTGGGAATACAAAGTCTTAACGCAAAACAAAATCAACCAAGTCTCTGACCTCAAGCAGTTTACATTCTACTGGGAAGAAGAAATTTAATAATAATAAAAAAATTTAATCCCATTGCTATTAAGCAACCTTTCTAATATTTGAAGACAACTCTCTTGCCCCTCAACCCCACCCCAAGTCATCTTTTTCATAAGATAAAATTCACAGTTTAATCAACTGAGCCTCATATAGCAAGGTCATCCTTCTGATTTATCAAAATTCCTCTGGTGAGCAGAGACAACCTCAATACTCCTGATGTGATCTGATCAATATGGACTAGGGTGGATCAGTCTATCTTGCCCCATAAATTCACTGCAGGAATGTGATTCTAGCATGACAAAAACCCCATGTATTTCCCTGTATGAACTGCTACTTATTCATATTTATTCCATTCTATACTTGAACAATTATTTGATTCTAAGTGGAGTTGTTTCACAATTTCGCATTGATCATTCTAAAGTTTATATTTTGATGTTGTTGTTTTTCAGTCATATCCAATTCTCCGTGACCCCATTTGGGGTTTTCTTGGTAGAGATACTATAGTAATTTGCCATTTCCTTCTCTGGTTCATTTTACAGGTGAGGAAACTGAGGCAAAGAGGTGTAAGTGACTGGTTCAGCTAGTAAATGTCTGAGGTCAGATTTGAACTCAGGAAGATGGATCTTCTTCACTCCAGACCTGGCACTCTATCCACTGAGCCACCTAGCTGCCCTGCATTTTAATTTACAATTTAAATCCTAAATCTCATAACTGGCTCATTATTCCAGCATGTCAATGTCTTTTATCCAGATTTTGTCATCAAATGTGTTAACTATGCCTTCCAACTTCATGTCATAGGTTGATCAGATAAGCATGCAATCTGTATCTTTAACCAAGTCACTGATCAAACTGTGAATAAGACAAACCCCAGGACAGAGTCCTGCTTCATAGAACTAGAGACCTCCCCCCCCACCCCCGCCCCAGGCTACAAGAGAATCCTAGACTGAATCCCATTCAACAATCAGCACTCTTTGCAGACAGCTCAAACTTCTCACTGTATCATGTAGTTCGTGCTCCCCCCGCCCCCTACCCCAGGTCACAACAATATTCAAGAATGCTAACTGGCTAAATTGGGAGGTTATGTGGCATGGAGAGCAAGGAGAGCTTCCAAAACATCAATGTTAGCTGGATTATATTTAGAGATATTATATGAGATGTTGAATGTGTAGCATAGTAGGAAGCAAGTAGGTGGTCACCAGCTAATGCTGAGTAAGCAATGGAGAATACCTGAGTTTGATTCCTGCCTCAGATATTCAGCCACTGTGTGACCCAGAGTTTATCCTCATTAAGACATTTTTCTCATCAGTTAAATGTGAATAATGCTAATATCTACCTCATAGGGCTATTGTGAAGATCAAATGAAATGGCAAATGTAAAGTGCTTTGCAAACTTTTGAGTGTTGTATAAATGTTAGTTATTATTATTCTGTATATTTCATCTGTATTGGGGCCATCATCAGCCATCTTTGACTTTTGTCTTGCCACTGCACTCCAGTGATTTTGGAGGAGAGAGTGAGGTTGATGACTTTGCACAAGTCTGCCTCACTTCAATCCAATTCACTCGAAAGTCAAGACATCACCTGTGATGTCATTGGTCCTCTTGGAGAAGAAAGGATGAACAACATCTGTAGAATTCCATACTTAAATGGACAGCATCAAGTAATATATGTGTTAACTTCCTGACAATGGCACCCTTTACATGTTTACATCTCAATATTCAAAGTGGTCCAAAAATGGAATAAGTCCCTCCAAATGCAGGGGTTTCTCTTTACAGGGAGGACTTCAAGTGGAGATTCATTTGCCAGACACAGTTGTAAAGGTGATTTCTGACCAAGTGCCTGGCCTTAGAGGTCTCTCCTAACTCTGAGATTCAGTATTTTTTGGTAAAGTTTAAAGGGTAGAAAAGGAATATCAATATGTGCATCACGATCATACCCCTCCTGGCTCCACTCGTCACTCTCTGAACTTCACCTCCTAACCAAAAAGAAATCTTATCACTGGACATAGTTCTGCCCTGTAGCTCTCCTGATTGCTGAGTCTCTGGTCCAGACCACCATTCCAAATGAGGCCTCTTTATTCTCTGCTTCATTCCTCACTCTTTGGGCTTCTCTGCTTTCCTGCCAATATCTTCCATCCCTAATGTATTTTCTTTCTCCATTAGACTGGAAGCATCTTAATGAGCTTTTACTAGACTGTCTTTTTTTGCTTGGGTTTATGTCCCCAGCACTTAGTACAGTGCCTGGAACATAGAAAGCCCTTAATAAGCTCTGTCCACTTTATCTATCTATCTATCTATCTATCTATCTATCTATCTATCTATCTATCTATCTATCTATCTATC
>NW_027185798.1:39377430-39398800 GCF_028583685.1 Petaurus breviceps papuanus | reverse complement strand
ATCTATCTATCTATCTATCTATCTATCTATCTATCTATCTATCTATCCATTGACATATATGGGGAGATTTACTCTATGAAACTCCTCTCCAGTGAAAAAATGGAGATTACTCTGAGTTCTTGAAAGCTTTGTTGATGGAATACAAGCTTTGTCAGATCCTATCAAAACAGAAAATGATTTTGATACAAGCCTGTTTCCACTTAGTGATATTTTTAACTCCACATGCTAGTGGTCACACAATGAGGAGATTTCTGTGTGAAAGGAGACTCACTGTTCAAATCACAGATCTTTGTAAGTATGGGAATAAGCAATCGGCACATATAGAAGAAAGATACTAAGATCACTTAATAGGAGAGTGAAATGGGCTGTGTATATTAAAGAGTGTCATGATATGCATAAAAAGAGCTGAAGTATTTCAAAATGAAATGTGTAAAAAGAAAGCGGAAATGAGATGTGCGTGTTTCAAGACTCACAATAACATGCTTAAATGGGTGGTGTAATGAGAAATGGAAGACTGTAAAAAGAGAAGCATGTTTAAAGGTTGTAGTGAGTTAGATAAATCAAAGTAATGAGATGTGTGTTTAAGAAGGTAATGAGCTGTGAAATAGAAGGTGTAAGAAAATGTGCATATTTAAAACATATAATGAGATCTGTATATGAAAGAGAAGTAATGAGATGCCCCAGGTTAAGGAATATAATAATGATTTGAATAAAGGAAAGGTATAATACGATTCATAAGGAGTCATCAAGCAACCATAATATGGGAATGCTAATTTCACGCTGTTTTTATAACTTTGAAAAAACTGAAATATATTCAGGTTTGGGGGGGTTTCTTTCCTTTTTTTTTTTTTTCTTACTGGACCTGCTATTACAATGTTCCTTAGGAACTCCCAGTGAGGAAACTCCCTTTACCAATGTAGGTCCTTACAGTTTTAAAGGGTTGTCTGAGAACACTGAAACATTAAATGCCTTGTCTCAAGAGTCTAGAATTGAAGCCAGGTTTTCCTGAATCCATGGCTAGCTCTCTATCCATTTTACCCCATTTCTTCTCAAATACTCATAATTAAAACCCATATATTATTCTGTTTCCAAGTATTGTCATTTCTAAGTTCACAATTTCTCTCCCACCTTTCCCTTGATTTCCAAGTCATCTCCATTTACACAGCCATTACCCTAGTACAGCTTCCCCACCCTTGTGCCTAGTGCAAACCTCACACCCAGAACACTGCAATAGCTTTCTAGTTAACCTCCTTGACTCAAGTTTCTCCCCTGTGCCAATCCATCATCTACTCAGCAATAAAGGGATTTTTCCAAGGCACAGCTCTGACCATGTCACTTCCTACTTAATGGGCTCTAGGGTCAAATGTAAAGCCCTCTGTTTGACTTTTAAACTTCCAAATAACCTACCTCCTTCCTTCCTTTCCAATCTTCTTATGGCTCATTCTCCTCTATGCATCCTCCATTCCTTCAATTCTGGACAACTTGCAGTTTCTCAAACTCAACACTCAGATCTTTTGGGGATTTGTTCTGTGAAGTTTGGACTCAGTCAAAGGCCTGAACTTAAGGCCTTAGAGAGCCACATGTGGCCTGGAGGATGCAAGTTCCCCACCCCAATCTAGAGGATGCCAAGGGGCTTCCAATTCATGCAATGTGAAGATAGGCTAAAGAAACTAAAGGTTATTTAGGCTGCAGAAGAGGAATTAGTTGGGCATGATAGCTATCTTTGTATACTTGAAAGGCTCTTAAATGGATGAGAGATTAGGCTTTGTGCTTGCCTCCAAGGCTGAATTAGGACTAATAGGTAGAGGTTACAGAGAAACAGAGGTCAGATCATTTTTTTGTTGGGTATGTTAGGGTGGAGATTCCTTCTGTGTCCCGGTTAGACTAGATGGCTGCTAAGTTTACTTCCACCTGAAATTCTATTATTCTGGTCAGTACTGAGAACCATCCCCTGGGGCAGGAACAGGTAAAAGGTAAATGTTGGAGTCTCCTAATACTAAGAGCTCAGTTTCAGTCCTTTCAGTCAGGCCCAACTCTTCCTGATGCCTTTTCTTGGCAAAGATACTAGAGTGGTTTGCCATTTCCTTCTCCAGCTCATTTAATAAATGAGGAAACTGAGGCCAATAGGGTTTAGTGACTTGCCAGGGGTCACACAGCTATTGAGTGTCTGAGGCCAGATTTGAACTCAGGAAGATAAGTCTTCCTGACTCTAGGCTCAGCATTCTATCCACTGCACCACCTTATGAGGGACATTAGTAGAACTGAAAAAGCCTTCAAAAAACAAAGATAAGAGGGGCTGCTAGGTAGCGTAGTGAATGGAGCACCAGCCATGGAGTCAGGAGGATCTGAGTTCAAATCCAGCCTCAGACACTTAACACTTACTAGCCATGTGACCTTGGGCAGGTCACCTAACCCCAACTGTCCTGCTTTCCCCCTCCAAAAAGCAAACAAAACAAAACAAAGATAAGAAAAGGTCTGGTGAGGAAGGGGTGGAGGGTAGGGGTTTACCACAGGAAGGCAGAGAATGAAGGTTCCAAGGCACTCAACTTAAAAAGTAATTAACATTTACTTATGCTTAATATGCATAGACTATAAGAGACCTTGGCCACAGAGGAAATGTAAATATGCCAAAGCTGGGCGGAACACCAGGATCAGAATTATAACCAAGGAATCGAGGTACTTGGGAAGATTCTGTTGGTCAGGAATGATGGCAGCATACAGCAGAAACAGTCTGACCTACAGTCACACCAAGAGAAAGGGCAGCTGGTCTCCTCACCCAAATCTATAAGGCTTCAGCCCCATTCTCTTGCTCATTGCTTGATAATAGGGATGAGCCAATGAAGGATTTCAAATGGCCTTCTGACTAGTGTGGGAGAGAAGGAAGCTAGTCTTTCTGGGAGGAAGTACACTCCCTTGCATGTCAGTTCCTGGGAAAGGCCCAGACATCCTACTCTGGTTACCACTTGTATAAAAGTGGACAAGAGAACTTTCTTTGTTTCCTCCCATGAGGCATTAGGGATCTGGGAAATCCTGGTGGAGAAGGGAAAAGGAGGGACATTTTCAAAAGAAAATAATTGTGAAAAGTCTTCAGATGAACCTACCCAGATCCGATGCCTTGTTTCCACCAAGGTTAGGTTAGCTACCCTCAATGCTAAGGACAGAAAGATTCTTTATAATAAATATGCTGAATGAGTGAGTACTGAACACATCAACCATTTAGATGCCTTATTTCAGTTCTTTATCTACAAGGAAAAAGACTGGGAGTCAAGCAATAGCTGAGATAGAATCCTGCTGCCTTTTGAAAATTTCTTCCTCACTTTGTGGGGAGGGGAACAGACTTTTAATCACATCACAAGACTCTATCTTCTTTTTTTTTTTTTGGTTTGTTTTTCATTTTTATGTTTAAGGTGATAACATTAAAACCATAAGGCGAGCCAGTAGGGGGTGTTAAAGATAAAATTACAGCTAGAAAATCAATGTAAACATGGTTATACACAATTATTTTCTGTTCCCTGTGTCCCCTGTAAGTGAATTAACCTTTACAAGCAAAATTGCTTTTGATTTTTTTAAAATCTCATTTAAATGAAAAAATGCTTGGTTTTAGAAACCTCATTTTATTTCCAATGTTACTGCAACTGTGGCCAACTTACCATCATCTTTCATCTAAGTCTAACATGGTATAGGTAATAATGTTAATAAGAATGTCATGGAATGACAGTCTATTTCCTTATTAAATCCCATCAGAGACAAGGATCTTTTCTAAATTTTTACTTAGAAAAATGTGTGTGTGTGTATAATTTATTTAGAAATAAAGTGCTTCTGAGATGTTTGTTGAGTGAATGATCAAGAAGTCCAAATTTTTTTTTCCTTCATCATATAATCTGACTTTATAGCAAACCTCTGGGGTACAGAGGTGAGTGTATCATTACTTCCATTTTACAGATGGAGAAACTGAGGCACAAAAGAACACTGATAACAGAAAAACAGAATGGAACCAGAAACTTGCTTTGATGATTGATCAGAACCTTTGATTCTTACAAAAACATATATTCAAGTTATGCAAATGTAATTCCAATATATATCTAACATTCAATCTGACTCCTCCTGAGGCTAAGAGGAGGAGGCCCATATAATTATATATGAGAATATTCTGGTCATTCCTAGGAACTAAGGAGAAAATCATTCCCCCTACACCTCACTACCCTATGTATACTCTGCAATCCAGTGACACTTTCCTCTTTGCTCTTCCTCCCACAAGATAAGCTATCTCCCAACTCCAGGCATTTTTAGTGGCTGTCCTCATGCTAAGAAGTCTCTCCCTCCTCCTCTCTGCTTTCTGCCTTCCCTGGCCTCCTTAAGTTTTAGCTAAGATCTAATGTTCTATAAGAAGCCTTTCACAGTCCTCCTTAATCTCAGTGCTTTCCCTCTATTGATTACCTCCAATTTACCCTGTATATATCTTGGTTATACATAGCTTTTTGCATGTTGTCTCCCCCATTAGACTATGAGTTCCTTGATATCAGAGACCTTTTCCCCTTTCTTTGTATCCCCAGCACTTAGTACAATATCTGGCACATAGTAGGGGCTTAATAAATGCTTGTTGCTGTTTACTGCTACCAGAAATACAAAGCTATGCATTCCTGAACAAATTATAATTTCAAAAGATGTGTACCCAAATGAGTAAAACTTGCCCCTTCCTGAGCTCAAAAAGAGAGCCTGGATATTTTGTCTCAATACTTAGAGATCTCTAGAGACTGGCAGAACTTCCCGAGTTCCTTCTCTTGGCTACCACTTACCACTAATAGCTGAGGTAAGCTACTCTTTTCTCTCTGTAGAAGATTCTCTTTGGATATCTTTGGAATGGAACAAAAATAATAGGGTCTCTGCTGAACCAGTAAGGCTCTCTCTCCACTCTGTCAGGCCTCTCCAACCCCTTTCTTCTTCAAGGAAAGGATCTGAAGATTCATCTCCACATTATCAATATTTTCAGGATTCTGGATCAAGATCAATGCCAAGAAATAAGGCAAAGCTGTAGAGAGAACAGAATAATGCTTTCAGTGATTCCAGATGTTCAAATGATGTACATATATATATATATATAAGTGAATATATAGATACACACATGTGACTACTGCATGTATATCTGTTTTGGCTTACCTGTTAGAGTATAAACTTCTTCAGGACAGGGACTTTTAGCACATAGCCCCAAGTCCTTCTTGGGCTCCTAACTGATAGTAAGTCATAAAATGTTTTGTCATGAAGGCATAAGTTCAAAATCAGCCTTTGTGGGTATTTTTGGTAATACCTGCCATCTAATGACTATTGACAATTATTATAATAATTAGTATTATTGTCATTGATATATCATAATACTATTTAATTATATCATACTATATTAACAGATTATTAATATTAATTAGCGCTACTAATAACTAAGAATTGCACTTGAAGATTTTCAAAGCACTTGGTACATATTATTTCATTTGATTCTCACAACAACCCTGTGGGCTAAGCGCTATTGTTGTTATTGTTATTATTATATCTGTGATGTCTTTGGTATAAGGAGCTCCCAGTGACAGCTTTCTCTACCTATGAGGATTGGTATCTTCTTTGCAACTTACAGTCTTAGAGAATGAATTCAAAACATTAAGAGGAAAAGTAATTCACAAGCATGTATTGGGTACCAGACATTGAGCTAAGCACTATATAAGTATTATCTTGTTTGACTTTCACAACAATTTTGGGAGGTAGGTACTATTATTATCTCCATTTTACAGTTGGGGAAACTAAGGCAGACAAAGGTTAAAGGCACTTTCATAAGGTCATATGGCTAATAAATATCTGAAGAAGGATTTAGAACTCAGGTCTTCCTCCAGGGCTCTATCCACTGTGCCATATAACTGCCTCTCTTATAGATGGTATCAACATCCTCATTCCTTTTTTTCCTTACTTTTCTTCCTTTCTCCCTGCCCCTCACTGTAGAGATGACTACTATAAGACACAAATAAGTATATATATATATATATATATATATATATATATATATATATACTTATTTATATATATACACACATATATAAATGTATATAATATATATGATATATAAATGTATATAATATATATTTATATATAATATATATAAATATATAATATAAATATATATAAATAAAATGATTCTATATATACTTGAAGAAACCAAATGAAGTTGAGAGTTTAACTGATTTACTCAAGATGTCACACATAGCAAGTGACTGTGGTAAAATTTGAAATCAGTTCTTCCTGACTCCAAATCCAGCACCCTACTTACGGTAATAAATTGTCTCCACTAAACTCCAACTTCCTAAATTCCCATTCCGTCCTGTAATTTATTTTCCTAGTGTCTGTTTCAGTGTTGAATCTCAACTGTTTCCTTCCACTCTCTCTGTGGCCAATGTTCAGGGGTCTTGACAAAAGTATCCCCTGCTTACATCATTCCTGTCCTCCATCCCTCTCTCCCCACCACTTCACCACCACCATCAGCTAAACCACACCCAGAAATGAATTTTGTTGAGTAAAATAGAACGAGACAAGAATAACATCAAGAAAATTACAAATTATTTGGGTTCCATTTGACTACCTTGTCCTCTTTGAAACTGTCATTCCCATTTGCTAGAATTGGAGAAGTCATCCATGGTTACGTGGCAATCACTGGCAGAATTTACCTAAATTTCTTAATTATTCTTTTTTCAGACACTCCCCACTGATTAATATCAATTATTGGTTTAAGTGAGTCTTATGTATCTTCTATATTCGAGAGAGAAGAAGAGAAAAATTAAGGGTTTTTTTAAGTGACTAAAAAGTGGTATTTAGACTCGGTATCTCTAGTTTCTTTCAAGGATTAGATTTTGGTGCAGAGGAAGAAAGACTATAGCATTACTTGGGTCCCTTCCACAAGTCTGAAGGTCAAAAGCTTTGTTCCATAGTCCAAAGGACCTAGAAAAGTGACCAAGATAAGGAAGGGAAGAGGTTGACATGCAGTTAGATGGGTATAGAAGAATGAATACTGACCAAATGTCCCCTCCCTTTTTCTAAGCCAGTGGTAGCAATAAAGATTTCTTATACTTTACCCCCTTTTCAGTCATGGATACTTAACTCTTTTATCTAGAGAGAAACATCATTTTATTCATCCAGCTTATTCCTATACCCACACAAGACTGGTTATTTATTTATTTTTTTTTGGAAACAAATGTTCTAGTGCCATTTAAAATTTACCATCACAAAGTATTATGATTTCCCCTTGCCACTCTAAAACATAATGATCAGGAAGCATGTGTGTGTGTATGTTCAGCTAGAGAGAGGTATATATAGCTGTAAGGAGTCTTTAGTGGGAATTTCAAATATTTAGCTGGTGCAACGAGTACTTTGGGGAAAATGATTGATGCAATGATTTCAAATACTTTTGCTTGCTAGAGAGAAAGTATGTCGAGAAAAGGAAGGCATTAGTTCAGATTTCCCTAGACAGCACTTTTAAGAGATGAGAGCATCCAAATCATGTTCTCCTAAACCACTTCTAAAATTTAAAAAAGGCAAGCAAAATTATGGTTAATTAAATAATAATGACTACCAACATAAAAGAGTAGCTAACATTTATATCGCTTCGAGGTTTACAAAGCACTTTACCTGTATCATTTATCTACAAAGATCTACTGAGGAAAACCTTATAAAGTTTCTAATATAACTCTCTCATCTTAAATGTTAATTAACTGAGGGGGCGGCTAGGTGGTGCAGTGAATAGAGCATTGGCCCTGGAGTCAGGAGGACCTGAGTTCAAATACAGCCTCAGACTTACTAGCCGTGTGACCTTGGGCAAGTCACTTATCCCCAATTGCCCTACATTCTCCCTTCCAAAAAGCAAAATAAAAATTTTTTAATTAACTGAGTCCAAGAGAATTTACATGAGTTTCCCCCAGTCACATACCTAATGAATGGCAACCCAAACTTCCTGAATCTTTCTACGGTACCAGAGGCCTCTCTATACCATCCTGTCTTTTGAATTGTCTTTTACATACACTTTTACATAGTGTAACAGGGCACTGGCCATTGAGTATCTAGTTCTGAAGGCATGTACAATAGATTTTGCCCACTGGCAACCCACACAGATATTTGGCCAGCTTGCTTCGGGAATAGTGAGATGACTGGGGAATATCAGGGCTCTGTCATCCCACTCAGAGCATGGGCAGCTATTCTGTGACTATTTCCTGTCCACTTAACATGTGGAAGAGAGAAGACTTTTGGTTGACTGCTGAGCTAGAATTGCGTACACATAAAAGGCTATGAAGGAAAAAAATGCTCTCATTTCTTTCCACTGATCACAAGGCATAAAGATGACTCTCTGAACTCGAGGAGAATATTGGCTAGTATCTTTCCCTACTACCCTACCCCTACTGAGCTGCCCTATGGGTACATGGATACTTCTCAACAAATCTGTGTCTAGGATGGGGAAGGATCTTGTTTGTGCTGTCTTTCTTTTTGGTATAGGCTGTGTAAAACTTTGAAAGGTTCGAAAAGCTAGCAGAGTTTGCCTGTAGCCATGGCCACCACAGCTCTGAAAAGTGAGTGATCTACTTGACCCATCCCAGCAATAATTGACCAAGCAGCCAAGACACTGCTCTATAAGCAAGGCAACAACTTGTGTATCGGCTAGACCATACCCAGAAATAAATCAGGTTGGGTAAATGTTTTATAATAACCAATTCGACTTTGAGCCCCCCCTCCCTAGGGACCAAGGTGGGAGATGCTTATTGGAATCTTCCACTGGGGCAGGAGGGGGAATGTTTTTCTACTTCTACGCTTGCCATGTCCTAGGTGCTAGGAATATAATGACAAAAATGAAACAGTCCTACTCTCAAAGGGCTTACATTCTATCAAGGGAGCTAATGTGTACATAAGCAACTATACAGAAAGTAAATACAAGGTGATTTTGGGGGGCGGAGTAAGGGTGGGGTAGGCACTAGCTTCAGACACTCATGTCCGTGAATCGAATATTTATCAAGTATCTATTATGTGTCAGTCTCTGTTCTAAACACTGGAAATATAAAGAAAGACAAAAGACAGTCTGTTCTCCAGGGGCTCACAGTCATCTCAAAAGGGAGACATGTGTCAACAACTAAGTACAAACAAGTTACATGCAGGACAAATCAGAAATAATCAACTTAGGGAAGGCAGAAGAATTAAGGGGAATTGGGGAAAACTTTCTGTAGAAGGTGAGATGTCAGCTGGGACTTGAGGCATGCCAGGGAAGCCAGGAAGCAGAAATGAGGAGGGAGTATCCACCCAAGCTGGGGAGAGCCAGTGAAAATGACCAGAGTTAAGAACTCCAACATCAAAGAAGCCAGTGTCACTGGATCACAGAGTACCTGGAAACAAGGAGGTGGAAAGGAGAAGAAGAATGGAAAGGTGTAGGCAAGCAGGTTATGAAGGGCTTTGAATACAAAACAGAGGATTTTAGACACATGAGGATAAAGCAATGCACTGTCTGAGAAACAGCTATAGGGTGAACAACAAAGTCAGCTGGGTGGCTAACTGAACAGGTGTTTTGTTTGTTTGTTTCAGGATGATTATATACATAGGAATACTTCCTGAATCCCTAAAATACTGCACAGGCACCTGGACCTCATCAGTGTACCCCCAAAATAGTGGTCCTGAATTATTCTGATATTAGAATCATTGATATTCTCACCTGTTTAGGGTTGTAACCTGTTTAGGATTCTGATCTGTTTAGGGTTCCTGGAAGAAGTGAGAGCCCCAAGGGGGAGAAGTGTTTAGGAAAAAGGTCAACGACCGAGGAATTAGAATAAATGAAAGTAAGAGATGGGGTGGAGAAGTAGGTTCCTTTGGTGAAAGGAAGGAAGCCTCAGTAGAGAGTAAGCGGGGATGTGAAACGTGATAGATGTAGGACAAATGCTGGTGCTAAAATCATAATGATTCTAAAACTAACTAGATGGTCTCTAAAGATTCCTTCCAGCTCTAAAACCTACAATCCTAAAATTCCAGGAGAGCCATAGTTAAGTCACAGGCTGGTTTTAAGGAAGGAAAGGGCAAGGTTACAACTTCAGGACAGGACATTATGTGTGAGAGGTCCTTATTCCACCTTATCCAATTTAAGTAAATGCTATGTTTATGGATTTTTAAAAGGAAAAACAAACAGTGGAAGCAGCAGCAGAAAAAACAAACAAGCAACCCACTGGAAGCAAGAGCAAACTACCACTTTCTACCATTTTCCTTCTGACCTAGTTCTGGCCCTTTGCTGGAACATAGCTCCAGCTCATCTCGGCACCACTTTCGGAGTACAGGAATACTCTCTTTCAGTACTGATCACACCAGTGGCTGGTAGAGAATTAGAAGAAAAGCAGAAAGAGCTTGAGCAAAGACGTCAGGGTGCTGGGAGATGTAGGGTTACTCTGTGGTTTTATCCTAGAAAAAGTTGTAATAGTGAACACCAAAGAAATATCTGTAAGTCACAGCTAAGAAGTCAGAAAGGAGAGACAGAGAATTTCTGAATGTGATTGGTCCTTGAAGATGATCTGAGCTAGCCCCTTCATTTTACTTGTAAGGAAACTGAGACCCAGAGAGGCAAAGTTGCTTGACCACAGTGATCCAGTTCCCTAGAGGCAGAATTTAAACTAGAATTCATGCATTGTCTTCTGATCCAAGACTTTTGCCATTATATTAATCAAAGAAAAATATATCATGCTTCAGAGCAACATGAAATAAAAGTTCAAATGTTCTTTTTTATATCATTTTAAAAGATGATGCTTCCTTTGAACACTTGGACATTAAAAAAATTTTTTTTTTCAATGCTTTGATGCTTCCATGGTCTCATCAATGTGAGATTCATCAACTCTCCTTCCACTGGTGCAGATCTCAACCCATTCCTGTTTCTTCCTCCACTAAGACCCTTGTCCATATCCTTCCATTGATCTCACACACAAGATTCATGGAGGCTTTGCTCAAAGATCTTTAGTGTCCCATGGTTATTAGTACAACACTTAGACTGCCCATTCATTATACGTTGCTCTCACTAAATAACCCACCTCCTTTTCTGGACATGTATTCCATATATGGAGAATATCTTTCATGCCACTTCTCTGGTATAAGTTATTACTAGTGATATACTGTAGCTTATTTGCATGTACTATGTGTATCTTTACATTGATCCTTGGATCACCTACAATTAAACTTCTGAGATGATGCTGTTTCAGTGATGAAGTACAGGCTCTGGGAGCCCCCTCTAGCTCTCCTTGAATCTTTGAGATACAGGCTCTGGGAACCCCCCTTGAACTCTGATTAAATTGTCCCATTTGATGAAGCATTTGCATGAGGCCATAAGACTTACATTGTGGTTGGGCCCAACCTCTGTTGCTAGTCTAGCCCTCCATTGTCCATCTACTTCCTACCCTTGAGCCTAACAAAATATCAATCCACCCTTGAACTGGCCTAGCCCACCATTGTCTGTAGTCTCCAGCAACTTCCCACCTTTAATCACTCATTGACCTCATCTGACTTCTCCTGAAGACCCTCCTCAAACTCCTCCTCTAGACCACCCCTAGATTCCTCCCACAGCCTTCTCTATATAAGATTCCATCTCACATCATGTGGTGTGAGAGCAACAGATCTATCACAGACTTACTCCATGTCCAATACAAGCAAACTTTGAATAAACTTTGCTTTTCTTTGGCTGAGAGAAGACTTGAGTCGAATTCATTTGGCAGGACCTAGCATGTTGGTATTTTGGGGTCTTGAGCACCCCTAACCCTCACCCTAACCTCTTCATTTTTATGGTTCCCCGATACCAGGAAACACTGCTAATTTCAAACTCTTCTCCAGCCAGGACTGGAAGGTATGGAAGGTACATAAGCCTCTCTCTTTCCCTATTCCCTTCTTGTTCTCCAAGTACCTTCGAGGTGTTTGGGGTTTTGTGTGTATGTGTGTTTTTTGGCCTGACCTCTCAGGTCCCATTAGGTCAAACAGCTAGAAGGCTGTCTTATACTCAGCCTGACACTCTGAGGTTGTCAGTCCAGTTTGGTTATGTTGGAGAACATGGACCTAGTCGCAGCTTCTGGGACAAAGACAGACACCCCATCCAGAAGTGTAAGCCAGATTCTTTCAATTCTCTTGGTGCTAGGGAACTGGGAAACTTCAGGTACTTTTTTGTGGGTTTTGTTTTGTTTGTTTTCCAAGGCTTACTCCCAAACCTTCCTTTATGGAGGAAGGGACTTCCAGGTCCTATGCCTGTAGCTCCCAAAAGTTTGCCTTTGGGTTGTCTTTTACAACACTGGGAAAAATTTAGTTTCTCTGGAGACCTTAAAAAGGAAAAGTTGGTGATTTTTGCAACACTGTTTGGCCTCAGTATCACCTAGAGGACCATGAATTGTGGCCTGTTTGGGGGACTTTAAAAGATAATACTCTCTTGCAGTTAGAATTATACTGTGGCAGAGAAGGAAGATGCATGGAAGTTGCCTACTTAATGGCCTTCGTTGAACTTTCTCAGCTCAGGAAAGATTGTGAGATGCTTGAAGCTAGAGCCCCTCCACAAAGGGGTAACAGGGACCAATTAAATAACCCCCTTCCTATGGCTTTGGCACCAGCCCCTCCCTCCTCAGCAACTCCTGCTGAGGTCACTGAGGCAGCTTCCCCAGCCCCTTCTGCTGCACCCCAACCCTTTTCCCCTTTGTTCCCCTTCCCTTTTCCTCTAGCCCAACACCCCTCATTTCCTGCCTCCTACACCATCCATATCTCTTACCCTGCATCTACCCAGCATGGCCTCTCCCCACTCAGGGACCCCTGCTCAGGTCCCAGCCACTACTCAGGCTTTAGTGCCTCCCTCTGTGTACTCTCCCCCTAAGGCAACACCCACTCAGGCCTCAGGCCCTACCCTCATGGCAGTCATAGAGGTATCTCTTCTTCTGACCCCTTCCACTTCTCAGGTGCCCGCTGATCTTTACCCTTGCCAGCCAGATCCCCCAGTCTTACAGTCTGATCCAGTTCAGCCAGCACCCCCCAGTCACTCCCTCACAGGAAGTGGGACTTCCAATCTCCCTTCCCAAGCCCCTGTCCCCACAGCACCTTCAGGACTTTTTCCCCTAAGGGAAGTGGTTCTCTCAGTCTGGTGAGACAACAAGAGTGCATGTCCCTTTCTCCATTTCAGATCTCAATCAAATTAAAGAAAAATGGGGCAAGTTCTCCAAAAATCCAACAAAGTTTACTGAAGGCTTTCAGGGCATATTCCTATAATTCGAGCTTTCTTGGGGTGATTTGCATATTCTCTTCTCTACCTGTTTTTTTTTTTCCTGAGGAGAAGAAAAGAATGGGAACGAGCCCAAAAATTTGGGGATCGTCTGGCTAGCAATGACCCCAGAAAATACCCCACAGGAACAGCTGCTGTTCCCACTAGTGACTGGGAGAATAGGGAGAAGAGAGACTATATGGTACTTTGCCTGTTAGAAGGCCTAAAAACTGCATTTCAAAAGCAAGTAAATTATCAGAAAGTTAGGGAAATTACTCAGACATATAAAGAAAACCCCGCCCTTTTCCTAGATAGACTTGTAGAAGCTATTAAAAGGTATACAAATTTAGATCCTGACTCTATAGAAGGGGCAGCAATGCTTAACATGTGGTGTGAGAGTGACATCGAATTTTCTAGCACAGACTTATTCTGTGTTCAATACAAGTGAACTTTTAATAAACTTTGATTTTCTTTGGCTGAGAGAAGACTTGAGTAGAATTCATTCAGCAGGACCCAGCATGTTGGTATTTTGCAGTCTCAAGCACCCCTAACCCTCACCCTAATCTCATCATTTTATGCTGAACTTCTTCATCAGGACTATAAAGTCACTGAATTGGAGAGTTGGGTGGGGGGGAAGGGGGGATTTCAGTAGCTGTCTAGTCCAACCTATACCCAAAAGGAACCCCTACTCTAACATATCCAGTAAACCTTCCTTCCTTCACCTTGAAAATATCAAAAGATATCTTGGGGTTTACAGGCTAGATTGCTTTTTTAAGGACCATGCCTTAAACCCAAATCACTCAGACTTTCACTGATTGGCCAACAATAGGTCCCAGGACAAACCCCACTTGATCTTTGTTTGGGCCTGATTGACTCTGAATGTAAATAGGAATTGTTTCTATTTGGGTCAGAAACCCTGAGGGTCTTCCCCTCTCAGTTTGATTTTTTTTTTTTATGGACTAGGTTAAAAAGACCATTCTTTGCCTCATTATTTTTAACCTAGTCTTACTCATTGAATGGGCATTGCCTCAGTCAAACTGAGACCTGATAAACACCTTAGCTTGATTTTTTTTTTAAGCAATTGGGGTTAAGTAACTTGCTCAAGGTTACAGGGCCAGTTTTTTTGTGTGGGTGTTAAGTATCTGGGTCGGAACACATCTCAGGTCCTCCCAACTCCAGGGCCAGCACCCTTACTCACTGTGCCACCTAGCCGCCCCTAGACCTTAGCTTTAAAAAACCATCTGGGGCCTTTTCCAGTTGTCCTTATGTGTATCTGGCCCCTGGACCCAGATGGCTCCAGAGAAGAAAGTGAGGCTGGTGACTTTGCACAGCCCTCCCTCACTTAAATCCAATTCACTTGCAGCATCACCCCCATGATGTCATGGTCCTCTTTGAGAATGCAGGATAAACAACAATAACACCTTTAGAAAGCATATGTCTATGACAAAGAACAAGAAACGAAGGGGTTCCTATAAATTGGGGAGGGGCAGAACCAAATCATGGCATATAGTATTATCAGGTAGCTAGGTGGCTCAGTGGATAGAGTCCTGCGCCTGGAGTCTGGAAGAGCTGAGCACAAATTTGGACTCAAGACACTCACTGGCTGTGTAATCCGAGGCAAGTCACCTAACCTCTGTCTGCCTCAGTTTCCTCATTTATAAAAGGAGGAAAATAACAGCACCTATTTCCTAAGATTGTTGTGAAAATAAATGAGATGATCTTTACAAAGCACTCTACAAATCTTAAAGTTATATATAATTGCAAGCTATAATAGCAATGACATTATTATTACGTAATGAAATATATTGGAGCTGTAAAAAATTATGAAAAGGACAGTTCCAGATCAACTTTGGAAGAATTATATAAACTGATATGGAGTGAGGTGAACAGAATCAGGAGAATAAAGTATACAGTAACAACAACATGGTAAAAAAATTTTTTTGAGAAATTTAAGAACCTGATCAATGCAATGATCAATCATGTCCTAAGGACTGATGATGAAGAATGTCACCCATCTTCTGACAGAGAGATAATGGACTAATGGTGGAGAAAGACACATTTTTGGAAATGGAAAAGTGGGAATTTATCTTGTTTGACTATGCATCATTGTTAAAAGGGTTTTGTTTTTGTTTTTCTTTTTTCCTAGTGGGTGAATATTGTGAAGGTTTAAAAAAAAAGCTTGTTGATTTTTTTAAATGATAAAAACTAAAGATGTCTCTTTAATTTTGCTTAGATAAAAGGGAGGGGAGGGGAGAAGAGGGGAGGAATTGTTCCCAACTGGGTTTTTACTATTTTGTTTTTTTGTTTTAGCTTTTGCTATTTTCCTAGCTTTTAGAACCCTGTACTACATGGTAGAAGAATCAATAACGACTCCTAGTTGACAGATTTCTCTCGAGAGTTTTGCTTATTTTCTAAGCATTCATTAAGCTAGTTCGCAAAACTAGTTTGTCAGTTTTTGCCATTGCTTTCCTTTTTTTAAAACTCACATTTTCCTTTGTGCTTCAATGTGATTGTCCTTTTTCATCTGGCTCTTGAATGATGATTGACAATTTATTTCCAAGTCATTGAAGCATGCTCTTTAAAAGCATCACATTTTACATGTTTCCTTGAAGTAATGCCCAGTTAAGAAAACAGAATTTAAACCACAACAAAAAAGACCAATGGAACACTGGTGGATGGCAGGAAATCTTCCACGCAACTGACAAGAGAACTAACGAAAGATGGGGAAACCTAGTCAAGATCACAAGTTCCAAGTCAGTCTAGTCTCAGTAGAAGCCCACCAATGACCGCTACACAAAATGAACCCATATCACAATTACTGCTTGTCTCACATCCTTAGCATACCACTGCAGTATACAGAGCAGAATTTGAGGCAGTAGAGGGTAATTTCCTGGAGTTCAGAAAACACTTGGAGTCAGACAAACTGGATTTGAATCCTAGATTTACCACTGTCTCTCCATTCGACTTGGAGAAGCCCTTTAACTTTTCCAGACCTCTTTGGTAAAAACTATTGAGATCCTTTTAAGCTCTAAAGTCTCTCAACTCAAGGTTCACTGTTACTTCTACCATGCCAGGATGCCACTCCAACGGAAGCACTTTATTATGACCGGACGGGTCTGACCATAAGTGGCCTGCTGTTCACTATTTATAACCTGTGGAATTAAGCTAATTTGTTAAGTTAATACGATATAAATGGGCCTAGTATGAAGAAATTAAGGTTTCCCCACAAGTCACGAATTGTAAAGGTCTGTTGGGAAATCGATGCAGAACCTTAGCTGACACTTCAGTGCATGCCAAGAGCTATTGATGTGAACCAGGTGGCCTATTTCAAACAGAATCTAATTACCCAGATGGTGACTGTTTCTTAATTCCAAAGTTTAAGGTGGCTTTTTTCATTACATATTTTTTAAAAGTTAAAGAAAAAATGAAGGTGCACACAGTAACTTAAGACGTTGTGATTTACAAGATTAAAGTCACAAGAAACGAAAGGTATTCTTTGAATTTCTTTCATCAGGACCTCTGTCCAACACTGCAGAATCTACCTTCCCTTCTTCATCCTTCTCTCTCTTCCACTTTGCACCTGCCTGATGCCCTACAGCCTGCAGTCTATTTAGGGACTAAGCTATCTCTTCCAGGAAGAGGCAAGCTCATCTGCAAACCCAGTTCCATCTTGAGTCTGTGCTTGGGAAGCTGCAATAACTCTTCCTCACTAATTAGAAATTAAATTAAAGTCTACAGGGCTGCTTTTCTTAAAATTTTATTTTCTGTTCAGCAAAGGAAAAAAACAAAATGTAAAGATGGATGTTGCAGTTTTATTTAGAGGTACCACCTAAAGTCTGTCCAGGTTACCGTCTACCTCATCACCCTTGCTACCTTCCTGTTGCTCTGGAAATAGAGGACAGAAGCTGCATTTTCATACTTATTCTGATAGTAGAATTTCTGTGACTTTAATTTAGATTGTATATTAGTGTGTTTTCCCTAAAATTCTTCTGGGCAGCCCAGAAATGAAATGAGTGACAAACAAACCCAGAGGACCTTAGGATCCTGACTCTGCCAATTACAACCTGTGTGGTATATTGGTGATATTTAACAATCATCTCTCCATAAAAAATATGCCCACCTCACTTTTAAGTTTAATCTGTATTAATAACATATTCTCCAACACTTTCTTAAGTCAGACAATCAACAATATTTGCCAGTTTCCAAGGTATAAATGCTGATATGAACATTTTACCATTGGCTCTCTGCAGTGGTATGAACTGTCTCCAGCACATCTCTGGCACTAACCTTGTATAAGTCACTTAGCCTCCCTGACCCTCAGTTTCTTCATATAAAAAATGAGGGGTTTTAGCTACTTGGTCCTGATAATCACTTCCCATTCTACATCTATGAGTGTGGGGATATGAATCCTTGATGTATCACAATACCTTATCTTTCTTTGAAATTGAACTATTCTTGAGAGAGAAAAAGAGGTGGTCAAATTCAACAAGCATTTATTGAGTACTTACTGTGTGCCAGACACTGTGATAATCACTGGAAATATAGAAAAGCTCCCAGAGCCCATACCTCATCAATATCACTTATGTCACCAACTGGTTAGCAGGAAAACGATTTGAAAGCCCCAAAGTCTAAATGACTCTATCATTATGGCAGTGAATTATAACAACTAAGACATGTTTTCAATCACAACCTGCAAAATGTCAGTTTGGGAGCTGAGGCTCCTGTGTCCTAGCTTTGGCAGTAACCTTGGGCAGATTTCTTAACCTCTTTGCGACCTAAGTTTACCCATCTGTACAATGATTCTTTCCTACTCTCAATTTTTCAGTCTTATGCCTTGAGATTTTAAGGAAATACCCTATACTTGTATAATGGGAATGGGAATTTGAAGATCTTCCCTGACCTTTAATAAACCTGGGGGGGGGGGGGGGGGAGTTTGAAGACCTCCCCTGCTGTGAAAATAAACTCAGACCCTTAGAGCCCACAGGAAGCTTCCCTGCTGTGAAGACAATCTCTGTCCCCTGATAGGCTGAATGTAGTCACATAGAGCCTGTAGTGGGAGGAGTTTGCTGAGAAGAAGCAGAGACCACAGGAAGCTGGTAGAGAGTTAGCCAGACAGTTGGGGACAGAGGAGATCAGGCAAGGAGATAGAGAGGTTTGTGAGTAAATATTGATCTTGTATTGGTTTGTGGGAAGGCTAAAGGATAGCATGACTCTCAGCATCATTAAGGCTTCTGAATATCTTTAGTACTATGATGGAATCGGCTTAGTGGTTTGGGGATTCAGTTTTCTGGTGTCTAAATAAATCCTCCAGTTTTATCCTCTATCTGGAGAGTTTGGCATATTTTGCAATCAAATGTCATGTGATACTTATAGTCATGGTCTTTATCATGATCGTGGGCACTATAAATATTGCATTGGTGCTACAACTTGGAAGACATATAATGATTTATGAACAGAGAGGTTTTTTCCTAGAACACGAGTTTGATTGAACTAGTTCTCCTCCATCAATTTTATTCTTTTAGGTTAATCAGAATCTAGTGATGATGGTAGCCCTGCTTGAATGAATGTGGCATCTTTTCACTCTAAATCTGGGATTCTATCAAAAAAAAGGAGGCAAGTCTACTCTATTTCTGTTTCAAGTAGCTCTCTTGGTCTACATTCTAAATGACCTTTTTCAAGATTTCTCAAAGGGAGTGGATAGTTATTTAAGAAAAAAGGGTTAAGACACACATAGCATAGTAGAGAACTAAGATTTTTAAAGGACAGAGGAAAGTTAGGGGACTTTAAATATCTTCCTCTTTCAGCAGTTAGACTTTAGAGCATATGTATGTGTAGGCCAATCAAAATGGCAGCCTCTAGGGTAAAATCCAAGCTGTTAAAAAAGAATTGAGCTTGTTACTATTTTTGTATCTGACCTACTTCTTTTTCTTTCTTTTTTTTTTTTTTTGGTACTTTCTTTTGCAGTTGCAAAAACTTCTAGATTTTTGTAAATGAACCAAACTCCCTTTGATGGTTTTTATAGTGTCTCCTGTTAAGGTGGATCCTAACAATGTGGGAAGTGAAAACACTACAGCCCTTCCATTCCATGGCAAAATAAATCATGAGGAGTTGTTCTTGGTGTTAACAAAGTACCACAGAACTACTGGAATATCATTTTTCCATGGAAATTATTAATGCCAAGAAAAGCAAATCTCTTTTTTTCCCCATTTTTCAAAAACAGAGATGTCCCCTGAGCATCATTATTGATTTCCATGATTATACTCAGAGGATGGGAGATATAGAAATTGGGAAGGCTTTCATGATTATGATTATTTCAAAATATAATAAATAATAATACTAGAATTCTCCTTAGTGCTTGCTTAGGCCGAATATTAAGCAAGCATGGGAAAGTATTCCTGGCATATTACTAAACTCAGTCTATAATCAAGTGGAACTCTTGGAGGTTGGGTATTTTTTACAATGTGGGCCATGTACTTAAGTTGAAAAAGGAAGACTGTATATTGCTGGTGTCCATATAAGAAAGATTGCCTCAGTAGGAAATAAGAATTTACTTATTGGGTAGTAGGATATGGTTAGAGTCTAGGACTGGAGCTTTTATAGGGCACTTGCACTACTGTTTGTGGTAGCAAAGAACTAGAAACAAAATAGATGCCCCTTCACTGGAAAATGGCTAACAAACTGTGGTACATGAATGCAGTGGGATATTAATGAGCATGATGAATAACTGAAGTGAAATAAGTTGAGTAAAGCAAGCAGAGGCAAGAAGACAATAAATACCATGATTATACCAATGTAAATGGAAAGAACAATAATCATAAAACAAGTAAAATTAGGTGCAGTGAAATTATTTAAAAAAAAAAAAGAATTTTGGCCCCAAAGCAAAGGGGTAAAAACATACCTAACCCCCTTCTCTTCCTTCCTCCTTTGCAGAGGTCAGCATGTATAGGATAGCTCTCTGGAAGGAAAAGGGGGAGAATACCTAGGGAAATCTAGGGGATATAAAAACAAAAATAGTTTTTAAATCTTTTTTTGCTTTTTGGAGGGCAATTGGGGTTAAGTGACTTGCCCAAGGTCACACAGCTAGTTTTTCTGTTAAGTGTCAGAGTCTGGATTTGAACTCAGGTCCTCCTGACTCCAGGGCTGGTGGTCAATTCACTGTGCCACCTAGCCACCCTAAATCTACTTTTTAATAAAAGAACTAACCAAAAAAAAAAAGGAAATTTACTCCATGAATGCAAAGAATGGGACCTATAAAGAAAGGATCAGGAACCAGGAATATTTAAAAGAAAGAGAAGAACTGGCACAGTATATAAACCCTTGGACCTAGAACCAGTAAGTTCTGAATTTGCATCTGGTCTCAGATTACTAGTTGAGTGACCCTGAATAAGTCACTTAAATTTTTTCTCTCTCAGTTTCTTCATCTGCAAAATGTGGATACTAATAGCATTTACATATTGTTGTAAGGGATGTCATGAGGATCCATAGAGACTTTAAAGTGCTATATAAATGATAGTTAGATAGTAGTGGTGATGGTGGTGGTGGTGGTGGTAGTAGTTGTAGCAGCAGGAGTAATGAGTTGTAGGATTAATGCAAAGTAATAGTAGTAATGCTATTAGCATAGTGGTAGATGCAATAGTAGTACTAATAGTTATAGGATTTATGCAAAGTAATAGCAGCAGTAATACTACTAATATACTAGTAATAGTACTATTAATGAGTTGTAGAATTAATGCAAGGTACTACTACTACTACTACTGCTGTTACTGCTGCTACTACTACTACCACCAGCCCTGCTATTAGCTAGCTAGCATTTATATAGTACTTTAAAGTCTCTTTGGATCCTCATGACAACCCTGTGAGGTAGGTGATCTTCTTATCCACATTTTACAGATGAGAAAACTGAGACAGACAAAAGTTAAGTGACTTAGCCAGGGTCATATAACTAGTAAGTGTCCAAGGCTTGATTCAAACTCGGGACTTACTGGTTCTAGGTCCAGGGTTGCTGCTGTTGCTGCTTTTGCTACTAGTAGTCTTTGAGCTTCAGAGTAAACTTGGGAAAAGGAGAAAGAGGAAGAAAGAAAGGAAGAAAGAAAGGAAGAAAGAAAG
>NW_027185798.1:39370546-39377420 GCF_028583685.1 Petaurus breviceps papuanus | reverse complement strand
AAGGAAGGAAGGAAGGAAGGAAGGAAGGAAGGAAGAAAGAAAGAAAGGAAGGAAGAAAGGAAGGAAGAAAGAAAGAGAAAGAGAAGGAAGGAGAGAAAGAGAAAGGGAGAAAAGGAGAAAAAGAAAGAAAGGAAAGAATGAAGGAATCTAGCCAGTAAACCCCAAGTTAAGTGGGCAGCTTCTGGCAATCAAAATTTACCTTCCTTTGGAGAGGAAAAGGAGTAGGAGAGGAAGAGGATGAGCTGAGTTACCCAACTAGCTGGGTCTCTAGTAGTAGTAGTAGTTGTAGTAGTCGTCGTAGTAGTCGTAGTAGTAGTACCACTAGTATTACAGAGAACTACCAGGTAGTGAAACTCCCTCAACTTATGCTGCCTAGATCACTAAGAGATTAAATGCTTAACCCAAGATCACAAGGCCATTATATTGAGTGCTTCAAAAGTCAGTGCAATTTTAAGCTTTAACAACTTAAAAGACTTTTTTGCACTAAGACTTTTAGAATACTGTGTCTATAAGGCAGAATTTGAACCCAGGTTTTCCTTGCTCCAAAGGCAGTTCTTAACCACCGTAACATGCTGCCTCTCACTAGAGAGTGATATAGATATAACTTTGCTCACATGATACATGTGTCTATGATAAGGATCATTGACAATGAAACAGGGTGAACCAGTGGGAAAAGATACAAAGGAAATAGAAGACAGGATTCCCACCTTTAAGAAGTGTATGTTTTAGGTAGGAAGAGAAATAGACAACTGAAATAATCTTTTTACCAAACCATGCATCACAAGTGGTACAAATTCTTAACAGTATGAAAACAGGGCATGCAAGGAAGAGTAGAAGCAGAAGCTAAGGTAGAGGGTGAGGAAAATTAGGGGGGCCCTCATCTTCAATAACTTATTGGAAGCAGTTTGCAAGCCTTGACGTACTCTCTTCGAGCTGGCTATTATGTCCAACCTATAAAAGATTCCAAGTTACACCAAATTTCCATTGCCAGTTTTTGATGTCTTTTAATAGTCATTAATTAAAATAGATAGTAAGCCTGAGGAAACATTTGAGAATCCAGGGAAATTTGGAGAATTTAAAGAGAATGCTAAGGAGAAGAGACAGATGACTTTGAGTATGAAAAAAAATGGAATCTGTGAAAAAAAGGTGCAGGAAGCAGGATTACTTCTCCTGAAGAAAGAGAAGTCTTCGTGACTATATTTATAGATCACAGCCATAGCGAGCTTGTCAGCAGGTAGTATGGCCTAGTAGAAAGACTAAAGGGATAGCAAGACAGAGAATAGAAGTTGGAAGTTCTGGGCTCTTCCTGTGAAGTGGTCATTCTGACATTCCCTGAGGAACTAAGAGCTAGTTTGTTTGACTCCAGGCAAATAACCTTATTGAACTTCAGTTTCTTCATCTATTAATTAAAGAGATCAGGATAATATGAATCCCCCTAAAAACAATAGCAACAGCCCATACTACTTCTCTCAAAAAGATTCTATGAATGAAATAAGATAAAAGATTATAGAAATATAGAAGTTTGGGCCTGAAAGGGACCTTGGAGATTATCTAGTCCATGGTATCTTTTTGCAGGTCAAGAAACTGAGATGTTAAGTGACCTGGCCAAGATTATAGAGTCAATTAGTGGTAGATATGAAAATTTGTTAATGTAAGGGTGGGAATTTTTACTCTGGGCCTCCTTCTCTTTAGATGGATGATAAGATGCCCAATCAATTGGTTTTATTCATGGGCCTTGGATAAATGCTGAAAGTCCTAAAAAACTTTTAAAGTGAAGATCTGTTTCAATTGCCTGAGGAGTTCAGGGGAGAGGGTTGTTATACCCTCTGGGTTTTATATAAACGTCAGTCATATATGCAACTATAACTGAGAACATGAAAGAGAGGAATACCTTGAAAAATATAAAACATCCACTCTAACAGAAGACTAAATAGATATCGTAAAAAGAAATCGAATTAGATGTAAAGAAAAATCTCCTGGTCCTGAAGTATTCTCAGGATGATTCTATCAAACTTTACAAAGAATTAAGAACTCAAGCAGCAGGAGAAATATTTAGAGCACATGGCCAGACTGTGCCAATATAATAATAATAATAACAATTCTATCAAAGTTAATTTATAGTTTTAATGTATATCAATCAAATTACCAAAGTGATACTTTATAGAACTCAATAAAATAATAATAAAATTTACTTGGAAAAATAAAAGATCTAGAATATCAAGGAAAATAAAAATAAGAGGTAGGGATAAAGAGGAAATAACATTTACAAACCTTATACTTATTATAAAGTAGCAGTAATAAAAACCATCTGGTATTATTTAAACAATAGAGAAATAGATCAATGAAACAAACTAGACAAGGAACAATTAGAAACAATGGAACTCAATAACCCTGAAACCCAGTAACTGGAAAACATAACCTACTTAGGAAAGAACTCCCTATGTGATTAAAAATTGCTAAGAAACCTGGGAAAAAGTCTGATATAAACTAGGCTTACACCTTACATCATATTTCACAATACATTCTAAATAGATACATGATCTTAATATTAAAGATGATACCATAAACAAAAATGAGAAGAAAAGCAGATCATGTGTCTTTCCCAGCTTTGGGTAAGAGATATATCTTAAACCAAACAATGGATAGATGCAACTACAAAAGATAAAAAAAAAGATAAATTTGATTACATGAAACCACATACAAAATTGCATGCACAAAATTATTGTACTAAGGATAAGAAAGAGAATAGTCCACTAAGACAGGGGAAATATTTATATCAAATTTCTCTGATAAGAATTTGAAATACAAGAGAAGCAATTAACAGATATATGTAAGAGGAAAAGTCAATCCATGATACACAAATGGTCCAAGGAGATGAACCAATAAAGCTCAAAAAAAATTGCAAACCATTAACTATATGAAAGAATGCTCCAAATCACTAATAATTGGAGAAATGCACATTAAAACAACCTTGAGGTTTTAATCCACACGCAGCAAACTAACAAAAGATGGGAAGAGTCTGTGTTAGATGGCTGTTGTAGGAGGAAAGCTATATAGTAGCTAATAGTTACATAGCTACTACATACTGAGGTATTGGTAGATATCAGTATAGGAATCAGTATAGTCATTTTAGAAAGCAATTTGGAATTATACAAGTAAAATGACTAAAATACCCATACCTTTTGATTCCTATTTGTATCCCAAAGAGGTCCTTGGGGCATAAAGACAAGAAGAAAGTTCCACAGATACTAAAATATCTTTAGTGTATCTTTTTATGATAGCAAAGAATTAGAATTAAAGTAGACATTCATGGACAGGAGAATGGCTAAATCAATTATGGTACATGAATATAATGGCATCTAACTGTGCTATAAGAAATGATACACAGGATGAATTGATACAGAGTGACATTCAATCAAGAGAACAATGCATGTACTTGTATAACCTATATCAAATTACTTCCCTTCTCATGGAGGAGGTAGCGAAGGGCGAGAGAGAATTTAGAAATCAAAATTTTAAAAACAAATGTTAAAAATGGTTTTTACATGTAAAAATAGGGGAAATGAATTTTTATATAGAAAAGAAAAAAAAACAATTAAAAAAAGAAAACAATGCATGCAATGACTTATAACAATGTAAACAGAAAAAGCAACCACACAGGAAAAAGTCAAATGTGAACACTGCAAAATTATGGAGAATAAGCATAGCTTGAAGGAAGAGATTTAAGAAATCATTCCTACCCCTACTCCTTTGAAGAGGTGGGAGATCCATCAGTGTGGTATATTGCATATATTTTCAGACTTTTGAAGTGTATTGATGACTTTTCCTTCTTCCTTTTCTTCTTTTATTTTTTGCCTTTAAAATACTTTTTGTTACATGGTTTATCTTTTTGGGAGGAGAAAGGAAAAGAGGAGGAATGCTGGAAGAAAAATTGGTGTTTAAGAAAAAATTAAAAACTTAAACAAAAAAAAAAAGCATGAAGTTAGCTAGAATAGGGAAAATCCAGGAACTGGAACAAGTATAGCTTTGAGTACATCCCTAAAAGTGAATTGGTACTGGGAAGGAGACTATCCACATTCTAGATCTTCAAGAATGAATAAAGGATGCATGTGTTTGAAATGCAGCTTCTCCCCCCTCTTTATTCTATCTGATAGCAAAGGTAGAACCTGTGACTTTCTACCCCTGAACTCTGGATCTCCAAAATTTTGTTCCCTGGCGTTCCACATGGGTGACTAACTTAGTATGGAATCAACTAACATTAAAAGCCATCAGTGGCAAAAGCATATTTTAAAATGCTGGAGAAGCTTGCTCAAATATTGATTTGTATCCTACTTTCTCTTACCTTAAAGACTATTATATTCACAAAAACTTACCTCTCCTCAGAGAAAGTATTATGAGAAGAGTATAAATCTAGGAATCAAGAGACTTAGATTTTAGTTGCAGTACTGTTTCCTTTTAACAATCAGCCAGACAATTCAATTAACTTTTAGTAAAGGCATTTGTTAACATTATATAAGAAAAAAATAAAGCTACAAAAACATCTCTTCCTTCCATTCTCAAAAAAAAAAAAAAAATCTGGGACACATTTCCCTACAAATATACGCAGTGTCTATGGGAAGAGTGAACTCAAATTTAGAATATAATAATAATGAGGCATAGATGTATGCTATGCATGTGGCAAGGATAACTCATAACTCCTGGCACTACAGGGCCTAGAAGTCCTTTCTATCTTAGCACAGAGCTCCCCTTGGCCACAGCTGCTCTTCTGGGTAGATTGCCCAGATGTGCTCCCCAGGTGTACTCCTCTGTATGTCTGGCTCTCTTCTCTGCTGCCAGGGATGTTCTTCAAAGCTATTTCCTCCTTCCTGTCTCTCTGTATCTATATCTGTATATGTATGTGTATATGTTTCCTATAGTATGAAGTATATTCTACTGTTTTAATAGCTCTTTCAAAGCCTACATGGTTAATGGAATAGAAGGGAGAAAGAAAATTCTTTTCACTACCCTTCTCAAGGAATCTCCACCATAGGTATCTGCCTTGCTTATAAACTCTCATCTACTTTAACTTTGGAACTCTAAAATTAGTTCAGGCTTTAGCTATTTAAAGCCCTCTAAGGCAGGATAATTTGTTCAGCCAATCACATTTCTCCCTTCTTGACTCAATGGAGAAGTGTTCATAGCTCATAAAGGGATCTAGGCTTAGACACATCTCTAGAGTCAATTTAACACCTCATTAACACGTTACGATTACATTCTGGGCCTTCTGTGACTGCATCAAATGAGATGAGGAGAGGAATTCCCTCCCTTCAATTAGGATCAAGTTGGATATTGGATATGAAAGGGTTTGTTCCAATCAAGCAATGAGATCAGTGAGATCAGAGGAAGGAGAGTCAGTGAGTGTCCATAGCTTGATAACTACATAATTGCAAAAAGATAAATTTAGGCTTCATACACAGGAAAAGTTCCTAAGCTTTAGAACTATCCAGAAGTGGAATAAGTATGCTTTGGAAGGTAGTGTTTTTCCCCTTATTAGAAGTCTTCAAGTAGGGGCGGCCAGGTAGCACAGCAAGTAACAGCACTGGCCCCAGAGTCGGGATGACCTGGGATCGAATCCAGGCTCAGACACTTAGCATCCACCCAGAAACACCTGGCCATGTAACCTTGAGCAAGTTACTTAAACCCAATTGCTTTAAAAAAAAAAAAAAAAGAAGTCTTCAAGTAAAGGCTGAACGACCACTTGGTGGGGAAGTTGTAGAGGGGGTTTTTGGTTGGGTACAGATTGAATTAATGACCTGGATTTGGGTCCTGACTCTGCCACTAGCTAACTATTATTGTTGTTTTTGTCATTTTTTTTCTTTCTTTATAAGATTTTTTTGGGGGGGGGAGGTTATTTTGAGTTCCGAATTTTATCCCTCCTTCTATCTCCCACCCCCCCCCCACCCATTGAGAAGGCAAGCAATACCATACCCATTATACATGTCAAGTCATGCAAAACAGATTTCCATAGTAGCCATGTTGAAAAGAAAAGAAAAAAGGAAAAAAAAGAAAGTAAAAACATAATATGCTTCAATGTGCACTCAGGGTTCATCAGTTATTCACCATTTGGAGGTAGATAGTAGTTTTCATCACAAGTCCTTTGGAATTGTCTCAGATTATCATATCGATTAGAGTCTAGCTATGTGATTTTAGGCAAACTGCTTTGCCTTCCTGGCCCTGTAAAATGAGATGTTTAGTTAGTGTGCTCTCCAAGGTCTCTTCTTGCTCAGAAATTCTTTGACTGGTCCAGGATGGCTGTTCTTCTCCTTCTTTTTTCTTGGTGAAGCTCAGCTCCCAGAGGTTCAATCATCACCTCTATACTGATGACTCTCAGTTCTACAGATCCAGTCCCAGTCTCTCTCCTGAGCTCTTATCACACATAACTAGCTGCCTATTATACATTTTGGAGTGAATATCCCACAGGCATCTAAACTGAATAGATCTAAAGCAGAACTCATTCTCTTTCCCCCAGACTCATCCTACTTCCAAGTTTCTCCCATTTCTTTTAAAAGAGCCACCATCTTTCCAGGATCCTGGTTTGCCACCCTTGAATCATCCTTCACCAGACACTAGTCCTTACCCTGCACCTTCAATCAGTTACCAAATCTCCTCAGCCCTACTCTTCAGTATCTCTTACCTCAATCCATTTCTTCCACTCAGACAGCCATCACCCTAATTCAGGAGCTCATCCCCTCTCACCTAAACTATTACAATGATCTCCTAATTGGTATTCTTGCTTTAAGTCTCTCCCCCCTTTCCCACTGTACCTCCTCATAGCTGCCAAAGTTGTTGCTGTTGCTGTTCAATTGGGCCCAACTCTTTGTGACCTCATTTGGGG
>NW_027185798.1:39317401-39370146 GCF_028583685.1 Petaurus breviceps papuanus | reverse complement strand
ACACACACACACACACACACACACACACACACACACACACAGCAGAGCTCCAGCGTATGTGTCCTTGAAAGACATTTTGCTCACTTTGAAATTAGGCTTCTGTTTGATTCCTGACTCTCTTGTCTCTAGCCTGCTCTATGGCTCTAGCCACCCACAGATTAGAGTCTGGTTCCATCTGGTTGACAGTGACTTGCCCAGGGTCACCCAGCTAAAAGTGTCTGAGGCTAGATTTGGAATCTTCCTGACTCCAGGCCCTGTACTCTATACTGCCCCAGTGACACACCTACAGCATAGGTCAGACCCTGTCACTCCCCTTCTCTGGAAGTTCCGGTGGCTCCCTATTGCTTCTACGATCAGAAACCATCTCCTGTTTGACATTTAATGCCTCTGATAACCTATTTCCAACCTACCTTTCTGGGTTTTGTTTACAAGCTCCCCTTCACATTTATTCTAGCTAAGATGTCTTCTTGCTCCTTCCACATGATACTCTACTTCCCGTCTTCATGCCTTTATATAACTATACCCCCAACTCTTTGAATCCATTCCCTTCTTCCCTCAATCTCTTAGAAACTTTAATTTCTTTCAAAATTCAGTTCAAGGGTAAGCTTCAATTTGAGATGTGCCTTCTTCCCTCAAGAATGATCTTGATTTTCTTGGCATATAGCTTGTATATATTTATATGTGTACATAGCTCTCCTTTTAGAACATAAGCTCTTTGAGAACAGGGTCTGTCCCATTTTTGTCTACTTAGCACCAAATGAGTGCCTGTACACATCAGGCACTTGATCAATGTTTGTGGCTAGCTTGCTTGATTCTTCCACATCACTCAGCAGGGATACAGCTAGAATTCTAGGATACCCAAGGAGAATTTCAGAAAGGGTCCCTTTTCTGATTCCCCCAATTCTTAGTGCCCCCTCCCCTGAAATCCCTTTGTATTAATTCATATATAGCCTGCATTTACTAACCTGTGAACATGTTCTATCCCCCCAGAAGAATGAAAGCTCTTTTAATCAAACAAGCAACAAACATTTATTACTATGTATCAGACACTATGCCAGGTTCTGGGGACACAAAGACAGAAATGAAAGTCTCTGTCCTCAAGAAGCTTATATTCTGTAGGGGAAAATAGCAGGTATATTACATATAAGTAATTACATTTAAAATATACACACAAAATACAATATAATACAAATACAAAATACAAAATAAAATATACATACAAAATACAAAATACACACAAGGTAAATTAGCAGGTGCTAATAGCTGGGAAAGGGTGTGGGGAAAAAAGCCACTTATAAGAGAAAGCATTGAACTGAACTTTGAAGGACGTGTTAGGGAATCTAAGAGACAAGAGGTGAGGAGAAAGTGTATTTCAGGCATGGGGGACAGGTTATAGCATAACTATATGTATACTGTACAAAAGTACAGAGAGAAAAAAATGGCTATTATGTGGAAGGAACATTATGGCAGTTTAGCTGGACTGAAGTGAAGAGAACAGTATGGATGCAAGAGACATTGTGCAGTGGTCAAATTGACAAGACTCAGTAACTCGATCAGATACAGGATAGGGAAGAGTGGGAGATGACCCCAAGTTTGAAAAGTTGAGTGACTTAGAAGGACAGTGGTGCTTTTGATAGAAATAGGGAAGTTCGGGGGTGGCCAGGTGGCTCAGCGAGTAAGAGCACCTGCTCCAGTGCTGGGATGACCTGGGGATCAAATCCAGGCTCAGATACTTAGCACCACACCCAGAAATAACTGGCCGTGTAACCTTGAGCAAGTTACTTAACCCCGATTGCTTAAAAAAAAAAAAAGAAAAGAAATTGGGAAGTTTGGAAGAGGAGTAGGTTTGGGGGGAAAGATGGATTTTGTTTTGGATATGGTGAAATTGAGGTGCTTATAGGAAACTCAATTCAAAATGCCAATTAGAAAGTTCCTAATGAAGGGAACCAGATCTCTAGGTAAGCTGGGTACCCTTCTTTGTTCTACATGGTCCTGCAATTCAAGTGCCATTTGCCCAGTATTTGTGCTACTTATAAGGAAAGGTGAATTAGCTGACCAGATTTCCCCCTGCTCGGACTCTTACTTACTCTCCATTGACTTTTGACTTAATCCACTCAGACCACAGGCTGATTTATCTACATACTAGATTATCCATTTATCAGTATTACTCCCAACACACTAAACACCTGATACAAATTTGGAAAGTTTGATTGTAGTGAGTACAATATCATTACACACAAATGCAACACTTTGCAAAGTCTTCAGGGTCCCTAACAACACTGCCAATACCCTTCAATGAACTGATGGTTAGAGGAGTTCTGCTCAGTGTGCCAGGGCTTTGTCTAAGAAATTGAGACTAAAAAAAAACCTTGAATTCAGCTTCCTAGAGCATAGTTGGATGGTGACAGGTGGGAGTAAGTATAGCAGATGACAAAGAGATGACAATCCTGCTTTTCAACTCTGAAATATGTATTCATTCACAAGTACAAAGCCATAAACCAATGTGAAGAACAGCTGACTACCAAGTAGAAATAAGAATTTAGCCTCATAACTGAACCAGTAACACTCTCCCTATATCATGTTAATAACTTACTGTGTGACCTTGGGTACTTTCTTAACTTCTCTGGACCTCAGCTTCCTCATTTGTAAATTAAGAGGTTTGTACTGGATGAACCCTAATGTTCCTTTCTGCATTAACATTCTTTGATTCTAAGAAGATAATCCTTAGCAAGTTAATGCCTACTTCCATTTGAGAATTCACCCCCCTGCCCCCCCAAAAGGAATTCCATCCCATTGTATTTATAAGTTCCACAGAAATTAGTAGGTTTCCTAAAACTATTTTAAATTATTATTTCAACTGTCCCAGCAACCCAGCATTTACTCAGTTTTAACTAGCAAACAGAAATCTCAGAATAAGACAGAAATATCAAGTTGGCTCTGTGCCTCTAGGCTATGCAGAGGTTTCTTCTACAGCAGTCAGTACCAATTCTGATCGAATAGGCTACCACCACCTTCTCTGCCTCCCAAGCTGACCAGTCATCAGAGTAGGTTACAATCTATATGGTATAGTTCAGTTCATAGGGCACCAAAATGGGTTTTCCTCCCTGACTACCCCTGAAAAAAAGGAAAAAAAAACTTCACTCATATTACCAACCTCCCATAGTGCCTGAAATTTGTCCAATATTAAAGCTAGATCATCTAGACAGTTCCCCCCATATTCCCATTTTACAGTTGAAGAAACTAGGCCCAAGAGGCTGTGACCTTGTTCAAGGTCATACAGGTAGCCAGGAGTGCCAGAGCCAGAACCACTTTTAGAGATGCAGCACTTTTTATAAGCATTCTCTTTTTAAAATGAAAATGTCCCCAGAGCAAGCAGGGTGTGAATTATCGTGAAAGAATTTGTCAGATCACTTTTCTTCTAATGCTGATCCCCGGGCAGGGGAGGAATGGTGGTGTTGATGGGGAAGGTCAGTGGGTAGGAGCTGAGTGGGAAGTGGGTCCTGAATTTCCTAGGGCAGGCAGGTCTAAATAGGTTACCATAGTAGGAATCATTCAGGTACTTGACCTTAGACAGCAGTGGGGGAAGGCATCAGAAGGTTGACAGGAGCTTTGACAGGACCAAAGAGGCAAGAGCTGAAGAATGCCTTCCTTCCCAGTTTCTCCGTCACCAGTTTCTAGCCCTGGTGGGTAGTAGTCATGCAGCAAACCTATCCTACCCTCCAAACGAGATTCATGGAATCATAAACGCATGAGATGAGGAAGGCACCTTTAGAAATCATCTCCTCTAACACCCTCCCTCTCCACCCCTTTCATTTTACAAAATAAGACACTAGGGCCCTGACATGACATAGACCATAAGATTCTAAGCTGTAAGAATCCTTAGAATTAATCCAATCACACACACACACACACACACACACACACACACACACACACACACACTACATTTTACAGATAAATAGACTGAGGTCCAGAAAGGTGATTTCCCCAAGGTCATATAAGGACTTAGGGACAGGGATGAGGCTAGAACGCCGGGTGAAGCAGTACGGATCTTCCCAAGCCTAGGTGTGGAAAAAAAGCAGCCTGCTCGTGGAAGATTTCCATCCCAGCTCTAAGGACAGCGGAGGTGTGGGTGGCTCCCATAGCTTCTGGGTAAGCGCCTCATTTCTAAGTGCTTAACTGGACCCACTGCAGCTATTTTCTCATACGTATGCCCGTCACACAGGGCCATTCGGGAGCGGGGAGGAGGGAGAGCCCAGGGAGGGGAAGAGAAATGAATTCCTCCCCACTGAAATCTAACCCAGAGAGATCAGCTCACGCCCGAGCAATCTGGGGTGGCTGCGCCGCTTCCGCACCAAGTAGCCAGCTTCAACATCCGCACCCTCGCATCCACAGCAACACCGTGGCTCCCAGGGGTCCAGGCCCTTGGGGACCCTTGCAGGGCAGCCCAGCGCCGGTGGAGGAGGAGCCCGGGGCGGAGCTGCGGCGCCCTGAGGAGGAGACAGGGAAGGGAGCCCGGGTGTCGGGTTGCTCCGGTAACTGTGACGTGCCGGGGCCGTGGGCGGGGCAAGGAGGCAGGTTGCATATTTTAGGAAGTGAGGAGTAGGCGCCAGCTTTAGCTGCAGTGGGGACTGGGGCGCGGAGGAGGAGGCGGACACGTGGCAACTGCAGCAGAGGCAGCGGCGGCGGCGGCGGCAGCAGGCAGCCGGAGCGGGAGCGGGCCGCGCCCCGGTCGCCCCTTAGCCAGCCCCGGCCCCGGCTCCAGCTCCTCTCGGCCCGGTGCCGGGAGTTGATCCCTTTACCTGTTTGATTCAGAAGCGACAGGTCCCGGCACAGCGGGCACCAGACCACCGCAGCCATGGGGAAGGGGGTGAGTGGCGTGCCTTTCTCCCGGCCCTAAGCAGAGCAGAGCCGCCGGGGGAGGAGAAGGAGGAAGAGGGGGGAGCGAGCGCTACGCAGAGCTACCGCGCAGGAGAAGGAGGAGGAGTAGAAGGAAGTGGAGGAGAGGGAGACTGCGGCAAAGGGGGTGGGGTGGGGTGGGAGGAGGAAGGGGGAAAAGAGGAAGATGATGGGAACCTGGGACTGGGCAGGAGGGGAAAGCGGTAGCGCTTGAATGAAGAGGGCTTTGGGAATGGGGATGGGGGAGAGGGGTTAAAAGGAGAGCGCAGGTTGGAGGTAGTGGGAGCTTGAAGGAAGATTGGGTTAAGCGAGGGGCCCTGGGGCCAGAGAGGAGGGGAAAGTGGGCAGCCGCAGGGCTAGGAGCTAGTAGCGGCGGCCGGGAGGCTGGGAGGGGGGCCCCCGGGCGAGGCGGCCAAGGGCGGTCCCAGAGAAGGAGCCGGCTGCCAGCTCCCTCCATCCCTGAATGACCCGTTTCCCCGCCCTCACCTCCCGCCTCTCTCCCTCCGCCCCTTCCCTCTCGGTGCACCCGGAGGGCGAGAACTCTCTTCCTCTCCGCCAGCCTACCCCGGCGACGCCTGACTCGCCGGCCGGAGCTGGCTTTCCTCTCCGCCGCGCCTTTGCGCGCGGCCCCCTCCCCGGCGCTGCTTGGATGGAGCGGGAGGAGGGAGGGCAGCCATGGAGGGAGTCCCGTCTCTCCCGGTGAACCAACTTACTACCCTGGAAGGCCTCCTCCCTCCTCCGAACTCCCTGGAGGGGGAGGGGGGAACCACTACTGGGTTTTCCCTTCCTGCTGAGCCCCCCCCCCCCCCCATCCCCGAGTCCTAGCCGCTGGTGCTTGCCAGTTCGGTCGTGCCTTCTTCACCACCCAAAAGTGGCCTGGAAGGTATACTTAGAGACTTAACTGGGTGCTTTTACTGCTAACCCAGGACCTAGCCACTGGCACCAACTCTAAGGGCACCAGCCCTAAGAAGATGGAGCTGGCATCTCGGTGGGCTTGCTTTCTTGTGTAAGCTTCTGGCAACCTGTGTGTGTCCTCCCTTCCTTGCACTCCGGTGTGTAGTTTACCTTCCGTGCCTTCTGACTACCGAAGAGCAGTTCCCCAAACCACTCCAACCGGGTTCCTCAGAGAAGGACCCAGGGGGGAGGACAGGATTAGGTTAAAAAATAAAAAGATAAATCCCAGTCGCTGCCCTCCCAAGAGTTTCCTCCCACCTAATTGTGACCTATGGTAGAACGACTTCACTCCCAGAATTATCCCCACGAGTACAAAAGTGGCTATTCAGTGTTGAGAGCATGTGGATTAGAAGAGTGAAATCGGCGAAATTAATGAGGGCAGCATTCCTTCAGAAAAATGCCCTTTGGGCCAAATTTGGAAGGCAGTGCTGTGCCTAGGGATGGGTCATTCAGTTAGCACTTAAGTAGTGCCTACTGTGTGCCTATAGTTTGCCTTTAAGCTCTTAGAGATAAAAGAAAGGTAAAAGCTGATTTGGGGCCACTTGCTCCAATTCTGAGGAGAAAGACAATATGCCACCAAGTATATGCATGCAAGATATAGACGGTGTCAATTCCAAGGAAGGGCGGGGGGGAGGGGGGGGGGGGGGGGGGGGGGGGGGGGGGGGGGGGGGGGGGGTCGGGGGGGCGGGACGGGGACTGATGCGGAATCTGGGACGTTAAAGGGTGCTGGGGTGAGGAGGGGGGAGTACATTTGAACAATCGATACAACCAGTAAAAAGGCAAGGATAGGGAAAGGGACATCCCTTAGGGGGAATAGAATGCACCAACTGTCCTCCTCTAGCCTTAGATAAGGAATGGTCGTTGGTCCAATCTCTTTACCTCTTGCTCTGTATGACAATGATTTCTAATCCTTACTTCAATTCATCAAACTAATTATCTCCTGGGCACCATGGGGAGATAAAAAGGTGAGCTAAGGTAGAATCCTGCCCTCAAGGAGTTTACAACATTAGCCATATCAAAAAAGGCAAAATTCCAATACAAAAAAAAACCAAAACTGGTGCTTTGTACCTCCTTGGGGAATGTAATGGATGCCTGCGTATAATATGTGTGTGTATTTTATATATAATATATATGTACTACATTATGCAAGTATCCAAATCATCCTATAAATGAGCACCCCCAAAGTCTAGGTAGAAGTTTGATGGCTTTTTTTTAAACGTACAGGTCTTTAGAATTATTAATCTCCAAATGGCAGTTTATCTTTGGAAAGGTAATACATTTAAAGATTTGGGGGAGATACTCAGGAAACTGTTAAGTCATGTTCAGTGTTCTTTCTGACCAGATGTTTGCAGGTTTAGATCCTGAGTATTTGGTGTCAAAAGACCTTT
This sequence comes from Petaurus breviceps papuanus, assembly GCF_028583685.1. Taxonomy (NCBI): domain Eukaryota; kingdom Metazoa; phylum Chordata; class Mammalia; order Diprotodontia; family Petauridae; genus Petaurus; species Petaurus breviceps. Next base: position 39,362,905 of record NW_027185798.1, on the reverse strand, counting down.
CAGAATACAGCTGGAGAATTACCTTGTTTTCCTGCCAGGTGTCTTATGGGTAGCCTCTCATTGCCTGGATTTCTTAGTAAATTACAAATAACCCTTAACTCTTCTATGGGACCCTAAGCTGCAGGATTTTAATAAATGTTTTTGGTGCTCTGCTAAGTTGAATGAGATGTTTGGGCTTGCTTTTTTTTTTTTTTTGGTATGTGGTGGTTCTTGATGGGTGAGATAACATAAACAGTTTTTTGTATCTTCTCCCTCCCCCAACTTCTCCCTCCCCATTCCCCACCCCTCAGTGATTTAATGTGATAATCCAAATGTTCAGAAGACTTTCATGAAGAAGCTTTGGGATTTTTCCATATGGGGATTAAAATGTGGGTGGAGGAGTTGACTAAAAGGCCTGTTGATAATTGGTTTACCAGGAAGCCTGGGCTAGCAGCTAATTTTTTTAAGGTCATTGTTGAGTTAGCTATGCCTTTCTCAGTTCTGTTCTCTACACCCTACTTTTTAAAGGTCAAGGTATATAGCTGATGGCTCTTAATATTTACATGCATGTGTAATGGCCCATCTCTGAAAGAATTGGATTTTGCTGTAGGTCTCCCCATTAAAGAAGGACTGAATCATTTTTCCCTAGACAAATTAAAACTGAATTCTGTCAAGTTTTTGCTTCAAGCTCTTGGTCTAAATAGTTCTGCTGAAAGCCAGAGGATACTGGATTTGAAGTCAGAGCTTGGGTTCAAATCCCAGCCCTGAAAGTTTGTTACCTGTGTGACCTTGAGCACAGTTAAATTCTATGGGCCTCAATTTCCTTATCTGTGAAATGAAGGGTGACCTCTAAAGTACTTTCCAGCTCTAAATTTATGATCTTGCTTTACCTGGTCCATGTTCCTTTTCCTCCCTTTCTCTTCTTCCCTCCCTTAAAAAAATTTCCCTAAAAGATGTTCATGGATTGCTTTTAGAAACTTAATTTTTTTTTTTTTAAAAGAAGCACTTTGTTTCATTAAGGCCTTAAGAAAGTTGCTTCTTTTATTCCTTGGGCTTGGTTAGAGCTTCCTTGCAATCCCTGGCTGTGTGTTTGAATATTAACTTTGATAATTAACTGGAAAAGTGTTCTACCCAGAGGAGGAGTGATTTTAAAAATCTCTATGAAGATTGCACAAGACAGCCAACAAGCAGTCAGCAGAAATCCTGGTTGTATTGTAACATTATCAGCTGCCCTTTTGGAGCTCAACTTGAAAGTGTGACTAAATCCCCTCGGGCTGTTCATAAAACCTGGTACTTTAGACTCAAAAAATTGTAAATGGAGTCTTGAGTGGAAAGTTTGCCTGGGCCTGGCCACATGCAAGCTGAATTATGGCAGGAACTAGTCATTCAAAGCTGAGGTGTGGAGGAGGGCTGAGTTCTAGATTGCATCACACCCTTGCCTGGTGATCAGTGTGTTACATTATAACAGCCCTGTGGCCTCCCGGGTTCTCTGTGTACCTTTCTACAAGGGTGTAACTGCTCTGGGTTAGTACCCTTTGCTATTTTGTAGAACTGCTGGCCAGTAACTTGGTAGCACTATTACTAAGATAAAAAAACTGAAGGTTATCTAAATTAGTCCCCCCTCTCCCCCAATTCTCCATCATAAGACTCCCCTTCTCCCCCACCTCCCCCAGTGGCTCTAGGATTGATGCTAACCATGGCAGAACCTTCTGGGGACAAGTTTGGTCTTTTCAGAGGTTGAATATTTAAGTGCCCCCAAGCTGGCACCCATCCTTGCTTCCTCCTCAGCCCCTGCCCTTTAGGATAAAAAAATAACTAGAAACTTGTTTGACCAGTAAATTCTTAATTGTAAGTTCATTTGGCTACATTTACACCTCACTAAGGTTCAGGTTATAATCCATGGAAACTCTAATCCACGTTGGAAAAAAAAAAAGTATTTAGGGAAGGGTGGGAGGATGGATGATTGATCCAGACTCAGAAAAGGCTATTTGAGAAAGGAAAACAAATGGAAATGCTGGTTTATAATCAGTCTTTTACTTAGTCTGGAATAGAGGGAGCTTTCATTTTTAACTGAAATTTATGATGTGAGGATGAGATCATGGGATAAAGAGAGAAAAAGGAAAAAGAGGTAATCAGGCCAGAGTAAAATCCTAACCCTGCCGATAATTTTAGGCTTCTCATTTCCTCAAAGAGCATCCAGGAGTATAGTGGGGAAAACTCTGACATTAGAAAATCTAGGTTTGAGTCTCTTCTGCCACTAGGCTTTTTGACCTTGGGCAAGTTATTTGAAAAAGACAATGATAATACCTACTTTAATAGCTAACATTTATATAGAATTTTAAGATGTGCAGAACACTTATAGACTCGTTGGTTCTCAAATCAATCTCATTAAAGGTGGTTTTTATTACCCCCACTTTATAGATGGAAAATTGAGGCACAGAGATTGACAACCCAGGTGCACAGAGGTAATAATTGTCTGGGGCAGGTTTTGAACTCCGGTTCTCCTGATTCTCAGATCCCATGCACACTCTTTCCCATTGGGCCACAGGGTTTTTGTGGGGATCAAGTAACCACAAAGGCCTGATACCATACCATGTTTCCTCGTATTATCATTATTAGTAATATCTTGGGTTTGAGTCCTTGTACTTTTCAGATATGGTGCTCTCTGGATTTAAAAATGCTTGTATGTCACTGGCTTAATCCTCAGCAAACACATGTGTAACCCCCACCCCCTTTTTTTTGAGGGAGGGGAGGCAAGGCAGTTGAAGTTCAAGTGACTTACCCAGGGTCACAGAGTTAGTAAGTGTCAAGGGTCTGAGGCTGGATTTGGACTCAGGTCCTCCTGAGTCCAGGGCCGGTGCTCTATTCACTGCACCACATAGCTTGCTGACCTCCACCCCAGCTCGCCCCCCCCCTTTTTTTTAAACTAGCTATTCAGCTTTCTAAATTGGGGGTATAAATCAGCATATTTTTGTTATAGCTTATTTCTGTGGTGGTCTAACTCAGAATGAGAAGCAGCACTCATGTCAGATCAGTTTGAACCTCTCTGATAATGTTTGGAATGCCTAAATTTGGGCAAGGAGAGTTAATATTCAGAATCTTTTCCTCCCATTGACTTCATGTCTGTGTTTCTGGATTGAGACAGACAACTAAATTGTGAGTTCAGTTTGTATATGCCATATTCCAAGCTTTATGGAAACCGTAATCCAGGTTTTCCGTTGCCCTTTTTTAGAGTGCATTTTTAAGGTCTAAAATACCTTTCCTTCAGTTGTGTACACACATTATACATGTGTGTGTATGTGTATGTGCATACACACACAGAGCAAGCCCTAAGAGATTCCCAGGTCTTGATTCTAAATATGACTTAGAGTTTCTAATTTCAGGAAACATAGTTCTGTTCTCTCACCTTTCAGTTTCTTTCTGGAGTAAGAGAAAGGAGGACTAAAACAAATTTGGACTTTTTCTTGTTGCTTTGAATTGACTGCATGAGAGGAAGTGTATGCTTTGGCTGAAGTCAGAGAAAATGTTCTTTGCATATGACTCACCTAATTAGTTGTACCGAATTTTTTCAAGGCTCTGTAAAATATAAAATGTCTTCATTTCTTTGATTTATTGTGATATTTGGGGGGAGGAGGTAGGTAACAAATAGAACCTGGAAGGTTTCAAAACATCCTACTCATCTCCCTACCCCCTTGAGTTCATTTTACATTCTGATCCTAAGACTCTGGCCTACATTGGTAGAATATTAGCCCTGGAGGGAACCTGTATCATTGGTACAAGCTGCTCATTTTACAGATGAGGAAAGTTGGTGAGAGGACCGGCTCCCAGATCACCAGCCTATGTAGGAGCAGAGTCAGGACTAGAACCCAGATGCTGCAGCAACTGCCTCCCTGGATTCTAGCAAAAAGAAATGTTGAATGAATGAAATGTTACAAATACCATCAACAGATTTTATTGGCAGTGCATTTAATGCAGTCCATGGTTAATTACTGCTAACAGTTAGGCTTTAACTTTTTGATCATCGGGTCATAGTGTTTGCATAATACTAGATTTTCCCATAAGTCTAAAGATGAAGATGGCTGTGTTTTTCTTGTGTATTTTCACTGATACTACCTTTTATGCCTTTCTCCATCCCACCCCAGTATTTCTGCTCAGGTACCAAGAGGCATCCATAGTAATTAAGAATTTCTTTTTTGGGGTGGCTAGGTGTAGCAGTGAATAGAGCACCAGCCCTGGAGTCAGGAAGGACCTGAGTTCAAATTTGGCCTTAGACCCTTAACACAAAAAATAGACATGTGACCTTGGGCAAGTCACTTAACCCCAATTGCCCTGCTGCCCCCCTCCAAAAGAAAAGAATTTATTTTTTTTCCCTATTTCTGCTTGGTTTTACATTAATTTTTTATCAACTTTTCCCTACCTAATGAGCCATCCCATGTACTAAAGATTAAAAAAAAGAAAGGGGGATGCAGTTCAGCAAAACACCTTGGGGTGGGGGGGCAGAGGAGAGAGACAATGGTTCTCCACCTCTAATAAATGTGCAAAGGATCCTTTTCCTTTTCTCTGGACCAAGCTTGGTTATCATGATTACAGTGTTTTGTGGGTTTTGTTTTTGCTGTTTCCATTTGTATCAATGTAGTCTTTATGTGTAGTGTTTTCTTAGTTCTGCTTGATTCTTCCTGCAATGATTCACATAAGTCTTTCTATGATTCTCAGAATTTCAGTATTCTTCATTTCTTACATAGCCCATAGCTTGTTAACATGTTCTGCAATTTGTTTCCCAGTTGATGAATTGCTCCCACACAAAGTTTTGCTATGAATATGGGGGGGGGGGGGAGGCGGTTCTAGTACCTTTACATTTTGACTTTGGAATATGCCCGGTGTTGTGGGTCATGGTATTGACGTGTCTTTAGAATACAACATAGCAGAAGTCCTTGTTTGTTTTTTAAGATTTATTTAGCCTTAAATCTCCTAAGCCTCAATAGGGTTAATGCTTGCTGCCTTGTATGGCGTTAGACATTACTCCATCTCTTTGGGCCTCAGTTTCTTCAACAGAAAAAGCAAGGGGAGCTGCACTAGGTGATGCCTGGTGTTCCCTCCAGCTCTAAAACTGATCCTCACTGAAGTATGTTTTGGAAAGTGACAGATTCATTGTCCTCAGAGTAGGAGCAGCTATCTTGGGTGGCAGCCGGGGTTGGCCTAAGAGAACTTGAAGATAAAGGAGAGAGAAAGGTGGGGAGGAGAGCAAATTGAACCTCCTGGAGAAGCCTGAAATCCTGTTTATTGACTTGACTTTCTGTCCGAAAGAGATAGTGTACAATGGGCATTCTTTGGATAAACCTTAACTATTCTTTCAGTCTGGAAAACAATGAAGCCAAGTGTTCAGAATATGGGGATAATTCACCTCTTCTAAGAAAATAGTTTGATTTTCCTTCGTTCCATATGCCTTAAATTCCTTAAGAGCTGGAACTGTTTTATCTTTGTAGGCCCAATACCTCCAGCAGAGTGCTTTGCACATAGTGGGTACTTTAATAAATGCTGTCCCCCCCAAAATGTGTTCTCTAGTCCATTGCCCTTTAGGGAAATTACTCTGAATGGCGGGAGGGGGACAGGGGCTTTTTTTTTTTTTTTTTAGGGAGGATAAACAAACCCCAAAAGAAGGGGGTTAGAACCTGCTAGTTAAGAATTTAAAGACAAACCATTTATCTTGTTTTAAGCCTTGTTTATTTAGGGGTGAGGGACCAGCTAGTAAAGCCTTACTTACTCTCTTCCTTGGGGCAGCTACTGTTCTCTCTGTCTCCTGCTGGGTGACTGGCTGACACCCAAGTCTGGAGATACTGTATGGGTACGACACAAAGGGAGTTTACTTCTGAGTTTACCAGATTATGCTCTCCAGGACCTACCCCCACCTTTTTACGGGGTGGGAAGGAGTGGGGACTTGATGTTGTGTCCTAGGAACCCCATCTATAGAGGAGAGAAGATTTGTACCAAGTACAATAAATGATTTTGCAAAAGGGGATTTAGAATATGAATTATAGAAATATTCTTTGAATTTTACAGATGAAGAAATCAAGCTCTTTTCCTTTTTTCCCCCTTCAGCTCTTTCTTGGCCTTCAGGTCCCTGGTTTATTCTTGTACATATATTCCTATTTCTTTCTTGGGTTATTCTTGTAGCAACCTGAGTTCAAATTTTGGTGCTGTCCTTGAATTTACTTGTGTGACCTTGGGCAGGTCATTTAACTTCTAGGTCTTAATCTCCTCCTGAAAATCTCAAAAGATCAAGATCAGCTCTAAATCTATAATCTCATAGAATAACTAAGGATATGAATTCTTCAGAAACTGGAAACACTCCCTTCATGTAAGAGAGAAAGTGACTACTCACCTTTGAATGAAAAGTCAGGTCAAATTTTAATTTCTTGATTATTAGTTGCCTTCCCCTCAATGCTGCAAACTGTCTTTTGGATAAATTTATTCTACCCATCCCTCACCCCACTCCCATCAATATTTGGGGGTGGGAGTTGGGTGGGGAGCAGTACAAGAGTCAGGGGACCTTAGACTATCAAGTTCTCACAGCATAATACAGAAGAAGGCTTGAGCCTTCTGATTCCCTTCCTCCCTCTCTCCCTCCCTTCCCCAGGCTGGAAACATTCCACAAACAACTAAGACAATAAGGGTTTTATATCCACTAATAAAATATAAGTTCTTAAAGGGGAGGATATGTTTTTAAATGAATTTATTTCTAAATTGGTTTCCCATCAAAAGTTCCAGACCTTGACTTGTCTGAAGCCCCTTTTGTACTGCATTCCTTTGCCCTTGATTCTCCTGTAAACAGGGGAGAAGAGGGTCTAAGAGATGTCCACCCAAACTAATACCAACACATTGGTGTGCTCAGAGTGAGTAGGATGGTGGGTTTTATGGGTAAGTACCTTGGGAAAGGCCTTGGCTCAGAATTTGCAATTGAGCCTCAAACTGGCTGATCCAGTGGGTCTAAGATGCAGGGATACTGACATCCTTATAACATCCGGAGGATTCATTTTGCTTATCTTTACTCCAAGCCACAGAGAAGCAATGAAATTGGAATAGCTGCCCAGCCCTTCTGGGAGCCAGTCTGCTTAAATAAGACATAAACCTAATTAGAAAGGGAAAGAATTCGTAATTGTGAAAACCACTTTTCCATTGCTTCTAAATCATCTCTTTTTCTTAAAACGGTTTTGTTAAGCATTCTTTTGATTTTTTATTTAATATGCAGAAATGGCCAAAGAAAGGGAGAAATGCTAGAACAGCTTGCTAGATTCCAACTTCAGACCTCATTTTTCTCACTGATGTGCTATCCTGGGAAAGTCACTTATTTTGTAAATTAATCTAAAAATCCAAGAGGCCTCATAGCACTGGTTTTGGAGTCAGGATTCTTAGGCAAGTCCATTTAATTCCCTGGACCCCAAGTTTTCTCATCTTTAAAATGAAAGAGTATATATTTTCTTAAAAATGCTGCCTGTGTCTAATCAGTTACTGATCACATTTATTACACCTTTAGGCTTGCAAAGCAAGTGTTAATGTCATTTGATCCTCATGAAAACCCCATGAGGGGTTTTTCCTGTGATTATCCCCATTTTCAAATGATAAAACAGACAGATGTTAAGTGTAAGGCAGGATTTGAATTCAGGTCCAAGCCTAACACTATCCACTGCACCACCTAGCTATTTACAGTCTGAGGCAGTGGAGATAGAAATACTACCAAAAAGCAAAAAACAAAGCAACAACCCTAAAAAAACAGCTGAGCTAGATTTTCAGGGTTCCATGGCCTAGTCCTATGATCCACAGCTTTTCTAGAACCTAGATAAAAATACTTTTCCCTAATTTAGCAGCAGAAATGGGGGTGGGAAGGCCCAGTAATTAAACAGATCATCAAAATTAATTGGAGTACCAGAATTTTTACTTTAGGAGGTTTCTAGAGGCATTTCAGTTGCACTTTTAATTTCAAACTATCTCAAAGCAGGTAACTGGAAGGGGTGAGCTCCAGGTGGGCTTCCAAAAGACCCTGCCTTAATTCCTTCCTACTACTGTCCTTACTTCCTAGTTTCCCCTGTGCCCTATTGTAGGAAAGAATGTCAAGAATGTTTCCTCTATCTTTAGACCCATTTCATTCTTAGAAGATAAGATAGAGACTGAGCTAGAGAATTGCCCTCTCCTTTGGAAGAAGCCTTCTGTGGAACTTTCACTCCCAGCTGCTGACCTTTAAAATGTAGAGGCCCTTTGATGTAAACTTGTCTTTTATTATGTATATAGTTCAAGGCCTTTTTTCCTTTGGTTTGGTTTTCTTAAAGGATAGGGGTGTGGGGGCAGTGGGGTTATTGACTATTGACTCTAAGTTATTTATGCAAGGATTTTTCTCCCCAAGTTCAAATAGGTAACAAAAGAACACTATAATTTTCAAGACTAGACTTTATGTTGAAAATGTACCTGTAGCCAACAAATGCTTGTTTCTGTAATATAATTTAATGATAACTTCACAAGCAATATAATGATCACTGTTATCAGAATGCACACTTTTCATTAAAGCCAAGGCAATATTGTTTGGGAAATGGTCATTTAAAATCACTTTCTGTACATTTTTGATATGCAGTAGACCCATCCAATGAAGGATTCCTCTCCCCCCATCCAGTCAGCTGCCAAGTCTGGTCAGTTCTCCCTCTGACACCTTGCCCAGGATAATGCAGTAATTTCCTAATTGACATGCCTTAGCTCTCTTCCTTTCCCCTTTTGAACCATCTCCCAAGTAGCAGCCCTCTTGGTGATTTTTGCTGACACTTAGACCTGGCCTGTCTTTCATCCCTCCCCCCGCCAAGAAGTTTCAATGGCTCTCCATTTTGGGATTAAACACATACTCCCCAAGTTGATATATAAAACCCTTCACAAATCTGGTTTAGGCCTATCTTTTCAGAGTGGCTTGATATTCATTTACTCTGTGGCCCAGCCAAACTACCTGCTGCCTCTCAAGCATCTTCTGGCTCAGCTACACTAAGACTTTTGGGACACCCTGTATTTTGTATTTTCTTATCTGTATGTGTTCTTTCCCACCCCTATCCCCATTAGAACATACACCCCTTGAGGGCAGGCTTTTGGGGTGGGGGGCACCTAGCACGTACTTTTAGTATATTCCTATTTAGGGACACCTGGAAACATTGTATAGATTTTACAGTTTGGGTTTTGTTTAAACCATTCTTACCTATTTATAACTTTGAGCAGTGACAGGGACCTTCCTAGGCTGAATTAGTTCTTCTAAGTTCACTTGGCTCAACCTTCCATTGTTCAGATTTGATCGGAGCACAAAGGTTCTGGTGTCCTCTGAAGAGACTCTCTGGGCATTGGGGGGTTGGGAGGGTGGGGAGGAAGATTCTAAATTTAAACTATAGAATCAACATCTAAAAATTGTTGCAGTTCTTAAGTGGTGTAGGTGGATCCTGTGAATTGTGTGACAATGCACACACTTTTCTACATCCTGCTTATGTCAAAACATTTGCAGTGAACATGTTCCTTTTTCTAGGTTTTATTTTCATTCTGCAGGTTGGCAGGGGAGCTCCTTCCCTCACCAACCTATTCCCTCCATACATTTTCCTAAGGGGGAAAAAGACTCAATCATTCTCTTTCTCTCTCACTTTTTTTTTTTAAATTTAAGTCATCTTCAGTAACAACTTTTTTTCTTCTCATGTGAATGCTAAAAAAAAGATTTTACTTTGGGACTTGTGATTTCTTCAATCGGTATATCTACAATCCTCAAAATAGGAAAGTAGGGACCAAGAAGCTTGTCCTGGTCTTCAGATTGAAGAGAGGTTGGAAATTGAGAATGTGGCCACATCCACTGGAAACTACAACAATGGTAAAATGGTCTTACAGCTCATCTCTGCCAAATCTTCCAAGATGAATCCTTAGGAAGGGATCATTACATGAAAACTAGATATAGCCAACAGGAGACCAGATGATAATCATAGAGCATAGCAAGACTCTGTAATCTCCCCTTATGTTTGACAGATGAGCAAAGCAAAGTAAATTGAGACTCAGTTCTCTTGTTAAGATTATAATTTAGGCCTCTTGACCATTTATTTCCAGCTTTTTTATACCACACCATGCTAGCCTGTTGGAAAAATCTGCAGAACTTGTTCACTTTGAAATCCTGTTGAGGTGCCCTTTGGCACTGGCCAGAGGACCAATTTTAAAGAATTTTCTCCCTCCCTTACCCCAAAATAGGTTGGACGTGATAAATATGAGCCTGCAGCAGTGTCAGAGCATGGAGATAAAAAAAAGGCCAAGAAGGAGAAGGACATGGATGAACTTAAGAAGGAGGTCTCAATGGTAAGGTCTTTGTTTGGGAAGTCACAATACCAACAATGTACACTGTTACTTTGAAAATCCCTCTTTAAAATTGGCTTTCAGTTCTTCTAATTTGGTTTATATATGGCATTCATAGTGAATGGAGGAGTATGGATTAGCACTTGTCAGGGCGTGTTGTAGAAGGGATTCTTATTCATGGATGGCTTGAACAAGATGCCTTCTGGGATCTACCAACTTGGTAGTTTCTGTGCTTCTCATAGAATGGCAGGATTTTAGAATTTGGAAAGGGACCCTCAGAACATTCAGTTTAGAGGGTTGCATTCCAGACTTTTAAAATTGTGGCCAAAGTGGTATTGTTATTAGTAGAGAATGACAACTTTGGTCAATGAACTTGAGCTTGGAACCTGTCTTGGGTACCTAAATGAACAATTAAGAGACCTGGCCCTTCCAGGGTGCTCCTTCCTGTTTATAGGTTGGAAAATTCTCAACTGTATAGGGGAAATCTTCTGAGGCATGTCTCTGGATGATCCAAGTTTCAGTTGAGAAACAAAAGATGTGACCTAATTTTAGTTGGCAAGTTGTGTAGATCAACTTTGACATCATAAACTTTTTTTTTTCTTGAAATTGATGAAGCCTTGGTCTTTGAATGGATAAGAAAAGTTGATTAGTTGAGCTAATCAGTACTTTGAGTAAATTTTTGCCCCTTATTTATCCCAGGATTTACTTTTTTTTTTCCAGGAAGACCATAAACTTAGCCTTGATGAGCTTCATCAGAAATATGGAACAGACCTGACCCGGGTAAGTACAGCCTTTTAAGAGGCAGAGCTCTGTGGGCTATATTCTCCCTTTATCATGTGTTCTTTTTTCACAATATTTGAGCATTTTAAATAAATCAGTTTTGCATTTGGTTTCTTTTGTTTACTAAGTAAAAAAATTTTCTTTAAGATTCATATTAACCCAGAAGTACAAAAATAAGCCCAAAGCCCAAAATGATTCCTGTGACTGTACAAACTTTAAAAGGTAAACATGGCTTATTGCATGGCCTTCCAGTTTTACCAAATCTTGAAATAAGGAAAAGATCAGAAATGTGCCTACCCTCTCAATTACTGAATCAGATCAATTTGACTTGATTTGTGCTAAGTGCTAGGGGTGGGTGCAGAGACAAGTCAATCCTTTCCCTTGAGGAGGCTTGAATTCTAAGAATGTAGGAGTACCTGAAAGGGAGATGATAAATAAGGCTATAATGGTAGGTAGAAGTCTTAAATTAGTGAATTTTTAAGTTGTATTTAGAAACTTTAGGGAATGACTAAGTCAGATAAGTTTTTGCTTCTCCCGTTCCCATATTTTGGTCTATTCATTCATTTGTTTATTTTTGGAGAGGGGAAGATAAGGCAATTGGAGTTAAATAACTTGCCCAAGGTCACATGGCTACTTTTTGTGTATGTGTGTGTTAAGTGTCTGAGGCCGAATTTGAACTCAGGTCCTCCTGACTTCTGGGCTGGTGCTCTATTCACTGCACATCCTAGCTGCCCCCCATTTTTGTCTATTATAAGAAACTCAGTAGTGCATCCAGAAAGAAAACAGTAGGCATAAGTGACTTTTAAAAAGTCAATTGTCAGTTTTATGAATCCAGATATTTATTTATAACAATAGTTTAATAAATATATAATTATTAAATATATATTAACTTAGTAAAACAAAGATGTTTCCTGATTTCTAATTTAAAGAAAGGTTATGTAACTTAGGTATTATCCTCATTCCATAGGAAATCTCTTATAACCATGTAAAATATGTAAAACTAACAAGATAGTGTTCTCATGTCCCACAGTATTTCACATCTGTTGGCAACTTCCTACTAAATGTTTTTAGTTAACAAAAATCTATTTTTTTCTCCCTATCTGATCAAAAAAGCTGATTTTTGGAATTATACAAATATCTGAAGTCATATAAGTAAAATGTCTCATTCTGCACCCTAAAATCATCACCTTGCAGGTGGTGGACAGTAGGTTTCATCCTTAGTTCTCTGGGGTTTCCTTTTGCTAGCAGTTTCTGGGGCAGGATGATATTCTTCTCAAGGGCCTTTTGCAAACAGGCAACTCTGTAAGAGCGAAATATTCCTCACCTGGAACCTGAAGGACATTGAATAATTTGAAATCAGACCAGGACAAATGGGAGAGGGCTCTTTTCTGTGTTCTGGAGGCCTGTCACTATTAACATTGGGTGGTGTTTCAGTGACACCTCAAACAAGGATGAGCCCTGCCTGATAGTCTTAGGTTATCAGCATGTAAAAGGCCTGGTGCTAAGGTTATTTGAAGAACTCATGACTTATTTCCCCTAGCATTTTGCCCAGGGTTCATCACCTTGTAGGTGCTAGAGCCAGAAGGAATTTCAGAGGCTTCTCTGGCCAACCCTCTCATTTTACAATTGAGGAAATAGCCCTAGGGAGGTTACATAGTACATGTCAGAGGCAGGATGTGAACCTGATTGCTTAAAACATGCCCTCTCCATTCTTCTTGTCAGGGTCTAACAACCGCTCGTGCTGCAGAAATTCTGGCCCGAGATGGCCCAAATGCCCTCACACCTCCTCCCACCACTCCTGAATGGATCAAATTCTGTCGGCAGCTCTTTGGGGGTTTCTCAATGTTGCTGTGGATTGGCGCTATCCTTTGCTTCTTGGCCTATGGGATCTTAGCTGCTACTGAAGACGAGCCTCAGAATGATAACGTGAGTTGCCCTTCTTTTCCTGGTTGGGTCACCCGGGTACATGTAAGGCACAAGTGTCTGTTTCTTTATTCCCTGCCTTCCCTTTCCCTTCTCATTTTCAAGCACTGTTAGTGATATCTCTGTGAAAAGCTAGTGTCAGTAACTTGTCTGTCTTTCTTTTTACAGGGCTGTCTTTCTCTCTCATTCTCTCTCTGCCAGACCCCTCAGCTTTTCCTTCTCGCCTTCTACCTCTAATCACTGTCTTCATATACTCCCTTCCGTCCCCATCCTGCAAAGCACGGACAAAGTTCCACTTCACCCTGTACTTTGCCATTGTGAACCAGCCATTCTGCTTACTATGACTTTGGAACCTGGCATCCTTGCCCATTCAAGGCAGCCCCTGCTCCCCAACGGTGTTGATGCTTTTCCACTGATCAGGTCGAAGAGCTATGCTCAATCCAGCGTCTATTAATAGTAGCCCACATCTCACTTAGCCTCAGCTGTTTTGGAGTCAGTCAGTCATTCTTCCCGAACCCTGTATACTGTTGGGAAGCAGACCCTCATTTTAAGAAAGCAGAGGAAAGAAACTGAGCAGTGGAGGGGCTTATAGGAATAGAGAGAATTCAGATCATCTAGTCCAGTTCCCCAGATTTTACAAATGATGAAATTGAGACTCAGAGAAATTATGTCTTTTACCAAAAGTCACACAGGTATCACAGAAGTGGGATTTAAATCTAGCTCTCCATCCACTGCAACCACCCACTTGTAACTTCCCAAAACATCATAGCAAGATGGTGATGCAGTCTCTAGGCATGTAGTTCTCATTCTGACTAATTTGGTCATCTAAGGACCATGTGGCTATAGAGGGTCAATCAAAGCTTTCAGCTAATTAATGAAGCAGACCACCAGGTCCATATTCTCAAAACTGAAATTCGAGACTCCCCTAGTTCCTGTTTTTGTCCACTAACTCTCAGTTTCATCTTTCACCTTGTAACTGTCAGTAAGTTGAACAGAAGGCTGCCACGTACTTGGTCACTGAGCATCCTTCACTCACTTGGTTCCTTCCTTTCCAGCTCTATCTTGGTGTGGTCCTGTCTGCCGTGGTCATTATCACTGGCTGCTTCTCCTACTACCAAGAAGCAAAGAGTTCAAAGATCATGGAGTCCTTCAAAAACATGGTTCCACAGGTAACCAACTCTCTTAATGGTCCATTTCCCAGTTCTCACCTGGGGCTGTGACTAGCCTCAGGGATGTTCACTAGCTTGGCGTTCTGGTTCTCCAAGTATTGAGGCATAACTGATTGCAAGATAGGGATATAGTCAGTCAAACCAGGTCTGTTTTTCTTTAACACTGGAAAGTGATACGCTAGTCTGCTTACTGCGCTCCCCACCAGTAGGGTAGCTGAGGAAAGCACTTTCTATTAGAGATGTAGTATTTATTTGACTCTGAGGGAGAGGGGAAAATAAACACTGGTTGAACGTATTTTAGAGAACTAACCAGTTACATATTTGATAGCGTAAGATCCAGCCCTTATAATTTGCTGATTATAATGTTTTTAAGCCAGTGAGTTTTTCCCATTTTTGAAGATGCAAACTCTTTCCTCCCAAAGCAAGCCCTTGTGATTCGAAACGGTGAAAAAATGAGCATAAATGCTGAAGAGGTTGTAGTTGGGGATCTAGTGGAGGTGAAAGGAGGTGACCGAATCCCAGCTGATCTCCGGATCATTTCTGCAAATGGATGTAAAGTAGGTTGTTTTTGTGTTCTTCTCGCCTTATCCCATGTCCCTTCCCATCGCTTCCATATTTCTGTTAATCAGGCTGATAAAAGGACTAGGGAGCTCCTTTGCCCCTTCTGTGACCAGGGACCAGGTCTCCCCCCTAACCCCCCAGCAATTACCTAACTGCTGTTACAGGGACACTGTCTCCCATCCTAACCCCCCAGCAATTACCTAACTGCTGTTACAGGTACACTGTCTCCCATCCTAACCCCCCAGCAATTACCTAACTGCTGTTTCAGGGACACTGTCTCCCATCCTAACCCCCCAGCAATTACCTAACTGCTGTTACAGGGACACTGTCTCCCATCCTAACCCCCCCAGCAATTACCTAACTGCTGTTACAGGGACACTGTCTCCCATCCTAACCCCCCAGCAATTACCTAACTACTGTTACAGAAAGCTTAAGGAGTTACTTGGAAAACTTCCTGCTTTCCTGTTCTGACATATAGGCTATCTTGACATAGGATTTCGGGAGAGGGAAGAATGAACCTCTAAAGAGACCAAATTTTGGCAAAATCTGTGTGGTCACTTTGAGTCTCATTGCCTGTTTGAAAATTTTATTTCCATAAAGCCCATGAATTTGCTTAGCCTAGTTTAGGCAGATGCTTTTGGCAAGATGTCTCTAAGATTTTCATTCCCTGATCACTTTCACATACAAAATTTAGGTTTGGTATCTCATTGAATTTCCCACCAATTTAAAAGTGATCATTGCTAATAGACTACAGTAATCTAAGAGGTATATATTTCTTACCGCTTCATCAAAAAATGATTTCTACTCTTTCGTTCATATAGGTAGATAATTCTTCTCTCACTGGGGAATCTGAACCACAAACCAGGTCTCCTGATTTCACTAATGAAAACCCACTGGAAACGAGGAATATTGCCTTTTTCTCTACCAACTGCGTGGAAGGTAGAGCATTTTGACAGTTTTATAAACATAGTACATATTCAAGCACAGCGTGAGGTTTGTCTTGACACAATTGTCTGAGAAACTCTGGTTTATGATTACAAGGCACTGTTTCTGTCTACATCTATATTAAAGTAACTGCAATCCATTAAATGCACGTTAGGGAGTTATGTCGACTGGCTAGTTTTCAATTCATTCCTCTAACCTCTTCCAGTTGGATTCTGGTTTTGATCACCAGATCAGCAGTTGTCAAAGAGAACCTCAGACCCTTTCAGGCAGTTGTGAAGTCACAAAGGGTTTTCATGATAATAAACAATGAGAAAAAGACTTTTTTTTACCTTTTTCATGGATTCTCTCAGAAGTGTACAGTGTAGTAATCCAGAGGCCATATGAGCATGAAGATCTGAGTTAATAGCTTGCCTGAGTAGGCAAAACCCACATAAACAAAGCTGTTTGGGCTCCTCTTAATTTTTAAGAACACAAAGGGTCCTAAGATCAAAAAAAATTTGAGAGCTAATCATCTAAATCTCATCTAGGATAGACCCATAACAAACCTAATGGAAATTTTGCATTTCTTTCAATTGATGAATACAGATTTGAAAAGAAGGCCCACAGGCTTCACCAGACTGCCAGAGGGGGTCCGTGATGTACAAATTAAGAGCCCCTGAACCAGATGTTAACTTTGCTTCCTTTTGGGGGAAGGAAGCTCCTTTATAGACTCGACCACTCCTTTCACTAAAGGTCATAGACACAGCCCTTTGAATTCTCTGTTAGCACAGATGAAGAATATATGAATCCATGGGTTGTGTTTACCTTTCAGTATGCTGAAACTGAGTATACCTTTATTGGTCAGAAGGTTTGTGTTCTCTGGTATGTACAAA
Organism: Petaurus breviceps papuanus; assembly: GCF_028583685.1. Taxonomy (NCBI): domain Eukaryota; kingdom Metazoa; phylum Chordata; class Mammalia; order Diprotodontia; family Petauridae; genus Petaurus; species Petaurus breviceps. The sequence continues at coordinate 39,346,332 of NW_027185798.1, read as the reverse complement.
CTGGTATAATGTTTCTTTTCCAAGGCACTGCCCGAGGCATCGTTGTATACACTGGGGATCGGACTGTAATGGGACGGATTGCTACACTTGCATCTGGGCTAGAAGGTGGCCAGACTCCCATTGCAGCAGAAATTGAGCATTTCATCCATATTATCACTGGTGTGGCCGTATTCCTGGGAGTTACCTTCTTTATCCTTTCTCTGATTCTTGAATACTCTTGGCTGGAAGCAGTCATTTTCCTCATTGGTATCATTGTTGCCAATGTGCCAGAGGGCTTGCTGGCCACAGTCACGGTAAGAGGGATTGAGAGGGCCATGGACCTTTGGGCTAATAGTGCAGAAGAAGAAATCATAACTTTAAGACTTTTTGTTAAAGAACACCTTTCTTCTGTGGTATTGAGGGTAGTTAATTAATCCTCAGTATTCCTTTGTAAGATATAAAAGCTTAATGCATGGGAGGAGGGGGTCTGGTTGCTCCTCCCAAAAAATTGGAATTAATGGCTATGTTGCTTATTCAGTAAATTTTTATTGGTTAGTTGATGGTTATTCTTAGAAAAGGGTTAGAACCCAAAAGATATTTCTTTAGATAAGGAAACTGAAGTCTTGAGAAGACAAGCCAGACCTTGGGCAAGTTAATTAAGTCAAAATCAACTTTGAAATGTTTCCTAGGTATGTCTGACTCTGACTGCCAAAAGAATGGCACGTAAGAACTGCCTGGTGAAGAACTTGGAAGCTGTGGAAACATTGGGCTCCACATCCACCATCTGCTCTGATAAAACTGGAACCCTGACTCAGAATCGAATGACCGTAGCTCACATGTGGTTTGACAATCAAATCCACGAAGCTGATACTACAGAAAACCAGAGTGGTGAGAGAAAGGGGTTCCGGCAACAATGCATGCTAGGTCATTCTAGCTAGGTTTAAAAGCCATGCTCAGCTTAGAGGTAGTGATACACACAGGGGGGGGGTGTTTTCTCTCAATTATTTTTAATTTATGGAATGAAACAAGCATTTTCATGACATAGTATAATTAAAAAGATGATTGTACGTGAAACTACAAATCTGTTCTGCACAGTTTGCTATTTTGAATATACAAAATTATCATGTAAATTCCCCTCCCCCCATTAGACACAAATGGGGGAGGGCATCTGTGTGTGTATATGTAAAATTTTTCTATACATCTATCAATTTTTTCTCTTAAGTTGCCCAAAAAAAATATCAGCTTTGATTATTTCTTGTCCTATTCAGATTCTAGTGTGTCAATTGAAAAGTAACTTTCTGTAGAATTGCCTGACTTTTTAGGCTAGTTTCCCAAAACATTCAGAAATTCAGATGATTCTAGGTAGGCATGGAGACTTTTCAAAAGGCGTTAAGTAGGAAAGTCCCCTGTAGTTATTTATGCCTGTTGGTGGTTACACCAGTTCACTTCTGAGAAATCTGTATGGAGAATCCCACTCTACCCCAACTGGTAACTCTCCTTTGTAATAAGAAAAAAATAGGCCAAATGTGAATATAGGCAACATTCCATGTGTCTTCTACTGCAGAGAGGAAGGAGGCACTTGATATTTAGCTTTTTTTTTTTTTTTTGGAGGGCACTTGAGGTTAAGTGACTTGCCCAAGGTCACATGACTAGTAAGTGTTAAGTGTCTGAGATCAGACTCCTGACTCCAGGGCTGGTGCTTTATTCACTGCACCACCTAGCCGCCCTGTTGGTATTTAGAAAAGAATTTTTTTTTTGAAGGCTCATTTAAATGAATTAATTTTTACATATTCAGTATCTCTGTCTCTCCTCCTCAGGTGTCTCTTTTGATAAGACTTCAACTACTTGGCTTGCCCTGTCCAGAATTGCAGGACTGTGCAACCGTGCCGTGTTTCAGGCTAATCAGGAGAACCTACCTATTCTGAAGGTAAGCTTGTGAAATCCCAGCATACATTAAGGTTTCATGCCTACCTGAAGTAACAAATTTGGGGGAGCCCCCTTTTTTTTTTTGAAGGGGGGAAGGCAGGGCAGTTGGGGTTAAGTGACTTGCCCAAGGTCACACAGCTAGTAAGTGTCTAAGGCCGGATTTGAACTTAGGTCCTCCTGACTCCAAGACTGATGCTCTATTCACTGCACCACCTAGCTGCCCTTGGGGAGCCCATTTTGAGGGAATGTGTACAGGCAGCTCAAAAGAAGTACTATCTGGATATTCTTTAATGTCTCAGATCTAGCTAACTCATGTTACATTGCTAAAAGACCCCAAATAGCTTTTTAATTGTAGACCTACATTTCATTGATCAAGTACGGTGAAATCCTTATCTTTTTCCTATGCCTTTTAAAAAAATACTAAGCAAAATCAAATACTGGAGTAATGGAGAGATGGTCTTAGTGTAAAAACTTGACTTAGAGAACTAGTTTTCAAAGAAACCTACCATTAACACTCAAGTATATATAATACATCAAAGCAACAGTGAAAACTAATTTCCCTACTAGTAGGGATAGGAACTTGGACTTGTCATTTCATTGGTTTAGGTGCAGGTCAGCCCTCTCTGTAATTTAGAGAGTAGCCTAGGACACTGAGTCCCTCAAGTCCATCATCTAGCTTAGCTAGCTTAGCTAGGACTTGAAAGTGGGTCTTCCTCACTCTTCTCTGCCATGGCTCTTTTCACCCATTCACATGTGGTATAGTGGAAAGAATATGAGATTTTAGAATTGAAGATTTGGGTTTGTTTTCCAGTCCGACTATTTAACCTTTAGTGTGACTAGTTCCTAAGAAGTTAGTGCAGTTTACTCATCATAAATTTACTTACTCATCAAACCCCCTTCATCATATATAGTTATTTTGCTATTTTTATTTCAGTTCAGTGGATTTTTCATAAATACTTCCCGTGAATTTCTTTATCCAGAAGAAGGGGAAAATCTTAGGTCATAAATTCAGACCCTTAGTCTGAAAAGGAGTTCAGAGAAGGCCCTTACATACTTTTGACTCCACACTAAGGCTGCCTTTTGGGATCTTTAATAGCTGAGGCTTATATTTGGGGTAACCACCTGGGGTTAAGAGGTAGCCTGGATAATGGAATGAGGTCAGTTAGTAGGGGACAGCTAGGTAATGCTGTGGATAGAGCTCCAGGCCTGATTTCAAATCTGACCTCAGACATTTAGTAACTGTGTGAGCCTGGACAAGTCATTTAAAATCTGTTTAACTCGGTTTCCTTATCCGTAAAATGCAGATAATAATAGCACCCACCACCCAGAGTTGCTGATTATCAAATGAGATAATAATTGTGAGGCACTTAGTACAGTGTATAATATTAAGAGTTACCCAACATTAGCTAGTAGTAGCATTTTTAGTTGGGGCCTTTGAGTTTTAATGACACCCCTTATCACAAAGGGGGAATTTTTTCCTTGGCATTAAGTTAATGTTGAAGCTGTTGATCTTGGGATAAACCTTGACATTCTCCTTTTTCTAGGAAGTGGAAATTTCCTAGACTCTTGACCTTAGAGATCCATCAGGACATCCCTTGTTTTGGAAAGAATTTTCTGTCCTAGAGCACTGAGAGGCTAATAATAGTTTTCTGGCTGATATACTACCCAGATCACACGTGCTGGTGTTTGTACATCAGAGGAGTTTGTTAATAGTGAGAACAGCACAAATTGACTGTTTTTAGTAACTAGAGGTTTCTTTGATTAGATGATCCCATTGTTTCAGATTTCTGACTCTTCTCAGACTCTGCCAGTCAACTTAGAAAAGTTTCAGCATGCCCATATAAGCATGACCTAATAATGTCTTTGGTAATAATCTGGTATCTTAAGACTTGAATTAAAATGTTGGCATGGCCATGGGGCCTTTTGGTTATGTTTTGTTTTGTCCTACTGGCTTGGAGCCTTTAAAGCCTGGACAGATTTGCATGATTAAGATAATGCTTCAATTACAAGGTCCTTCAGTCTGCCCTTGCTCCTGCTTGCTTACCTGACATTCAGAGGGCTTACAACAAAGGCCATGTGAATTGAATTACAGTATAGGTCAACACTTCCCAGGGTGGGACACCTGCATCTGTAACTAGAAATAGGGTGGGTCAAAAATGAAGTAAGAAGGAATCTTGTTCCCTAAAGGGAGCCTTATACCCTTCTAGCTGTCCTACAGCTTTTGAACGGAGAATAGTTCAGATCAGGCCGCACATGTGAGAGTCACAGAAGACTACCAATATAGATATGGTTTCCTCATTTTCTGCCCACCTATACTCTCTATCCCTGTCTTTTTTTAATATAACCATTTCTTTCTACTATTCCATTTCCCCCGGTACACATAAAATCAGTAAAGTCTCTGTGAAGTTATATATCTCATTTCTCAAAGCTATCTTGCTCAATGCTAGAAATCTTTTCATGTCATTAACAGATGATGTCTTTTGTTTGCAGCGGGCAGTTGCTGGAGATGCTTCTGAATCAGCCCTCTTAAAATGCATTGAAGTGTGTTGTGGGTCTGTGAAAGAAATGAGAGAGAGATATGCCAAAATTGTAGAGATACCCTTCAACTCCACCAACAAGTACCAGGTTAAATAAGATTGCTTTGTGTGGGGTGGTGCTGGGCATGAGTGGGGGAAAGGAAGATGGTGGGGGAGGAAGCATTTTTCATTTCTACTTTGTAGGAGTAAAATGCCCTTTAAGAAAACAAGTCACAATTATGTCACTGCATTCTCAAGCATTCAGGTTCGCCCTGGACCAAAAGTTGGATGCTTCTTGAGCTACATGACTTTGAACTTTAATAGAGGAAACTATTGTTCAAAGTTAACTTTTCAGATGTTGATTGAGATTTGTTATGACTCCATTTTGCTTCAGCAATTTTATAAGGTCCTAAGTCTGTAAGTTTGTAATGCTTCCTAAGATGCATTGGTTGGGGTTTCACCCTGCTTATTGGAGTCCTCATTTTAAAATTCACTTAACTCAGCCTCTGGTCTCCAAGTTAGAATATCTGTAGTATTGTGGTACTATTCCACTTACACTACCCTAGCATCTTTGATTATTTTGTTTGTAGTGCTTCCCCTTCCCCTAAGAGATGCCGTATCTAACTCGGGGGATAGGATTTGATTTCTTTGCTATAGAGCACTCCCAGATTAACCTTCTTATACCAAGCATATTCGGCAATCGTTTTTGAGCTTAGTGTACTCAGACCTACCTAGGGTCACATAATCAGTGTATGTCAGACCTACAAAAACTGGGACTTGAACCCAGCCCCTTTCCTCACTGCATCTAATTTAACTTGGACATTGCAAAATCTCTTTCAGCTTTCTATCCATAAGAACCCAAACACATCTGAACCCCGACATCTGTTGGTGATGAAGGGTGCGCCTGAGAGAATCCTGGACCGCTGCAGCTCCATTCTGATCCATGGGAAAGAACAGCAGCTGGATGAGGAACTGAAAGATGCCTTTCAGAATGCCTACCTGGAGCTGGGAGGCCTTGGAGAAAGAGTGTTAGGTAAAGAGATGGGGACGAGGGTCCTGTCTTCCAGGTGAGGGGAAGGAGAAGGACTCCAGCGCTGTGGTGTATACCTGGGCAATTTCAGTTATGGCACTGTGGGAAAGTCCTAACATGGCTTTATCTCAGAGGTTCAGCTCTGATCATTATTCATACATGTTGCAATGGCCTCTGGCCCAGTAAATGGGCGTTCCTTATCATTAAGAGCAACAATTCCAAATCTCTGTGGCAAGGGTAATCTTCCTTTTTATCTAAAATAAATAAAGCTCACAGTTTAAACCCGTTCAAAAAATTCCTTCCTGATGGATGTAGACAACCAGCTGGTCCCTAAGGATCCCTTCCTTGGAATTCTGTAGTTGGTTATTACATATTTTTGGATTGTCCACAATGAAGAGTTCATCCTGAATGATATCTTCTAACAGAATGTTGCCTCCCTGCCTGTCCGTGACTGAGTGATCAGAATACAAATATTAAAATGCTAGCCTGAACAAAGCATAAATGGGTCAGTTCTCTGAGGTGGGTAAGCAAGGTGGACAGAGGGCAGCCTTGTCCCCATTTCTGCAGCCAAGGATATTGATATACAGACTACAGAAATAGCTTGCAAAAGGCCAAAGTGACTTGGCTTAGGCCTAGAGCCCAAAGCTCAGGATTCCAGATGTCTAACCCACTGAACTTGGAAGTTCTTAACCTGGGGTTCAGATAGATTTCATGGGTTTTGGGAATTTGGATAGGGGAGAAAAACTAACTTTTAGTTTCCTTTTTAATCTTGGGGGCAAAAAGGGGGTAGGAGACAGAGTTCAGTGATTTGTCCAGAATCACATAGGCAGTAAGTTTCTGAGGCCTAGTTTGTCTTTTGTTTTTGTTTGGTTTTGCTTTTTGCTTTTTGGAGGGCAATTGGGGTTAAGTGACTTGCCCAAAGTCACATGGCTAGTGAGTGCCGGATTTGAATTCAGGTCTTCCTGACTCCAAATCCAGTGCTCTATCTGCCATTCCACCTGCTCTCCCTTCCATTTTAAAGGCATTATTCTGAAAAGGGAAGCAGGACATACCCTTTACCAAACTGCCATAACAAGGGATCCATGACAAGAAAGAAGTTAAAGAGACTCTTAACTGTGTTGGGTGATTGCCATCCCTCTGTCTTCTCCAGTCTTTTCACAGCATCCATAAATTAGAACCAGGAAGGGATCTTAGAGCTTATCTACTTTTCATTTTACATGGTAAAAATATCCATCTGAATTTGAGCCCTGGACCCCTGACTCAATTCAACATTGTTTCTGGCCCCTCAGAAAGTGCTGGTGATCCAAGAAAGTTACCCGATTCAAAGGCCTGAGAGAGAGGAAGTCATTCATATCATCAGGTTGTGGACTAAAGATGCCCAAGGTCTCTTGCCATTGGCTGATTCTAAGATTCCTTGGTATTCGTGAGGATCTCCAGCTGTGTTGTTCCCCCCCCCCCCCCCCGGCATTCTTCACTCCTACCTACCTGATGAACAGTTTCCCGAAGGATTCCAGTTTGATACGGATGAAGTGAACTTCCCTGTGGATAACCTCTGCTTTGTTGGGCTCATCTCCATGATTGATCCTCCCCGGGCCGCTGTCCCCGATGCTGTGGGCAAATGCAGAAGTGCTGGCATTAAGGTATTTTTCCGCACCTGCTCTCACAACATCCAACGAGGGGGAAAAAATCAGGTTCTATGTTTTAGGAGTGGTTTAAAGTTACTATGGTTTTTGTTCTGTGTCTCGACTATTTTGCTGTAAATAGAAGCAGGTGTGACAGTGTTTGAGTATTATTTATAGTCTTCGAAGGGTAGAGAATGGAGCAAAAATTAAACTTGGTGAATTTTGAAAATTTTTTTTTGGTTAATGCAGGCAGATAGACACTTTTACATGACTCTGGTCAGTATGTGTCCCGTCATTCTGCATTTTTTCTCCCCCTTTATTCAGTTGAGTCAATGTGGCACATTTTGGTGGTAGACCTTCTCTCCCATCTGCCATTCCAAGTAAACATCCACTACAAATGTCTTTGTATGGTTCACGTGTGAGGAAGTGGGAGTGGGGAGTGTTTCCTCCAGATATACAAACATTGAACTTTCTAATCTCTGTGCTAGTTGAATACATGTAGTAGCATGGAGTCGAGTTTTCATTTCAAATTTTCATTGCTAGTAGAGTTACGTATTTTGTGTGTGATTGTTCTTTGGGGTTCTTATGTTTTGGTTTTGCTTCATACTTATTAATTCAGGAAATTTCTTTTTTAATAATGTGGCTGTGCCCCCTCCACTCCCCTTAAATAACCCTTTTGTTCGGTCCCTGCCTTCCTTCACTAATACCAATTCATTGTGACTTGGAGAGTAATCTGAGTCTCAGTGATTTATTTGCCCATGGTCTCACAACTAGTTATATGTGTGAAGTTGGAATCAACCCTCATCTGTCTGATTCCCAAGGCCAGCCCTCTGTCATCTCTGCCAAGCCTCCCTCTTGAGAACAAAGTACTGCTTTTTCATTGGTCTTTGTGGCCGTCACAAGTAGATATTTTCTTTCATTTGTTCTCTTGGCAACTATAAGAACTGGATTTTTTTCTCTTACCAGGTAATCATGGTCACTGGGGACCATCCAATCACAGCTAAAGCTATTGCAAAAGGTGTAGGCATCATCTCCGAAGGCAATGAGACGGTAGAAGACATTGCTGCCCGTCTCAATATTCCCGTGAGCCAAGTAAATGCCAGGTAAGACCAGAAGCTCTTTTTGCTGGGATGGCTATTTTGTGAAATCAGACTAAGTGATCTCTGGTTTCTCTCTCTTTTCTCTCTGGTTCCAAGCCTTCGTACAGCATAACCAGACAATGTCAGGAATTAGTTCTTTTCTGAGTGAGTATATTAGCAGTTTAGAAAGTCAGATGTGAACAGGCTTGCTAAGAAGTTTAGAGGAAGAAGCTTAGCATTCACTAGTTTGCAACTCAGGATGACAGCTGCATGTTAGTTCATTCTCTTTCCCACCCCCAATATTCCCAAGGGAACAAGCCCTGGGTTTTGGAGTTGTCTCCCGAAAGCAGCTCAGATGTGCTTAAATGTTACCCCAAGTTGAGCTGGCAGGACATCATCATGGGTGTTCTCCAGTTCATCGAAAGTATCTTTGGAATAGACAAGGATAACTAAAAGGCCACCATCTCACCTTCCTAGGTGACATGGGAACCAGCTAAGCCAATTCGTGAGAAATTGAAAGGTTGTTAGAACCTAGACCTAGGCAAACTGCCTCCCTTTCTGTAAGTCCTGCTTGGGGAGTTGGGGTTGGGGAAAGAGACAGGGCAACAATTTTTGAAACAACCTAAGTATTATTTAAAGATACCAAGGAAAACAAGGGAAAATACCAGTCCCCCACAATAAGAAAGTAGAGTATACTAAATCCATATAATTTAACCCCTAAAAAGTTTGCTTTTCCCCTAAAATATTCAGGCAGCCAATATAGCATTAGAGAGCTGACTCAGAGTCAAGAAGCCATGTTGTACTCTGTCTAATCCTGCTCCTGATAACTGGGTGACCTTGGATAAGGCACTTATCTTTTGGCTGCCTAGACAACAGCCCCTGATACTACAAGTTACTTAGAGCAGTTGCTGTTCTGCATTGATAAATAGAAAGAATTACCTCATCAGGGAGTTCCTAGGACAAAAAAATTCCAGTAACCAAAGCAAGTCAACTTCTCCTTGCATTATCCAGACAGAGAATCACTTGTCTCAGCCCCTTTTGGTTCTAAATTAGGCATGTAGACAACAGAATCTGGTCAGAATACTGAGTTATAGGAGTCCAAATCAGTAAAGGCAAACCTAGAATAACATTTTTTTAATGGCTGAAGGAAACTGGAATAAGCCCCTCATTTTGTAGAGAAAAGGGGCTGGGGACAGTTGACTTGCCCAGAGTCAAACAACTAGAAAGCCATCATACCAGGATTATTGAAAAGCAAAATTTCCTGGCTCCCAACCCAGTGTTATTTTCATGGTTATCCCCAGTCTTTTAAAAATAAACTTTCTGAAACATTTAGCCATCGATATTGGTCACCTGCCTCCTAAGTTAGGTCACATAGTTAGGAAACTCCCAAGAGGGTCTGATCAAAACTCCAGAAGGAGAGGAGATAGATGACCTCCCTTGGCTGCTAGCATCTTGTGGTCAGTTTGTCCTTTTCCCCCCAGCCAGTCTAAATCTCTTTCCCCCAGAGCTAAAACATCAGCTGTACTCATTTTCTGCATAATAACTGTGGAAAATGGGATAATGAAATTTGCTTTTACCTATACAGATCTGCCTTTTAGGGGGCGGGAGGGGCTGGGGGTGCTGTGCAGGTGAGCTAATAATTAGTAATACTGTATCTCTACATTGCTTCGGGGTTTGCAAAACACTTTTCCATACATAATTTTGTTGTAGCAATGCATATCTACAACAAACACCAATATATGTGATATGTCATCACATTTGTATGTAACAGTCATGTTGTGTGTGTATATACACAAATATATGTATGTCACATATTTGTGTTTATATACAATAAGTCATGTAGATACTTTATATTTTATGAACATGTGTACATATTTGTTGCATATGTATAGGTATAGCTCCCATTTTACAGATGAGGGAGGTGAGGCAGAGAGCACTTCATGCTGCCATGTTTGTTTGCAATTCTAGAGATGCCAAGGCCTGTGTCGTGCATGGCAGTGACCTGAAGGACATGACTTCTGAACAGCTGGATGACATTCTGAAGCATCACACCGAGATTGTCTTTGCCAGAACCTCCCCTCAGCAGAAGCTCATTATTGTGGAAGGTTGCCAGAGACAGGTCAGAGAGCAGGACCCTTCCTGTGGGTTGCTGGTAGTTCACAATGACACTTGCAGCAGCATGGTACCTGTGGTGGAAGCACTGGCAAGATCATGTCTATGCATAGTAGTAAGAAGGGCTAAACTGTAATGTCTTCTTAGCCTGGGGAGAAAAGAAAGGAAAAACACCCAGGGCCTTGTTTTCCTCATCTGCAAAGCAAGGGAACCGGATGACCTAAGATCCCCTCCAGTGCCAATGAGCCTGGGATGCCTCTGGCTTTATTGATTTCGAAAGCACTGTCAGAGAGAAGTAGAGAAAGAAAGCAGTCTGGTTCAGTAGTACACTCAGTAAGGATGCCTGGGTTGGAATTCCTTCTGCTTAGCAGAATCTCTCCCCTTTGAAAATTGATTTGAAAGTGACCGGGGGTGGCTAGGTGGGACAGTGAACAGAGCACTGGCCCTGGTATCAGGAGGACCTGAGTTCAAATCCAGCTTCAGACACTTAATACTTACAAGTCTTGTGACCTTGGGCAAGTCACTTAACCCTAATTGCCCTGCCTTTCCCCCTCTAAAAAATAAAAAAAAGGTGACCAGGAAACCCAGGCTACATTTGTAAAGCAGAAATGTGGCACATTGGAAGTGCTAGGAGAGTGACTGATAAGCATGAGACCAGTTTTGACAACCTCTACCACCCCCTGCTGGGCAGCCAGTCCCTCAAAGGTGAAGCGTCTCCTTTATTGTTAATGTTTTCCTTTTCTCTGGGCAGGGTGCTATTGTAGCTGTGACTGGGGATGGTGTGAACGATTCTCCTGCCCTTAAGAAAGCAGACATTGGAGTCGCTATGGGTATTTCTGGCTCTGATGTGTCCAAGCAGGCTGCTGATATGATCCTTCTTGATGATAACTTTGCTTCTATTGTAACTGGAGTCGAAGAAGGTACAAGAAACCCTGATGCTTCTGGCATCTGCTGGAAATCTTCCCCCATCAAAAAGATGCTCCATATTTGTTTTGTACCTGTTTTTTGACTCCTTAATGCAGCTTGATAATGCTTTTTCCTAGGTCGACTGATCTTTGATAATCTGAAAAAATCCATTGCGTATACACTGACCAGTAACATTCCAGAAATCACCCCTTTCCTCATCTTTATCATTGCAAATATTCCTCTGCCCTTGGGGACTGTCACCATTCTCTGCATTGACTTGGGCACTGACATGGTGAGTTCAGGTGACTGCTTCCACGTAGTAGAGAGCAAACATTTTGTTCCTTGGAGGATGTTAGTTACATCACGGTGGGGGTGCGGGGGGTGCTGGTGTTCTCATCCACTGCAGGGATATGTTCAGATTATCCCCCTGTCTGCTCCATAGGGAAAATAATGCTTAATCACATCAGCTGGGGTACTGATAATCTCCCTCCTTCCTCATTTTTCATAGAATCCTTGTTGGAAAGGACCTTAGAGGTCATCAGCTCCATTTCTATTGTTAATTGAGTACGTGTTTTGAATACCTCTATCCCAAAGGGAGAGCACAGCAGAAACACTTTGTATTGTGATGGCTTTCCCTTGATGTCTTTCTTGGTATCAGTGACACCTTTTTTTCAGATAGCAGGATGTCTTTTCCCTTTACAAATTAGATCAGGTAACCAGACCATAATAACCCCAGTTCTTCTAAACCAGATTGGGACGATAAGGTTACCTTAGCCTCTTGAAGCCCAAGAAAAACATTACAGCATCTCTGTGCCATGGCCCGTGCTGTCACAGCTGTAATCATGAAAGTCTGCTGTCCTTTTACCAAGGTGCCAGCTATTTCCCTGGCTTACGAGCAAGCTGAGAGTGACATCATGAAGAGACAGCCCAGAAATCCTAAAACTGACAAACTGGTGAATGAACGGCTTATTAGCATGGCCTATGGACAGATAGGTAAGTGGCAGACACAGTGTCTGTGCTGAGTTCGAAGCACCTGGGTTTTAGAGGGAGAGAGACAGACAAACTTGGACCAAAGACTTCAGTGTTTGTCCTAGATAGTCTAAAAGGGCTTTCAGAAATCTAATAAAGCCTATGGAATCTCTTCCATTCCTTATCTCAGAAAGTATCTCAAGATTAACATGTTAATTCTTGCCAAGTCACTTTCAGAGGAGTTTTGGGTTTTTTACTCAACATTTGGTATTTATTCCCTGGGGTAAGATCATGCCTGGCATTTGAGGACAGCCTCACCTCATGAAGCCCAGAAAAGAAGGCATCCATCAGAGCAGCCTTCAAATGACAGCCCTTAGTCTGAATTGGACCTTAGGCTTGCGGTGAATGCTAGAGATTAATTTCCAAGCCTGAAGAATTTGACTGGTCACATTGTAAGAAATTATCATTTCTTAGAGATGAAAATCCTGAACTATTAAGTAAGAACTGAAAGACAAAGGTTTCTTTTTTTCTCTTTCTCTGTCTCTCTATTATGTTCTCTCTTTTGCATTCTCTCTCTTTCCTTGCTGTTAAGTTCTCTCACTCTCCTTTGATTATGTACATTAAGGCATCTGGAATTTGTACCATTAGAAAGTTAGACTTTCTAGGATATTTGGTTGAGTAAAAGAACTTGCAGAGATAGCAATTATGGGCTTAAAACCACCACCACCAGGGGAAAAAATGGAGAAGTCGTATTTGGCACAGACTTAGTTGAATGGCTAAATCAATGAAAGTTTATTAAGTACTGAGGCAAAAGGCAGTCCATTCTCAAGAAACTTCGTCTTATGGATGAGCAACATGCTCATCAAATAATTCTGTACAAACAAGGTATGAAAATGGGAATGGGAAGGCACTATCATCAAAGGGAATCAGGAAAGGCTTCCTTGTGTGGGAATTTAGCTGGGACTTGCCGGGACACCTAGATGTGGGCAAGCATCCCCCCCAGCTTGGAGGATAGCCAATGAAAATGCCTGGAATATGGAGGTGTGGAGTGTGGAGATGATAGCTTGAAAAGGTCAGCTCACTCGTGCTCAGAGGCAAAAAGTGAGTCATGTAGTGGGGAGAGCTGCCCACAGAGAACAACTTTGTTCCTGTGAAATCACCCAGGAACGAACTATTTCCACCTTCCTTGGGGGGGTGGGGAGTTCTCACCATAGCTCTTAACACGCTTTTTGGAGACGCCCTGAAGTACTAGTTGCGTTATTAGTGGGCAAGTCAAGTGATCAGTGTTTCATTGTCTGAAAATAGAATTGCCTGGAATCACAGCTGGTACAGTGAAAGGAATGGTGACCAGAACGTTCAGGTGGGGCTGACTGGTTTATAGAATTAAGAAGAGAGCTTCATTACCTTATTTCCTCACCTCTGGAAGAGCAATCATCAATTCCTCCCCATGAAACCTCTCAGAGCTGCAGTGGAGATCACACAAGTTAATGTCCCTTACGTAAAAGGGCTAACCTAACACCCTTGTGAAGTATCATGGGGGTGTGACATTAACAGAGCACATTTTCCCCTTTCTCAGGGATGATCCAAGCTCTCGGAGGCTTCTTTACGTATTTTGTGATTCTGGCCGAGAATGGTTTTCTGCCCTCAGGCCTGTTAGGGATCCGAGTGGACTGGGATGACCGCTGGACGAATGATGTGGAAGACAGCTACGGTCAGCAGTGGGTAAGACCTCTTGGATGGCTTTCCTAAGACTAGGGAAGATAAGGAAGAGCGAGGTGACCGGCTTGACTGTGTCTGAACCTGTGTTTTTGTCTCCCCCTCTTTTAGACCTACGAACAGAGGAAAATAGTGGAGTTCACCTGCCACACAGCCTTCTTTGTCAGTATTGTGGTGGTGCAGTGGGCTGACTTGATCATTTGTAAGACCAGAAGGAATTCAGTCTTCCAGCAGGGAATGAAGTAAGTAGCACATGCTGAAAGGGGAGAGCTCAGGTAGAAAGTACCTCAGTGGAACACAGCCTTCGGGTGGTGCTGAGTCATCCCCTGGGGACACCAGGAGAGAATCTTTTCCATGACAGCTGGGTGGGCCCTCTTCTTCCTCCTGAGCCTATCCCCCCTCCTCACCTCAGACATAGTTTGAAGGTTTAAGGCTACATGTAGGATAGCCCTCTGTTCTTGGGCTCAACCCAACCTTAGGCACAAGGGCTGAAGTGGTCTGGGCCACTGATCTGGAGCATTCCCCTGCTTAATTCCACTGGCTGCTTAATTGTCCACTCTTCCATCATGCCTCCTTGGTTTTAAAATGAGGTGTCAGGAAGAAAAAAATGCATCATTTTCAAGTTGTTTTCTAAGGAACCTGGGGCAGTTGGGGGAAAGCTGGACATTTGGAGGTAGGGGTATTTTGTCATTGCCTCCCCACCCCCATTCAACTTTTTTTTTTCTCTCCCTAGGAACAAGATCTTAATATTTGGCCTCTTTGAAGAAACTGCCCTTGCTGCCTTCCTTTCATACTGTCCTGGAATGGGTGTTGCCCTAAGGATGTATCCCCTCAAGTAAGCTACTAGACTCAGATGATATCTACCAAAAAAATAATAAACTTTGAGATGTAGCTCTTTTTGGCGATTGCTTTCAGAACTTCTGGAAGTTTTTCTGAGTGTGCTTGCGAATGTTAGTTGTCAGGTAGTGGGTCTACCAACCCAGAGGCTGATATGGTCTCTGCTAAACTACATTGGTTTTGGGTTTGGCCTAACATGAGACTTAAAACTGTCTCTGAGACTTCCTCACCTACAACCTGTGACTGATTACACAGGACTGCTGGCCACTCTTTACTCCCTAAACAGAAAACTAGGTCTTCCCTGGACATCCATCTGCCAGCAGAAGCAGAGCTCTGTTTTTGCCCCACAAACCAGAGGTTCTCTAATCTGATTTTTTTTTTTTTTTAAGCAATCAGGGTTAAGTAACTTGCTCAAGGTTACACGGCCAGTTATTTCTGGGTGTGGTGCTAAGTATCTGAACCCAGATTTGATCCCCAGGTTATCCCAACACTGGAGCCAGCGCTCTTACTCTCTGAGCCACCTGGCCGCCCCTCTAATCTGATTTTTAACCTTTGACCAAAATGGAGACACGCCTAGATTATCAAGCAGTACAAATGTAGTGGTGAGTGGACTGGTATTAGAGGAGTTCATTGAGGACTGCTCTCAAGCCTAAGTATCAAGGCATTCTGCTGTTCTTAACTCCCAAAGAAGTAGGAGAGCTTCCTCTGGGAAATCAATGGCAGCAGCAGTATTGGTCTTCATTAGACCACATGGCACTGTAGTGGGGAACCCAGTAGCAGGTCTCTGTTAGAGATCAGTCTTTGCTTACCTTTTAGTCTTCCTGAACTAATTCCATTTGTATTAGCACAGGGAAGGAGTCACACTTTTCTGAAATTATAAAATTCTCTGTGGAGTTTTAAACCCCTCCAAGGACTTTACTTGCAATTTTGTTGATGTTGCTAAGGGAGACCATGGATGGATTCTTCCGCTTACTGTACTTATCTGTAAAATGATGATACTTGCCCCACAAGATTGTTGGTATTCAAATGTGTGTGTGTGTGTGTGTGTGTGTGTGTGTGTTTGTTATAGCACTATGGGCAAACTTATAAAGTGCCATATTAACGTCAGCTGTCCTTACTGTGATGATACTGGTAAACTGTTTTTGTCACTACAATGTATAGTTCTCCCACATTTATTTTAAAATGAATTCCTTTGCCTGGGATCAGTATAGAGGAAAGTAACAGGGACATTCCTTTAAAATTTGGCCAGGATTTTGTCCAGGGTCCAACTAATGAGCTGGAGAAAAATCCCCACCCCCCCAATTTTCCCATAACATATGGGTTTTAGCATCCCCAGACTTCAGACTTGGAGCCTATTATCAGTCAGTAAACATTTATTAAGTGCCTTCTATATGCCGGGCACTGGACTAAGTGCCAAGGATACAAATAAAAAGAAAGCTCCATATCCCTCGAGGCTACTATGACTCCGGTTGACTAGGCCATAGTTCCAAGGTTCAGAAGGCCAGCAGATGAAGCAAATAATTGTTCAACTTCCAAAAAGAATTTTAATGGGATCATCACAAAATTAGCAACAGAAAACATGCCCAAATCTCTTCCCATCATGAAGAATAAGCTAAAAATAGAATAAAATCAAAAAAGGCTAAGTAAACCCCGTGACCTGATTTCCTTTAGTGAAGTGTCCTTTTAGGCCTGAGGCATGGAGCTCAATGCTTATTTCTGTTAGCTTTTCTATTTAACCCTATCTCAATGTGACTCTTTGTTGTGTGTTGTGCATATCCAGGAGTGTCATTAGGGTGTCCTAATGAGGAAGGGTTTCATCATTGCTTGACAGAAGCACATGACTTCTGTCCTACTTACTTCTTCTTTCTTCTCCCTTATGTAGTCAAGAGTGTGCATAACTTATTTGATTCTATTTCTAGACCAACTTGGTGGTTCTGTGCCTTCCCTTACTCTCTCC
Source organism: Petaurus breviceps papuanus (assembly GCF_028583685.1). Lineage (NCBI taxonomy): Eukaryota > Metazoa > Chordata > Mammalia > Diprotodontia > Petauridae > Petaurus > Petaurus breviceps. The sequence goes on along the minus strand of NW_027185798.1, from coordinate 39,329,683 downwards.
TTATCTTCGTGTATGATGAAGTCAGAAAGTTAATCATCAGGAGGAGCCCTGGTGGTAAGGACGTTTTTATTATGATTGGGGAGTGGGAGGCAGGTGGTGCCATCTTGGATTTGCCTTTAAAAGGTCTGTGTTCTCTGAACACAGGGACCTGTGAATCTTAACAATTGGGTGTGTTTGGTAGGAACCAGTCCCAACACTTGCTCATAAGGATGTCTGAGCTTAACTGAACTTTAAGTGTCTTTTCATCCATAGGAATGTTAAGGATCCAGTAGCATCCACTGGCTTTGAAATGCAAAGGTCTAATTTGATAACTGTCAGAATTTACAATTAAACCCTATTTCCAGAGAGAGTTCGTTTTTATTTTGAAAGGAGATTTGGCAGGGAAATTTAGAGTGCACTCTGAGTTTGGGGACAGGCTCCATCCCTAAAGCTTAGCTTTGCTTATTTATGCTGATAATCCTCACCTTGTGGTTTGTTTTTACTTAAATAAGAGTTCTCAATCAGAGCTAACGGCTTTTTTTTTTTCTTCCTTTTTCCCCCAACCCCTGTGCCCGTGTGTGTCTGTGCCTGTCTGCTCCTGCACTTTTCCAGGCTGGGTGGAGAAAGAAACCTACTACTAGCCCCCCTGTACTGCATGTCGTGGGTCCTTCCACATATTCCACATCCATCACCGCCTCTTTGTGTAATTCAGTCTTGGAATTCAGAATTTTACCCTGGTAGGAAAGAACCAAAGCATGTGGGGAAAGCAAATGTGTTCTGGAATGAAGCATGTAGATATGGGGGGGAGGGGGGATGGGGCTGCCTGTATACATCCGTCTATGGGAAGGTTTTTATGTGCCTTTTTGTTTTTGTAAAAAAGGAAAAACCGGAAAGACTGAAAGAATACATTTTATATCTGGATTTTTACAATAAAGATGGATTATAACTGAATGATTCCTGTCTTTTTTTAGGGGGGAGTTGGGGAGGAGATGCCTGCTTTTGGCACAAATACTTGTGATTTGGAGTTGGCTTACTTTGTCTTGGAAAGATGAGTGGGTTCACTTGACCCCATTTTCAGATGTCATCTCTGTCATTAGAGACACGAGCTCACATTGGTTCCCTTAGATCCATTCAGTCCTATAGCTGTAAAGTTCCTACTTAGTATGCTGCTCACATAGCCTCCAAAGGAAATTTGCAAAAGGAATTTCCAATTCTGAATAGCCTGGAATATCTGCCACATTATTGACTTTTTCCCTCAATTCCTATAGGCCTTGGATTAAGGGCTATTCACTATGGATTCCATACTCCAAGGGTTTTTATTACTGATTTCATTATTTATAACTTCTGATAGAAACTTCACTGAAATCATTAAGAAACACCTGCTTCCTTGACACCCAGTCAGAGAATCCCTTTGGACTATGACCCACTCAGTACCCATTAGAAAAATGGTCATCCAGATTTCCCAGTTGGCCAAAAATAGAATTAGTATTCTGATGTCTGACTCCAAGGTAGGGCCCATTCTGTGTCACCTTTCTTCTCTAGGAATTAGTAAGAGTTTCTCATGAAAATAACAAGGCCTTGTTGGCAAGAGCCCCCAGGACTAGTACACAATGTGTTCTTTTTTGTTGTCCCGGAGAAAGAACAGAGTTTGTGGCATATACACTGCCCGTCACAGAACACCTTTCCCATCATAATTTTCTACCTAGGCAACAGTGACTTTTAAAGAATGCCTTTTAATCAGTGACCACACCCACCTTATATAAGAAAGAAATCAGATGAAACTAAATTTTCACAACCTAGGAAAAATTCATTCATTCACAGGTGCTGTGACCATCTTCTTCTGGGAGGTTTGGATTCAGTCAAAGGGCTACACTTGAGGACTTAGATGGCCACATGTGACCTTGAGGGCACAGGTTCCTCCACCCCTGGCTTAGGGCATGGGCAGAAATAATACTAAATAGTTTAAGAGCACAAGAATTAGATGGAATGTAAAATGTGTCTACAAAGCAGAGGTCACTCCTAGTTGGACAGTGAGCATTAGGTATTTGCATTGTGCTAAGTGCTATGGCTAGAAATGTAAGCAAGACATTCTAATGAATATGAGGGGGGATGATAGAAGGGAGGGCAGATTGAGGTAGAAGATAGTCAGAAGCATGTACTTGAGAAGGGACAGGGTCAAAGGGGAAAATAAATGGTGGGTGGGATGGGATGGAGGGAAATAAGGTTTTTCACAATATGACTACTATGGAAATGGTTTGCATAACTACATGTGTATAACCTATATTGAATTGTTTGTCTTCTCAATGGGGGTGAGTGAAGAGGGAAGAAGGGAGAGAATGTGGAACTCAAAAGTTTTAAAAGCAAATGTTAAAAAGTTGTTTTTACACACAACAGGAAAATAAGATGCTGGCAATGGGGTATAGAAATCTGTCTTGCCCTAAAAGAAGTGGGGGGGGGGGCAAGAAAGGGGATGGGGAGATAGAAAAGAGGCAGACTGGGGAAAGGGCCATTTTGGGGTGGGGGGGAGGAAATTTGGAACGATCTTGTGGAGATGAATGTTGAAAACTAAAAATTAAAAAAAAAATCTGAAAACTAAAGTGTCTGCTGAGAAATAAGTTATGATTGAAATCAAGCCTTGCTGGAACCCATCCTGAAATAGTGAGGAGGTGGTCAATTATGGAAAACATAGGTGAGATGGAAACATTGATTCCTGGTGGAAGGCACTAACTGCATAAGCAAAGGCACATTGCAGGGATGAGTGTTTGCATTTAGCCCACTTAGAGACCATGAAGGGATGTGACCAAAGAGCTAGCCTTGGATCCAAAGCCCTTGCCTGGTATATACTAGCTACCATCACCCTGGACAAGTCATTTCCTCTGATATAACTCTCATGTTATTGAAGTTTACCACCCTTCACTGGTGAGGGGATTTCCTTATGTCACCAAAATAGAAAAAACAAAAACTTAGCTCTCCCACCTAAAAGCTCCCACCCTTGAAGAAATTATATTGCAATGGGGATGAGGAAATTTTTAAAGATAAGATTGAGAGGGTATTGATTTACAGTAATTGAAGAAGTGGAGGAGGGAGAAATAAAGACTACTCCAAGGTTTTGTGGGTAATTGGAGGGCCATTATCAAAGAGAAGGAAGAAAACAGAATTGAGGTGGGGATATAAGGAAGAAATTATTTTGGTCTGGATATTTAAAAAAAAATCTTACAAAGAGACAAGTAGATGTCCAGAAACTGATTGTTATTAATTTCATAGGAGCAAGGTCTTAAGCTCAGTGACCCAATAAAGTATGTTAAGAATAATGAGGCAGGGCCCAGTCCTTAGATTTGAGTTTTTTTGGAGGGCAATTGGGGTTAAGTGCCTTGCCCAAGGTCCCATGGCTAGTTAGTATTAAGTGTCTGAGGCCAGATTTGAACTCAGGTCCTCCTGACTCCAGGGCCGGTGCTGTATTCACTACTCCACTTAGCCACCCCTCAGTCCTTAGATTTGAAACTAAATTTTCAGAGAGACCGGGCTTTGGAAAATCCTTTGCCTTCTTGTCACATGTAGATTTTAAAGAAGAAATTGGTTTTACAAAGATAGGGTTCATTTCTTAGAGGTGATGGAAACTTCAGAATTCTTGGGATACATGAAAATTCTAGCTGGAAAAGAGCCTTACAAATGTAACTAGTAAGTGACCTTGGCCAAGTCCCTTAACCTCTGTCTGCCTTAGTTTCCTCATCTGTAAAATGAGGATTATAACAGTACCTACCTTTCAGAGTTGAGAGGAATAAGTGAAATAATATTTGTAAACTTCTTGCCATAGAGCCTGTCATATAGTAGGCGCTGTATAATAAATTTTTGAAGAAGTCATTCCTATTTGGTTGTGCTAAATGGTCTCTGGGGTTTCTTTCCACTCTGAAATTCTTTGTATGATGCACTACCTAATTCACAGGGCTATTACAAAGTTCACTCAAGAAAATGATGACAATAACCATCAGTTACAAATATCTTATTTGATCCTCACAGTAACCCCGAGAGGTAGGTGCTATGATTATCCTCATTTTACAGAGAAGGAAACTGAGGCAGTCAGAGCTTAAGTGACTTGCCCAGGGTCACACAGTGTCTGAGACCAGATGTGAACTCATCCTTACATCCTATCCTTACTCCAAGTCAGGCCCTACCTAGCACTTTGTAAAACATTGTACAGACCTAAAGCTTACATAGACGTGAAATTGTAAATGTGGTTGGGTGAGAGTTGGTAATTACGGTAATACCTGAGTATTTCAAGTTGTGCAGTTGCTTGTATGTTGCCTCTCCCATTAGACTATTAGCTCTTTGAGGTACTTAACACAGTACTCAACACAGAAATGCTTAATGACCGACTACTATGATCATTCTAACAATTCTTCTTCCCCACCCCCATGCCCAACTCCTTTCCTCTGCTAACAGAGGAGAACCTTTGCTTCTCCTGCTTCCATACCTAAAGGAAGATAATAATAATTCACATTTCTATTGCATTTGAAAGTTTGTAAAACTCCTTCCTTACCAACAAGCCTGTGAGGTTTTATTATCCCTATCACACAGTTGGGGAAACTGAGGCTTTGGCAGATAGAGACACTTGTTCGGTTTCTGGGAGCAGATTCTGAACCTCAATCTGCTGGCCCCAGGTGCAGAGAGCACTTTTCACTGTCACACCCTGTGAGTCTAGGCACTACTACTACTCAGAATAGGTCCAAGGATCCCAAGAGGCTCTCAGTTCCAAAGGGGATGTTTTGTGTACCTGAGCAGTTAAAGACGAAAACTGGTTTTATGAGCCAAAAAATAGAAGCAGTCATCTGACCCAGGGCACGTTTAAAAAGAACAAACTAACCCCCAGGAAAGTTAGACTGATAATCATGGAAAGTTTCTTGGAAATGAAACTCACTCGGCTAAAAGGTTAGGCCACTGGCCTTGCCCCCAGGTGCTGCAGCTCATCCTGCCCCAGCTCAAAGACGAGGAAGTGACAGTTTAGGAGCTTTAATCCTTAGCTAATTTATGCAATTGGCCTCTGGCTAATACACGCCCTGCTGGCTTTTGAAGGCAAGTGCTTCTTGACTTAAATAGTAGTTGTTTAGAAATCATTACACATAGAATCATGAAGGGTTATGAGATCAATTAGTCTGGCCTGTCCATTTTATAGCTCAGGAAAAGTGAAAGCAGTTTGAGAACTGAACAAAAGCTGCTCTCCCACTTTACTAGCTACATGACCTTGGGTGAGACACCTAGTTTCGTAATCCCCAGTTTTCTCATCAGTAAAATGGGTACGAGTTTTTGCATTACCTACCTTAAGGTTATTACTTTGTAAACTCCAAAGTGGTACCTAAATGTGACTATATGTTGACGTGTCCATGGAGCACCCAAGTTAATTGTAGAGGCAAGATCTGAACCCAAGCCAACTGGACTCCTGGTGCAGTGGACTTTGTGTGGGTTCATTTAATCTTCCTTTGTTTGAAATTTTACACATCTGCTTTGACTCAGTTCCCATAAAATAAATACAAGATCCTTTTCAAAAGCCTTTTCTTTACTCCTCTTGCTATATAAATTTTTTAAAAAATCATTTTTAATCAGTTAAAAATTTAAAAGATAATAAAAATTAACTAGTTGCCAATAATACACTTATTACATTTTGGGGGGGCTAACCAACTGTCATGTGAACATTTTACCAGAGTGTGTGTGTGTGTGTGTGTGTGTGTGTGTGTGTGTGTGTGTGTGTGTGTGTAAAACTGCACTGAGACTTCTGACATAACCTTGCATAAAACTGACGGGTCAATTGTCAGACGCCATGCTTCAGATAACTTGATTTCTTTTCCCCCCTCTCGCTCTGTTTCATTTTTATTTACATTTATTTCCAAATATGCCTCTCTCTTCTCTACCCTTGCAACAAACCATTAGGCTTTCTACTGCACCATGCTAGCTCACATTTTGTTATCTGATTCTCCAAATCCCCTAATTTCTACTTGCATGTATCATGGTTTCTGAGTATACCTATGCCCCTTTGCTTCTATCAGAAAGGCCTGCTAAATATTTTTCCAGGGCCCATATCCAAATGATCCTCTCTCTCAGTACAATGAGGTCTTTTCTGTATGACCCTCTCCCAGAGGAGTTGGCATCATACACCTAGAAAAGGTGCCAATGGCCTGTGCTTCATCATTTGCATGGTGTGACAATCACAGAAGGCCCAAACTAAAAGGTCCTTGGGACAAGAGACTATAGAATGTCAGGCCTGGAAGGGACTTTAACGATCATGTTGTCCATTTGACAGGTGAGGAAGATGATGGGGGAATTACAGTAGGAGATATTTCTCATACCAAGAGCCCATACTTCAGATGCCACTAACTCCCACACAACTGCTCAGTCCAAGGGGGAGATCTGGTTTCCTGAAGTTGATGTTACCGCATTCTTCTTGTTAATCTCCCTATGGTGGACATTCATACCAGGAATCCTTGGCCTGGTGCATATTTGGGGTGGGGAGGGGTCCTCCCCTAAAAATGTAGCAAGTGAGGGACAGTCACGGTCAAGGTCAATGTATTCATAATAAGGACGTCCTGACTGCCTCCTTAAAGCCCTTCAGTGTTTTCAAAAAGGACTTCCCTTCTCTTGAACAGGCCTGGAAAACTGAGCTGGAGGTATGCCTCCTGGTAAGCTATCAACATTGTGGTGTCTTGACCTGAGATGAACTGTAAGCACAAGAATGCATAGTGGGAGAGAGAGAGAGACAGAGGCAGAGACAGAGATTGAGACAGACACAGAGACAGAGAGAGACAGAGAATGAGAGAAAAGTGAAGAGGAGAGAAGAGGGAAGACAAGAAGAGAAGGGGAGGGAAAAGGGGAAAGGAGGGGAGGAAAGAGGAAGGGAGAGGAGAGAAGGGAAGGGAAGAGGAAAGGAGGGGAGGGGAGGACAGAGGAGGGCAGAGGAGAGGAGAGGAGAAGAATGTAGAGGAGAGAAGAAGGGAGGAGAGAATGGAGAAGAAAGGAGAGAAGAGGAGAAAGAGGAAGGGAAAGAGAGACAGAGACAGGGAGAAAACTCACCATGCCACATTCTGAGGGTACAGATAGAAGCAAGCAAGACAATCTTTGCCCTCAAGGAGGCTATATTCTAATGGGTTAAGACGATACTTAAGGAGAGAGGAACATGCAAAGACATATTTCATATAAAGTAAGAGCATATGTCAGATACAGTAAAAGCTCCATTATTAGATGGAGTCCATATCATCTGAGGGGAGAGGAAGGTGATAGCCAAAGCAGAGAAGGTATGGGAGAGTGGACTGGGAAGTTAAGTACGTTAATGTGATGATTTTGTTATACTTCAAACACATAATAATAAAATAGGAAGTTTATTGACATTTAGTATACAAATATCAATATAATCAACAACAGTTTATACTTATACAGCTAGGTAGTACAGTGGATAGATCACCAGGCCTAGAGTCAGGAAGACCTGAGTTCAAATCCAGCTTTAGACACTTACTAGCTTTGTGACCCTGGGCAAGTCACTTAACTCTGCCTCAGTTTCCTTATCTATAAAATGAGCTGGAGAAGGAAATGGCAAACCACACCAGTATCTCTGCCAAGAAAATCCCAAGTGGGGTCATGGGGAGTCAGACACAACTGAAAATGACTGAACGAGAAATTCAGCACTTTCTTAATTATAGCATATCTCAAAAAAACATAGTAAAGTAGACCAATGAGGAAACTATGCTCAAAGAATAAATTGTTCAAGGAGAAGTAGCAAGAGTGGCTCGACTTGGAATGAGGAAGAACTGGGTTCAAATCCAACCTCCAACACTTACTAGTGGTGTGACAAAGGCAGTATGGGACAGTTAAAACAGGATATGAGTTCAAATCCTACCTTTTCTGCTTCCTGCCTGAATCTCAGTTCCTCATTTATAAACCTGAAATAATAATTATGCCTACATGACAAGATTATTGTAAGGATCAAATGAGATAATGTATGTAAAAAATTCTTTGCTAACTTAAAAAGCATTTCCTAAATGTTAATTACTATCCAGCAGAATTTAAGTTCTTTGACAAGAGTTACTGCTTTTCATTTTTGACATTGTGTCTCCAGCTCCTAAGGTCACACTGCTGGCAATTTGCAGATAGTTTGTTTTGGTTTGGTTTTTGGCAAGGCAATCGGGGTTAAGTGACTTGCTCAGGGTCACACGACTAGTAAGTGTCAATTATCTAAGGCCGTATTTGAACTCAGGTCCCCCTGACTCCAGGCCAGTGTTCTATCCACTGCGCAACCTGGCTGCCCTGTAGATACTTCTAACAAATATTGTTCAGCTATATTACTAATCAAGAAACCCAGCTGCTTCCCACCTCCCTATCCACTACACAGATAACAGCACATCTAGACAGAGATTCATATCAAAATACAAAAATACATATATAGATACACATACAGAGAAATTACACTGTATCTATATGGGCAGACATATACATACATGTATGTGCATATACGTTCACACATGCACATATGTGGCATGTGTCTATGTTCTCTTCCAGGAGTTAGGTAGCATACATTATTATTGGTTCCTTAGAACTATCAGGTCATTGTGCTGATCATATTCTTAAGTCTTTCAAAATTATTTGTCTTTAAAATTTGTTGTAATTGTATACGTTGTTCTGATTCTGCTCACTTCATTCTGTATCAGGTCATACAAGTCTTCCTAGGTTTCTCTGAAATGATCTTTCATAATTTCTTAAAGCACATTATATTCGTATATCTTAACTTGTTGAGCAATACCCAACTGAAAGACATCTCTATTGTTTCCAGTTCTTTGCAACTGCAAAAGGAGCTATTTTTATAAATATTCTTTAACAGATGAGTCCTTTTCCTCTTTCTTTGATCTCCTTAAGAGGTTACTCACTAATATTTACTAAACATTTCTGCATAAAGCACTTTGCAGAAATCTAAGAGAAATTGAAAGTTGCATGAGACATAATTCCTGTCTTTAAGGAGCTTAAAATCTAGTAGCATACATCAAAAGAAAATTCAAATCAAAGCTCAGAAAACAATGAAGCTAAAAGAAATGATAGATATAGCCTATAGCTAAAATTTATATACGACCTAAAGATTTGCAAAGCATTTTTACAGATGAGAAAACTAAGTGGGGCAAGAAGGCTAGTATAGCTAGTAAGTGTCTGCAGCAGAATTTGAATTTGGGTCTTTCTGACTCCTGGGCTAGACCTCTCTCTATTGACTATGACAATTATCCACCAAAATAAAGAATTTATGGATCCCTGAACCTATTGCTTTATATATCACATATGTATGTACATATACATATATACATACACATACATGCATGTTTAGTACATGAGTTCAAATCCTACCTCTAACACTTACTAGCTGTGTAACCTTGGGTAAGTCACTTAATCCTGATTGCTTCTGAAAAAAAAAAAAAGAAAAAGATGACTTGGAGAAGTGAGTAGGAGGGAGCAACAAGATGGTGGCACCTGCCATGGGCTTTTAAGGAAGAGGTGATTAAGTATTTGTCCTTCTTCCTAGCATCCTGGGAACCACCCACTCTTAATTTCCATTTCCTTCTCACCTGATTCATTTTCACCCCATTTGCTATCTACCATTCATTTCCTACTTCTTTCAGCCCCCAAGGCAAACTCTCTCTTACCAAACTACTCATAATATGATGGAGCACACAGAGGTTTTAGGAGGCTGAGAGACTTGAATGAAGAGGGGTTTACCAGCTAGTGACTGTCACTAATCATTTCATGTCTTTGAGACTTGGTTTTCTTATCAATAACAAGAAGTTGTATTTGTGGAGTACTTTATGGTTTTAAAAACATTTCCTCCACAGCCAAAGTGTGAGGTAGGTAGTACAAATGTTATCAATACCCCCATTTCACAGATAAGTAAACCAAGTCTTTCCTGTGTAATTGGACAGAAACACATCCTCCCTGAATCCTCAGAGGGGAAGAAGGAGGAGAGAACCAAAAGAATAAACTTAACCAATTTTGAAATTACCCACCTTCTCTTCTCTCAAAATGGAGGGTGGGGATGTGGGGCTATGAAAAAATTGAGAAGAGAGAGAAATTGGTTTTTAAGGAAGGGAGGAATGTCAATAGACAGAGATAGGGCAGAAGCCCATTATAAATATGGGGAAGGAAATGAGTATTTATTGAACACCTACTATGTGCCAAGTAGGGGAAGTTAGGAGGCACAGTGGATAGAGCACTGGTCCTCAAGTCAGAAGGACTTGAGTTCAAGGCCAACCTCAGATACTTACTAGTTGTGTGACCCTGGGCAAGTCACTTAACCCTGTTTGCCTCAGTTCCTCATCTGTTAAATGAGCTGGAAAAAGAAATGCAAATCACTCCACTATCTTTGCCCAGAAACACCACCATCCCCAGTGGGGTCCTGAAAAATTGGATATGGCTAAAACGATTCGACAATAACATGTGCCAAGCATTTTACAAATACATTGTTTTTTTCCTCATGACAACTCTCAAAGATGTTATTATTATCCCTACTTTACAGTTGATGACACTGAGGCAGGCAGAGGCTAAGTGACTTGGTCAGTGTCGATCCTGATCTTGGGTCTTCCTGACTCCAGCCCCAGAGTTCTATTCACTAGCTGCCTCATTAGTGTGAGAATAATAAGATGCCAGGTTCGAAAGGTGGGCAAAGGGCAGCTTATGGGGGCCCTTGCATGCCAAGATAATGAGGTTAGCCTTTTTAAAGTAAGCAGCATCAGATCACATTTGAGCAGAGGGCAGACATGGTCAGACCTACATAATAGAATAATGATTTTGGTGGGGGGGGGGAAATGACTAGAGGTGGGAAACGGTACATACAAGAAGACGAGTCAGGAGATTGTTAGAATAGACTCGGAGAGAGCAAATGAAGGCCTGAGTTAGGTTGGTGGTGGTTTGAGTGGAAATATAGGAGGAAAAGGAAAGGATCAAAGGTCACCCGGAGGTTTTAAACCTGGGGAACTGAGAGGATACTGGTGCCATCAACAGGAATAGAGCATTTAGGGGAAGAACAGGTGTCAAAGGGAAAATTATGGATTTGGTTTGAGCCATGTTGAGCTTAACCATCCAGAGAGGCATCAAGGTAGTGGTGTCCATCACGTCATAAGAAGTACATGACTGGAGCTCTGGGGAAAGGGCAAGGCTAAATGTTTAGGCGAGAAAATATTTTTTGTTTTTTTTATATAAGTTTTACTTTTTTCAATGAAGGAGGATTTGAAAAAATATTCTCCTTCCTACCCACAGCCATTGGGAAAAAAAAGAAAGAAAATCATTATGCTACTAGAGATGGTGTAAGAGAAATCTGGGAACATTTGTATGAACTGAGATTGAATAAAGTGAACAGAAGCAATTTGTTTCTAAAGAGGCGAGAACTGGGTTGGGGGGAAGTGTTCAGGAATATAATCATCAATGTTAATAATTGGCATTTATTTAGCATTTTAAGGCTTAGCAACTAGGAGGTAGAGTAGATAGGGCTCTGTTTCTGGAATCAGGAAGACCTGAATTCAAATCTGACCTCAGATACTTACTAGCTGTATTACCCTGGGCCAGTCGCTTAACCTTTGTCTGCTTCAGTTTCTTCAAATGTAAAATGGGACTAATAGTAGCACCTGTTAGTCCCCAGGGTTGTTGTGAAGAGTGAGTTAATGTTTGTAATGTGTTTTGTTTCCATTCTGATGCCTTCCCCTTGAAGTGCCATATAGATGCTATTATTAGTACAAATATATCATCTGTCTGGAGGTTCACAGCAACTCTTTGAGGTTGATACTACAGGTATTATTCTCACAGAGCCTCAGAAAGGTTGTTTCACCCAATGTCACAAAGCAACACATGTGGGGTATGAACCCCGTCTTCCTGAGGCCAGCTTCAGCTTGCTTGTCCCTCTACTATGATGTTCTCTCCCCAAGAGAAAGTGGAGACAGAGAAGGGGGTCTATGATAGACAGAGTCTTGGGAGCCATCTACACTTATAGGACAGGAAGAGGAAGAGGAAGAGGACGCAGTGGAGGAGATCAAGAAAGGCCAGTAGATGCAAGAAGAGAGCCATGAGAGCATAGAAATAATGTATATGGGGGCAGCTAGGTGGCGTAGTGAATAGAGCTGGCCCTAGAGTCAGGAGGACTTGAGCTCAAATCCAGCCTGAGACACTTACAACGTACTAGCCGTGTGACCTTGGGCAAGTCACTTAACCCCAATTACCCTGCTTTCCTCCCTCCAAAACAAAAGCAAAAAAGGAAGGAAGGAAGGAAGGAAGGAAGGAAGGAAGGAAGGAAGGAAG
>NW_027185798.1:39300290-39317391 GCF_028583685.1 Petaurus breviceps papuanus | reverse complement strand
AAGGAAGGAAGGAAGGAAGGAAGGAAGGAAGGAAGGAAGGAAGGAAGAATGTATATGAAGAATTCGGAGAGGCGTGAGAAGACATATCTGACTGAGCTAGGAAAACGATATATCAAACAACTACAACAATGTAAAAGAAAACAATGACAACTGAATCTATATAATTATAATGATCAAGTTTATTTCTGAGGAAGAGATAGAAAATGTATCAGCCTCCCTCCACTTTATTGAAAAGGTAGGGACTATATACACATATACATACATACATATATTTATGTATGATTTATATATACTCACATATACATTTATGTATATATGCAAGTCATTTATGTACACATTAATATATAGTGTATATTATAGACTTATGTATATATTATATGTGTATATAATGTGTATATATACATATGCGTATATACATATGCATACATGCATATACATATATATCCATATACGTGTGTGTGTATAGCCATACTTACTTGATGTATTGATTAGTTTTGGTGAACTGCTTTCTTTCTTTTCTTTCTTCCTTTTTTATTCTTTGTTGTGTGATATGCTTCAGAGGGGGAGGGTATATTGAGAAATGAAAGTAAAGTCAAAATAAAAGCTATTAATAAAAAATTTAATAAATGGATGAATGAATGAAACAGCCAACAGTAGCACATTTACAGAAAGGTCAAGAAGGCTGAGGACTGAGAAAGGGTTCCTCTTGTATCCCCCCTGGAAATGCACCTACAATATACCCTCTTTACAAACCTGCTGCTCAGTCGTCTCTCCTTTCATGTTTTCCCAGGATGCCTTTCTGCAACATCCTCTGTAAGCAAACTGAGGCCAGAGACTCTTATCTGTGTATCCCGCATGGTCTCCAGGGCACTGTGGGCACAGGGCCCCTGTTAATGAACAGATGACCAGGAGGATTAGCTGGCCCTCATGACCTTGGCGGGGATTCTCAAGTTTCTGGACCCAGTGTCAGATGCCCCACCCAGGTGGGTGCTCACCTTGATAAAGTCCCCGAGAAGACAAAGCAAAGAGACAGACAGGTTTTGTTCTCCTTTGGCATAGTCACTCTCTGAATACCTGTTTTGTTTCAGCCCAGGGATTGGGAACATTCCACAGCCCTGGGAATTTGCTGCTTCCACAAGGTCAGACTTTCTTTTAAAAGCATTCTTTATTGGAAAGTTTCTCTTGAGTGTTCACTTCTCCATTAGCGCTCTTATGTAACTAAGAGGTAGCCCTAGAAACTAAAACATATGGTGTCCTGAATTTTTGACACAAGCACTCCTGACTCATAGCAGCCTTTATGCTACCTCGCAGGATTTTTTTTTTTTACAATCCATTAACTGGCATGTCAAAGGGGTAAAAATAAGATTTTATTGCAAAGAGTAGTCAGTCTTCTGGAAAGACCTCTAGGTCTGGAGACAGGGGGCTCAAATCCTGGTTCTACCACTTAATATTTTTGTGAGACCTGAAACGAGTTTCGGGGCCTTAGGATACTCATCTGTAAAATGGGCGTGAGCTCTAAGATTCCTTTGAATGCTATAATCTCATTATAAAGAAAGGCAACTGCTTGAAGTGGTTGAGGATAAGTTTCTCCAGATGCTTCTTTTTACAGATGACAATGTACAGATAGCTTCAGCACAATTGGGCAGGTGGAAGGTCAGAACCTTGTAAAGACTGAGGCACCCATTGGTAGTCATGGTCCAGTCCAACCCTCTTATTTGATAAGTGAGGCAATTGAAGCCCAGAGGAAGGAAATGACAACCAAAGTCATGTCGTAAATATGCTAGGACTAGATTGCATGTGTGCGTGTGTGTGTACATGCATGCATGTATCTGTGTGTGTGTGTGTGAAAGTGTATTAAAAGTTCAGGTACAGAATATGACCCTGTTGCAAAAGAATTTTCGTTGTTGTTGTTTTTGATCTGGACCATGTGGCTTCATAATATAAGAGACTCCTAGTGTGGAAACTGTCTATCATCATTTCTCATCTTAGAGAATTGCCTGGGCCACTGAGACTTGCCCAGAGTCATACAGCCAATAATGTGTCAAAGGTAAAACTTGAACCCAGATCTTCCTGCCATTAAGACCAACTCTATTCACTAACTACATCATGCTCACTTTTGAAATTCTGTAGATAATAAAGCTTAAAAACAGGAAAGCTAATTTTAAACTTGAGTTCAAAATCAATCAGAGTACTAGAAGGCTTACCCTTTTTTGGTTGGTTGGTTTTTGAATGGCGTAAGTGGGTCTAAGGGATGTTCAAAAATCTGGGCACAAGTGCATCATGATACACATGGAAGGCAAAAGGGACCTAAATTGTGTCTGCTGTCATTGAGCTAAAGGGTATAGGCTGCCTGTTGGGCCATGCCCTGGCCCCATGCCGTTAGAGAAGTGGAGCAGTTTGGACCATAGACAAAGCCAGGGATGACTTGCCACAGGGAGTGGGCAACAGCCCACTCTCTTGTTCTCTTATCCCACCAAGAAGAGGAAGACAGCACAGTGTAGCGGAATGAGCTTGAGAGGCAGAGACCAGGTAAACCAAAATCATTCTCACCAGTGATGCAAATTTCCTAGACTATGCTCCTCAACCTTTCCTAGCTTAATAAAGAGCTTGACAATTATTCATCCTTTCCACCAAAAACAGATGATTGAGAAAATATCAGTTAACTACTGATGTGCATGCCCACTTTTACTTCTACAAAATCATTTCGTGGATCATTGACACTTTTACAAAGCCATCCTTGATGAAGGGATGAAAAGGAAACAGGAAGGCTTTCACAAGCAATATTCGACATGAGACAAAAACCATGTTCTACATTAGATGAACATCTTTAGAGTCATATGACTCCCCTGCATTTATTGCTTCATGACTATGGTAGAGTAAAATGCCATCATCACCCACCTCCGCGCTTTTTTACCGGCAGTCCCCCATGACTGAAATGTTCTCCCTCCTCACTTCCTTCTCTTAACTTATCTGAGATCTTCCAAATGCTCCTTTTTATAAATGGGACATTGTAAAGATTGCACCAAACCTCAGAACGCCCTCCAGAGAACTTCTTAAATGAAGTCCATAATCATTCTATCCACATTATTAAAGAATTATCCTAATTATCCACATAGGAAAAACTAAGTGGATGACAAATGCCCACTGTTCAGACAGCAGCCCCTAGTATACAGTTGGATAGCTAAGCCTCAGAGCTGGTGCTTAAGTACACAAACATTGTGGAGGCTCTATCAGAACTGAATAGGATGAATAGAGAACACTGGGTTGTCTTTGAAAAATTATTCAGTGCTTTTTTTTTTTTTTGCTTTTTGGAGGGGCAATTGGGGTTAAGTGACTTGCCCAAGGTCACATGGCTAGTTAAGTGTTAAGTGTCTGAGGCTGGATTTGAACTCAGGTCCTCCTGACCCCAGGGCCGGTGCTCTATTCACTGTGCCACCTAGCTGCCCCTTATTCAGTGCTTTTAATGATCTCAAGTTTCTCCCTAAAGCACAGGCCCCTCTTTTTCTTATTTAGCTTGGCTTTAAACGTTGCCTCCAAATACTTAAAGTTGCAGGACACCCAAAAAACAATGGAGAGGTGAATGCTGGACATAAATTCAAGCTTGTAGCATATTACCAATGAAGAACTACATGCCAGGAGCACGACTCATTGTCAATGCCCACCAAATATTAGAACTCTTTTCCTTTTAAAATGTTTCTGTATCACCTTATATGTATGTTATTTTTGTGTACTTTTTTTTGAGGGGGGGAATGTAAGGCATTTAGTGTTAAATGACTTGCCCAAGGTCACACAGCTAGTTAAGCATCAAGTGTCTAAGTATATTTGTATACTTGAATGAATACTACATCCCCTCAGTATAATATAAGCTGCTTCAGAGAGGAATAGTTATTTTTGACTTTGTATCCCCAGAACTCAGCACAGTACTTGGTGCATAGTCAGCACTTGATAAATATTTGTTAATTGAATTGAATGGGATTGAATTTAGCTAAAACTGTGTCTTAAACAGAGAACAATTTTTTTTTCTATTTGCATCACTGAGTTTTTTATGTTTTATTTTTTCCAATTATATATAAAAGCAGCTTTTAACATTACTTTTTAAAATTATCAGTTCCAAATACAAAGAACAAATTTAATCCATGAAGTTTTGACTAAGTACTGAACTCTTTGGTCAGTCTTGCGCTACCAGGAAGCATGATTTTAAATTTTTTTTTTTTTAAAGAACCCAGGCTCCAGAATCAACTGGAAATCATCCTTCATTAAGCATTTCTTATCTTTCCATCTGTCCATGGATTTCAACAATGTGTTAGTCCTTCTCTGGTGCAGATCACAATCCATTAATGACTTATATAGTGAAACTCTTATCCATGACATCCCTTAAAATCCCCAAAGGAGATCTACCTAACCCCCTATAGGTTTGCTCTGTCTTTTTTTAACAAACTGTGGGCTACCAGCATAGAACTCAAGACTGTCCTTTTGCTGCCCTTTGTTCCTTCCTACATGACCAGCTTGCCTCATTTTCTTTTTCTTTCTTTTTTTTTTTTAAGCAATTGGGGTTAAGTAACTTGCTCAAGGTCACACGGCCAGGTATTTCTGGGTGTGGTGCTGAGTGTCTGAGCCCGGGATTCGATCTCCAGGTCATCCTGACACTGGAGCCTGTGCTCTTACTCACTGTGCTACCTGGCTGCCCCTTACCTCATTTTCTGATTGCACATTTTCTAGAAGTTAGACTTCCTATCACTTCTTGCACTTGAACCATTGGCGGCAACAAACTGGAATTTCCTTAGGTCGCCATGAATCTCTTCCTATAGGTCTTTGGTTAAGTGGCAAATATTAATTCTCAGAGATTATGATGTTCCTTGTGTCCATATAAAACAAATGTGGAGATAGGAAAAAGGATTTCATTAAAATAATGAAATATGTACAAATATTCTAACTTTTGGTGTGACTTTCAGCAAGTCCCTTTCTCTATCTAGGACTCTTTTTCCACATGTGAAAATTAGGGAGTACAAACTGGAGGACCTCCAAGGTCCCTTCAGCTTTGGGATATCACCATTCCATGAAGCTAACTGACCATGAAGTCGTGTATAAGTGCAGACCACACATGGCAGCAATTTCTCTAGAAGGTCAAAGTCCTTCCAGCAATTTGTTTTGTAGGAGTAGAGCTGACATTTATGGGTATAATAAAGGATGGTGGGTGTAAACCTGCATTAAATAGAAATAGTTGAGTCCCTATGCTTAGTTAAGATGCAGAATTCTTCCCATTCAGGCAGTCACAAGTCCTTTTCTTGATGCATGGAAGAAAACAAGCATGATTCTGCATTAAGATATAATTGACCACCCCAGGGAAAGATTGATATTAAAAAAGATTCGTATTGATATTATGAATATTTGGGACTTAAATTCTTTAAAAAAAAAAAAAGCCTGGATTATCAGTCCCTTTTGTATAGGAGGTCCTCTAAAGAGGTCTGCCTCATGAAAGGGACAATTTCAGAGAAACCTAAGAAGAACTTATATGAACTGATTCAGTGATATGAACATGACCAGGAGAATTATTTATACAACAGTAACATTGTAAAGACAAATAACTTTTGAAAGACTGAAGACATTCCAATCAACACAACAACCAACCACACAGTCCAGAGAGGTCATTTTTGTTCATTGAATAAATAAAATTTAATTTAAAAAAGTTCCTGCTTCTCTATCTAGAAAGGGAAGGGAATGAACATTTATCTGCTCTCTACTATATGTCAGGCATTGTGGTAAGTGTTTTTTTATAATTATTACCTCATTTGACCCTCACAACCACTCCAGGAAGTAAACGTTCTCACTATTCCTATTCTACAAATGAGGAAATAGAGACAAACAATTCAAGTGATTTGCCCAGGGTTTCGAAGGTAGTAAGAGTGGAAGTGGAGCCGAGTCCTGACCTAGTGCTGTATCTACTGCATTAGCAGCTATCTTCTCTACTTTTTTTTTTGGTGGGGGTGGGGAAGGTGTGGTTTTTTTTTTTTTTGTTAAGTACTGAAGATTTGATCCACAGGCCTTTTATTTTCCTAGTACTATAGAAAAAAATAGAGTACCCCTTGACAAGTCCACATGGATCAGATGCATACTAACTGGGTCCCGGTTAAAAGAACCACAGAGTACAGAAAGGCAGCTAATTAGTCCTTTAGCCAGCCTTGCTGATTCAGTAGGATATGGTGATTTCTCTGGTCTCAGAGAAAGAGGTGGACTTCCTTCTTGCCCAGACTAGGTTATTTCCTTGATCCCATCCCCACTGTCTCCTCACAAGTGAAATAAAGCTGAGAAAGACAGCTAATACTTTTGGATAGTAGAGTCAGGGTTCAAAAGGATCTTGACAAGCTAGGATGTTGGAAATTTAAGAGATAAATGTAAAGTTTATATTTGGGTTCAAAAAAGTCAACTTTACATGCATAAGATAGCAAGGTGTGTAGCTATATAGCAGTTTGTCTGAAAAAAATATCTAGGTATTTTCATGGGCTAGAAATAGAATTTTAGTCCATAATGCAATATTCTAGTCCTCCCAATGGATTTGTGGTTTCATCAATGTGGGAATCCCCTCCAGTGATGCATAGTTCATCCCCTGGGACCCTTACCCAGGTCCTTTCTCCAGCTCATCAGAAGGGTTCTACCCAACATGCCTGGGGCCTTCCTCATATGGAGTGTTCAGCTATCCATTGGTTTCTCCTCATTCTCTCCATGTGACTGGCCTATCTTCCTTTTCAGTCATGCATTTCTTCCATGACATCCTTTCCTCCAGCCCTTCTGTGTAAATTCTTTGTTTATAATGTTTTGCAGGCTGTTCATGCCCACAGTGTGTGTCTCTCTTGTCCTTTGTATGACCTTCAACTTTAATTCTTTGTTGATCAGAGTGTTCTATTACTCATAGCCATTCAATTTCCCTGGGTGGAAAATATGGTCCTTTGTTACAAGCAGAAGCTTGGGGCTATTAAAAGAACGCTGCAATTTCCTAAATATAATCCAATCTGCCTTCTCTCTTCCTTTTGCTCAACCCTGGTCCCATTTCATTGTTCACTTGCAGTGTCTTTCTGAGACACAGATATTGGGGACAAGCTCTACAGGTTGTTCAGTTCAAATTCAGAAAATAATAGTGGATTACTGTCACACATAGTGCTTTACTGTTTGCTGAGTGATTTCCATATACTATTTAATTAATTCCTAACAATATCCCTGGGAGGTAGTTCTTGTTATTAGCCTCATTTTACAGCTTGTGAAACTGAGGCTGACAAAGGTTAAGTGACTTGCCCAGAATCTCACCATATTTCTGAGATCAGATTCAAACTCAGGTCTTTCTGACTCCAAGTCCAGCGTTATAACTACTCTGCCACCCGCTTTCCTCATAATTTAGGCCAGAGGTGTCAAACAGATGGGCTGTATGTAGCTTTCAACACTCCTGAGGGAGCCAGATTAAAATGTAATTGGGGAATATTAAAAAAAATAAATAAAAATACAATAAGACATAGGTAATGTTGATGTGTGGTTTTTTTCAGTCAATACGAGAGTATATGGGTTGTTCAAGGAGGAGCAGCAGCTCTGGTGTGAGGGCTTGCTGAACCCCTTCCAAGGATGCTCAAACACCTTTGCTACCACCTCTTACCCTACTCTCACCTGTGGCTCCAAGAATGTAACATGTGCAGCAGCTACAGAATGCTAAACTTTCTCAGCAGATAGGCTAAATCAGATTGAGGGGAAACCCAGAGGCCTCAAATTCATCAGTGAGTTAGAGGGATACCTATCCCCAAGCATGTGAAGACTTCCCGTGATGGAATGGACAGATGAAAACAATCTGTTCTGACAGCGATGAAGGCAGCTGAAGCAGGCAACGTGGAGTGCTTGCTTGGTCAGACATGGAAGACACCAAGGTCATCCATGGCATCTTTGGCCATCCTCAGTTATCCTGACTTTTGTCTTGTCACTGGACTTTGATAACTCTGGAAGAAAGAGGAAGGCTGATGACTGTGCAATTCTGGCTCACAGATTCATGCACAAGTCAAGACATCACCCTGTGACATCATTGGTCCTCTTCAAAAATGAAGGACACACAGCAAAACCATAGGAATTCTTACATATGGTTCAATGGCACCCAGTTTGTTTTTGAGATTGACACCACTGATATAGTCAATAGGTCTTCTTCAGCCACTTGATTTTTCCTAGGTGGACAAACTCTTCAGAGTGATTATATACTTCATTTACGATGATTTGTGACATTACTAGGCTTGATGCTATCAGCACAATGTCATCTACAAACAGGAGAGTCTAGAAGACCTCATCATCTATGAGAAATCCTTCACAGAGGAGACGTACTATCCTTACTAGGAAAAAAAGATCCCCATGTACTCTGTCCTAGCCAGACATCAGGATCTTGTGTTCAGTTCTGTTAAGCTTGAGAGCATCCAGAGGACAGCAACCAGGATAGTGAAGGCCTCAAAGTCATGCCACGTGAAGACTGATCAAATAAGGAAGAGAGATTTTAATGGGGGACAGCAATCATCAAGTATTTGAAATACTGTGTCAGGTGGAGGATATGGACCAGTAGAAACAACAACTAACTCACAGGGTGATTGTGGTGATTGAATGGGATTATATGTAAAATATTTTGTAATTCTCAAAATGCTATGTAAATGCTGGTTATCATTTTTTAAAATTATCATCAGAGAGCAGAACTAGGAAAAATGTGTCAAAATTGAAAGGGAACCATCCTTTGTCTTGATGTGAAGATAAGCTTTCTAACAATTAGAGTTATTTAAAGGTGGAATTGTCTGCCTCAGAAACACTGGGCTTTCCCATACTAGAGGTCTTCCAGAAGCAGGTTGAATGAGGGGGTTGTGGAGAGAATGGCAGGAAATATTATATCAAGGTTAGGATAAAGTTGGACTAAATTACCTCTAAGGTCCCTGAGACTCTGCAGTCCTATAATTCCATCAGGATCATTTTCCATCAATCAACCCCCTCTGTCTTGAACCATTAATCCCCCTTTCTCTGCTGGTTCCTTTTTTTTTGTCTATAAATACTCTAAGATCTATCTTAAGTCAAACTGAGTCAAGTCAACAATATTTATTAAGCCAGGCACTGGGTTAAGAACTTCACAAATTCAATCTCATCTGATCTTCACAATCCTGGGAGATAAGTTACCATTATCCTCCTTCTACAGATAAGGAAATTGAGACAGACAGAGATTAAGTGACTTGTCTAGGGTCATACAGCTCATAAATGTCTGTGACTAGATTTGAATTCAGGTTCTCCTAGCTCTGGGCCCAAGGCTCTCTATCAATGCCCTCCCCCTCTCCCCCAGCTGCCTCTGATAGTGCAAAGAACTTTGTACAAATAATATATAGATAGGAAAAATTTGAGGTAATTTCTCTCTCTTTTTTTTCAAGAGGCAGAGTTAGGCCACTTGCCTAGGGTCACTCAGCTACTACATGTCAGAGAATGGATTTGAACTCAGATCCTCCTGACCCCAGGGCCTGTGTCCTATCTATCCACTGCACCACCTAAGTGCCCTGATTTGAAGTAATCTCAAGGAGAAGGCACTGAGATTAAGGACAACCAGGAAAAGTTTCTTGTGAAAGGTGAGACCTCAGCTGAGATTTGAAGGAAGCCCAGGGAAGCTAGGAAGTGGAGATAAGAAGGGAGAGAACTCCAGGTGTGGTGGATACCCAGTGAAGATAACTGGCATCAGGAGATGGAGGATCTCGGTGGAGGAAGACCAGGAAGTCTAGCATCGATGGATCACAGAGTATACGTTGGGGAGGAAGTACACATCAGAAGTTCGCGTAGGAAGAATGGAAAGGGGGGAATAAAACATATCTGAAAAAATATCTCTGATTCTTAGATATCTCAAACTTTCACATCATCCCTGTCCTCTTTACCGGAAAATTTCATGAAAGTCACTCTCACAATTTCTACTTCCTCTCTACTCACACCCATCAACTCCCTGTAATCGAATTCATGACCCATTCTATTGAAACCATTCTCTCCAAAGTTGCCAGTGACCACTAAACCCAATGACCTTCTCCAGGTCTTATTCTACTTGACATTAGATCCTGTTGAGCACATGCTCATGGGTTCTCTCCTTTCGTAGCTTGACACTTCTCTACGATAATGACTTCTTCCTTACCTTGTTTGTCACATCTTTTTATCTTTCACTGGTAACTTTTCTTCATCCCACCTCTAAGTGTGGGCATCCCCTAAGGCTGTATGTTTTTTCCTCTCTTCTTCTTCTGAAGTCTCTCTCATGGTGACCTCATCCACTCCCATGCTGACCATAGTGATCATCTCTTCATAGATGATTCCCAAGTATTCAGTCTTGAACCATGCCACCCCTGAATCCTAGTACTGGACTTTTAGCTGCCAGCTGGTCACTGATCCTAGATTCTTTTTTATTTTTGCTTTTTGGAGGGGGGAAGGGAGAGTACTTGGGGTTAAGTGACTTGCCCAAGGTCACACGGCTGGTAAGTGTTAAATGTCTGAGACTGAACTCAGGTCCTCCTGACTCCAGGGCCAGTGCTCTATTCACTGTGCCACCTAACCACTCCAGATCCCAGATTCTTATCTTAGAATCACATCTCCTTGATATCTCAGACTCTATATTTCCCGAAGTATTCCCATTGTCTTTCTCTAAACACTTCTCCTTTTAACGACCATATTTCTGTCAGTATAATCACCATTCACTTAGTCTCTAGTTGAAATTTCAGTGTTCTTTTTTGCTTTTCCCCCTTCCTCATCCTCACTCTCCAGGAAATTACCACACCCTGCACATTCTCTCTCACATGTTCCCCTCATTATTCCCATTTTAACCACCCTAATGCTGACCCTCATTGCTACATGGCTGAGATATTGTAAAGTCAGCATTCTCATCTTCTTCTTATCAGAAAATTTGACTCTTCCCTTGAGTCCTTGTGCTAAGCTTATCTTGCTGGAGAGGTCAGGCCTCCATAGTACTTCTCAGATGTTTCCATACATGTCTTCTGTTCTGTAGCCAAGCATCCTTTGTTCCCTGCCACCCCAAACTTGAACTCTATCCTTACATCCCCCCAGTTGGATGGGTGAGCTTTCACTCTTATCTAGCAGGGGCTTTCAGCCTCCATACTACTTCTAGAACATGGCCTTACCATGACACACCGAATTTTCTCCTCATCCCTTTTCTAGCTCCCCTAGATGGGGATTCCCCCTTTGGAATTTAAGTTCTTTAAAGGAAGAGAATGTGTAGTTTGCTTATACTTGTATTACCAGCACTTAGCACCATCAATGTCACAAAGTAAGCACTTATCCTCAATAGTTATGTACAAGGGTTTTAGGAACATTGAAAGCAAAAATATCCCCAAATATTTTTGGAGGGTAGATGATTTGCAATCAGATAAATATGTCTAAGTCATTCAGGCTCATTTGATATTACTCTAACAATGTTTTCAAGACTAACTTTGAATTAAAAAGTGATCTTCATCATTAAAATGTTCAATACTCCAGTCCTCCAGTCTTTGTCTTGTCTTTACCAAAGAGGTTTTTCTTCAAAGAAAAGGTTAGCAACTGTTCTTTTCATGTGTCTTTTAAACTGGTCTTCTCACTGTTCTTCTAACTTTAGGAAGTCTATGGTATACTTCACAGCAATCAACAACTCTTCCAGCTGCCAGGACCCTCTGAAGGTCTGCTTGTTTTCTGATGATTATTTGAGCTGTTTCACAATAGCAATTTGTCAATTTTTTGTTCATTTTAAACTGCACTTTTCCTTTGGTACCCACTGTGAACAATCCTGTTTCATTGTGAACTTGAATGAGCGTGGTAACATTTGATTTCTCCATAGCAACAGCCTCAACAATATTTCTGTCATTTAAATGTGCTCTTTAAGAATCACAACTCCTGAATGTTTCCTTATAATACTCATTCTTAAAAACAGAATAAAAAAAACAGAAAAAAAAGAGAACAATGAGAAGTGTATACAGTACAAAATTCATCACACACCCCACAGAAAACTAATTAAAGGTGGGAAAACAAGCTCAATCTGGTGAAGGGCAGATGTTCTGAGTCATCCCAGGGTTGGTAGAAACACACACACACACACATACACAACTATTGCTGTCATAAAATGAAATCATGTCAAAATTACTGTTTATCTCAAATAACTTACACAGCACTATACATACATGTGTGTATAATGTATGGCATATATGTGTATATACACACATGCTTCTAAATGATGCATTTAGAGAACTGGGTCACAGTATTTTGCCTTCATAATATATTATTAATCAATAAAGTCATTATTTTGTAATTTTCATTTTTTCTTTTCATTTCTGATTCTCTTATTGGTTGTTATTGGTTAATCTGTAAGGCTATTTTTCTCATGATATTTTAGGGAAACTAATTATATTGATAAGATTTATTTTTACTTCCTAAAAGGTTATTAACTTTTCTGTAGTTCCTTTTGTTTGACTTCATCTTTCATAATGTTGTTCGATATATATTTGGTTCATTTTCATATTTTCTGAGCTCAGTTTTCTTTTAGAACATTCTAAAATTAAAAACAGAGCAGCATCAATGACTTTTTTATACTTAAGCCATGAAATATAACTTTAAAGTTAAAAATAATGTGTAAACAAAATAATATAGCAATGTGCCTCTTTTGCATATTAAAAACATTATGACCATTTTCAGTGTGATTTTGTAAGTGTTCTTTTCCTCAGATGTTAAAAACTATAAGAAACAATCTCCAAAAGTGTCTGTGGGTATGGGCCCCAGAGGGGTTTAATGTGTCTTTGATTTTTCTTCCCAATCCTCTCAATAAAAACAAAAATATAACATTTATATAACATTCTGCAAACTTCATTTCTTTGGCTTCTCCTTTCAGCCACCAGGAGTTAGTGCTCTGGCCCCAGGGTATAGAGCTTCTGAGTCTGAGAATGCTTGGAGCTTACATGGTATATTTCTGTCCTCAGTTTCACCCTTCTGCTGGCAGCCCAAGAGGTCTAATGACTCCCAGAACACAGCCACCCATTCACGTGCTGTTCATTACATACAGAAGCCGCTGAACTCAAATCACTGGGAGGTTTCTTCTAACCTCACCGGGTGGGACAGCTAAAGCAAGGACAAATTAGAACTTTCTAGTGTGTCCCTTGGCAGCAACAGTCCACAAGTTCTGGGCAGTGAAATCAGCCTGTTTGTTTGTCATCAGTCCCTCTGACAGCAGGAAAACTAAACAACGACGGGCATTCATACATAGATCTCCTTTTGTGTGACCCAGAAGTGAGGGGACTCACAGCTAGAGTCCTGAATATACACTGAGGCCAAACAAATATACTAAGTGTGGGGCAACCAGTGCTTTGACCCAGGGTGGGAAAAATGAGAAAGCACTAATGGCACTCTTGTGGATCCTTCCTCTGTCAGCCTCTTAAAAACCTTATCATGTCCTGGATGTCACTTCTTCCTCCTGTAGCCACAAGCCAGTTGTCCCTACACCTTTCCTCACCTCCATCATACAAACCATTACTTCTTATTCCAGGCACAATCCTTTCCATGTAGACCATCCTCTTAAATATGCTTCATTATATGGGGATGAATTTACTGTGCAGAAATTCACTCTTGCAGCAATTATCCATCTGCAATCTTGTTTAATGTATGATCCTTAAAAACACACTCTATGGAAATTTCCTGTCCTTAAAGCTGAGTTTTTAAGGAAAGGAGCTGATTTGGAGTCTTTATTCTGCTACTTACTACCTGTATGATTCAGACAAATCACACAACCTCTTTGGACCTCCATTTTCCTCATCTGAAAAATGGTGGTTAAAGTACCAATCTCACAGGGAAAGCATTTTGTAAAACCTAGAGGACTTTCGAAATAGAACAGAAGCTCATGTACTTATGGATTTCTGAATTTTGAACCTTTATTGCTTCTGTGCCTTCAGTCTCCTACCTTCAGTCCAAATCAATCCACAGATTAGTAGCAAGCTAGTAGTATTCCACACAGTGATCAGAAAACAGGCTCTAAGTAACCAAAGAGGCTTCAAGTGAAGGAAAATTGGGAAGTCGCCTAGGAAAAGCACAGTGACTTTCCAGTTCACCATGTTCTGTTCCTCAGCCGTCAGAGTTGTTTTTCTCTTAGACCGTAAAGCTATTGTGCCAGGCATAAAAATAACCCAAGCCCTTTTTGCATCCATATTTTGTGGTTTATTTTGAGTAGTGTGATTAATATTTTAACAAAAAAATTGTTTTTCTCTTATGTGATTTTAAAAAGCTTGTTGCCTCATTGGGCATAATTTTTATGATGTCTCAGTGTCATCCCCACCCTCACCCAGAGAAACACATCTTGAATTTTATAATGAAAAGTAATGGGGAAAAATGGAACTCTATAGTCTTGGACAAAGACCAAATGACAGATAATGTCCATAGCATAAATGGGATTTTGGTTTATCCTTCTCTTTCCCAAATGTATTTTTAAATGTAGAACTTGATCCTTTATCAAACTCTAATGTTAAGTGAAAAGTCCATCACTATTACTCAATAAGCATTTTTTAAACACCCACCATGTGCAAAGTACTTTTCTAGGTGCTGGGGATACAAAACCAAAACCAAATCAATTTCTCATGGGTGTATTTGATGTTTATAAGTCTTTCATTTCTTCAACCCTGGGAGCTAGGCCTAGCAAGCAAGTAAACTAGCACTTTTGATTAAGAGAGAAGGCCCTTTATTAAATCAACCAACAGAGAGCACACCTTTCCTCAACTTTGTATCCTTCATTCATCCCCCTCCCACTTAGCACAGCACTCTTTCACAAGAGTAATCTAGTAAAATAAAGAATATACATATGGGGGGTGGCTAGGTGGCGAAGTGAGTAGAGTACCGGCCCTGAAGTCAGGAGGACCTGAGTTCAAATCCATCCTCAGACACTTAACACACACACAAAACTAGCCATGTGACCTTGGGCAAGTCACCTAACCCCAATTGCCCTACCTTTCCCCCTCCAAAAAGAAAAAAAAAGAATATATGTATGTTTAAAAAATTAGAATACACCATACAAAAGAAACACTATGAGAGTTCAGTGGGAGAACTCTGATCAGGGAATTAGGGAAGGTTTCATGGACTTTTTTCAAAGTGAAGGAGCATAGATGGTAGAAAGAGATGGAAGAGGAAGAGACTGTCGCATAGGGGAGAGAGTAGTGTGACAAAGAACCAGTATACCTACATTTAAATCCCAGCTTTGTCATTTATTAGTGATGTGATTCTGGGCAGTTTGCTTCATTCCTTGAGCCCTGGTTTTCCCATCAATAAAACAGAGATAATAGTCCTTGAACAAGGGATGTTGGTGGGCAGGATCAAGTGAGAAAATGTATGCCAAGTAGCTTTGGAAAGTTCTGTTACAAAGTACCAGCTAATAGTGTAGAAAACACAGGAAGCCACATGAGGAAAAAATATCAATCGATAAGCA
The DNA here is from genome assembly GCF_028583685.1 of Petaurus breviceps papuanus. Classification (NCBI taxonomy): domain Eukaryota; kingdom Metazoa; phylum Chordata; class Mammalia; order Diprotodontia; family Petauridae; genus Petaurus; species Petaurus breviceps. The sequence continues at coordinate 39,301,931 of NW_027185798.1, read as the reverse complement.
TTTCTTAAGTGCCTACTATGTGTAAGAAAATGTGCTAGGCACTGACAACACATAAACAAGGCAGGGACAGGAAGAGACAAAGTATAGCATGAATTCTTTCTAATTTGTGGGAAAAGGAGGCTGAAGCTGTGGCTAGGCCAGCTCAGTTGCAAGGCACTAGCCAATGGAATAAGGGAAGGTGGTATGTTGTAGTCAGCCTTCAGCATCTCAGAATTTAGAGCTGCAAAGGACTCTAATAATCATAGTCCAAACCCCTCATTTTACAGATGAGGAAGTAGAAGAGCCAAGCGTTGAAGCCATATTTTCTGACTCCACAGTGAAAGGAGATGCTAAACATAGTGTTGCAGAGGAAGGAAGGGTACGGGGCAAGACCAGAAAGTGAAGCCTGGGGCGACCAATGCAGTGTAGCTCAAGACTCAGGGCCCATTGGCAGTGGGATACCCTGGGCTCTGCAGTCTGCACCAGTTCTGATATACCAGATATGTGCCCACTCACTTGTGCTTCTGAAGATCCTTGGTACCCATGCCAGGGGCTGGGGCCCAGTTAGATCAATAGCACAAGCGTAGGAGTTTGTTTTACCAGCATTTTGGCAGGAGAATATTTCTTCTATATACACAGATGCATTTGTTCTTACCATTACTAGTCAAATAGTACTCCTTTATTACTTCAAAAGACCTTTGATTTCATTGTGGGGAGGGGACAGCATTATTGCCATTGGCAGGTCAGGACCTCCCTCTTATTGGCTAATTAAAACAGTTCTTCACCTGTGTTTACCTTTCAGTAATGGACCTATCTAGACTTAGGGTTGTTTTCAAATGATGGGTTGGCTTCAGACCCATACTCAAAGGCTTTCTAACTTGAAAGGACCTATGGACAAAAATGTTTGTAACTTTTTGAGGTGGCAAAGAATGAGAATCTGAGAGAATGCCCATAAATTGGAGAGTGGACACACAAGTTATGGTATATAAATGTGATGGAATACTATTGTGTTGAATTCTTATCAATGATCTTATTAATAACCAACCAGGATTCCAGAGGACTAATGATGAAACTTGAAAACCACCTCCTAATAGAGAGGTAAAGGACTCAGAATGCAGAATGAGATTGATTTTTTTGGACATGACCGATGGGGACATTTGTTTTGATTGACTATATGTGTTTGTTTTTCTCACTTTCTCAGTTGTGAGGGGGAACGGGAAAGGGGTTGGTTTTGGGATGGGAGGGTGAGAAGGCAGATCTTGGTTAAGACAAATAAAATATTTAAAAAATAATAATTTGATAGGACTTGCTTGGGCTTGCTCTCTACCAGCAAAAAATAATGTGAACAGTAAGGAAAGCAATCATAATGGATACATACATATACATATATATAAATACTTTATGGTTACAATGTACAACATGTTACACACTGTAGCCATAAAGTATTATATATAAGTATCCATTATGGTTATTTTTCATATGTATGATATATTAAATCTATATAATAAATATCTGATATGTTACATATATCATATATTATATTTAATATTAATATATTATAGATTTATATATTAGTTATATATGATATATATCACAGCTATATCTATCTATCTACCTATCTATCTATCTATCTATCTATCTATCTATCTATCTATCTATCTA
>NW_027185798.1:39298824-39300280 GCF_028583685.1 Petaurus breviceps papuanus | reverse complement strand
CTATCTATCTATCTATCTATCTATCTATCTATCTATCTATCTATCTATCATATCTGACTCTTCCAACAACCCTGGAAGGTAGATATGTATTATATCAATTTTAGAGATGAGGAAACTGAGGCTCATAGAAGTTAAATGACTTAGGCTCTCACACAGTTGCAAAGGGGAGCAGAGCTCAAACCTAAGTCTACTGATTCCAAGCCCAATGTTCTTGTTACTAGGGAGGCAAAATAAACAAACAAACAAATAAATAAAGCAAATGCTAATATTGAAATTGGAAGCCCTGTTATTGTGTCCTACCTCTGATAGATTGAAAGCCAGAGTCCATAGAGGTCATTTGGTCCAATCTGCTTATTTTGTAAATGAGGAAACTGAGGCCCACAGAGATAAAACTTCTTGCCCAAGGTCACAAAGCAGTAAGTGGCAGAGCTGGGATTTAAACCTGGGTCTTGGGATTCTTCATCCAGCACTTTTCCTACCACTGAAAGCAATTTAACTAAGCTTTCTTGACTATAAAACTGGGCTCCTAATAGCTACCTCATAGGTACAGTGTGAGACTATCTCCTTGTACAGAAATATGAGTCATTCACTGTTACCCCATGGTGGCTCTCATACAACGAATTGATTAATTATAAATCCTGAAACGTTGGAAAGGTCAGTATTGGATCCAGTGCTCTCTGAGCTTTTCTGGTTTCTTATTTTCTTCCAAGTGCAATTCAATTCTTCATTTTCTTGGTTTCCCCTTGGTAAAGCTGTATGTCAGTACTTTTGTCTCGAAAGCTTTGCGTCAGCGACTTGTTGCCCAGAGAGAGAACCCCAGTCGGCAGGGTTAGGCAAACTTATATTGGAAACTCTCCATTGTGGAGGATGAAAACTAATCTTCAGCATTAAGCATATTAGTAAGCCTTAGCTACTGTCTCATTCTGTTTGCCTTCTCTAGCCCTACCATCCTCCCCCACTGATAGCAAAAGTCTGTGTCAGACATAAACAGAACAATACAAGAAGAATCTAAGGTGGACGAGAGAAGCATTTATTAAGCATCTGTTTGCCAGGCATTCTGTTAAGCCAAGGATGGGGAACCTGTGGCGATGAGGCCACATGTGGCCTTGAGGCTTCAGGCACCCCACCCCTGTAGCTAAGCACTTTACAGCTATTGTCTCATGATACTCACAACAACCCTGGGAGGTAGGTACTATTGAGACCCCCATTTTACAGCTGAGGAAACTGAGGCAAACAGAAGTTAAGTGACTTGTCCAGAGTCATACAGGTAGTAGGAATCTGAAGTTGAATTTGAATTCAGGTCTTCCTAATTCCAGGCCTTGGGCTCTACCCACTGTACCACCTAGCTGCCTAGATAGGAGAAGGGCACAAGATAAGTTCCGAAAAATAGATAAATATATCGATAGATAGATAGATAGATAGATAGATAGATAGATAGATAGATAGATAGATAGAT
>NW_027185798.1:39295406-39298814 GCF_028583685.1 Petaurus breviceps papuanus | reverse complement strand
GATAGATAGATAGATAGATAGATAGATAGATAGATAGATAGATAGATGAGCAGGTAATTATTTTTTGTAGGAGATACTGGGTCAACTTGACCATGGACAAAGATGTCCATGGACCAGATACAGAACAGGCTCTCGTCACCCTAGGGGAAAAGAGGAAGAAAAAAAGGTGAATGAAGTCAGCCCTGAGGCTGATCTATGAAGTGGGCTGTGAAAACATGGCCCTTCCACCAGTCTTCTGAAGTTTGTAGCTACAGCTCCTCTGCACATGGACTGTCATTTGCCTTTTTTTTTCATCCCCAGCACTTAGTAAAGTCCCTGGTACATAGTAGGCATTTAATAGATGCTTATTGACTGCCATTTTTGGTAGTTGCATACATTTACCTGGCAAAGCTAACTACAGCCATGCTGTCTATTCTCTGGAGAAGTAGGTGAGTAAACTGGAATAATGGCTGATGGTCTCTTCAAGAACTCAGGGAGGGCCCTAGAGTAGTCCAACGCCTTCTGGGAAAATAAATAGGACCCTTGGCTTGGGTCAGATTCAAAGGTTATATGTATTGTGTGGCCTAAAACCAAATGATGACCTCATCATATGCAACCAAGCCTAGGTTTTCTGAAGAGGATTAGGATGGAGTCAGGATTAAATTAAGATTGGTCACATGATGACCAGATTAGGAGGGATTCATGGATGGACTGACTGGCTCTAGCCATAACACTCTGTAAGTTGTACATATAAGAGGGATAGGGACCTTTGTTCTAATGGAAATGTAACCCTCATCCAACAGTTAACAGTTCAGTAGACCATGGGACTTTTCCCCCTCTTTGGGGCACTGATCTCTACCAATAAGGAGAAAGTCCCCTACCAGTGGATTTTGGGCATGGGGTTATAGATGAATAGAGAGAAGCTCCATCTCTCTCTAGGCCTCTAGTGTAGCTAAGGGCCTCCTGAAAGTTTAATGAAGCTTCCAGGCATTTTCACAGCTGAGATATCAGCTTCTAGGGCTAGCTGAAATGAATTTACGTGACCAAACTCATCTGGGATGGAGGACTGGGGGGATTCACACTGTGATATGAGACAGCTTATTGACCCCAACTCATATAGTTGGCCTTGGAAGTGAAGGTGAAAACAGAAGCAGTTTTCAGGACACTGAAAAAATTTCAGGTGATAGTCTCAGTAGATGAGTTATTTGAAAATATAAAAACCAGTTAACAAGCAGAAGAGAGAGGGAAAGGAAATAAAGCTCTTTCCTCAGAAATTCATCTATCACCATCTATTCCTAGATTCAGCACATGTAGACTCTCACAGTGAAGAGAGCAGCTGTGTGATGATTCACCAAGAAGGCCATGACTTTCAGTGGCCAGTTCTCTCCTGCAGTTAGTTCATTCTCTGCCCCCCAGGAACACAAGGGTGACTTACTCCCTTTGGGAATGCAAAGATCTCACTTCATCTTCCTTTTGTCCATACATGGACTACACATTCACAAAGGCAATGCCAGGATGGGGGAGCACACACTCAAATAGCCCTTCTATTCCAAAGGACATTTTATTGGCCATATGCCCACTAATGTACATATGCATGTGTGTCTGTTAGAAGCGTTCCAAGGGGGTAAACTTGACACTCATAGTGATAATAATCATCACCACTCACATTTTATATAGCACTTTAAGGTTTACAACAAAGCACCTTCCTCACAATAATGCAGTGAGGTAGGGCATGTAAATATTATCATGCCCATTTTATAGATGAGAAGACTGAGGCTCAGAAAAGTGTAGTGAACCATCCATGCTCATATAGCTAGCAAGAGGGAGCCCATGACTTCTGGAGCTTCCATCATGATTGGAGCTCAGTTTCCTTATCAGTTCACCACACGGCAAACAGCTGTTGCTGTTTGTAACACAAAACACACAACCCAGATTCATTAAGTGGAGTGGGCAGCTAGACAGAATGTTCCTTCTCAAGCAGAACCCAGGGCCGATCCATGGTTTCAGCTTCTCCTTCCATCTCGTACTGAGTTACCTCCTCGCCCTATCACTTACCTAACTGGGCTTTGCTATCACGGCAGATTCTACACAGATCATCTTGCTGTAAGAGCAAGCTACCACTCCATGACTTTTGGCTCATTGGTCTAGATGCTGCTGTGGTAAGTTTCTATTCATGGTTTGTTTGGTTTCTTAATTTTCCTAAGGGGAAGAGTTTCTTAATTCTCCTTCCTATAGACCAGCTATTATCTTCTTCTAAATTCTCTATGCCGCAGAATATATGGGCCCAGTGTCAAAAACATTTTTCTAAATGAGGGGAAAACTGTATATCTATGTATATATGTGGATATATACATATATGTGCATAGATATACGTAGATGTACATATCCATATATATGTTGTCAACTGAACCGAACCAGCCTCTAACCTGTAGATGACCCAAACTGACCAGAACAGGCTAGAGACAAAAGGGTCAGGAATCAAACAGAAGCTTGATTTCAAAGTGAGGGAAAAGGCTTGCAAACAAGGATGTAAATGAGACATGTGCAGGGGCCGGGACCCCAGTGGGAGGACCTGAGGCAATGTGTGGAGATCCCACTACTTATACTGATGGTTACCCAGTGAGCTGTAGCCCTGACAATGAGGGATAACAGCATCCATGTGACAAGTGTGATTCATAGCAGCGCTTCATACAGAACTTGTCCAAGCTTGTCTGAGCTCACAGAACTGGTGCTGGTCGAAACAATACAGTAATTGTGTGGGATTTTGCCAGAGGATGAGAGCAAAGGATTGTTGTTATGCCAAGCTCAGGGCACAGTCTGATTGCCGGGCTTTAGCTCTGGAAAGCAGAATGTCTCCTAACACCTTGACATATACACGCATGTGTATATGCATATATATCTATGTACATGTATATCTGTATAATCATAGAAATAGAAAAAAGAGAACATTTCACAAAATTTAAATCTCCATTTGAATACTAACTTCTCCAAACAATTTTCATTAACTCTCCCCAGTTTGGTAATGACCCTTCCCGGTAGGATGCAACAAAAACGGAACTAAATTTAGAGTGAGAAGAATTGAGTTTGAACCCTGTCTTTGCCTCTTCTCTATGTGAAGTTGGGCAAGTCCCTTCATCTCTCCAGACATCAGCTTCCTCATCTGCAAAGTGTGGGACTTGGACTATAGGATCTGAGAGGTTCCTTTCAGCTTTAAAAATACATGGTTTTCTTTTGAGAAAAGATGGTGATGGATCTGGGACTTGAATTACGCATAGGATGTCAGTGGTAAAGATGAGTATCCTAGAGAGGCAGAAAGCAAGGAATTAGAAGATACCTGTCAGAAATGGTGGTAGATTGATTGGAGAGTAAGATGAAAGAAAAAGGAAGGAAGGAAGGAAAGAGGGTAGGAAGAGAAAGGAAGGAAAGAGG
>NW_027185798.1:39287659-39295396 GCF_028583685.1 Petaurus breviceps papuanus | reverse complement strand
GGAAGGAAGGAAGGAAAGAGGGTAGGAAGAGAAAGGAAGGAAAGAGGGAAGAAAGGAAAGAAGAGAAAGAAAAGAAGGAAGGAAAGGAGGGAAGGAAGAGAGAAAGCAAAGAAGGAAGGAAAGGAGGGAGGGAGGAGGAAGAGAAAGGAAGGAAAGAGGGCTGGAAGGAAGAGAAAAAAGGAGGGAAGTAAGGGGGAGGAGGAAGAGAGGATGATGAAAGGAAGGAAGGAAAGAAGGAAGGAAGGAAAGAAGGAAGGAAGGAAGGAAGGAAGGAAGGAAGGAAGGAAGGAAGGAAGGAAGGAAGGAAGGAAGGAAGGAAGGAAGGAAGGAAGAACACTAAGTGCTTACCAAGCTTCATCCTAAACCATGGGGACACAAATGTAATAAGTGAGATAATCTATGCTGTTCACAAGCTTCCATTCTACTCTTAGGACATCCTTAAGAATTATGGCCCAGGAATAAAGGTTTGGTCTAGGGACTAATAGAATGGTGAGTTGAACCACAGGGCAATCCATTGATCAGTTTCTTCCAACAGTAATGGTAATACTTACTTGATTATGTACCCTGAATAAGGGTTGCACTGCCGGGTAAATGGCCAGGTTGATGGCTTTATGAGATATAAAGCATAGTCTGATCTGCTGCTGGCTAGATACAAGGCGAGATAGGTAAATTTGCATTTGTGCAAGAAATTTCAACCCCAGAGCAAGAATTCCCAGGGTGAGTGATTAGATTGAATTCCCCCAGACTGGAGACATGGATTGCAAGAAAGCAAATTGCATGAGATAAGACTGGAGAAGTAGTTTTGAGTCAGGTGTATTTTTGATTTAATAACACAATGCAGCTTGACAATACCACTGTGTGTTGAATGTACTTTAGAAAGATTCCTATCAAAAATCTTTAAAATTAGACTAGTTTTGGTGCTTAGAGGAAGAAACTTCATGAAAATCCACTTATGTGGAACAGTTTATTCCCTGATAGTGTCAGATAAGTAAGGTGTTCCCGTCATCCTTTGATTACAAACCCTGCCTACCCCATGCCCACTCAGCACTGAATACAGAGCTAGGCACACGGTAAATACTTGATAATTTTTGCTGGATTGAATGAAACTGAATTAAAGTCATCTCTGTTCAATCAGCAGGAAACAAAGGTATGTTTTTTTTTTCTTTAAATAGATCCATGCACTTTAGTTCTAGAGAGGCTCTGGTGGGGGGAGGAGTCACGGGGTCCTTTGAATCTCACAGATTTCCCCATTCCACATTTTGCTGGTTGTTGGACTGGAAATCTTGACTGGAGAATAGGCTGATTTCCCTGGCATGTGTGGCAGGCCCCAGAGGAGCAGCTAGAAATAGCAGCGTTTCCAGATCAAATGAGATCAGACTGCAGAATCAGAGAATGTCAGAGCAGGAAGAGATTGCCGAGGTTACCTACTTCAGTGCTTTTATTTTATAGTTGAGGAAGCTAAAGGTCAGAGGAGAGAAGGGACTGGCTCAAAATATCCAAAGCTGCTCATATTTCTACATAGCTCTTCTCTCTTAGCCTGTGACATGCATGGGAAGTACAGTGGGCATCTCCATTTTTACAGAGGAAGAAACTGAGGCAAAATAATCTCCCGACACCATACAACTGAGAGACTGAGCATGATTCCAACTCAGGTTTTGTGACTGCACGTCTGGTGTTCTTGCTACCACTCTGTTATAGCTAATTAGTGATAGAGTTGGGAATGAAATCAGATGGTATGAAAATATGAACCAGATGGTATGAAAAAATGAAACCCCTGAGCATCAGTCAGTCAGTTCAGTCAATCAACAGGGATTTGAATATTAAGTACACACCAGGCAGGGTTTGGGATTATAAGGAAAGGTAAAAACACCTTAATTTTTGCCCTCAAGAAGTTTACATTCTAATAGGGGAGACACTGTGCAAAAAATTGTGAGTATGAGATATATGCAGCTCTGCTTCTTACTCTATGGACTTTGCCAATATGTTTCAGTCACCTCCCTTCTCACCCTGGAACACTCCTGAACTCTGCAGTGCCCTTCTCCCATTGGTTACTTCTTCCTGGAGCCTCCATTTTGGGGAAGAACCTCAGGCAGACCATCTTTCATTCCTCCTCTAGATCTTCGAACTCTCTGGACTTAGTCATGATGCCAGCATGTAGATACATCCCCTCTTGTCCCTTTTCAATTCCCTGTGTTGTCTTCCCCCTAATTAGACCGAAAGTTTCTTGAAGGCAGGGACTTTCCTTTTTTTTTTTTTTGCATGTATCTGTATCTCCAGGACTTAGCACAGTGCCTGATACATAGTAAGCACTTAATAGATGCTTGTTACTCTGACAAGGTAAATGGAAGGATCAGAAGGAAGGGGGAAGAGATGGAAAAGGTCTGCAGAAGTTGGGTTTTGAGGTGATAAAGTGGGAAGCATCCAGATCTGTTTAATCAAGATGGTGAAGGGACTCCAGTGTATGCCACAGGAGGATCAGTTCAGTGAACTGGGGATGTTTACCAAGAGGAAGCCATCAGGACTATCAAAGATTCATGAACTTTGTAACTATAAAGAGCTCCCTGAATGTCAGCTACATGAATTCAACTTGGTACAACAATGGCAAGTACTTGTTTATGTGACTTTGGGTTGGGCAATTCCCCTCTCTGGGTCTCAGATTTTTTTTAAAACAAGAGGTGGTAGATAACCTCTGATGACCTTCCTATTCAGATAATGATGGCCATTTTTATAGCATCCTAAAGCATCTTTTATAGTCATCTAAAATTTCCACAAGGGCAGAAAGAGGATGATGGCAAGGAGATGCTTAGTGACAGAATGTGTTAATGAATAATTTTTTGTTGTAGTTCAGTCATTTTTAGTGATGTGCAATTCCTCATGATGCCATCTGCAGTTTTCTTGGCAAAGACACTGGAGGGTTTGTCATTTTCTTCTCTAGCTCATTTGACAGATGAGGAAACTGAGGCAAACAAGGTGACATGACTCACCCAGCTAATAAATGTCTGAGATGGCATTTGAACTCAGCTCTTCCCATCTCCAGGCCCTGCACTCTATTCACTGCACCACCTAGCTGCTTACTTTCTAATAGAACAAGACAATATACATAGGGGACTTGGGACCAAGGAGGGTCATTTTGGTCCGGAAAGTTACTGGGAAACTGCAAAAGAGATTGACACACCCCTTCAGAACCTAAGGAATGAAACTTGACTTCACACAATACATACTTGCTTCTCATAGAGAATGGAATTTTCTATTTTAATTGCGTGCATTTATTTTTTTTAAAGTCTTTTGGTGAATACTTTCATGTGATGTGTCCTGTATGATCATGCTTCCAGAAACGGAGAGGGGACTATGGGGAAGGACGGCAGAGTAGCTAGGATAGCTGGGAAGTTAACAAGTGAAGGGAAATATATCTGGAGCCTGCCTGAAGTTGTGAGACAGATGAAGCACATGCCAATGGAGATGGGGGAGCATATGTTGGAAGTTCCTGTGATGGCCTGAAGGGCATAAGCTCTGGGCCCTGAAACAAGGCATGGGGAGTAGGAAGCAAATTGGAGAAACCATTAGATGATATTCTACCAGGATGTGTGGAGTGGAGCAACCCATTCCATGAGGATGCCCACCCCTTGGGAACACTATCTGGACATAGTGGTTGGTGGAGAAAGAGATTCTTAGCAGATCTAGCAGAAGCTGGTAAGGGGTGAGGGATCAGGGCTGATGTACCCATAAAGACTTGGGGTTCACTTGACAAGGTCTGAAGAAGGGCTACCTCACACATGCAAAACTGCTTCCCATTTCAGCAGGCTTATCCCATCTCATATGTTAAGAAAACCATGGCTGAATGGAATATCATGTTAGTGTGATGTTATCTGGCTTTGAGTCCCTAAGGACAACACATACTCCTGGAAGGGATTATAAATTGCCAATTATAATTACACACAAATGCACCATTAAGGAGGAAAAATAGAATGTGATTAGAGTTCAGAGGGAGGAGCAGCTAGATGGTACAGTGGATAGAGTGTTGAGCCTAGAGTCAAGAAGACTCATCATCTTGAGTTCAAATCCAGCCTCAGATATTTACTAGCTATATGACCCTGGACAAGTCTCTTAACCCTGGAAAAGGAAATGATAAACTCACTTCAGTATCTCTAACAAGAAAACCCCAAATGGGGTCATGAAGAGTCGGATATGACTGAAAATGACTGAACAACAACAATTTCAGAAATAGAAAAGATCACATCAGGTTGGAGGACCAAGAAAGGATTTAGGGGAAAGGTAGCAGATAATTTTCTTAGTAAATGTTCCCAGGAAAATACCCCCTCCATCTCCCAAAATTTTAAAATAAAAAATGTCAAAAGGCTTGATTGATCTTGAAGAGAAATCATAGAATGCTAAAACTAGAAGGAACCTAAAAGGAAACTTTGACCCAGCCTTTCATTGGATAAATTGAGAAACTGAATCCAGGAGAAGTAAAATGACTTGCCCAGGGTCATACAGCTAACAAGTAGTAAAGGTGGGACTTAAACTTAGGGCTTCCAATATCATGGATGGAACCATAGATTTAGAGATGGAATATGATCCATTCTAACTCTTCCATTTTGCAGATTAGGAGACAAGAACCCAGAGAAGTGACATATAAGGTCACTTAGTTGTCTTTTAACACTGATTCCCTGCTGGTTCCTTTCACCACACTGCCTCTGGCTCCTTCTGGTCACACTCCTTCCCCTTCCCGTTGAGGCAAACATATATAGCACCTTCCTCACTGCTGGCAGAACGCATCCATCTCTGGGATGGGGGAAGAGGAATAGGAAAGTAGGTCTGAAAGGGAGCCAGTTCATTAAATTGGGAAGGCATTGAATATATGAATTAGTTTAAATTGTCATTTTTATCACATTGGCCCTGCCTACCCATGAACAATGAATATTTCTACAATTATTTAAACCTGATTTTATTTGTATAAAAAGTTTTTGTTTTGTTTTTATAATTTTGTTCATAGTTTCTACTTTCATTTTGGCAAGTGTACTCCCAGGTTAAAAAAAAGGGGGGGGGAACTGTAATGGGAATGTAAATTTGGAAGATCTTCCCTGCCCCTAGACTAAAGTGCACCTGAAGCCTGGGGTGGGAGGCTTGTTTTTCAGTAAATAGTTTTTGATTGGCCAGTGGGTCAATAAGGTTGTTACATTCTCTGAGCCAGGAGAAGGCTATATAAGCCCTGATGTGAGGCTTTGTTTTGGGGGCTCACTTTGAGAAGTATTCTGTGATTTGATCTGGATTCTGGGAAGCCATTGTCCAGAGCCCCCCCCCCCCACTTTGAAAAACCCAGATGTTGAAACCCAGATGTTGATTTGGTATGGATGTAATGGTTGGACAGTTTGGAAAGCTGTCTACTTGATCTGTTTCTGTCTTGATAATTCTGCCTGTATACTTTGAAGTTTGGGGTGCTGACCTTTTTACCCTGAAGGAGGTAAATGATATATGTTTGACTGATTAAAGTAAGCTTGTTAACCCATTTTGAATTGCTTTCCTTTATCAAAGCAGATCCAAGAACCTGTATTGGCAGCAAACCCTGAGGACACTTGGGGTGCTTGCCGCTACAGGAACCAGTTCATTACTGAGAGGAGGTTGGGTGAATGCTAGTGAGGAAGTATGGTAAAGCAGAAAGAGTGTTATATCTTGGTGACAGTAGATTGAGCACTGGGTCTGGAGTCAGAAGCTGAGTTCAAATCTGGCCTCAAGACACTTAGTAAGTGTGTGCTCCTGGCACACTTCTGTTTGCCTGAATTTCCTCACTGTTAAAAGGGGGATAAAAATAGCATCTACCTCCCATGGTTATTTTGAGGATCAAATGAGATAATAATAATTATAAAGCTCTTAGCACAGTGCCTGGCATATAGTAGATACTTAATAAATGCTTATTCCCTCCTAAACCCCAGTTCTGGTATTTGCTATTTGTGTTTCATTGTATAAATTAACTTACCCCCTCTGGACCTGAGTTTCAGTATCTATAAAATGACTTTGGAAAAGATGAGCTTGGAGGACCCTCCTGGCTCTGAGTCAATCATTCTAAAACCCCATTTCTTGGCTTTTACTTCCTTTGTACTCAGCTTGTTATACATTCAACCTCTATACACATTCAGTGATTAGGGTAAGGCCTAGATGTACAAATGGTCTAGTTTGAAAATGATCTAGCTAACTCATATGTAAATTGATGAGCAGGACCTGACTGGGTGGATAAAAATCTTGTTTTGGTATTTAAAAAATAATCATGTTAATTAAAAAGACTTTTTAAACGAGCTCCAAAATGGTCAATTCAAACCCAATTAAGCTCATTTTAATACCATTTTGAGTTAACAGATGGTGAGTTAAAAAGCAATGAAATTAATTTTTAAAGCTTTCATTGTGATAAAAGAAATGGGATCGTTTACCTTAACTATAAACCAACTTTTTTAAAACAGAAAATTTAAAAATTAAGTTTGCTATTCTCAATTAAGCAATAATAATTAATAATTACTCATCAACAGAGTGCTCCTGCATTCTCTTTTTAACCAACTATTGCCTGCTACATTCCTCACTCCAGGAGGAGCAGGTCCCTGGAACAGAGACAAGAGAAAGCATTTGGGCCACCTTGGCAAGATTAGGAAGTCATGATACCCCACCCAGTGATATTGTCTACTTTGTGCCTTCATTAGAAAGAATGAGACTTGATTTAACACAAAATAAAAACCTGTATCTCATGGAGAATGGAATTTTCTGCCTTAATGCACAAATTATTTTATTTTTAAAGAAGATTTTATATTTTTATTCTGACCCTAACACCAAATAAACATTTCCACATACACATTAGAAGAGAAAAAGAAGATTGTATGTAAAACTGACAATCTCTATTATATACAGTTCGTTTTTCATCTTAAATATATTATGAATTCAGTGTTTAATTACCAAAGCTGTCCTATTTATCTGTTATTCTTTTTGGCTTTCCTTCTGTTATGTTCATTTAAAAAATGCTTCAATGACCTTTTTCTCCTTTGTTTTTATTTATTCTATGCCTACCCCCTTTCTCCCTCCGTACACCGACTAGTTGGTGGGGGAAAAAAAAGAAAAAAAAACTCTTACAACCAATACACATAGTTAAGCACAATAAGTTCTGACACTCAATATGTCCAAAAATATATGCTTCTTTTTTCAATACCTTTCTGTGAGGAGGAAAGAAGCCTGATTCATTGATGATCCCCTGAAAGTATGGTATGTACTTGCATCTATCAGAATTACTTAGTCTTTCACAATTATCTTTCTGTGTGATACTATTGTATGAAATCCTCTCTTGGTTCTTCTCACTTCACTGTACGTCTATTTCTCTTCTAGGTGACTCAGTGAATAGAATGCTGGTCTTGGAGTCAGGAAGAGCTGAGTTCAAATTTGGTATCAGATACTTATTAGCTGTAGGTTCCAGGTCAATTCATTTAACATCTGTCTGCCTCGGTTTCCTCATCTGTAAAATGGGGATAATACTAGCACCAACTTTGCTAAGTTATCATGAGGATAATATTTGTGAAGTACTTTGCAAGCCTTTAAGAATCATAGAAATGTATTATTCTTATCATTGTCATTTCCTCTTATTCTTCTTCTTATTCGGCTTCTCCTCCTCCTCCTCCTTCTCCTTCTTCTTCTTCTTCTTCTTCTTCTTCTTCTTCTTCTTCTTCTTCTTCTTCTTCTTCTTCTTCTTCTTCTTCTCCTTCTCCT
>NW_027185798.1:39252015-39287259 GCF_028583685.1 Petaurus breviceps papuanus | reverse complement strand
CTTCTCCTTCTCCTTCTCCTTCTTCTTCTTCTCCTCCTCCTCCTCCTCTTCCTCCTCCTCCTCCTCCTTCTTCTCTCCTCCTCCTCCTCCTCCTCCTCACCCTCATTCTCCTGGTTCTTAGACATTATTTGCTCTCACTCATAGTAAACCACTGACTTCTCAGTCTGTAACTTGGTCTCCTGGCTCCCACATTATGGAAGGCCTGGGTTCAAATCCTTCCTCAGACATTTACTAGTCATATGACCCTTATTCCCTTAATCTCTCTCAACATCAGTTTCCTCATCTGTGAAACAAGGATAATAGTAGTGTCAACCTCACAATGTTGCTGTGAAGATCGAATGAGATAATGTATGTGAAGTGCCTAGCAAGCCTTAAAGTTATGTAATTTAGAGCTAGTATTCTCAATAGAAGTAACATAAGTAAAGCATTTTGAAGACCTCTAAATTGCAACATAAATGTTATTATTTCTTCCAGTTCTAGCCCCAGTTATAAAACCAGTTGGTGATAGCTTAAGGCATTTATCAGGCACCTACTATGTGTCAGGTACTATGCTATGCACTGAGAGTGCAAAGAAAGGCAAAAACCATAGTCTCTGCCCTCGGGGAACTCACATTCTAATGAAAGAGACAACATGAAAACAACTATATTTGTACAAGAGATATACAATGAAAATTAAAGGCAATTACAGAGGAAGTCTTTAGTGGTGGGGGCCAAGAAGTGTGTGGGATTTGAGCTGAGTCTTGAAGCCAGGAGACTAAATGGAGAAAGTAGGACATTCTAGGCATCAAGAATAGACTCTGAAAAAGCAAAGTCAGGAGATAGGGTTTCATGTGCAAAAACCAACAAGCCAATGTCACTGGACTCTAGAGCATGTGAAGGGAAGTAACGTTAAGGATACTGGAAAGGTAGGAAGGACTCAGGTTGTGAATGGCTTTACAAGTCAGATGTCTTGATAATAGATGCTGAAGGTAACAGGAAGACACTGGAGTTTCTTGAGAGGAAGAGTGACATGATCAGACACATGCTTTAAGAAAATCACTTCCCTAAAATCACTTTCCACTCTCCAGCTTTGTCTTAGAATAGTAGTGGAGGAAAATGCCGCTTCACCAGATCCCACAGATTCCTAGAGGTCTATTTTTTCATCTCTGCTCAAAAACCCAGAAAGGGAACATGTTTGGCAGGAAGAACCCTCGATGAAACTCCCAGGTCCCAGTTCCATTTTCCAACCCTGTTACCAGCTAGCTGTGGGACCCCAGGCGAGTCACAAAAGCTCTTTGGTTTTCAGTATTTTCCTATGTAAAATGAGGGAGGTAGACTAGATGAATGGATGAATGAGGCATGTATTAAGTGTTTACTACGCGTAAAGCATTGTGCTAAGTCCTGGGGATACAAATAGAAAAGTAAGCCAGACCCTGCTCTCAAGGAATTCATGTTCTCATGGGGGAGTCAACACACTCAGCCACAAGTTAATGACCCTGGGGTACAGAAGCAAAGCACACATAATGCCTCTTCTTTAATGTCAGTCACACTGATGAAATCCTATCAGTTTCTGATGTTAAGCCATCTGACAGTGCCAAGGACTTTGATGGCAAGAGCTTTCCTTTCTGGGTCTTCAGTATCTGTGTCTGTATCACCAGAAGGAACAGCTGCCAGGCTGCAACTCCACAGGGGTTGCTTCCAAGGATGATGGCTGAGAGCACTGAGCTGGAAGTATTGCTGTTCCCAAGGCTCTTGGGTTCCAAGTCCTGGGCTGTCTCTACCAGGATCTATGGGAAGATGGCGGTCAAGGTGGCGGTAGTTTGACTTGCCTGGTACATGCTGCTTCTTCTCTCCCTCAGTGCTGCCTCAGCTAGGCTGGCTTGCTCGTCCTATGTGTGACATTTGGTAGAGATGGGCAAATGATGAATGAATTACCCTCTCCGCCATTCCACAGCAGCCTTCTCACTCTGAAAATTCATTCTACCCTTGCATCCTCCTGGGATTGAACAGTTCCTCCCAGAATCTCCATTTTAAGGAAAGTACCCAGGTCAGCCATGTTCCCTCTTTTATTCCTCTCCAGGCTCTGCCCTTGACTCTCCAACATGCACACCCTCTACTTACCTCCACCCCATTCTATTTGCTTGTATTTGCATTCTGAAAGTTTAGTACATTGCCTGGCACATAGAGGACACTTAATAAATGCATGTGGACTTGCCTTGTTAAGTAAATATGCATTTAATAAGTGTTACTATGTAACTATGTGCCAAACTATGTAACTAAGTCCCGAGGATACAAAATCCATGTAGTTCTTGCCCTCAAGAGGATAACATTCCAAGGTGGGACAAGAGATATAAGGACTAGTGTCCGGGGAGGGATATTTTGGTCTAGAAAGTCACTGATAGAGTGAATGGAGGCATTCAGGAGTCAGCTGACACTTTTCTGGGGTAGTGGCAATGCTGATTTTATTGTATTTTCTTCTGATTGTTGACTTGATTTCTAGTTACTGTGTGACCATGGAAAGCTAGATCAGAATAAAGTCTTTTCCAGTTATAAAATTTCAATTTTACTAGATTATAAACTCCATTCAACAAAGATTTATTAAATGCCCATATCTGCAGTAACACTGTTAATCTTGGCTTGAGCTGCTGTCTGCACATGTCCAGATGTCCTAACATAAAGACAAAATAAACTGAAATGTTTCCTGCTTTCAAGATGCTTATATTCTACATTCATGCTTCCAAAGGAACAGTTTCCTTCTCTTCCATAACTTTGTGACTTCCCACTCTTCTGCACACAACAGATACTGCCTACATGTTAGCAGGGTCCAGTGATAGGACCTTGTTTCCTCCTCAAGAAGGAAAAGAAGGAAGAATTTTTTTAAAAAAGAAACTCAGAATTTCTGCTTGGTTGCTCAAGTTAAATCCTTTATGTTCATCTAAACCACAGCAATAGCAAATTATCTCCAGCACTGACAAAATTAAGGCAAGGTGTGGTTGTTTCCTTCTGCCTCAGTTTACCACCCTGAGAACAAAAAAAGCTATTTTTTTTAAATCAAGCTCTCAGATCCAAATGGGTAGGGCCCAGCTTAACCATAGGCACAGCAAACATTCTCATTTGTGGCACATGGAGAAGACAGAGCCTTTTATTTTTATCTATGTTCTTTCTATCCCATGCCTGCAATTTCACACTTATCAAATCATTCTTTTGATTAAGAATTGCTAATCAAGACTTCTCTTTCAAAGTCTACCTTATTAAACTCTAAGATCTTAGCATGAATTAATTTATCAGCTAAATCTCAAGACAAGAAATATGGCAGCATTTTATCTGGACTCCTTCTGGACCCTTATCAAATTTCACCTGAGGTCTGTACTTTTTGTGCACCTGTCTCATCTTTTCTATTAAATGTAACTTTCCTAATGTAACAGCTGCCTCTTTAT
Source organism: Petaurus breviceps papuanus (assembly GCF_028583685.1). Classification (NCBI taxonomy): domain Eukaryota; kingdom Metazoa; phylum Chordata; class Mammalia; order Diprotodontia; family Petauridae; genus Petaurus; species Petaurus breviceps. The sequence continues at coordinate 39,283,843 of NW_027185798.1, read as the reverse complement.
TTTTAACTTTTACATCCCCACAAGCTAGCATGTTGCCTTGTACACAGGACATACTCAATAACTGAAGGAAGAGGGTGTATTGGACAAATTCTTTAACCTTAGTTTCTTCATCTGTGAAATGGGGACAATCATACTTAGAATACATCACAGAGTTGTGAGACTCAGGTGAACTCATTTTATTAGGGGCTTTCTAGACCTTAAAAAGTTATAAATCCATTGAGTTGTTTTGTTGTTTTTATTGAAAGAGCACTGAAGTTAGGTATACTGGTCAGAAGTCACAGCTCTGCCACTTTCCTTGTGTATTCTTTAACTGGGGACTTGTTTCTTCCTTGTAAAAACAAAGATATGGGACTAAATTCAAAGAATTACTTGTTTGATTCCTTTGTCAATTTTCTTGGTATTCCCAGAGTATAGCACAGTGCTTGGTACATAGAAAGGGCTTGTTGACTGACTGACTGACTGATGGGGTGACTGACTGGGTTCCCTTCTAGCCCTAATGGCCAGATCCAATGAATTGAATTTTTGTTGATGACGCTTCAAGATTTTCTGGACAAGCCTGATCACCTTACAATGTCGCCTGTGGCTGTGCTGCCTTGGTAACAAACTGCACAAAAGCAGGCCGGTGTGTATATTTGTTCAAAGCAAGCCTGTCCTGCTTGCTTGCAGACCCAGTGGAGGAAAGTCACCACCTGCAGCTGCTGGAACCCCAGGCCAGCTCCCCTCTATTCCAGGCCCACCCAGGACCCTGGCTACCCGGCAGGGCGTTTGACTAATTGCTTATGTCTTGCTTTCTGGCTGGCTGCCCACTGGCACTGGCCAGGATCCTGAGGAAAGGTTTTCTTGCCCGGTTTCCTAGCGATAGCTACGGCTGGCCGAGGCAGGAGCAGCTGCAGCCACGAGCCACCAAGGGGACACTGCCTTGTTCCCCACTGCTCGGCTCTCTGCGCCCTGGCCAGCCGTCCCCCGGAGCCCAGCGCTCCTGTCATCTTGGAGGCGGCCAGCTTTGGCTCCCTCCTCCTCAGTCCGGTCCAGATCGCCCAGGATCGGAGTCTGCCTCGTGTGCTGGAGAGAAAGGGAAGACAAGAGGCCAGACTAAATGAGGGATGGCAGAAACCTGCGATTGAAATCCGAAACCCACCGAGAGCCAAGTGGGCCGGGAAGCTGGCTGCAGCGGCTGCTGCTGCTGCCAAGAGCGCATGGCGAGAGAGGAGGACGGGATGAAATCCCATTCCCCGGCTCCCTGAGGTGGGGGTACGGAGGAAGAGAAGGGGGGGGAGAGGATAAGGGGGCAGGGTAGCCTCAAACTGGGCAGTATTGTAATCGTGGAGGAGGAAACAAGGGCAGCTGATTCCTGCTGGATCCGTAGGACCCACGTGCACACAGACTGGCCATTGTCTCCCCTGAGCAGACAACAGGCGGTATTCTTCCCCCACCCCAGGAAGAAAGTCCTTCAGGGGCCCTCCCCGGGAGTACATTTTATAAGAGTAAATCAGCTATGGGGACATGCCATTCCCTCTGCTACCCTTCACTTCACTCCCACTTCCCTCTGCCCCACCCCCAGTTAGTCACCGGTTCCAGTCGCTGACCTTGTAGAACCAGCAGCGGCCTCCTAGTCTCCTGGGAGAGATCGAAGCCTTGGGTGCTCCTCTGTGCCATCTCTGTGTTTCTGGACCATAAACATATGTATGGGTTAAATCTCCTTGGTCCAGCCAATACCTGCCTGCCCACTCACTATATGTTAGTGTGATGTAATGCTTTCTTCCTTCCCCTCACTGGATTTGGAGTCAGAAAACTTGGGGTGTTTTTTTTTTTATAAACACTGGCTTCAAAACTTACTAGGTGTATGACCTTGGGCAAGTTGATTGGAATTTTATCTCCTCACCTCCACCTCCTGGCTTCCATCAGTTCCCAAGCCCATTTCTTGGCCACCTCGCCCCCTTTCCCTCTGAGATTACCTTCCCTTGACATATCTTGTGTGTCCTTGGCAGAGACCATGTGTTTGCCTTTCTCTGTATCCTCAGCACTCACTGTTCCATGATAAGACCTTAATAAATGCTCCTTGACTGGATAACAACTTCACAATATGGAACTTATCGATAAATCCTAGATCTTGATCTGGAAGGGTCCTTGATGTTATCTCATCCAAAATCTTTATTTTACAAATGAAGAACTGAGGCAGAAAGAGGTTGCCACTTTCTCAAATGAGATTGTATTTGTAAAGTGTTTAGCAGAGTGCGTGGACATAGTAGGGGCTTAATTAATGTTTGTTCCCTTCTCCTTCCATATCTCAAGGTCACCCAGGCAATCCATGACAGAGACAGGATGTAAACCCAGTTCCTCAAACTCCAAATCCCCCACTTTGTGCAACATTTCCCTACCTCCCAAGGGTTTTATGAGAACAATCCTTTGTAAAACTTAAAACTATATGGAAATGTGACTTGTTATGTGTTTCAACAAGGAAGATGCACAGTAGTTTTTGCATTTTTCAGATCAGGAAGATGATTCCTAGAAAAGTTGAGTTTTCCAAAGTAATTAGTGGCAGTTTCCAGAGGACGCAGAGGGGAGAGGGGGTGATTGGAAAGAGAACAGGGCATACAAAGACAAACCAGTCTTGTCTGTGGCTGTTCCCAGATCTGAGACACCTTCAAATCCACTAAAATGATGTTTCCTGGTGCCTATTAGGTACTTCAAAATGCATGCTAAGGGACTGATTGCTAAAATTTCATACAAACAAGAGCCAAGATGGCGGATTACAGGCAACACTAACTGAATTCTCTTAACACTCCCTGCCAAAAAAAAAAACAAAACAACAAACAAACTTTAAAATAACACCTCAAATCACATTTCAGAGCAGCAGAGCCAACAAAATGTCAGGGTGAAACATTTTTCCAGCCTAAGACAAGTTAGGAGGTTGGCAAGGGAAAGATGTGTGGCTGAGGTGGAGACTTTACCAGAGCCCACACTCTCAGTGTCTGAAGCAGCAGCAGCAGTGGTAGCAGCAGCAGCAGCAACTTTGGGAACTCTCAACCCAGAGACAGTAAAGGGGTCACACAACTGGTAAGAAAGAGATTACAGGGGACCTTTTGCTGGCACTGGTACAGCTGGCACTGATTGGCAATTCTATTGCCCATACACAGTTCAAATGCCGGGGTCAATCACAAGGGAGAAGGGGCCCTGGTCATAGTTTCAAGGCAAAGCAAGTACTAGCACTTGTGGTTGCAGGGGACCAGGAGCCCTTCCTGCATAAAGAATGGAGTGTAAAACAGGAAAGAAGTGACCATACATCAACCAGGATCACAGCATCTTGGAAGCACCAAAAATTTGCCAACTTCCAGAATTAGCTCTGACAACAGTAACAGGAAAAAGCTTGAAGTTTGGAACAATGACTCCTCCTCCTCAACTCCCCCTGATGAGCAGAGTCCAACTTTCACATAAAGTTCAAAGTCAAGAGATAGACTAGGAAAATGAACAAATAATAACAACAACAAAAAAAGAATTTGAATATAAAAAGTTACTGTGGTGGCACGGAAGAACAAGACATACACTCAGACTAAGAACTGATAAATAGAATGTATAGAATGATTTTTACACAAATATGTATACACACATACACACACATTTGTGTCTAATGGTAGCCATCTCTAAAGTGGGGTGGAGGTAAGAAACAAGGAAAAAAGTTACATGGGAACTTTAACATATATTTAAAAGGAGTAGCAAGTTGTACACAATAGATTAGCAACTTCATATGTAATTATATTTTTTCTATTCTACTATGTTATGTTTTATTTTTTAAGTTCAGAATTTAAAAAAAAAATTACCATGCTTTAAAAACAGCTACAAAGAAAGCCTCAAAGAAAAATATTAATTGGACCCAAGCGGACAAGAATTCCTGGAAGAGTTAAAGAAGGAGATAAAAGTGCTGTAGGAAAAATTGGGAAAAGAAATAAGAGTGATGCAAGAAAATGATGAAAAGAGAATTAACAGCTTGGTAAGACACACACACAAAAAAATCCTGAAGAAAATAAAACTTTAAAAAATAGAATTGACCTAATGGTAAAGAAAGCACAAAAATTCACCAAAGAAAAGAACTCCTTTAAAATAGAACTCAGGAAGTAGAAGCTAATGACTCCATGAGATATCAAGAAACAATGAAACAAAGTCAAAAGAATAAAAAAAAAAATAGAAGAAAATATGAAATACTTCATTGGAAAAACAACTAGCCTGGAAAATAGACTTTAAAAAAGATAATTCAAGAATTATTGGACTACCAGAAAACTGTACTTAAAGAAAGAGCTTAGATATCATATTTCAAGAAATTATCAAGGAAAACTGCCCCAATATCATGGATCCAGAGAGTAAAATAGAAATCAAAAGAATCTACTGATCACATCCTGAAAGAGATCCAAAATGAAAATAAAAACTCCCAGGAATATTGTAGTCAAATTCCAGGTCAAAGAGAAAATACTTCAAGCAGTCAGAGAAGAAATAATTCAAATATCGAGGAGCCACAGTCAATCACACAAGATTTAGCAATTTCCCCGTTAAAGGAGTGGAGGGCTTGGAAAAGGACATTCAGAAAAGCAAAAGGAGTTAGGATTACAACCAAGAATAACTGAGTATGACACTTCAGGGCTAAAAATGTATATTTAATGACATAGAGGACTTCCAAGCATTTCTGATGAAAATGCCAGACCTGAATAGAAAGTTTTACTTCAAACACAAGGCTCCAGAGAAACATAAAAAGGTAAATATGAAAGAGGAATCATAAGTCTTGATAATGTTTACATATAATACATACACACATACATATGTGTGTATAAAACAAGGATGCAAAGGGTACTAGGCCACTGCAAAAGCACACAGAATTTGAGGGTTAGAAGGTATCTGAGAGAGAATCCAATAATTGATCTAGAACCTTTACAGCATCCCTGAGAAGTGGTCATTTAGCTTTCACCTTAATTCATTCAGTCATTCATTTATGCATCAATCATTTATTAAGTAGTACCTGCTTTGGATTTGGTGCTATGTAAGACTGTAGGGATGTGAAAACCAGAATGAGATAATCCCTGCTCATGGGGGGACTACACACACACAGATAGGATCATACAAAATCTATTTGTAAAGTCTTTGAAAGCTCAGAACCTAATCACAGAAAAGAGGCAAGCAATGAGTCCTCAAGCTAACTGTAATATATGAGACCACATATATGGTCATGAGTTAGAGGGGTCCAATAAACAGCTGGTAGTACTGAAGACCAGGGTAGGATACAGAGATCTGGACAGAGTTCATCAAACTAACCTGGAGGCTCTTAGAAGTGATCTCTTTATGAGGTGCAAATTAATCCTTTGGCATATCTTAAAGGAAGCAATTGGATAGAGTGGAGAATGAATGAATACTCCTGGGGTGATCTTTAAAAGTCTTCAGGGACTCTAGGATGCAGATTTGAAGAGGAATCCGACTCTTAATGGAAGGAATAGAAGACCCATGGAGTTTAAGAAAGGAAACTATAAGAAGCCATGGGGAGAGGGGGAGTGGAAGGGCAGGTAGAAGTAACCTACACAAAGAAAAGAGCCAGGATTCTGGCAGCAGGGCTGCTTGGCTCAATAGGCAGGAGGACGTTAGGAACAGGTGGTGTGAAACCGGAAGAATACAGGACTCCCCCACCCCCAGGCAATAATATTATATTCCCTTTCTCCTCTTGAGCTTTCTCAAAGAAACCTGAAACCTTTCCCTCTTGTCTCAGGGAAAGTTTGCCTTTCTTTGTTTTGGACATTCATATTCAGTGTTAACCACAGGCTTTTGCTTATTGGGAACTGCTGTTGGGAGGAAGCAGCTGAGGAAGAATCAACCTGTGCTCTATCCACAGAGCCACCTTGCTGCCTCTGAATTTGAGGTTAGGAGGTATCCTGGGGTAAAAAACAGCTGAGCTGGGGGCAGCAAGGTGGCAGTGAATAGAGCACCAGCCCTGGAATTAGGAGGACCTGAGTTCAAATCAGACCTCAGACACTTAACACTTACTAGCCATGTGACCTTGGGCAATTCACTTAACCCCAATTGCTCTGTCTTCCCCCCTCCAAAAAGGAAGGAAGGAAGGAAGGAAGGAAGGAAGGAAGGAAAGAAAGAAAGAAAGAAAGAAAGAAAGAAAGAAAGAAAGAAAGAAAGAAAGAAAGAAAGAAAGAAAGAAAGAAAGAAAGAAAGAAAGAAAGAAAGAAAGAAAGAAAGAAAGAGAGAGAAAGAGAAAGAAAGAGAGAAAGAAAGAAAGAAAAAGAAAGAAAGAAAGAAAGAAAGAAAGAAAGAAAGAAAGAAAGAAAGAAAGAAAGAAAGAAAGAAAGAAGAAAGAGAGAGAGAGAGGGAGAGAGGGAGGGAGGAAGGAAGAAAAAGAGAGAAAGAGAAAGAAAGAAAGAAAAAAGAAAGGAAGGAAGGAAAGAGCTGAGTTGAGCCTTGAAAGAAGATAGAGGTTCCAAAGTATGAAGGTGTAGTTTTGGTGTTGTTGCTAAGTTGTTTCAGTCCTGAATCATAACCCCATTCTGGGATTTGCGTTCTAGGCATGGACAACAGCTTATGCAAAAGATAGGCAAAAGGTAGAATGATATGTACAGGGAACAGTAGGGAGGCTGGTTTGGTTGTAATATAGAGTATGGAAAGGGGAGTAAAAGAAAAAGACCAGGTTTTCAATGTCAGACTGGGGAATTTGGTATTTGATGCTAGATGCAGGTTGTCACTGGAACCTACTAATCACCAATAGACCTATGCTTTAGAAAGATCAATTTGGCAGTTGGGTGGGGAGGATGGCTCAGACAAGAAGAGATTTGAGGGAGGGAAACTAATCTGGAGGCTCTTAAAAATAGTCCAAGCAGGGGTGGCTAGGTGGTACAGTGAATAGAGCACTGGCCCTGGAGTCAGGAGGACCGGAGTACAGACACTTAATACTTACTAGCTGTGTGACCTTGGGCAAGTCAACCTGAATTGCTCTGCCTTCCCCCCTAAAAAAAAAAAAAAAAAAAAGCAAAATTTTAGTCCAAGTAGGAGGCCAAGGACTGACCTAGGTGGGGTTAGGGGTGAGGTGGGGGAAGGGGTCAGGTGAGTGGAAAAGAGACCTCTGTGAAATGTGGAGATAAGATTTACAAGATTTAGCAACTGAGGTACTTTGGGGTCATGTAGTTAGAGGGGTCCAAAACCAGGGTCAGATGCACAGATCTTGATAGAGCTCATCATTTAATCCATGGTAATTGATTAAGTCACTTAGAGAGAGCATAGAGGGAAGAAAAAAAGAAGAATTAAGAGTCATAGTTGCTGATCCAGAAAAAGAGATTAAGAAGGAGACAGAAGGAGACCAGGAGAGAGCCTCCCAGGAAAACCCAGACAGGAGAGAATATGCAACAAAGGGAGTAGTCAACAGTGTTTAATACTGCAGGGAAGTCAGGGTCTGTTGGTGGGTTGTTTTTTTTTTCTTTGAACCAGACTTGTGATTTTAGCATATAGGGTAGAGGTGTCAAAGACATTGTCTGTAGGCTGCATTGCAGTTGACAATACTCCTTAGCACTGCCTAAACCAGACTGAGATGTAATTGGGAAATATTTAACAAACTAAATAAAAATACAATAGAACATAGGTAATGTTAATATGTAGTTTTCTAAGTCAATATGCGTTCCACAGGGATCATTATATAGTGACCCTGTTTCTATTGGAGTTTGACACCAGGGTATAGTGACTCCCAGTGAAGGAACACCCCCTTCCATTAGACAGCTATAAAATACATACATATATATATATATATATGTATGTGTGTATGTCATTATATATTATATAGGGAGAAGGGGGTAAATATAAAAATATAAATATATTAAAATATATATTTATTAAGTGCCTAATATGTGCCAGACATTGTGCTAAATATTTTACAAATACTATTTCACAACAACGCTTGGAGGTAGGTGCTGTTATTATCCCCATTTTACAGCTGAGGAAAGTTTGGCAGACAGTGGTTAAATGACTCATCCAAGTATCTAGTGTTAGATCTGAACTAGGGTCTTCCGGCATGCTACCCACTGCATCACTTACCTGCTTCATATATCATACACATATATATTACTATAATATATGTGGGAGTTGTTTTCCCTAAGCTCCTTGAGCCTAAGATGAATAATTTCATCAGAGTAGGTAATTCCCATCGAGGAAACTCCCTCTACCAATGCAGATCAGCAATTGTTCTGAAATTTGCTGTTTTTGGAGTTGCCTGAGGCATGAGAGGTCCTGCTCTCCCAGAATGCCTTGGGAAATAGCAGGCATACAGATAAGTAAGTATGACTTCATTTTTGTAGTTGTATCCCCAGTGTCTAGCCCATAGTAGGTGCTTAATAATGCTTGTTGCATGAAAGTATAATCCTTTAACTCTACACATCCCGTCTGTTAGCAGATCATAGAAATTCGTCTCCTGGTGTATCCCAAACCCATCCTTTCCTCTCTCCATTTCTGAAGCCTTGGCCGAAATCCCAATGGAATCTTCCCTACATAATTTAATCTCCTCACTAGTGCTGTTCACCTCTGGTAGATCTTTAATGACTAAATTCTGAATCCTAATTTAATCCTTACTTATTTATTGTATTATCATTAGATAAACCCTCCAATTTGTAAAGAGCCTTATCTTTTTCCCAAGTACTTTCCCTTTTGGTTTAGGGAAGGTGCTTTCAGTAATTTGCCAGCACATTCTAAATGAGGCCCAACTTTCTGTTTCATTCAACTTCAAGTGAAGTCACCAAGACTTTATTAAGCTTCCTGTGTTCCAGGCATGATGCTAATAAGCCTTAGGGATACAAATAAAAGCATAAAAGAAAGATTGTCCCTTTCCTCAAGGAAATTGCATTTTAATGGGGGCGCGGGGAGACAACACCATATAGGGAAGCTGATTGGGGGAGGCGGAAAGAGTCAAGAGAGACAGAGGCAAAGTCCAGAGAGGAATGAAAGATGGCAGGCCTGAGCCCTTCTTCAAATTGAAGGCTCCAGGAAGAACTCACCTAGAGGAGGATGGGGCCACAGAGGCAGAGCGATATTCCAGAGTGGAAAGTCTGAAGCGGATGAAGTAAGTTCTAGGGTTTGAAGGCCACTGCCCCAGCGAATCACAACGGATCACTAGGGACCATCTTGTCTCCACTCACATCTTCCACGACTTCAAGGCAATTTTGTCCAGGGTAATCTTCAATACTCTTCATTCATTCCATCCCTTCTTCTCTGAGTTATCTCAAAAACCACATACTCACCTTCCGCTTTCCTCCTTCCTTTATAAAGTCTTCTTTGATTAATACCACCCAGGGTTGAGATCAAGATCAGATGAGATACGTGTAAAGTGCTTAACGCAGTGCCTACCATATAGTAGATGCTATGTAAATGAACGCTATTATTATTTTATTAATAGAGCTCAATCCCACCCAATCCGATATTTATCAATCACTTGATAAACTGAAGTTGAAGAGGAAAAAAAATGTTCCTGTTCTCAAGACACTAATATTCTGTTGAGACAGTGAAGGAGAGTGGTATGGAACCCATCTAGAAAGCTAGATTAGAGCCTGTTTAAAATGCCAAACTGAAGAGTTTCTATTTTATCCCTGAGTCAGGAAGCCACAGAGGATTTTTGAGCAGGGGAGTAGCAAGATCAGATCTGTGCCATGGGGAAGATCATTTTGGAAGCTGTGTGGAGGATGGGGTAGAGAGGGCAGAAGATGGAGGCAACTCATTGTGGTCTCAGCCACACTTCTCAGGGCTCCCCCCTAAAGGAAGCCAGGCCACAAAGTTCTCAGACTCTTGCTTGTACTCAGCGGTTCAGAATGTTCCAAGTAAATAAGTAATATTCATGCATTACTGATTCACTCTTGCATTAATGTTTATGCTATTATCTACTCTCCCCTCTCCAACCCAATTCACTGGCCACTGCTCCCCACTGGTCATCTGCCTCCAAGTGCAGAAATAATGGCGGAAGTGGCCCTAGACCAAACTTCCTAGTTGTGATGTTTTGGAGTCAAAAGAAACTTTAGAGATTACTTCATTCTGTCTTTTCATTTTGCAGAAGAGGAAACTGAGACCCCTAGAGGTTAAGCGATTTGCCAAAAGTCAGACAGCCCCCTAAGTGATAGAAATGGAACTCATAAGTAAAGTCTTTTATTCAAAATCATTGTTATTGTTTGTCCTTTGTTTTCCTGAAAACGACCATGATCATCAGGGAGGTGATGCCATGACATGCAAGTGAATGGGATTTAAGTGAGGGAGAGCTGTGCAAAGCAATCAGCCTCCCTTTCTCCTCTGGAGCCATCTGGGTCTGATGGCAAGATATAGACCAGGACCACTGGAGATGACTCTGTATTGCATTGGAAGGTACTGAATAAAAGAGCTAATTAAGAGTTGTTACCCAAGAGAGTAGTGAATTGGTAAGAGAGCTCTTGGGCAGCTAGGTGATGCAGTGAATAAAGCACTGGGCTTAGAATCAGGAAAACTCATCTTCCTGAGTTCAAATCTGGCCCGAGACACTTAGTAGCTATGTGACCCTGGGCAAATCACTTAACCTGTTTGCCTCAGTTTCCTCATCTGTCAAATGAGCTGGAGAAAGAAATGGCAAACCGCTCTAGTATCTCTGCTCAGAAAACACCAGATGGGGTCATGAAGAGTCAATGAGTCAGGTACAACTTGAACAACTCAACAAGAGAGTGCTTAGGCGCTCTTTACAACATTAAGGATAAAAATAATTATTATTAAATGGATAACAATATAACATAGAATAGTATTATTGTTGTTTGAAAGACAAGTGGAAAGGTAAATTCATTTGACTAGAAGTCTAATGGTTCAGCTTCAATTTTCAACAAATTTCTAGAAGACATTACTAAAGGAATGGTGTGTAACTGCTTAGAAAGGGAAGTAATGATTACTGTGAGTCAGCATGAGTTCGGTTGTGCTGGATGAACTAAATTTCTGTTGACAGAGTTACTGGACTAAAAAAATCAGAGGAGGCCATAAATAGACATGGATTTCCTCAAGGTCTTTGACAAAAGCAGTCATGGTATACTTACAGATAAGATAAGGAGATGTTAAAATGGTTCCTAAGTACTGGAATGCCAGCACCCAATAAGCCGTTATTAATGGCTTGATGAAGGGAGGTCTCACGTGGAGACTGTGCAACATGTTCATTAATGACTTCAATGGAGATGCGGATGGTAATATTTATCAAATTTGCAGATAAGATTAGAAGTTAAATGACTTACTCAAGATTGCTCAGTCAGAAGTGGGACTTGGGCCTTCAGGTCATCCTGCCTCCAAGGCCATTTTTCCATCTACTACAATATACTGCCTCTTGTGGAAAGAATATTAATGTTAAAAAATAATGGTCCCACCAGGAGGAATATTGGGGTCATTAAAACCCGCTTAGGCAGTTAGGTGGCCTAATGGATAGAATTTTGGACCTGGAATCAGGAACATCTGAATGCAAATTTGGACTCAGAAAATTATTAGTTGTGTGATCCTGGGAAAGTCATTAACCTCATTTCCTCATCTTTAAAATGGAGATAATTATGTCATCTGCCTTCTAGAATTGTTGCGAGAATAAAATAAAATCATATTTGTAAAGTGCTCTGCAAACTTTAAAGTGTTATACAAATGCTAGGTACATTATTATTAAATGTAAGCTAGCTTTTTCTACTCCTATTTAATTTTGTATCAGGTTCATTGGCAATATATATGTTTGTCTAAGAGATATGCATTGGTGAACCAGTTCTATGAGTCATCTATTCAGGAGTGTGTCATTGTCTAGATAATGGTCATTCTTCATCCACTTGGTTTTTCCTGTATGGATAGTTAAGTCAATCTCCTTGGAGTGAGTATAATTAATATTTAGTAGTCTTTGCATTATTCTGGAACTTGAAATAGTATTTTTTTCCTACTGTGATATGTTGCCTCTCACCCAGAGAACCTTTATGTGGGAAAGGATTTCTCTCTCCAAGTATCTGAAATGCTGTGATGTAGAAATTTGACTAAACTTCTTTACAATTGGGTAGGTATTATTAATTCAGTGACAGAAGCAAGTAGAGTTCTGCAAGACCTACAAGGCAGAACTAGGAAACACTGGGTGGAAGTTGCTAGGCAAATTTAGGATGATAACATGTGCTGGGAAGGGTTTAGAAACTGGCCCTCTGGGATGGGGACATGTGTGTGTATGTATGTGTATATATGTATAAATATACACACATATGACAAACTTTTAAGTTAAATCTGCATCATTAACATTTTCTCCATCTCATTCTTTTTTTTTTTTTAAGCAATTGGGATTAAGTAACTTGCTCAAGGTTACACGGCTAGGTTTTGTGTGTGTGGTGGGGGGGTGAAGTATCTGAGGCCAGAACCGATCCCAGGTCTCCCGACTCTGGGGCCAGCGCTCTTACTCACTGAGCCACCTGGCCACCCCTCTCCATCTCATTCTTAATTCTAGACCAGTGGCGTAAAACTTAAATAGGAAAGGGATCATTAACCTGTATATAAGGGTGCCTGCAGGTTACATGGTGACATAGAAAACCACATATTAACTTTATCTATGTTCTATTTATTTTGTTTGTTTTGTTAATTATTTCCCCAATACATTTTAATCTGGTTCACACTCTGGGCCAGTGGTATTGTGTTTGATATCTTTGGATAATCAACAAAATAACAGACAATCAACAACAACAAAATCAAGCTCTGATTTGTCACAGTTGCTGATGTCCAAAGTATCACTGCTCATACTGAAATTATAACATTTGGTTTTAATTAACTCCAGTACAACCCTGGACATCTAGGGGTTTCATAGGAGCATAGCTCTAGCACTAGAAGGTACCTCAGAGCCCATTTAGTTCAATTCCCTGATTTTTCAGATGAGGAAACTGAGATCCAGGAAGATTATGACTTGCCTATGTAGGTAATCAGTGTCAGAGGTGAGATTCAAACCCAAACCCTCTGAGGCTAGAGCCAGCACTGTTTCCATTGCTCCCTTGATGGAAGAAAAAACTTCTACATAGAGATGTCCCAAAGTGGAATGGATTGACTTGGGAGTTAATGAACTCTCCATCTCTGAAGGATTTTAAACTATGGCTAGATAACCAGTGATTGGGAATTTCAGGGAGAATATTCTTGGGCAGGCCCAGAGGGGCATAGATGGGCTTTTGAGATCTCTTCCAATACTGAGCTGCTATGATTCTTAACCCCTCGCCCTTCCATTCCTTCATATCCCAGTAGAATCTGCACAGAAATACAACTTCTCTCATGCTGGTCTCTGAGGACTAGGTGGACTGGTAAAAGAGTTTTGTGGAACCTGGAAAGACTTCCATGAACTGATGCAAAATGAAGAGAACAGAACCAGGAGAATGTTGCACACAGGAACAGCAATATTATATGATGAAGAATTGTAAATGGCTTGGCTATTCTCAGCAATACAATGATCCAAGATAACCCCAAAGGACTAATGATGAAGCATACTATCTGCCTCAGAGAAAGAACTGATCTTGATACAGACTGAAGCATGATGTTTTTCATTTTTTCTTTCATTCGAGTCTTCTTGTACAATATGACTAATATGGAAATGTTTTACATGATTGCACATGTATAACCTATAACTATTTGCCATCTCAGTGAGCAGGGAGGGGAGGGAAGGCACGAAGGAAGACAGAATTTAGAACTCAAAACTTTAAAAAGTGTTAAAAATTGTTTTAGCATGTAATTGGGGAAAAATTATACATATGTACACAGATTACACATATACATAGAGTGTTTTGTGGAATAATGCATATTTTGAGCTTATTTGCAAGGCTTTGTAAAAAAAAGTATATAAAATCCCCATATGTGAATGGTCACTATTCAATCAGTCATAGTCTCAGTTTTTGGATGTACCCAATTGATTGATTTGGGAGAGATATGAATGAATTTGCTTAGATGGTTTAAAAATAATAATTTTTAGAGAACAGGCCATTCTAGAGCTAGCTATCTTTCACCTACATAAATGTTTGGGGACCATAAGAAGCAATGTGGGAGGAAAGAGCAAAAGATTTGGAGAAAGAGGACAAGAGTTCGAATTTTAGTTCTGCTACTTGCTGTCTGTGTGACTCTGGGAGAGTAATTTTCCTCTCTGACCCTCAATTGCTTTATCTTTAAAATGCCAGGCTTGGATCAGTTGCAGTTCTGAAGCTAGGATACACAAATCATATAATAATCTACATTTATACAATACTTTCCCCCAATTACATGTTAAAACAATTTTTAACATTTGGGTTTTTTTTTCAAGTTTTGAGTTCTAAATTCTACCCTCCCTCCCTCCTTCCTTCCCCTCCCTGCTCTGTGAAGTAGCAAACAATCAGATATAGGTTATACACATGCAATCATGTAAAACATGTCTATATTAGTAATTTTGTACAAGAAGACTCAAATAAAACAAAGTAGCACTTGCTGTATGTTCATTGATCTCCATTTTACAATTCGAGAAATTAAGGCTCCCAGACATTAAGGGATTTACCCAAGGTCACAGGTCAGTAAGGGGCAGAGCCAGGACTCTTGGTCCCAAGGCTCAATGTTCTTCCCACTAGACTACATCCAGACACTTCATGGCTACCTCTCACGTCTCTCATGTAGTATTGCAGTAGAATGATTCCTTTGTTTGAAGGCAATGCCCCTCCAGAAGGGAAGCATGTTACTTGAGATGGTGATACATTAACAGCATTCCTAGTTTCTAAAATGGTTTCACTATTCCCCTGGTCATAGAAGACTGGCTTATCATAGGATCATAGTTTAGGGGTTGGAAAGAATTTTAGTAATCATTTCATCCAACTCTCTCATTTTTATAGAGTAGGAAACTGAGACCCAGGGAGGTTAAGAGGCTTTCCCAACATCACACAGGCAGTATCAAAGGTGAACTATGAAGCCAAGCCCTGATTCCAGAGCCAGTCCTTATTCTACTATATCATATCCAACTTTCTCATCTTTACAGATGGGGAACCCAAGGCCTAGGAATGGGAAATGACTTGTCTAAGCATCACTCAGGTAGTATCAAAGCCAGGATTCAAACCAAGTTCCTAGATGTTCTATGAATAAAATAAAGAAAAACTATTTTGGCAGAGGAAGGGAAGATTTGGAACATGGGGTGCCAAAACAGGTATCTCAGTAGTCATCTGTTGGTATGTCCCAGAGCAGGATGAAGACAAGGACAGATATCAAAGAGGAAGGTGACTGACACTGAAAAGATGCCCCATTATTTTACAGAGTCAATTGTGTTAATGTTGCATGAACCATAAACATTTTTCCCCAGGTGAAGTCAGGTTACAAAAATATCAAGGGGAACAGTGGGGGAGATGGGAGCAGGGAAGTAGAGAGAAAGAGAGAGACAGAGACAGAGAGACAGAAAGAGAGAGAGACAGAGAAACAGAGAGAGACAGAGAAAAAGAGACAGAGGAGACAGAGAGAGAGACAGAGAGACAGAGACAGACAGACAGAGACAGAGACAGACAGAGACAGAGAGACAGACAGACAGACAGAGACAGACAGAGAGAGAGAGAGAGAGAGAGAGAGAGAGAGAGAGAGAGAGAGAGAGAGAGAGAGAGAGAGAGAGAGAGAGAGAGAGAGAGAGATCGAGGACTAAAAGCAGCCTAAGGAGTGGATGGGAAAGGACTATTTTTGTCAGGCTGTCATCAGGACATGCTGATATATATGTATGAGTCTCCCTGAGCAATATTACATCCTCCTGGCTCTTCCCTTCTGCCTAAGTCACTGTTCAACACTATTGAGACCCCTTAAATCAGGAACCCTGGAAGGCATCACCCCAATTTTACCTGCCTTAAGGGTTCTTCTTCAAAAAGAAGAGAAGCTAGGTACATTCTTGAAATGTGATCCCATTTCAATCTGCATTTTCCCCGTCTCAATTCTCCCTCTTAGACATTTCCAGCCATTGAGAGAGACAGACAGACAGAGAGGGAGAGACAGAGACAGAGACAGAGAGACAGAGAGAGATAGAGTGTGTTAAGGTGAATAGACAATGGCAGTACACAGAGAAGCTGGTGAGGGTGGTATTGTGCCTGATGTACCTTCTGCTGGGTGCCAGGGAGGGGAAAGAAGAACAGTCAGTCTCCAGGGCACATTCTGAAAAATAAAAGCCTTTGCCCTTTTCCACAGAATGAGTTTGTCAGTTTTGCTCATGCAGAGTAAAGAAGAAAAGACAGCCTTGGGGAAAGGTTTCTGTGTTCCAAGCATTCAGCTTGGTTTAAAAAAAAAAAATCAACCCGCTTGGACAGCAGCAGCCACATAGGAGTTCTGTTATTTATAGTACAACCTATAAATATCTTATCCAGTGCTCCCCAACAAAAAATGTGTAAATCGAATAACCCAGTGAGATGAACTGTGTCACCATCTGCTCCTCTGCACCCACAACAAATGATTCCCAGCTGCACAGCATCTGGTCTAGTCCTGTCACCATGCCCTGGTCAGGGGTGGGGTTCTGCAGCTTAGGCTGGGGCCAGGACCAAGCTGGAGCAGAGCCAGCATGATTCCAAGTAACTAACCCTCCTCAGGTACCCCCTGCTCCTGCACTCAATAAATTTAGGGCTCCTGCACCAGTGCTGATTGCTGGAAATGCTGGAGTCTCCCTCCTCCAAATTCTCTTCTATTTGTTTTGTATATAATTACACATGTACATGCTGTCTCTCCTAGCAGAATGTAAATTCCCCGAAGGCAATGACTGTTTCATTTTTTTTCCTATG
Organism: Petaurus breviceps papuanus; assembly: GCF_028583685.1. Lineage (NCBI taxonomy): Eukaryota > Metazoa > Chordata > Mammalia > Diprotodontia > Petauridae > Petaurus > Petaurus breviceps. The sequence goes on along the minus strand of NW_027185798.1, from coordinate 39,267,095 downwards.
TCCTCAGTGCCTAGCAAAATGGGTGCTCATTGTAATCAGATGAGATACTTGGAAAGTACTTAGCACAGTACCAAGCCACGTAGCAAGCATTTAATAAATCCTTCTTTTTCTTCTTTTCTTTCCTCATTCTTTCCTTCCTTTTCTTCCCTCCCTCTTTCCTTCCTTTTCCTCCTTTCTTCCTTATTTACTTCCCTTCTTTCCCTTTCTCTCCTTTCTCTCCTTCCTTCCTTTTCTTCCTTCCTTTCTTCTTTCTTTCCTTCCCTTCTTTCCCTCTTTCTCTCCTTCCTTCTTTTTTCTTTTTTTCTTCCTTCCTTATCTTTCCCTCCTTCCTTCTCTTCTTGCTTTCTTTTTCCTCTTCTTTCTTTCCCTCCTCTTTCCTTCCTTCCTTTCTTCCCTTCTTTCTTCCTCCCCTTCTCCATTCTCTTCCTGCCTTCCTTCATTTTTTCTTTCTTCCTTGTTTCCTTTCCTCCCCTTATTCCTTCTTTCTTTCCTAGCACACACTTGATTTCCTAATTGATTGAATATTTTTGGCTGAGGGATATAGAAATGCTAGTTATTATACTCCAAGCTCTCAGTGAAAGAAATGACTTTCCTTGGTTCTGCCCTTAGTCTCCATCTACTACCTTCCTGAAACAAGAAGAAAAAAGTGTCAAAAGAATGTACCTTACAAGATATCAACAAAGAGAAAAGTCAAGAAAGAACCCCAAATGGCTCTGTGATGGCATCTGGTCATTATTGCCTCCGTCCAGAGGGATCTTGGCTGCTTCCTGAGGGAAGTGATGGGTTTTGTGCCCTGTTCCCACAGGAGTGATAAATCCTGTAGGAGCTCCTAAGGCTCATGGCATTGAATTGATATCTTCAGTGGTTGAGCTAGGTAGTTGGTAGGAGGAGAGAGGCTGGCTCAGTGAGTTGCTCTTCTTGGAACTTAAATGAAAAGCTTTTTCTCTGTGGACACAGAAATAAGTTCCACAGAGTAGTTGTCAATTCCTAATCTCCATCATCACCCTGTGGTCTCAGGTTCTACTCCCAGAGAGGAAGAGGGCCTAGAAGCAATCCTGAGAGCCTGAATGGGTATGTGTTTTGGCATCAGGCTGGGCAGAGGGGCCAGGTGGTTGGCTGGAGGAGAAAATTGGGAGGGGGTGGAAGAGGAGATCGCTGTGGGAGAGAGATCAACCTGGATGAGGAAAGAAGCAGAAGGTAGGAGACGTTCTTCCATGCTGAAGGGAGGGAAGAGAGAATCTTGGGAAATTTTTACCCTGGGCATCTCAGAGGGAAGATACTGTCTTCTCCCTGATTAGAAAGTCACAAGGAGGGCTTGTTAAGTGATTTCATTCTCTAATCAGTTTGTTTAACTGGAATGACAATTCATATCTATAGAACACTTTAAAGTTTATAAAGTGCTTTCTTCACAAATGGGGTGGGATAGATGTATAGAATGATAGATAGATGGATGGATGGATGGACAGACGGACAGATGGATGGATGGATGGATGGATGGATGGATAGACAGACAGAAGATAGATAGATAGATTAGGTAGATAAGATAGATGGATGGATAGATGGATAAAGCAAACAAGCATCTAAGAGCTTACTATGTGCTGGCACTATGTTAAACACTGGATATACAAATATAAGTAAATAGGACAGTTCCTCCCCTCAAGGAGCTTACATTCCAATGGGGGAAGGTAACACATGACCTGCAAGAAGGGATGGTAAGGAGATTGCCAGGAAATATTCTGGTGCCCTGGTCCCAGTAAGACAGGTGGAAAGAGGATCCAGGGGACTGAGTCCAAGCTTCTAGTGGGATCCAGATGGCTATAGCAAGGAGACACAGGGAAGCACAAGTGTTATTATTTTTCAGGCCCTCAGAACACACTTGTCCCCTAACTGCTCACAATTCCAAACTTTGTTAAAGAGCTGGAATTCTGTAACACTGTACCTTAAAATGGGCTCCCTGCGGTCCCTTGGAGGAAGAGGTCTGCCCATGAAGGACTATGACCTTTTCTCTTCCTTTTGGTGTTGGGTGAGAGGGGTAGAAACTGATAGAAACAAATACTTGAGAGGTTTAGGCTGACTTGGAATTCTCCTAACTAATTCTACAACATAGGGGCTTAGAAAAGCATGAATGAGGAGCCTTAGGACTCCAAGGGAGCTTAAGCATGAATCGAATCTAGTGAATCTTAGCCTGGCCCAATGCCAGAATCCAACTCCCTAGTAAGCAGGGGTGATCTGGCAAAGACAGTCCCACTCTGGTCTGCCTTCTCCTCCTGCCAGCATTCAGTAGTATGATTGGAGGGTCTCAGAAGCATCTTGTCCCCAAACTGGCCTCAGTCTGAATGGTCCAGGGGCAGGGAACCTGCAGCCTGGAGGCCTCATGTGGCCTTCTAGGTCCTTGGATGTAACCTTTTAACTTAGTCTAAGTTTTACAGAACAGATCCTTTTATTAAGGGGATTTATTCTGTGAAGTTTGGATTTGGTCAAACGGCTGCACTTAAGGACCTAGAGGGCCACATGTGGCCTTGAGACCATGGGTTCCCTACCCCTGGTCACTGTGCAAGAGCCTAAACATGCATATCAAGAACAATTAATCAGTGTTGTTTGAATGAACAGATAAATGTCAATTAAGCCCATTTGCTAAAGATTCTTGTTTAGCTTAGTGGGGATTAATGCCATTCAATGAGCATTTATTAGACACCTAATATATGCCTGGCACTGCGTTCTGTGTTTCCAGGGATAAAAAGACAAAAATTAAATTAGGCCTTGTCCTCAAGGAGATTCTACTGGGGCAGGGGAGGAGGGGGAAGACTACATATACGCAGATAGGTAAATGTAAAACATGAACAAAGGAATTTCCATGGAGGGAAGCTAATACATGAAGAGCTCTTAAAAAGTCGGAGGTGGCAGTAGAGCTCAGACTTGAATAAACTCAAAGATTGCAAGAGGTAGAAGTGAGGGGCCTTAGCTATGGAAAACTCTAGAATGGGGAAATGGAGTGAATGTGGTGCCCCAAGTGGCCAGTTTGGCTGGAATGTAGAGTGTGCATCTATGTGGTGTTGTTGTTCAGTCATATCTGACTTTTTGTGACCCCATTTGGAGTTTTCATAGCAAAGACACTGGAGTGGTTGGCCATTTCCTTCTTCCGTTCATTGGACAGATGAGGAAACTGAGGCAAACAGGGTGAAGTGACTTGCCTGGGGTCATAGAGCTAGTAAGTATCTGGGGCCATATTTGAACTCAGGAAGATGTCTTCCTCACTCTAGGCTCAGCACTATCCACAGCACCACCTGTAAAATGAACTGAGAAGAAAATGGCAAAACCACTGTAATATCTTTGCCAAGAAAACCCCAAATGGGGCCATGAAGAGTCAGACACAACTGGAAACAACTGAACTAAGTCATAACAAGCATGAAAGTTGGAATTTGGGTTCAAATCCCAGTTCTACCCATGTGACTTTAGGCAATTCCATTAACCTCTCTAGTGGTCAATATCCCTCTCTGGAAAATGGAAGAATTCAGCTCTATGACTTATAACTTTGCTTCTGTCTCTAAATTTATGAACCTCTTGTGCTAATGGTGGGTGGTGTTGTAGAAGGTACTTGATTCTTGAGTTATTTGGGAAAAGGGTGAAGCCAAACCTTCTCAAGGCCTTGCCAGTCTGCATTTTGTACCCCCCCCCCACTTCCTTTCTCACATCCTTGAACCTAGAGACTTAATTACCCATACTCTGGCACAACAGCTAACTCACCTTTATTTAGCCCAGGAGCAACATAATGGCCCTTAAATCAATGTGTTTCCTTTCTCTGTTATTTTGTGGATTTTATATCAGATAAAAAGTCATTAGTATAAGCAGAGTCCCTCAGAGTCCCCAGGTAAGGAATTCTTCACATTCACACAGTGGGTTGGCTCTTTGCCCTAATTTAATTTTTGCATATCTCCAACTAACCCCTAGTCTCCCTATATTTGAGGTAAAATCAGTATACAGGAAATGTTTATGGAAAACAAGTGAGCAGAGTGTATTATAGTTTCTATTATTGGATAAATATTGGGAGAGGAAGTTGGAGAATGAGCAGACAAAGGTCTGGTACTTCCCTCAGTCCTTGAGTCCAGTGATGGAAGGTGTAATTGTTGTATCCTGTCATGGCATATTTGCAATGGCTATCTCCCATGCCCAGGATCCCAGGATATATTGTCTCCCCATTTCCATCTCTTAAAATCTCTAGTTTCCTTCAAATCTTAGCCCAAGTACCTACCACTACTACTACTACTACTACTACTACTACTACTACTACTACTACTACTTCTCCTTCCCCTTCACAATTGGGTTAAGTGACTTGCCCAGTGTTATACAGCTAGTGGCAAGTGCCTGATCTGAGGTCAAATTTGAACTCAGATCATCCTGACTTCAGGGCCCATGCTCTATCCACTATGCCAAGTACTTCTATATTTTTATCTTCCTTCCTTCCTTCCTTCTTTCTTTCTTCCTTACTTTCTTTTTTCTTTCTCTCTCTCTCCCTTTCTCCCATTCTCCCTTTCTTTCTTTCTTTCTTCCTCCCTCCCTCCCTCCCTCCCTCCTTCCTTTCCTTCCTTCCCTTCCTTCCTTCCTTCCTTCCTTCCTTCCTTCCTTCCTTCCTTCCTTCCTTCCTTCCTTCCTTCCTTCCTTCCTTCCTTTCTTTCTTTCTTTCTTTCTTTCTTTCTTTCTTTCTTTCTTTCTTTCTTTCTTTCTTTCTTTCTTTCTTTCTTTCTTTCTTTCTTTTCCAGTTTATTTATTTATTTTTAGTTTTCAACATTCATTTCCACAAGATTTTGAGTTACAAATTTTTTTCCCTGTATTTCCCTTACCCCCCATCCCAAAATAGCTAGCCTGAAGAATACCCCTTTTCCCAATCTGTTACCTCTTATATCCTCCTCCATCCCCCCCAACTTTCTAGTAAGGCAAGATGGATTTCTATACTCCCCCCCCCTTTTTTTGCTGTAGTTTTGAAGGGGGAAAGGCAGGGCAACTGGGGTTAAGTGACTTGCCCAGGGTCACATGGCTAGTAAGTATTAAGTGTCTGAGGCTGGATTTGAACTCAGATCCTCCTGATTCCAAGGCCAGTGCTCTATTCACTGTGCCACCTAGGTGCTCCCAAGCACCACTTTCTACATACAGCCTAACCTGATCACCTGAGGCTGCCAGTGCCTCTCCCTAACAATTATTTTATATTAATTTTGTGTATGTTTATACTTGTATAGCTTTTATCACCACCACCAGATAAAATATAATCTCCCTGAGGGCAAGAACTGTTTTATTTTTTTCTTTGTAACCTCAGCAACCATGAAAATATCAACTACCACAGGGGCGGCTAGGTGGTGCAGTGAATAGAGCACTGGCCAAGGAGTCAGGAGGACCTGAGTTCAAATCTGACCTCAGACACTTAGCACTTACTAGCTGTGTGACCTTGACCAAGTCACTTAACCCCAATTGCCCTACCTTTCCCCCTCCAAAAAACAACAACAACAACAAAAAAAAACCAAAACCAAAAACTGAAAATATCAACTACCAATCAGTATGACTACTCTCACCTATACATAATCTTATCCAAGGCCATCGATAATGTGAATTGAGAAAATCCTCAAAGAGCACATTACTGTGGAACAAGCTGGCTTTCACAAGGCACAGTCAGTAATGGACCACATCTTTACCACTTCACATTACATTCATACAGCGTGTCTCCAAATGTTTTAAGCTGCTCTAAGACTTTGGGGACACTCTGTATATGTATGTGTTGTTTCTCTTGATAGAATAGAAACACCTTGGAAGTCTTTAATTAGGGGCGGCTAGGTGGCACAGTGAATAGAGTACCAGCCCTGAAGTCAGAAGGACCTTAGTTCAAATCCAGCCTCGGACACTTAACACTTACTAGCCATGTGACCTTGGGCAAGTCACTTAACCCCAACTGCCCTGCCCTCCCACCTCCAAAAAAAGATTAAAATAAAAAGAAAGTCTCTAATTCCCCAGGACCTAGTCACAGGGTCTGCTACATAGTAGACATGTATTTAAAAATGCTTGTTGCTTGCTTGCTTGGGAGTTAGAGTCAGGTGATTTGATGTCTGAGTTCAGGAAGAACAGTCATTGTAACTATCAACTCTGAATGAATAGGCTTCCCAAGAAAACACTCCAGTATAATGAGTGCCTTTCTAAATCTCAGCTAAACTGTGAATTACCTTTTTGTTTATGAATGACCAAGGTTTTGTCTAAGGCTGGGTTCTGTAGCTAGAGATAAGCTATATGTCTCTAATCTTCAGCTAAACTGTGAAGTACCTTTTACTGGTCTGGTGAATTACCAACTTTTTTTTGTCTTTATTAATAAATAGTTTACTTTTAGTTTACAAGACTCAGTTCCCTACTTCTTTGAGTTTCAAATTTTCTTCACCTCCCTCCCCTCCCCACTATGTTGGCATACAATCAAGTATAGGATCCACAGATAGTTTCACATTAGACATTGGTCAGGTTATAAAGAAGGATTGTATGGCATGGAATGAACAGTGGGAAAAAGGAAACAAAACCAAACAAGAAAGAGAAAGAGAGCAAATAATTTGCTTCAATCTGCGTTCAAACTGTTCTTTCTGGTTCTTTCTCTGAATGTAGACATCTCTCTCCATCATGAGTCTTTTGGAGTTCACTTATAGCCCTGCATTTCTGAGAAGAGTCCAGTCTATCAAAGTTAGTCATCACACATACGTTGTATTTGTAATTGTGTACAAATTTTTCCTGGTTCTGCTCTTCTCACTCAGTGTCAGTTCATATAAGCCTCTCCAGGTAAATATGAAGTCCATCTGCTCTTTGTTTCTCATATCACAATAGTATTCCATTACATTCATATATCATAACTTGTTTAGCCATTTCCCAATTGATGGGCATCCCCTTAATTTCCAATTCTTTGCCACCACAAAAAGAGCTACTATAAATATTTTTGTACGTATGGGTCTTCCTCCCGCTTCTATGATCTCTTTGGGATACAGCCCTAGAGGTGGTATTGCTGGGTCAAAGGATATGAAGTTATTTATAGCCCTTTGGGCATAGCTCCAGATTGCTCTCCAGAATGGTTGGATCAGTTCACAACTCCACCAGCAATGTATTAGTGTTCCAATTTTTCCACATCCTCTCCAGCATTTATCATTTTCCTGTTTTGTCATCTTAGCTAATCTGACTGGTGAGATGTGGTACCTCAGAGTTGTTTTGATTTGCATTTCTCTAATCAATAGTGATTTAGAGAATTTTTCATATGCTCATAGATATCTTTAATTTCATCCAATGAGACTTGCCTGTTCATATGCTTTAACAATTTATCAATTGGGGAATGACTTGTATTCTTATAGATTTGACTCAATTCTCTGTATATTTTAGAAATGAGGCCTTTATCAGAGACATTGGTTGTAAAAATTCATTCCCAAATTCCCACTTCCCTCTTAACCTTGGTTACATTGATTTTGTTTATATAGAAGCTTTTCAATTCCATGTAATCAAAGTTATCCATTTTGCATTTTATAATGCTCTCTAATTCTTGTTTGGTCATGAAGTCTTCCCCTCTCTAAAAATCTGACAGGTAAACTATTCCTTGCTTTCCCAGATCACTTACAGTATCATCCTTTATACCTAAATCATGGACCCATTTAGACTTAATTTTGGTATATGGTGTTAGATAATGGTCTATGCCCAGCTTCTGCCATACTATGTTCCAGTTTTCTCAGCAGTTTTTGACAAATAGTGAGTTCTTATCCCCAAAACTAGGGTCTTTGGGTTTATCAAAGAGCATATTATTATAGTCATTGACTGCTGAGTCTTATGGATCCAGTCTATTCCATTGATCCACTGCTCTATTCCTCAACCAGTACCAAGTAGTTTTGATGACTGCTGCTTTAGAATACAGATTAATATCTGGTACAGCTAGGCCACCTTCCCTAGCATTTCTTTTCATTAATTCCCTTGATATTCTGGGCCTTTTGTTCTTCCAAATGAATTTTGTCACTGTTTTTTGTAGTTCTATAAAGAAATTTTTTGGTAATTTGATTGGTATGGCATTAAATATGTAATTTAATTTAGGTAAAATTGTCATTTTTATTAGATTAGCTCAACCCAGCCATGAGCAATTGTTGTTTTTCCAATTAGTTAGATCTGACTTTATTTGTGTGAAAAGTGTTTTGTAGTTGTGTTCATTATAGGTCCTGGCTTTGTTTTGGCAAGTAGATTCCCAAATATTTTATAACATCTACAGTAACTTTAAATGGTGTTTCTCTTTCTATCTCTTGCTATTGGATTTCATTAGAAATATACAGGAATGCTGACAATTTATGTGGGTTTATTTTATATCCTGCAACTTTGCTAAATTTATAGTCTCAAGTAGTTTTTTACTTGATTCTTTAGGATTCTCTAAGTATATCATAATATCATCCACAAAGAATGATAAGTTGGTCTCTTCTTTGCCTAATTTGATTCCTTTGATTTCTTTTTCTTCTCTAATTGCTAATGCTAACATTTCTATTACCAGATTGAATAAGAGGGATGATAGTGGACACCCTTGTTTCACCCCTGATCTTATTGGAAATACTTCTAGCTTATCCCCATTACATATAATACTTGCTGATGGCTTTAAATAGATGCTACTTATTATTTTAAGGAAGGCTCCATTTATTCCTATACTTTCTAGTGTTTTTAATAGGAATGGATGTTGTACTTTGTCAAAAGCCTTTTTTTGCATCTATTGAGATAATCATGTGGTTTCTGCTAGTTTTATTGTGGATATGATCAATTATACTGATGGTTTTCCTAATATTAAACCATCCTTGCATTCCTGGAATAAATCCTACCTGATCAAAGTGTATTATTCTTGTGATCAGTTGCTGTAGTCTTTTTGTTAATATTTTATTTAAAATTTTTGCATCTATATTCATGAGGTAAATTGGTCTATAATTTTCTTTTTCTGTTTTATCTCTTCCTGCTGTAAGTATCAGTACCATGTTTGTGTCATAAAAAGAATTTAGTAGGACTCCTTCTTCACTAATTTTCCCAAATAGTTTGTAAAGTATTGGAATCAATTCTTTTTTAAATGTTTGACAGAATTTGCTAGTAAATCTGTCTAACCCTGGAGATTTTTCCTAGGGAGTTCAATGATGGCTTGTTCAATTTCTTTTTCTGAGATGGGTTTATTTAAGTAATTTACCTCCTCTTCAGTTAATATGGGAAACTTTTATTTTTGTAAATATTCATCCATTTCACTAAGATTGTCAAATTTATGTGCATATAATTTGGCAAAGTAATTCCTAATTACTGTTTTAATTTCCTCTTCATTGGAGGTAGATTCACTCTTTTCATTTTTGATGCTCAAAATTTGGGTTTCTTCTTTCTTTTTTTTTATCATATTGGCTAAGGGTCTATCAATTTTATTGTTGTTTTTTTTTCATAAAACCAGCTCTTAGTTTTATTTATTATTTCAACAGTTGTTTTCATTATTTCTAAATTAGTATTTAATTGAGGATTTTCAATTTGTTCTTTTTCTAGCTTTTTCAATTGCATGGCCAATTCATTGATCTCCCTTTTCTCTAATTTATTCATGTATGCACTCAGGGATATAAAACTTCCCCTAAGAACTGCCTTTGCTGAGTCCCACAAATTTTGTTATGTTGTCTCATTATTGTTGTTCTCTTGAATGAAGTTACTGATTGTTTCTATAATTTCTTGTTTGACCTACTCATTCTTTAGGATTAAATTGTTTAGTTTCCAATTCGTTTTTAGTCTATCTTTCCATGGCCCTTTATTGCATATGATTTTTATTGCATCATGATCTAAGAATGATACATTTAATATTTCTGCCTTTCTGCACTAAATTGTTAAGTTTTTATGTCCTAGTACATGGTCAGTTTTTGTGTATGTGCCATGTACCACTGAGAAGAAGGTATACTCCTTTTTATCCCCATTCAGTTTTCTCCAAAGATCTATCATACCAACCCTCTCTAAAATTCTATTGAACTCCTTAACTTTTTTCTTGTTTATTTTGAGGTTGGATTTATCAAGTTCAGAGAGGGGGAGATTAAGGTCCCCCACTAGTATAGTTTTGTTATCTCTTTCTTCCTCTAATTCCCTTACCTTCTCCTCTAGGAATCTGGATGCTATGCCACTTGGTGCATATATGTTAAGTAATGTTATTGCTTCATTCTCGATGGTGCCTTTTAGCAGGATATAGTTTCCTTCCTTATCTCTTTTAATTAGATCAAGTTTTGCTTTTGCTTTGTCTCAGATAAGGATTGCTACCCCTGCTTTTTTTACTTTAGCTGAGGCATGATATATTTTACTACAGCCTTTTACCTTTATCCTGTATCTATCCCTCTGTTTAAGATGTGTTTCTTGTAAACAGTATATTGTAGGATTATGGTTTTTAATCCATTCTGCTATCCACCTCCATTTTATGGGAGAGTTCATCCCATTCATGTTCACAGTTATGATTACTATCTGTCTCTTTCCCTCCATCCTATTTCCTCCCCTGTTTATGCTTTAATTTTTCTCCCCTTCTCCCTTCCCCTCCTTAAGAGTTTTCCTTTTGACCACTGCCTCCCTCAATATTCACTTCTTATCAGTCCCCCTCCCTTTTCCTCCCCTTCCCCCTTACTTCTTCTCTCCCTTCTAACCCACCCCCTTCATGGCCCTTCCCTGCTCCTGCTACCTGTACAATATGATAGATTTTTGTACTTAATGTAATATGTTATTTCTTCTTTGAACCAAGATTGACAAGAACATATCTTATGTAAAGCTCCTCTCCCTCCCCTCATTCCCTCTATCATGATACATTTTGTATCTCTTCTTGATAGAGTCTTATGCTTAACTGGTTGTGTTATTCCCTCCTTGCACATGAACCAATGAGGGAAAATCCCATATAATGCTCAGCTCTCTCCCTTCTTTCCCTCTATTATATTGTTTTTATGCCTTTTTGTGTGGCATAATTTACCCTTTTCTGCTTCATTCTTTCCTTTTCTTCCATTGCAGTCCCTTTGTAACCCTTAATAAGGTTTTTTAAATTGTTATTTTGAGTAATTTATACCCATACCCTCTACTTGTCTATAAACAGTTTGCTCTTATTAAATAACAGGGTGTGTGTGTGTTTGTGTGTGTGTTCTCCTTGTTTACCTTTCTATGTCTCTCTTGCATCCTGTAATTGGAGGTTGAATTTTCCATTGAGCTCTGGCTTTTTCATCAGGAAGGTCTGGAAATCCATTATATCATTGAATGACCATCTCCTTGCCTGAAAGAATATGTTCAGTTTCACTGGGTAGGTGATCCTTGGTTGTAACCCAAGCTCTTTTGCCTTGCGAAAAATTGTATTCCACTTCCTCTGATCTTTCAGTGTAGTGGCTGCCAGATCTTGTGTGATCCTCACTGTGATTCTGTGATATTTGAATTGTTTCTTTCTGGCTGCTTGTAGTATTTTCTCCTTTACTTGGTAGTTCTGGAGTTTGGCCACAACATTTTGAGGACTTTTCAATTTGGGATCTCTTTCAGGAGGTGTCCGATGGATTCTCTCAATTTCTAGTTTACCCTCTGGTTCTAGTATCTCAGGGCAGTTTTCCTTGATGAGCTCTTGGAAGATGCTGTCCAGGCTCATTTTTTCATCATGATTTTCCAGTAGGCCTATGATTCTCAGATTATCTCTTCTGGATCTGTTTTCCAGGTCAGTTATTTTTCCATTGAGATATTTTTACCTCTTTTTCTAATTTTTCATTCTTGATGTTTTGTTTGACTAATTCTTGGTTCCTCAGAGTTATTCACTTCAGTTTGGTTGAGTCTAGTTTTTAGCAAATTATTTTCCTCGGTTAGTTTTTGGACCTCCTTTTCCATATCACACATTTTTTTTCTTTTTAAGGAGCTGTTTCCTTCATTGTAATGTTTTTCTAATTTTGCAATTTTTTTATTTTAAAAGAATTATTCATTTTATCTTCTATCTCTCTCATTTCATTTTCAAAGTTCTCTTTGAGCTCATCTAGGAATGCTTTCTGTGCTTGGGACCAGTTTCCTGTTGAGGCTTCAGCTGTGGGTGTGGAATCATCACTCCTCCCTCTGAATTTGGTTCCTCCCTCTCACAATAGTAGGACTCCAAAGTCTTTGTCTTTGCAGTTTGCTTTTTGCCCATTTTGAGGCAGGGTGCTAGCCACGCTCTTCCTCTAGGGTTCCCAACCCTTTACTCTTCAAAATTTTGCCCTGGGGCAATAATTACTATGTTTTCAGGGTCAGAGGGGGCAATTGGAGCAGCTGGAGTTCACTCTGTCATCCTGGTCCCTGGAAGTCTAGCTAGGGGCTTTTTAAATTTCTAGGCTGTGGATTGGTAGTCCCAGGAGTAGCTGCTGCCTCTGGCAGGGGCTCTGCATTTGGCTCTTACCCTGCTCCATCCAGTCCCAGCCCTGCAGTGATAGGCCTGGCAGTGGCCCTTGTGGTTGGTGGGTTAACTTGCCACCATGTTGCTCAGGCCTCGTCTAGGCCTCTGCACACCACGGCTCCCGGGCCTCTGCACCTCCCAGGGTCGTCTTCTGGGCCCCTCAAATTACCAACTTTTAATCTCAGACTGGGTTCTGTCTCTAGATATTTATAGAAATAATCTATATATCTATAATCTCCGGCTAAACTGTGAAGTACCTTTTTTTTTTGTTTTATTTTGTTTTATAAATTACCAACTTTTTATCTAAGACTGAGTTTGATTTATTTCACAAAGTCAACGATCTCATATGAATCCTAGCTCTTCCACTTATTCACTAAATATGGAGGTAGCTTGGTGCAAAGGAAGTCAGAGGATCTGGATTCAAATCCTGTTTCTCATACTTACTACCTGATTGACTTTGGATACAGGCTTAACCTACATCGTCCCCAGTCTCTTCAGATGTTGAATGAAGGCATCAGATTAAATGGCTATTAAGGAGGTCTTGAGCTATAAATCCATGATCTTATGACTTAACTATGATTAGCTTGAAACTATGTTATGGTGTCTATATCAGATTGCTTGCCATCATGGGGAGGAGGGAAGGAGAAAAATTTGGAGTTTAAAATCTTTTTAAAAAGTGAATGCTGCAAATTGTCTTTACCTGTAATTAGAAAAAATAAAATACTATTTACGTAAAAAGAAAGAAATTATATGGTAAATGGATGCCAGGGCACATGTAAGGAAGTTGAAATCTGCCAAATAAATTATTGCAAATACTTCTCTTGGCTTGGTTAGGGTTCTTATCTAGGTATGTCTTTCTCTGGAGTAGCAAAGTGCTTCAGGGGGGAAAAGGACTGAGAACATTTGGACCTCAGAGAGGCCCTCAATGGAATACTCCATTGTTCCTCCTGTAACCACAGAGCTTATTCTGTGATTTACAGAGAGAGAGAAAAGTAGGACCCTTTCCTAAAACTGCTCCTTCTCTGCTCCTCATCTGGATTTGGAAGGAGTGGGTCTGAATCTCTGGCTCTGTTCTTTGCTACTTGCGTGATCCCAGGTAGGTCATCCATCCTCTGGGGAACTCAGCTTTCTGCTCTATAAGAAAGAGGTCCTGAAGCAGATCTCTAAGGCCCTTCCAGTTCTGAAGCCTGTAATCTCCCTGGCCCTAGCCTAGTCCAAAACTGGCCAATTGGAAGTATGACTACATAAGGTTTGGAGCTAATTCTTGTGACTACCCACCCTTGGGTCCTTGACCCTCTGCCATTCTATCATTTGTTTTTCTACAAGAATTTTTCAATATAAAAGGGGACACATTGAAGCTGCCTCTCTTCAGGGCTGATATTTAACTTGGCTAGAAAACCAATATTAGTGGCATTAAGGAAGAACACTAAAAGCAAGGGCCTAGTAGAAAAAATAAATAGTGAATTATTTTATGCACAGAGGAAACTTTGCTATTTACTGTCATGCCTCAAAGAAATATCCTGAAACTACTGACTGGGTGACCAATTTTGCTAAATATCTAATTAGAATAACTAGCATTGCTTTGAAGGAGGGATTATGGTTTGGGGAAAGAGCTGGATTTGGAGATAGAAGTCTCCTGTTTGATCTCTGACTGTATGATGAGTCACATCATCTCTTTGGGCCTCAGTTTCTCCATCTGTACAAAGGAGGATAATATGTATGTAATTTTATGATTGTACAACATGGTGAGCCCTGTGACTTTGGCAATTTGGCAGGTTTACCATTGGAGGTAGGGGCATGTCCATTGGCATTGAGAGGAATAGGGGTTATTTATCAATATTTGCCCCTCCTTGAGGATAAGTAATAGTGTTCTCAGGGATTGTAGGTGATTTGGTTCATAGAATCATAGATTTAGAAGCAGAAGGGACCTTGGAAGTTAATAAATCCAATCCCATTTTACAGAAATAAACTGATTCCCAGAGAGGTTTAGTGACTTGCCTAGGATGACATAGCTCATAAATATTTGATATAGAATTCAAAACCATGTCTTTCTGAATCCTACATTAAGGTTGTTGCTTGATGAATATAGGCCCATTCTGCTAGTCCTATACAAGGGAGTTTTAATTGCAGACTTGGACCTTTTTCCTTTCCAGAAAGATTCAGAGAGAGCTGATTCAGAGATCAGTCAGCAATTAATCAATAAACATTTATAAAGTATCTACTATATGCTAAGCACTGGGGATAAAAAGAGGGAAAAAAGACAATTCCTGCCCTCAAGATGCTTACACTCTAATGGGGGAGACAAGATGAAAACACCTAGGGCACTAGAACTAAGAGGGATCAGAAAAGGTTTTCTGTGAAAGTGGGATTTTGCCTGGGACTTGAAGAAAGCTAAGAAAATCAAGAGATCAGGGACCTAAAAGTGAAAGTTGGTCGGGGGAGGGGACACTTACATATTGGCATAGTCCTTCAGTGACTAACTGGTCAACAAGTCAAGTCAATAAGCATTTAAGTGTTTACTACTATGTGCCAGGCAACTGTGCTAAGCAAAGATGGGCAAAACTCCATGCTTTCAAGGAGCTCACAGTCCATTGTAGAAGACAACATACAAAAGACTATGTATAAACAAGATGGATGGATGGATGGATGGATGGATGGATGGATGGATGGATGGATGGAT
>NW_027185798.1:39250499-39252005 GCF_028583685.1 Petaurus breviceps papuanus | reverse complement strand
GATGGATGGATGGATGGATGGATGGATGGATGGATGGATGGATGGATAGCTATGATATAGATATAGATATCAGATATAGATGTATGATATAGTAGAGCTAATCTCAGTGGGAAAGTTACTAACAATAAGGGGGTGAAGTGAGCTTTTAGTCAACCTATTGGTGAAGTGCGAAATTGAAGTATGGCCCTACCAGACATGATAGAAACAGGAAGGGAAGCCAATCCTTGGAAATATAAGAAAAAGAGAAGCTGAAAAGAAAAGAAAAGGATAAAGGGCAGTTGAGTCTTGATAAAAGGGGAAATCACTATGATTTAGGGGTGTAAGAGAAATAAACACCAAGGAAGAAGGGACGCTGGGGTTTCAAAAATACCACAAGGAAAAAAAGTAAATCATTAGCTAGAAGACATAGCTTCAAGAATACACAACTTTAGTCAGGAGGACCTGAGTTCAAATGCGACCTCAGACATTTAACACTTATTAGCCCTGTGACCTTGGGCAAGTCACTTAATCCCAATTGCCCTGCCCTCCCCCCTCCAAAAAAGCAAAAAAAAAAAAAAGAATATACAACTTTGCTGAAATGGCAAAATGCCATAAGAACAGCCCATCATAGACTCAGAGCCGGTACAAAGTGGTGTAAGAATTCAGAGGGGGGAGAAATTAATTTTAGCTGAGATCATCTAGCCCAGGGTTTCTTAAGCTGAGGCCATGGAATTTGAAAACATATATATACTTAGATAACTGCATTTCAACATATTTGGTTTCCTTTGTAATCCCATGTATCTTATATATTTAACAATATTATTCTGAGAAGTGCCCCATAGTTTTCACTAAACTACCAAAGGGATCCATGATACAAAGAACTACTGATCTACTCCAACAACTTCATTTGACAAATGAAGAAACTGACAAACAGAGAAGTGAAGGGTATTGCCTAGCATCACCCAGGTAGTCAGAAGTGGAGCAAGACTGAATTCAGGTCCTGCAATTCCAGAAACAGGGTATTCTTCAATATGTCATCTCAGTTAATCCTTTTCTCTTGAAAAGTTTTCAATCCCACTTATTGGGTATTTTTTTTCTTGTGGGAGCATATATCTGTCCTAACAAATACTCAGTAAATTTATTCATTTTAGTTGAAGCAGGGTGGGGTGGGAAATAGCATTCCCTTTTCAAAAACTTCCTTTTCAGATAGATTCCATTACAAAGCCAGGGCTGCATGGAAAGTTTTTAGAATAGATAAAGACATAAATTTCCCTATAAACTAAATAAAGGTTTTTAGAATAAAGACATAAACTTCTTTATGAATTATTAGTTCAAAATTTCTGCCAGTGAAATAAATAATAAAGGTGTGTCAATTTCAGGTTTCTTTAATGATCTATCCCAGGGGGCTGCTAGGTGGGGCAGTGAATAGAGTACCAGCTCTGAAGTCAGGAGGACCTGAGTTCAAATTCGGCCACAGACACCTAACACAAAAAACTAGCAGTGCAACCTCGGGTAAGTCACTTAACC
>NW_027185798.1:39243344-39247989 GCF_028583685.1 Petaurus breviceps papuanus | reverse complement strand
TTCTTTCCTTCCTTCTTTCTTTCTTTTTCTCTTTCTTTCTTTCTTTCCTTCCTTCTTTCTTTCTTCCTTCCCTCTCTATTTCCTTCCTTCCTTTATCTATCTCTCCCCCTTTCTTTCCCTCCTTTCCTCCTTCCTGTATGATGTCTGATTGATTATTTTTTAAATGAACTGATGAACTGTTTGAATTGGTCACATTGTAGAGACATATCTTCCTTCAGCTCCAGTTTATAATTCCAGTTATTCCTTTTTCTGGTGTTAAGAAACCTGTAGTTCCTTTGCTTTTCTTTAATGACTATAGAAATCTTGGTTCTTTTGTCTTCAGTTCTAGTCCTTACATTCTAAGAGGACTTTTTCCCAAGAAGTTTGACTTTCTCTTCCCTTCCTTCCAAAATATTCCTCATCGTTACATTTTGGTTTACATTGTTTACATTATTGTTACAGTGTATTCCTTAAAGGGCCTTGGTCTCTCTTCCTTTCTATCTTCCCTTTCTTCTTGTGTTGCAAGATCCAGTATTTACTTGCGAAAGCACAGTCCTTGGGCCACCTCATAGTATCCTTCTCACTGTCTAACCTCCCTCGCTGTATGAGATGGATGAGCTCTGGGCTATTGTGGGAGCAAGAGAATGATTGTAAAAGGAAGTGATTCAAATTTTGAGCAGCGGGATAAGGGAACCTCACACAGATAATCTCAAGGCCAGGGAGGAAGGACAGGGTGAATGGTGTCAGGTTTCCCTTGCCAGGGCTGGTTACTGAGTCTCCTCCCCTTGCTCTGAGATGAGCGAGACAGGCAAGATTTCATGTGGAGTCCTTGACAGTGTCAGGATGCTAAAGGGAAAAACACTGGTCCATAAGGAATTCCATTTTGTAACAGCTCCTGAGTCCATGCTCAGGACTCATGGGTTCTTGGGTCCCCATTTGGCATCCAAGTCCATCATCAATTGTAAAATGTGTTGTACTGCCTACATTCCTTTGTCCATTGACTAGAAGAGTGGCCAGGGTATGCGTGCGTGCGTGCGTGCATGCGTGTGTGTGTGTGTGTGTATGTGTGAAAGAGGGAGAGGGAGACACAGAGACAGAGAAATAAAGGGTAAAAGAGAAGTAGCTGGACTGAACTGTGCATTTCCCACAACTTCTGGTTTCAGAGCAGTTTATACATTATATGGAAATTATTTATGTCCAGGAGAAGCTGGGTGGTAGGACACAATTGTTATGCACATTTTTATTATTTGTTGTTTATTTTTAAAATTTATTCTATGCTGAGTAAAACAATAGTCTGCAGTCAAGCATGTTCCATCTGTTTCTAGGAGTAACAACTCTACTATGTCAAGGTCATGTGATTAAGGCTCAGTGAAATATAAAATGTCTAAAGAAAGGGCAGGTTTTGCTGAAGATAAAAACATAAGAGTAGATTCTGATCAAGTAAATTCACACTAATTCACAATCCCAGATTAAGACTTGGTATAACTACCTCTATAACAATGGTAAAAGTTGACACTTTTAGAGTTTTTCAACACATTGGAGTGGAATTTCATAACCATCAGGGTAATCATGAGACTCTCCAGGGTTAGAGTCTTTTGCTGAACACAATCAGGTTAGTGCTTAACAGTGCCACCTGTAGGTTAAAAACTACATGTGTACTTTTCAAGGAATTTGGAAGCTGTAAGATTCTACTCCCACCCTAATGCTTCTAATATTACCACTAAGGATTTTAGAATCACTCTATACCTTTCCCCCAAGCATGAGCAGAAGACTTGAGAGGCCTACCCCTTAGCTCATCTAAAATTTGGTCACTTTAAGCATGAATTGTGTGGGGCAAGTATCTAAATGTCAGCTTGGAAGCTGTTTACATATATAGAGTCCCAGTGGGACTTATTTACACTGTGCTATTACCTAAGCAGAGCAAGTAATAAGCTCTAGAGACCCTAAGAATCCTTACTAGGCTTTCTGTACACAGACACAATTAGTGAGACATGGTGAATGGTTGCTGCTGAAATCAGTTTCCAGCTTCCAAAAACAAAGTTTCTGACTTGGAGCCAAACAATTCCCCTTGTTTATGTCAGCAGGTTCTTGGGTATGAAAATTCCCAATGGGGCCAAAGTCTTCCTCACTGAACTATGTCCCTCATGCAGATAGGCAAGGGAAGTTCTCTCAGGTGCCTTCCTATGTATCTCCCAGGAATCACAGCAAGAAGTGAAAAGTCATGAATCAGAAGGAAAGACAGGGTTTTAGACTATGTTCCTTTCTTCAAACCAAAAGGGTAAAGGTAATCTTTCTATAGGTTCCTTATTATAACCTTCTAGTTTGGGAAGATTACAGTAAGGAATTACTGTTCCCTCTTTGTCAAACCCTATTGTTCTACTTAATTTTATCTATTTGATTCAGTATAACATAATAACATATCCCAAACAGCTTAACTAGTATAGAAGGAAAGACTATTTGGTAAATTAAATGGTAGGTAAGAAAGAAAAGATTTCTAAAATAATCATGTTGGGGAGGGGGGGTTGGGAGGCTTGGACCACATCTATGATTTCTCTGGTATAGGCAACTATTAAAATGAGAGGAAACTCATTTTACCAATGCAAATTAGCACCTGCTTTGTGATTTTTAAGTCTTAGAATGTTGCCCAGGGACAGTGACACTCCATTTCCTGACTCTAGGCATTTTCATGGAGGGTCTGCAATACTTACAATGTTCTCCTTCATCATCTCTGCCTTCTGGCTTCCTACAAGTCCCATCCCCCTTAATTCTACTTGATCCCTTTTCATTCTAATAGGGTTTTATCTCTGATGATTATTTCTAATTTATCTAATTTTCTAATTTATCTAATTGTACATAGTCATTTTATGTTGTCTCCCCCATCAAACTGTGAGCTCCTTGAGGGAAGGGAGTATCTTAACTTCCTCTATATCCCTAGCATATAGCATAATGCCTGGCATACAGTAAGTATTTAGTAATCATTTGTTGATTGACTTATTAACTTAACTGCCTGAATAGTTAAGTGACTTTCCCAGGGTCACAAAGTATCAGTGTCAGAAGAATTAGAACCTAGGTCTTCCAGGTACTTGAGGCTAGCTCTCTAGACATAATGCCACACTACCTCTCCAATAATAATAACTCTGATTTCTATTGTGTTTTAAGATTTATAAAGTGACTTCCTCACAAGAACTCTAACATAGGATGTGCAAATATTATTAACCTTAGTTTTCATAAAGAAAAGACTGGAAAGGGAAATGGGGGGGGAGTGTTAAGGGAAGTTCTCAGTCTAAAAGGGAGTGGGAAGGAAATAAGCATTTATATATAGCACCTACTATGTGCCAAGCACTTCTAGAAATATTATGTCATTTGATTCTCACAAGAAACTTTCAGTATAGCTGCTATTATTATCCCCATTTTACAGTTGAGAAAACTGAGATAAACAGAGGTGATGTGACTTGCCTGGGGTAACACAGCTAGCAAGTATGTGTGGTCATGTTTGAACTCAAGTTTTCCTGACTCCAGACCCAGCACCCCATCCACTGTACTACCAGCTGTCTCTGAGAATTAGAATGACAAAAAGGCAGAGCAATGTCTCTCTTGGCTCACTTCCTGAATGGAGTGGCCAACAGGAGGTGACTCCACCTCCAATGAAGCAAAAGAGGAAAGTGGGGTTTTCTAAGAACCTCTGTATGGTCACTCAAGCCCAGACACTCCCAGAGTCTGGCCAATCTACTTCTCTGTGTTTGGAAATTACAAAGGTTCCTTCTGCTCTCAACAAGGGTTAGTCAGTCAGTCAATAAACATTTGCTAAGCATTTACTCGGTATCGGACACTATGCTAAGCACTGGTGATACAAAGAAAGGCAAAAGATAGTCCCTCCCGTCAAGAAACTCACAGTCTAATGGGGGGTGACAACATACAAACTATATACAGGATGAGACAATCAACGAAGGGAAATCCGAAGAATTAAGAGGCATTGGGAAAGGCTTCCTACAGAAAGTGAGATGTTAGCAGGGACTTGAAGAAAGCCAGGGGGCTGAGATGAGCCGGGAGAGCATTGTAGGCATGGGGGACAGCCAAGGAAAGTGCCTGGAAGCAGGGAATAGACTGTCTCTTATCAGGAACTGCAAGAAGGCCAGCACCACTGAAGTGAAGGGCACATGGCAGAGCACAAGGTACAGGAAGACTAGAGGGGCCAGGGGAGGTTACATAGTGCTCTGAATGTCAAACAAGGGATTGTGTTGTAGAAACGCTCACTACATTTAAACAGATGTTATTGTTAGGAAGATATTCCTAACATCAGTCCTAAATTTCTGTCTTTGCAGCTTCTGTTCGTTGTTTCTAGATCTCCATCTGGGCTAAGCAAAATGAGTCTAATCCCACTTCTGTACCTCCATCATTCAAATATTTGAACATAACTATCATATAATCCCTAGATCCTCTCTTCTTCAGACATCCCTAGCCCCTTCATTTAATCACCATATGGCATGATTTTCAGGCCCTTTTACAACTGAGTTGGTCTGAGTGTTCATCTTGTTAATATCTATTCTAAAATGTGGCACTCAGAGCTGAATGCAATATTCTAGATGTGCTCTGACCAATGCTCCTTCCTTCCTTCCTTCCTTCCTTCCTTCCTTCCTTCCTTCCTTCCTTCCTTCCTTCCTTCCTT
>NW_027185798.1:39233967-39243334 GCF_028583685.1 Petaurus breviceps papuanus | reverse complement strand
TTCCTTCCTTCCTTCCTTCCTTCCTTCCTTCCTTCCTTCCTTCCTTCCTTCCTTCCTCCCTCCCTCCTTTCCATCCTGTCTATCCCCCAATTAGGTCCACGCCAGAAGACTCATTAGGCCTCTGCAGTTCAAACCTCCTAAGTTCAAGAGATCCTCCAGCTTCAGCCTCCCTAGTGACAAGGATCCAAGGAGTTAGCCACCACACCCAGCTACCATGCCTTTCTTCATGAAGCCTAAGTCTGCATTAGCTTTCTTGGTTGTCAGATTCTTATTGAGTTTGCAGTTCACTCGTATCAAGATCTTTTTCAGACAAACTACTTTCTAGTCACACCTCAGAAGTGCTAGGTTTTAATCTGTCAGTCAGTCATTAAACATTTATTGTGTTTACATTGTGTACAGTGTTATATGACTTGAAAGTTACATGCCTCTCTGTTTCTTTTTGTTTTCATAATTAGAATAAGAAAATACAGGCCAAAGGACTTTTTAAAAAGTTCTTTAAAAACACAGACTAAAAGAGTTTATGAACCTGACTGAATGGAGGAATCATGGTGCCCTCCATAATATTGTCTTATTCCCAATGATTTTCATTATTATTGTTCAGACTATCCTTCCTTAATGTAGACTTGTTAAAGAATCATGCTTAATTTTTCAGTTCCCCAAAACATTCTCACCAGCCTTTCTTAGCCTTAACCTTGCTAACCTACACTTCTTACTGCTTCCCATGCTGTCCCTTGGAGGACAGAGCTTCCTTTATTCTCAGTATGAAGATGAAAGTATCGATGAGGTCATGTCTGTCTGACGGCCATTTTCAATGAGCTCTTTAATTTGGGACTGACATCTTTCTCCCCAAGTGGCTCTACAAAGAACTGGCCATGATGAGTCAACATTACTAAGAAACACAGACCACTGTCCCTAGTTCTGAGCCCTGACTCTAGACCCTGACACCAGAGGGCCAACCATCTGACAACATGGCAGCCACCAAAGCATAAATCCACATATACTTTCCCTGACATCAATTCAATGTTGAATTAAAAAGGAATAGAAGGGATAGGGGAGGAGGGGCAGCTAGGTGGCACAGTAAATTAGAGCACTGGTCCTGGAGTCAGGAAGACCTGAGTTCAAATGTGACCTCAGACACTTGACACACTTAGTAGCTGTGTGACCTTGGGCAAGTCACTTAATTACAATTGCCTTGCTTTTCTCCTTCAAGGAAGAGGAGGAGGAGGAAGAGAAGAAGAGATATGGGGACTATATGAAAATAGTAAAATACCATGTATTCTCACAGTGTCAGGAAAGGGCAATACAAATTGGGATGTTGCCATCATTGAGACATATTGTCCCCAGTTTACCTAGATAGTTTGTAGCTACTGGAGAGGTTATATTGACCATTTAGGGTCAGGGAATCAGTTTCCCCCTAAAAAGTAATAGGAGGAAAACACAGCAATAGCCTCCCCACCCCCACCCCACCTACTAGTAAGTGGGTTCTCCCTCTTCAATCAAAGGCTGGATGATTACTTGCCTTGGATGTGATACTGAGGATTCTTAGCCTCTGAGGTCTTTTCCAACTCTAAGAATTTGTGATTCTATGAATGCTGTCTCCCCTCTCTGGGGGGGGGGAAGAAAAAGCTGGTCTAAGTACTGTGAAATTATTCTTTTTTTTTTTTTTTGCAGGGGGGAAGGCAAGGCAATTTGGGTTAAGTAACTTGCCCAAGGTCACACAGCTAGTAAGTGTGTCAAGTGTCTGAGGTCACATTTGAACTCAGGTCTTCCTGACTCCAGGACCAGTGCTCTATTCACTGTACCATCTAGATGCTCCATGAAATTATTCTCTAACCTAATTGAGAAAATTTCCTAAATGCTCACTAAACACTTGTGTACAGAGCGTCTTATTGGGTCAGTCTCTCTGTCAACAAGCATTTATTAAGCTCTTACTTTGTTCCAGGCTCTGTGCTAAGGACTAGGGGTGCAAAGACTCAAAAGAAGCCTCTGCTCTCGAGGGGATTATAGTCTAATGGGGAAGACAGAATTCAACTGTCTATGTACATCCCCCATCTATACAGTGAGGATGAGAGGTAAACTCAGAGAGAAGGCTGTAGGGAGGAGGAAAGATTATCTGTAAAAGCTGGGATTTGAGCTGAGTCTTGGAGAAAGCCAAGGAAACCAGGAAGTAGAAATAAGGAGGGAGAACACTCCAGGCATGGGAAAATAGTGACAGTGCATGGAGTTGGGAGATGGAATGATGTGCACAAGGAACAGCAAGGCCACTTCTACTAGATCGTAGAGAGGCATAAAGTGTAAGAAAACTCTAATAGGAAGAACAAGGTTGTGAGGGACTTTAAAAGCCTGAGGAATTGATCTTGCAAGTAATAGGAAGCAAGTGGAGTTTCTAATCCAGCAGAAGGACCAATCTACACACCTCTGTACCTAGTCCTAGTCCCTGCCTTTTGAGATTGGCTCCCATTTATGCTGTACATATCTTATATACACAGAGTTGTATGAAGGTTACCTCCTCCATTAAAATGTGATCTCCTTGAGGTTAGGGATTATTTTGGTTTTTCTTTATATTTCCATAATCTAGTAAGGTAGTATGAACATCATAAAAGCTTGATCGAAGCCTGTTGACTGACCATTCAATAACTATGCTATACAATATTGCCCCAGTAGGCAAAAGGTTGTATGAGATCTAAGAAGGAACCTGGGGAATTAGGGAGGGCTTCATGGAGAAGGTGACAATTGAGTTAGACTTTAGAGAAAGGGTTGGAATTCAATAATAATATTGAAATACAAATAAAGGGCATGCAAGGAATAGCATGCCACCTCCCAATTAGCAAAGGCACAGAGATTTAATAGCAAATTGGCAACCATTTGTGCATTTTTACTGGACTATTGAGTGTGTGAAAGGTAAGAGTATTCTGGTAAGTGTTTAACAAGAGGTTGTGAAAAAATGTACAGTTGACTCACTTTTAAATTTAATCTGCATTATTAATATTTTATCATAATTTTATTAAGTTTGGAAAATCAACAAAACAGTAAACCAGCACCTGATTTGTGGCATTTGCCAATTTCCAAGACAATGAAGTTTGAACAATCGATTCCAGCCCATTACAACTGGCTTCAGCCTATTCCAAGGAAGGAAAATAATATGACCGGAAATTTGGGCTGCTACCAAATTGTAGAAGTCTTGAAACCTGGGCAGAAGAGTTTGAGCTTTATTCAATAGGTAATGGGAAACCCTGGAAGATTGTTGATCATGTTGTTGGAGGTGGGGGGGGGGTGTTGTAGATTCATCCACTGGGAAGAGAGTTGGATTTGGTGACTCCTAAAAGTTAGGTCTAGGATTCTTTTAAGACTTGAAGTATGCATTGAGCCTAGTCCAGTGTTGCACATAAAGTAGGTACTATAAAAATGTGTATCGAATTGAATCAAATAGATCTTATAAACCAGAATTAGATCATCAGTTGAGTATGTGGAAGTGAAATCTGAAATACCTGACAAAACAAAGGTTTCGGCTTCCATCCATATTGATTTATTAAGCAATGCATGCCAATAGCAAAACAAATTGGGACCAGTCCTCCTCATCTTGGCCCTGGACCCCCAATACAGGAGGAGACAGATTTTTATGCATTAAAACAACTTATGGGAAATAAACCAGGATACAAAATTAGGTGGGCTGATTTCTAATTGAAGGAAAGATTAGGGACTTTGCTAATTGTAAGGGAGAGAGCAAACAGGTATAACTCCCTTAAATCAGAAAAGAGGTGTCCCACTCCCAAACCAATTGTCTATATTCTATCAGACAAACAAAGAAACAGTAACTTATTGACCAGAATGGGGCCAGTTTCAGGTAAGACACATGGGTTGCTTAAGATGTATAACTGTGAGAAAATGACTTGCATCAATCTTCAGATCTGATGGGGTTTCTGATCAGCATAGCCCAGAACCTTAGTTAAGGGTCTCTAAGCAACAGGTAAAGGTGGTTCAGTTTCTGGGCCATGCAGGGCTAGGTTCAAACAATGCACTAAAGTTTTTTCAGAATTCCCATAATTGAGTAAAGTTTCTCACAAGACAGAAATTGGACTAGACCCATTATTGAATAGAAAGGGAACTGAGATAGATCCAGAATTGAGTCACAAGATGGAGTCAATATGATTCACTCAATTCCCACAATTCTCCGGGTAGGATATTTTAAAAAGCTTAAGATTCAGGGAGAGGTTTAGTTGGGAGAATTACGGTTAATCTATAATTTCAAGCCTCTTTTTCTTAAGTCATTCTATCACTCCTACTTACAGTGTCTGGTACTTGAATAAAATATCTAGACTCCACCTTTTAAATTTGTTCTCTTCAAATATTTATGAACTGTAATCATATCTCTATTAAGTCAACATTTAAATGTTATCCATATTTAATTTTTCATAATAAACAAACCCTGTTTTCCCTTAATCATTTAATTTCTTCCTCTGAATGCCTTCCAAATTGACTTCAGTCTCCTGATGGAGATGGGTTCCAAAGTTATTTGTCATCAAATGAGTACAGATCCAGAGCACTGGGGTGCTGAACACAAGCATCTTCATATCCCTCATGTTGTTCCCCCTTGAAAGAATGTAAGCTCCTTGAGGGCATGTTCTGTTTAATTTTTCTCTTTGTATCTTCATCACTTAGGTCAGTGTCTGTTATGTAGTAGGCACTCAAATACTTAATTGATTGAGGGAAAAATCATCAACACTATTATATTTTTCCATTCCAATATAATATCCACCCTCTGATCTATCAGAATTGTGCATGAAAAAAATAATATTTGTGAGATTTTAAGGTAACCATCATTTAACCCAATGCCCAAGAGATATAGATTTCCATTCAATAGGAGGATCTTTCTAACAGAATTTTTAAAAAATGGAATGGACTCCTTCAGGTAATGAGTTCCTTGGCACTGGATGTCTTCAAGCAGAGTCTGGATGTTTTAGGTCATTGGAGAGGGAATTCAGGTCTCAGGTAGAGAGGTAAGACTGAAGAACTTCTGAAATCTCTTTCAGCTCTGAGGTTCTAGATGATATAATGAGATAGGACCAGATCTATGGCTTTCTTGGTCTAGGGAATGATAAGGAAACTCCCGCTATGCCTACTGGCACATACTTTTGAATTTGTCATCCTAGAGCGCTTCCTGGGAACACTGAGAGGTGACTTATCTGGGGACATATGGTCAGTGTGTATCTGAAAAGGGACTTGAATCTATGTCTTCCCATCTCTAAGGCCAGTTTTCTACCCACTAGAGACATTGCCTCTCAGATGATTTGAGCAGATGGAAAGAAACCAAATACAGCACTCTTTAATAGGCTCTTTTATCAGTGAATCAATGTTGTTGCAAAACTGAGAATTCTTCATTCCTTCAGCTTTTCTTTAGAAAGCTTGACGTCGTACCTTCTGCAAATATATCATATTAAAAGGAATATATTTCCTCTGTCTAGGCAATACTTACTAACCTATGTTACCAATCAATGAGCAAAGGCTTAGCTAAGAGCATTTACTGGGCTCCTTTGGTGTACAGAGCTTAAGTACTGGTTATTTTCAGGTGTGAGAAGAAAAAAATAGAAAATATAGTCTTTGTCCTCCATAAATATATATAATCTAGTTGGGGGGAGAATAATTATGTAGATGTTTAGCAATAACAAGAGCATGTTTTCTTATTCATGTAATTTTTTTTTTTTTTGCTTTTTGGCAGGGCAATTGGGGTTAAGTGACTTGCCCAAGGTCACATGGCTAGTAAATTTTAAGTGCCTGAGGCCGGATTTGAACTCAGGTCCCCCTGACTTCAGGGTGGTGCTCTATTCACTGTGCCACCTAGCTGCCCCTTATTCATATAATTTTTAAATACTTTTATAATAATTCAACTCATCTTGATAAGAACTCTTTGATGTCTATAGGGCAACTATCATGACCCCCATCTTAGAGATGAGGAAATAGAATCTTTTTTTTTTAAAGCAATCAGGGCCAGTTATTTCTGGGTGTGGTGCTGAGTATCTGAGCCCGGATTTGATCCAGGTCATCCCGACACTGGAGCCGGTGCTCTTACTCACTGAGCCACCTGGCCGCCCCTAAGCAATTGGGGTTAAGTAACTTGCTCAAGGTTACACGGCCAGGTGTTTCAGGGTGGGTGCTAAGTGTCTGAGCCCAGGATTCGATCTCCAGGTCTTCTCAACACTGGAGCCGGTGCTCTTACTAGCTGTGCTACCTGGCTGCCCCCAAGAATACTTTTTTTTCGCTTTTTGGAGGGCAATTGGGGTTAAGTGACTTGCCCAAGGTCACACAGCTAGTTTGGTGTGTTAAGATTTGAACTCAGGTTCTCCTGACTCCAGGGCTGGTGCTCTATTCACTGCGCCACCTAGCCACCCCGGAAATAGAATCTCTTACAGAGTTGTCACGGGATCTCAGAATCTCTGAGCTGGAATGGACCTTAGAACATCATGAAGCTGAGTAGCCATCTGAAGTGGTGGCTTCTGATTTCAAGCCCAAGGCATTTCCTTCCATTCCATCTCTTTAAATATAATAGGTAAACATTTCAACAAATTGATGAGAAGTGTTCAGGTTGACCTCCCTTTGCATAATAGATGTGTTCCAGAAAAGTGGAATACCTATTTTTGTAAACTGACTAATATTTTAAATGCTCTTGGGAGCTTACAAGTTAAAGGAATATTATAATGAATCTTTAATTGGTCTCTTTTTTCTACACCTAGATTTTTAGCCATTAGATTTGCTTTTAATGAGGTATCCCTGCATATGGAATCTCTGTCCTATAAACCATAGATTTAAAGGTAGAAAAGAACTCAGAGGCCATATAATTCATCCTCATTCTCCAAATGAAGAAATTGAAGCCTGTGGTGATTAAATGACTTGCCTGAGGTCACACAGGTAGTAAGTGGCATAGCTAGGTTTCCATCCCTGACTCCAAATTCATCTTACTACACTGCCATTAGCCACCAGGAACCTCCACCTGTATCATTCAGAGTAAGGACCTTGAGAAGAAGTTATCACTCTAGAGAAGTGAAGCAATCTATACATCTGTATGATCCTTCCATTCCCCATCTCCCTTCATCCTCTTCCCCACCCCCACCCCCACCCCCACCAGCCAAGGCGAAGTCCAGAATTTTATATGGACAGCTTTAAAGGCTAGAGCTGTCCTAGGTAGGGGACTCCAGTGGAAGGCTAAAATTAGTATGATGCTCTTGTTGCCTGGCAACAGTTCCATAAGCAAATGGTCAGGAGACCATTCTTTGCAAAGAAGAGCAAAAGATGCTAAAGACTAAAGCTTTGTCAAATGTAAAAACACAACAAAATGTGAGTCATAAGGAGCTAATTCAAACTTTTGTCCTTAGTGGATGTTATTGCTGTCTTACCCTTCATGACCTCGTTAACCATAGCATGACAATACTGTCCACTGGGTTTTCTTTGCCAAGATGTTGAAGAGATTTGCCACTCTCTTTTTTTGCCATTTTGCCACTTCTCCGGTGTATTAAGGCAAACAGACTGAGTGACTTACCCAGGTCACACAACTAGTAAATACCTGAGGCTGGATTTGAACTCAGGTCTTCCTGAACACAGCACTCTATCCACTGAGCCATTTAGCTGTCTCCTTAGTAGAGTTGGTACTCAGGAAAACAAGAAAAAAAACCCTCAACTTTCTCCTCTTCCTACTTGTACCACCACAAGCCCTCTACTTTCAAAATCCAGACTACAAAGTAAAGTACTACAATTCTGCTACATTATAGGTTAGTTTGGCTTTTGTGGGCTAGCCTGGGAAACTAACCACCATTTGTAACATGGTTTCTTTGTCGAAATGTGCTTTCAGAACAAATGATTTATAAGCCAACTGGAACCTATCCAATTCAGAAATTGGTGTCTGTCTGATGATGATATTAGTAGCTAATATTTATATGAAAAGTGAAGGTTTGGAAGGTGCTCTATAAATATCATCTCAATCTGTTTTTAGAACCTTTGGAGGCAGGTGCTATTCCTAGCTCCATTTTACAGATGAAGAATCTGAGGCAGGCATATGTTGTGACTTGCCCAGGATCACATCCTCCTCGAGTCAGGAGGATCTGAGTTCAAATCCAGCCTCAGACACTTGACACACTTACTAGCCGTGTGACTTTGTGCAAGTCACTTAACCGCAATTGCCCTGCCTTCCCCCCTCCAAAAAGCAAAAAAGAAAAAGAAATGTGAGTGATGAGAGACTTATATAAACTGATGCTGAGTGAGGAGAACACAGCCAGGAGAACTTTGTACACTATTACAAAAACATCATTTTCTATGACAACTAACTTTGATAGATTAGGCTCCTCTCACCAATACAGTTAGAAGACAGCTACAAAAAACTCATGATCGAAAGGGTTAGCCACATCCAAAGAAAGAACTAGAGAGTCTGAATGCAGACTGAAGCAAACTTGCTCTCTCTCTTTTGTGTTTTTTGTTTTGTCCCTTCTTTCTCATTGTTCATTCCATTGGTTATAATCCCTCTTTACAACTTGACTAATGTTTAATGTGAAGGTATCTGTAGATCCTCTATTTGATTGAAGGATGTTATGGGAGTGAGGGGGAGAAAATTTGAAACTCAAGGGATTGTGAAACTGAATATTGTAAATTAAAAGTAATAAATAAATTAAAAAAAAAAGAAATGTAAGTGTTTAGTATTCCATGAGACTACATTTTCTTTCCCCTGGTCCCATGGACAATTTGTTCAGACCATCCTGATTCCTACTTAGCTATTAGAAAACTTCTGTCCTGTTTTCCTGCAACCTGGGTCCCTTCAGTAGCTTTTTCCCAGCTTTACACAAAATCTTTCATGCAGGGCCATTTGGCAGACGTGATGAATGATAAAAACCTACTGACGAACCTCCCTTCAGACTCACTGCTGGGCACTTCGAAAACACAAACACTCTTCCAACAGTTTCTCTTGTTATTATTCCTAAACTCAACATCTTCAGAAACTTGTGCGGGCTGGTGGGGCTGGGGTAAGGTTGGCTGGGGGAGCACATGACTGTTTTCCAGTATAGTGTGAGAATTTTTGTGGTCTCTAGGAGGGAAGGGTTCCTGCAGAGAGACTACTGTTCTCTTTTTTGCTGAGATCATGAACTCAGCTGAAATGACTACAGCAGATCTCCAAGACCAAGCATAAGACCAACTAATAGTAGTCATGTGAAGCAATAAATTGTCGGGAAAGCGCTGCAGTGGAGACATTCATAATCCAGGCAATATGGATCTTGCCTTTTAGGGGAAATTGAAGAACTAAATGTTTTACTGCCTAATGGATTTGTGGCTCCAAATCCAAATGAGAGAGAGAGAGAGAGAGAGAGAGAGAGAGAGAGAGAGAGAGAGA
>NW_027185798.1:39196084-39233867 GCF_028583685.1 Petaurus breviceps papuanus | reverse complement strand
GAATGTAAGAGAGAAAGGAGAGAGAATGTGTATGAGAGTGGGGGGGGGACTAATTTGTCACTGGGAACACAAACCACTTTATCCATTTTAGCAATGATGGTAGAAAATCCCCTGGCAACCTCTATGCAACCAGAGGTCCTGAAGCTTCAACTAGAGGCAAAGTTGGGCACATCCAACCTGGGGACATCAGTGGTTCTGTAGTACTAATGCTTCAAGGCACATAGAGCTGGGAGATTCCAATGCCTTAGGGGCTTCTCTAGACCATCTTAAGTCTTTTACTGGAAGCCTTCCCAACCCTCCTTGATTCCAGGGTTTTCCCTCTTCGTTATTTTTCCTATTTATCCTATATATAGCTTGCTTTGTTATATTTGTTTGCCTGTTGTCTCCCCCATTAGACTGTAAGCTCTCCGAGGGCAAGGACTATCTTTTGCCTCTTTTTGTATCTCCAGCCCTTAGCTTAGTGCTTCTCTGAAAGACCAGAGCATTCCCACCTAAAACCTCCTCCCCCCCATGCCACCCCCCCCCCCCCCCATTCCTCAGGGAACTATTGGTGCACAGATTGAGATTTGCATACACATATTCAGTCCAGTCCATCTGGTCCCAGCCAGAAAAGGTACATCCAAAAAAAAAAAAAATCAGACTCCAGAGCATACAATTAGAAGCAATGGGTAGAAGTTGCAGAAGTTGTAGAAAACCTTTCCTAGGCTCTATGTCAGGAAAAACTTCCTACCAATTAGAGGAGTCCAGAAGGAAAAGGGCAGTCACAAAAGGTAGTGGGTTCCCCTTCCCTGGAGTTCTTCAGAAAGAAAAATTGGAAGATCCTTTGTCAGGATGCTGTAGGCAGGATTCATAGAATCATAAGATCATAGATTTAGAATTAGAAAAGTCTTTAGAGATCATTGAGCTCAACCCTCCCATTTTATAGATGAGGAAACTGTGGCATATATTGCATCAGTCAATAAACCTTTCTTAAGCCTCTACTTTGTGCCAGGCATTGGGCTCAGTGCCGGGGATACAAAGAAAGGCCAAAAAAAAAAAAAAAAAGCGCAATCCCTGCCCTCAAGGATCTCGCAGTCTAACTGGGAAGAGAACCTGCCAACAAGAATGTACAAACAAGCTTTGTACAGAATCAGCTGAAAGGGGAGTCAAGTGATTTTCCTAAGGCCACACAGGTCTTTCTGACTCTGAGTTCAATGTTCCATCCATCTCAGGAGGAGGAATCCTAGCTAAGGTATTTACTGATTGGACCACATAGGCTCTGAACTCCCTCCCAATGTAGATTCTGCTAATCAGCAAACTGAACAACCATCAAGCATTTATGAAGCAGTTTTTTTTCCTGCCAGGCACTGTGCTTGGTGCTGGGGATTGCAAATGCAGTCATTGAAACAATCCCTACTGGCCAGGAGCTCATTAGTGGATCTGGCCGCTCTGCCCTGGCATGGAATCTGTCCCCCTAGAGAAGCCTTCAAATGAGCACACTGTCCTGGAGGATCTCAAAATCACATCCCCTCTGCCCAAGATTCCAGTCCTGACCAGAACTGAATCCCTGTGGCTGCTCCAAGAGTACTGAGGACCTAGGAGAGTTCAGGGTCACCCTCTCCAGACCCCTACAGGTGCCTGCAGGCAATGAAAGCTGCTTAAGGCAGGAGGGTTGTTGTTATGGTTCTTTTAGCCCTGCTTATCATTAGCCAGCAACTTCCAACTCCCAGTGTCTAAATACAGCCTTTCAAAAGGCTGCTTTTGCTCTTGCTGAGAAGGGACAGGGAAGCCAGCTGGGGAACAAGGGCTCAGCATATCGCCAGCATGCTGAGGATTATGGGAAGGAAATGGCAGAATGATGCAAAGCACAATGATGGGTCACTTCATCTCTCTGGATCTCAGTTTTCTCTATCTGTAAAATGGAGGAATTAGACTAGATGATTGTATAGTGATTTTTCATTTTATTATTTTTCCTTTATTTTATTTATTATTCATTTATTCATTTTATACAAAGATTTTTCCTCATAACAACCCTGTGAAGTAAGCACTGCAAACATCATTATTCCCATTTTAAAGATGAGAAAACAGAGTTAGCTTGCTCACAATGACAAAGCTACTATCTAAGCTGTCTTTTTCTTCAGCTTATTGGTCCTGAGCATAAATAAAAAAGATGAGATGAGAAAAGATCCATGGGATTAACAATTTTTCATAGATAATAATTTACAAGGCTATGAATGAATTTCACTGGTACTTTGAGACAATGGTGATGGTAACAATTTTCATAATCCTAGGAAGAAAGATTTGGAACTAGGAATTTAAAGGTAATATGGAATAATGGATACAGTGCCACCAGGAAGACCTGTATTTGATTCTCACCTCAGGAACATAGAAGCTGAGTGACCATTTTATTACCCCCATCTGGAAAATGGAGATAATGGTGCCTATCTCACAGAGTTGCTTTGCCCCTTTCCCTTCTTCCTTCTTGGCTGGACACTGTCCCCATTTACCAGTAAGGACGTCAGAATCCTCCTTCTCCTCAGACCCTCAGGTCCACTCTCCTCCCTTTCCAATGGGGGTGGGTGGGGTCTTTCCAGACCCATCCCCTGTCAGACCCTCCAAAGTGGGCATGGTGCCTCAGGTAAAGATAATATATGTAGAACACCTTGCAAACCTTAAATCTCAGTATAAATAGTAACTATTATTAGAAGTCAATCAGTTCCTTCGCTTTACAGATGAAGGAAATGAGGCCCAGAAGGGGCAAGCAATTTAGCTGAGATTATGAAGGCATGAAGTAACAAAGGATTTGAACCAGGCCTCTAACTCCTTGCACTATACTTTCCTGTCCACTTTTTTCACTTATTGTAATTATCATTCAGGGTTAAATTTGAAGGTTGGAAAAATCTCTCCTGCTTTTATGACATTTGAGATGAGTGAAAAATCAATCAGTGATCATAAAAGTGACAGTACAGTCAACCCCTTTCAGACATTCTGCAAAAGAGAACGTTTGGCGACTGCCGGACCCTGGTATCCTATCAGAAGTTAATATTTCACTTGGTGAGAGTTTATGGAACAGAGACAATGAAGCTGGTCTTAAAGGGCCAAAGGTAGACTTTCAATATTTCCTGCTGGGATCACAAATAGGCAAATGTACTTTGGATGAAAGGGTAACAAGTACTCCAGGAGAACAGCTGGAAAGGCTATTCATAGAAAAGTAAGCTATTTGAATATTGCTAGCATTTGAATTGGGCTCACCTAGCCCCAGCTGCCAGCCTTCAGGACCCTATGAGTCACCCTGTGTCTTCAGGGATGAGAAGAGGCAGAGGGCAAAGGGGAGTTTCTTCCCCAGTCAGCTGATACCCTTGACAAGGACATCTCCTCCCTCCTGGAACTGTGGGCTTAGAGAAGGAGGGCTGATCGTTAATCGTGTTAGACTGGCTTCCCTTCACACATTCCCCAGAAGTCAATGACAATGGGAGCCTCCTCTAACCCTCATTCAGTTTTTCTGACTTTACCCAGCAAAGGGGAGAGT
The DNA here is from genome assembly GCF_028583685.1 of Petaurus breviceps papuanus. Classification (NCBI taxonomy): domain Eukaryota; kingdom Metazoa; phylum Chordata; class Mammalia; order Diprotodontia; family Petauridae; genus Petaurus; species Petaurus breviceps. The sequence goes on along the minus strand of NW_027185798.1, from coordinate 39,230,359 downwards.
CACAGGACTCTGTGGAGAAACCAGATTCTAGCTGTGTGTTAGTGGCCATCTATGTGTGCTTTATGCCTACCACAGTGCTTGGCCCATAGAAAGCACTTAGTAAATGTTCTTTGCTTGCTGATATGGGCACAGGGAAGACAATCCAAGACAGGCTGGGAAGCTTTCAGGAAACAAAGAGTTCTGTGGGCCCCCAGACAGCTTGCTCCCTCCAGACTGTGGCCGGCCCTTTTCTCTAGCCATGGTATCTTCTAGGTACCACTCTCTAGGGCCTCATTACAGAGGCATCCATTCTCCTGCCATCTTTGTAATGCTCACCAGGGCCAGTGACACCCAGATATCTCTAAGCCTCCAGAAACCAGTGTGGTTTTGACCTTATCTTAGGCATAGAGACCCAGTGGAAGATGTAGTCTAGTACAAAGCAGCCCTGTTAGTTTTCAGTCCATGATGGCTCCTTCCCTACTGCCTATCCCTCCTGCTCTCATAATCAGTCAACTCTGGCAGGCATGACCTGCGATTTAGGAAGGAAAAAAAGTGTATATAGCACAGATTCCTTTTTTCTCTCCAAGATTATTTCCAATTTATTCTTATGTCTTTTTTATACATCACTGTTTAGATGTTGTCTGTCTGTCTCTCCACCCCGCCACCTTACCGCCAGAGACTGAGAACTCTTTGAAAGCAGGAACTTTTTGTTTTTTGCCATTCTTAGTACCCACAGTGCTTAGCACAGTTCCTGGCACATAGTAGCTGGTTTAAAAAAAAAAGATTGTTGCTAATCTAACAGGTCTTGCATGATTCTGGAATCTTTTGTTGTCCCAGGTTCAGTTATAGGAAGCTGGGTGATAATTGCAATCAGTTATATAAGGATAGATCAAGTCCCCAACCAGCATATCCTCTACCAATAGACTAGGAAAAAAAAATTATAATTCAGATAGTAAAGTCTTCATTAAGACAGAGTAGCAAAATAAATGGCAAGTGAAAATTGAGTAGGAGGCTCATTTTCTACCCATATATACACATTTGTGGTGTCTTCTTTCTCTTAAAGGCACACAGTCTTCCTGTGGTCAGCATGATGAGAGAGGGACCATGCCTCAGACAGCTTATTCTCTTGGGTTTGTACTGAAATATCTCTGAGTCCAGCTTCCCCAAAACTCTTTGTATCTTACAATTGCTCTATTCCACTTCTCTGGAGTGTGTGTGTGTGGGGTGGGGGGAGTTCCTCCTTCCCACCCCTCCTGCCCCAGGACCTCTACAGTCCAAAGGGAAATCGGCAGGAGTAGTCCATCAACAGGAGACTTCTTCTCTCTCTTCTGCCCTAAGCCATACAGAACCCATCTGGGTACCACAGGACCTGGTAGTGCTCTGGGGTGCTCTTCTCCCACAATCTTCCCCACAGCATCCCCTTTCTCTTCCTCCCTCTTGGCTGGACATTATCCCCTATTACCACCTCAGAGGTAAGGATGTCAGAACCTTGGCACCACCCTGACCCTCAGGCTTACTCTCTCCCCTTCCAAACGGTGGCTGCTTCTACCATTTAGATGAGCAGGGAATCACCAACAGTCACCCATTAGAACATACATTCCTTTCAAGTATAGATGGTTTCATTGATTTTATAATTGTATCCCGGGTACCTAGAATAATGTCTGGCTCATAGTATGTGCTTTAGACATGAGTATTGATTGATTGGTTCTCATAAGTTAGATTCACACACAGACACAGATGCACACACACACACACACACACACACACACACACACACACACACACACCCCATCCTGGCCTTACTCTCTAGATTCTTGGTTTACCAGTAAAAATCCTTGGGCCTTCCAATCCACCCCACTGCCATTCTCTTAGAACTTCTGGGCCTTTCCACTGGCCCTGCAGCTGAATTTTCTTATTTGTACTGTCTCCCCATTAGGGGGTGAGCTCCTTGAGTAAAGGGACTGTCTCAATTTTCTATCTGTATCTAGAGTGCTTTTTTAGCACAATGCTGGGCATATAGAAAGCACTTATTAAATTCTTTTTCATTCACCTATCCATCCATTCTATCTCCATTGCTGCCATTGCTTTCCCACCAAGCTGCTGCTGACATCTGCTGGAGTTTTCATCTATATAGTTTCTTCCTTGAAGAGAGAGTCATTGGGCTTTTGTGAGATTTCCCAGAACCAAATGCAAATCAACTCATTTCTAAGTTTAGGTTTACAGTCATGATAGTGGGCATACAAAAGTGGTTGGGGTGAATGCACTCCTTTTAACTCCCATCATATCCCTCATAACAAGGGTCTAAATTGTGGAAATTACCTTTGAGCTTTAATGAACTTCCTTCCAGAAGACACTTTTGCAGACACAGGACAATTGGCTACTTTTATCTTCCATTCCTGTCACAATGTCCTTAATAAAAGGCTCCCATCCCCTTCCACAAATATCTATCCAACATTGTATTATTGATCAGACTATACTATTCTCTAGCTATTTTATGGATTTCTATTATCTCCCCAGATAGACTGTAAGCTCCTTGAGGTCAAGAAATCATATTTTTGTTTTTGTATTCCTGCATTATTTGTCACGTGTTGAGCACACAGCTGTTGCTTAGTAAATCAATACTTGTCTTTACCACATCACTTTGGGAAAGAACATTCAGAGTGAATCCACATTACAGACAAGGACAAGAACCAATCACCACAATACATATTTCTGCTGTTTGACTCCAATGAATTTCTAAATTTTACCTATAAGACAAACCAATTTGTATTAATCCTACTGACAAAAAAATTTGCTATTCTGCTTAGAATAAAAATATGTATTTACCTTCATAAATTAAGGTGACTTCAGTGATATCTGTCAAATAAGGGTGTTATATGAAGTGATCTCTAAATAATAATATTTAACATTTATATAACTCCTACCACATGACAGGAACTGTGCTAAGCACTTTGAAATTATTGTTTGTAATTATTATCTCATTTGACCCTCAAAATATCCCCAACGGGATAGGTATTATTATTATCCGCATTCTACAGATGAAGAAACTAAGGCAAACAGAGGTCAAGTGACTTGCCCAGGGTCACAAAACTAGTGCATGTCTGAGGATGGATTTGAACTCAGGTCTTCCTGACTACAGGCTCAGAATTCTAGTCATTTCACCACCTAGCTATCTCTTTCTACTCTGTGATTTCTAGATTATATGCTTTGAGTTGCTTTTCAGTGATGTTTTCAAATACCTTGCACAAATCCTTCACCTTTTCTCATGTGGTCTATGTGTGATCAATTGTGTTTGCGTGGTGGGTGGCCAGGGATTGGGGTCGCATCTGTAGCTATAGAATAGTGATGTTTGCTTTCCCTTTGAAAAGCCAACTTGCTCCTGAAGTTATGGGATAATAGAATCTGTCACTGGAAGGGCCTTTAGTGACCATCACATCTAAGTCATTCATTTTTCACACAACAACCTTCCTTAAGCCCTGAGGAACTAAAGTAATTTGCTCCAAGCCTCCCCAACATTCAGTGATAAAACTGGCATTCAATCCCAAGGCTTCTGAGTTCAGATCCAATTTTCTCTGCACTATATCCAGGGGCCCTCCAGGATTAAAATAATTAGCTGGACTTTGTCACCCCAGTCTTTCCCAAAGCACCAGGTCACTCCGTCCACGTGAACAATACACTTTCAACATGACAGGAAGAAAGATATCTGGGAAGTTTGATCCAGAGTACAGGAAGTAGCACCCCTGGGTGCATGGCAAGAAGCCATCTCCAGCCACACCTAGTAAGCTAATGAGCTGAGATTGGATAGACCTTCTTGGGGGGGGTTCTTTGATTTTTCTCTTCCTCCACGTGATTTAGACCCTTATCATAATAAGAGCTATTAACAAAGCCAAACTTTAATCTCATTAAAGCCACACTGACCAACCTCTGGCAATGCTCCTAAGGACTTTACCTCTAAATGTCTCCAGCTCATGCCCCAGGAGAGCCCAAGGTTTTCTCCTGGGCTTGTCAGGCTCAGTGATGGGTGACTAACAACTCCATTGATTAAAGCCCTCCCACATTCTTCTCCCCATTCTCCCTCTTTGGTGTAGCCTTACATAATGGCGTCCTGTTTGGTTAATAAGTGGAACCTTAGAAATTTCCACTGTCCAAAGGCCTGGGAAGAATGTAGGAGTGTACCCAACAGCATCTGGTGACTGACACAGGATTTTCCTTTGGATTAATGGAGCACAGTGGAATTTTTAGCTATTATTATAGTGATTAATATGTCAAATCAATATCCAAAGGGAGGAGAAAAGGAAAGGGCTGGAGAGAGGAGAGGTTATAAGAGAGTGTGTGAAGAGATCAAAGTGGAGAAAAAGAGAATTGAGGGGAAAAGGAGACAAAAGGATAGAGGAAACTAGAGAGACCAAGAGTCTCCAGGCCAGCAGGTCAGGGATCCTAAGACCTGCTTCTTCTGGGTGCTTGGGTCATCCCCAATCACATCTTGGGAGCTAGTCAGCTCGTCCTGACGCTGTGATAGTTTGAGTTAGGTCCCTGTTTCTCTAAGAGTTCTCTCCAGGGGGGTGTCTTTAGGGTGTAGTATTTCAACAGGTGAGACTTTGTCATTTCCTTCAGTAACTGTTGCCTTGGTGTGCTGCTGAGTTCCGTTCTAATCAAGGCAGCACTTTTTAGAAACAAGCTCAGAAATAGCATCACCAATCATCTATTATCTATAGCCTTCCAAGGGCAGAAAGAATCAGGTTTCATGTATCCAACTGCAAAGACGAGTCTATTCAATTATAAGAAGATATATTATTCCTAAATCTTAGCTAAAGAGAAAACGCTAGCTAGTATCTGCAACAGGGATAATCATTTGCTCATTCCTAAATTGTGTTTGTATTTACATTTCTATTTCTGAAGCTAATTATTAGTTTAGCCTGCAAATCAACTATTTTTGGAAGTACTTTTCACAAATGGAAGTTTGTTTGCTTGGCACAAGTGAGTTTGAATTTCCTAATTCTTGTTCTTTTATGATACAGATCCAACCCCCAAGTATTTATTAAGGTACATGGCATAGTAGATAGCATGTTAGGCCTGGAGTCAGGAAGAGATGAGTTCAAATCTAGCCTCAAACACTGTGTGACCCTGGGCAAGTTACTTAACCCCTTTTGCCTCAGTTTCCTTATCTGTAAAATAGCAATAATAATAGCACCTACCTCACAGGGTTGTTGTATCAAATGAGATAATAATTGTAAAGCCCTTAGCAAGGTGCCTAGCATATTGCAGGATACACATAAATGTTTATTCCCTTCCCCCCCTAATATATAAATCTGAGGGAGCTGCCTGAAGCACATGAGAGGTTCAATGTCATACCCTCCCCTATCAGACAGCTAGCAAACGTCCAAGCCAGAATTGGAGCCCAGGTCTTTCTGATTCCAAGCCCAGAACACTATCTACTATACTACCCTACCTTTAAATGTTTCACTTACTGTCTAACTATTATAATGCCTACGAAAGGATAGTTGGTCCTTCAGGTGTGTCAGCCTATGTGTAGAAGGCTGAACTCACAGGTCCCAGTCATCATGGGATAGATTTCTACTAGGACTGGATAAGTTCATCGAGATTTAAATTCATTCCTACCATGTATGTACCCACTCCCTCAAAATGAAGCAGACTGAAGGCTAGAAGGTTCCTTAGAGCTCATCTCGTCCCCTTCTTTCATTTTATAGATGAGGAAACTCATGAGACTCAGAGATGAGGGAATGACTTGCCCAAGGTAACCCAGGGAATAAATTACATAAATTAATAGGATGTCTCAACAACCTCATTTTACCATGGAATGCTTTGTCTCTCTGTGTCCGTCAATGTCTGCCTCTTAAAACTTGACCATTCTATTCAGTGGTATGCTGAGAAATCTTTTAACAACCAGCGCTCTGGGGGGAAAAAATAGGTACCTACAACATACTTTTAAGTTTAATCTGTATTAACATTTTCTCCATCACTTAGGTCTAGAGACAAGCAACACAACAATAAATCAATCCTAATTTGTAGCATTTGCCCATTTCTGAGGTATAAATGCTCCCACTGAAAATTTAACAATAAGTTCTCAAAGCTTGCTCCAATACACCCTTGAAATTTACACCATTCCAAAAGATAAAAACCTGAAAAAAACACAATGAGAATTTGGACCTAGTCACTCCACCCATGACTCCAGAAAAAGGGTTATCCTATTTTTGAAAGACAACGCCTACTGAATTTTTTGTTTTAAACCTCCTGGGAGCTTTGCCACTCCCTGCATTGAAAAATCAATGCTGAAAAGTCAATCATTTTCAAAGGGTTCTTATTTTCTTTGCACCATCAACAAGTTAATGCAAATGTGCCTCTAATCTAGATGAAATATTTGAACTTCAAGTAGGTTTGCCTTCTGCTGAGGCTTTGATCCCATTGCCCACAGCTGGACCCCCTAATTGATTCTATACACAAGGTCTCAAGAGAAGCTATTTGCTTGTGTTTTGAGGATACCTATTGGGTTGGAGTAAGCAACTAGATGGTACAGAGGATACAACAAAAGGCTTGGAATCAGGAAGACTCCTGTCCATAAGTTCAAATCTGGCCTCACACAGTAATAGCTGTGTGACCCTGGACAAGTCACTTAACTGTTTGCCTCAGTTTCCTCATCTGTCAAATGAATTGGAGAAGGAAATGGCAGACAACTTCAATATCTTTGTCCAGAAAATGGGGTCACAGAGAGTGGGATAGAACTCAACAACAATTGAGTGGAAGGAGGGGGTTTTCCTCAAAGAAAAGAGGCCCAAAGGTTGGACTTTGTCAATTCTCCAGGCAGTAACTTATAGTCAACGAATGATGAGTACACTAAAGAAATATTAGCTTCATAGTATGACATTTAACCTATTAATCTATTGGAGTACCTTGTAGCGAAGGATGCCAGGAGGAGAAAAGTTCAAAACTTTTGGTCAGATAGTCTCTGATAACTTCAAGGAGAACTTCATAGACTCTCAGGGCGAAATGGAACCTTAAGAAAATTTTGTCCAAACAAAATTCTCTTTATAGAGAAATAAACTGAGATGCTGAGAACACAATAATTTTTTTTTTTTAATAAGCAATTGGGGCTAAGTAACTTGCTCAAGGTTACACAGCCACTTATTTCTGGGTGTGGTGCTAAGTATCTGAGCCCGTATCTGATCCCCAGGTCATCCTGACACTGGGGGCCGGTGCTCTTACATGCAGAGCCACCTGGCCGCCCCTAGAACACAATAATTTTATTAGTCACATGCCTAGTGAGTGGTGGGTGGAGACAAGATCCAGCCAGGTGTTTTAGTGCTAACCCAGTGCCCTTTCTATTATACATTGTTCTTGCTCTAACAACTCAACTCCTCTCCAGAACTCAAAGGAGAAGTGAGCAACTTTAGACAGCACCTATTTAATTACTCCAGGTCCAATAATAATTAACAGCTATAGAGCAAACTCAAATACCTGCTGCTCCAAGAAGCCTGCCATGGTTGCCCTAGCCAAAGATAAGCTCTTTGGGCTGTCTGGTAATATCCATGCCATGCTCCCTCCTACTAGGACCCTGTACTCCAGCTCCTGCCCTGGGGCCTTGGGCTCTTGACTGGTGAGACTTCACCATACCTAGACCAAACTAGATCCAGGACAAGTGTTTTCAATGTTTTGTTTACAGCTCTTATTTAATTATATTTTCTGTTTTAATCTTACTCTTCTTCTATTAAGTTGTAAACTTGAGGACAAGTCACATTTTATTTGGTCTTTGAATCTCCATACATTTTCTGCCATGCCACTACATGCATCCTTTTTCCACTATTCCCAACTGTTTTCCTCCTTTAGCTCTGGAAACAGTAATCAAATCAACCATATTTATTTTCCCTAAAAAGAACAGTAAATCACTTGTCCCAAGGCTCTATATTACTCTGCAACTTTACAGATCAAAACACCCCTCCCTGGCCACCACTATGTGACATCTTCCTCTGATAGAAAATAAGCTCCTTGAAGGCAGGGACTGTCTTACCTTTTATATTTGTATTCCACTCTTGAAATATAATATTACTTAATAATATTTTTCATTCATCAATTCACCATTCTTCAGTCTTTTTTGTTTACACTTCTCTTATTCAATTATATTTTCTGTTGTAGTTATTCAAACAAGTCTTATTCTCTCCTTCCCTTCCCTTCTACTAAATCATAAATTTGAAGGCAAGTTGTTGTAGAGTTTTCAGCCATGCTCTTCCTGACCCCATTTAGGGTTTTCTTGGCAGAGATACTGGAATGGTTTGCCATTTCCTTCTCCAGCTCATTTGACAGATGAGAAAACTGAGGCAAACAGGGTTAAGTGACTTGCCCAACTAATAAGTGTGTGAGGCCAGATTTGAACTCATGAAGAGGAGTCTTCCTGATTCCAAGCCCAGTGTTCTTCCATTTCACCACCTAGCTGTCATGTATTATTGGATCTTTGTATTGTTCTTACTCTGTAGGACAGAATGCACCTGCCACAATGATCTCTCAATAAATGTTTGCCAATTGAATGTTTAATGAAGAGTACACCCATCAGAGAGACAGAAAGTAAGGCGGAGAAAGAGACTCTATTCTCCACTGGGCTCTTTATCTTTCCTTGAAAGCAAGTGCCTATTTTCAGGATTTTAAGAGGAAATTGATCTCTGGGATTTCTCTAGTATTTTATACTCTTAAAGTACTTTGACCGTGGTTCCTTTCCTTTTCATATTAGTTTTAGTTACTTTTGCCCATAACCCCCACAAAGCAAACTGGACAGATTCCCAGGATATGAGGCTACTTGTGAGTTTTAAGAGAGTTGGGGAGATTCCTTTACTAATAGCCCCCTGTCCCCATTGGAAATGAGAAAGGCAGTTGTCCTGGTGGTCGCTGAATAATTCCTTCCTCTAGAACCAGTACTAATGTACTTAAGGGATATTGGGAGGCAGGAAGGGGACAAAAGTGGTCAGAAGTTGGGAAACCCTCTTTTCAACTAAGTAGCTTCAGAACCTTGGGCAAGGCTCTTAATAGTCCTGGGTCTCAATTTTCTCACTTTTCACATGAGAGAAGGGGGAGGGGCTAGAGGGGTCTTTCTGGCTCTGAAACTCTTTTTTTTTTATTTGGCCATTCTACTCCAGTGCTTTTAAGCGACCAAGAAAAGGTATTGGGGGAGGGGGAGACTAGAAGCTTCCAATTCCTTCTCTTCCTCCCTTTTAGTTTATTTGGAAGTAAAATCTTCCCAATGAGAGCTATTCAAAAAGAAAATGAGCTTCCTGGAAAGACTGAGTTTCCCATCACTGAAGGCCATCACACAGAGATTGGATGGTCGCTTGAAAGGGATATTGCAGAAGGGATGCCTGCTCAGGTACAGGTTGGCCTTAATGGCCTCTGAGGTCTCTTTCAGCTGTGAAATGCTCCAATGCTTTGCTCTTGTATTCCTTTGTGAGACTTCCAGATTTAAGCTTGGATCTTCCATCTTCCTGATTAGAATTGGGAGTGACTAAGGTGGTTTTAAAAGTTCATTTAAAATTTTAAATGAGACCTTTTCCCCCTTTTTTATTAACTCACACAAACCAGAGCCCCAGCATCTAACTAGAACATGAGGGATGAGGGTGTCCAAGCTCCCCTGGCTGTTACGCTGTTCCCATTCTGTCATGCCATAGTGTTTATGTTCAAGCACAGTTTGCTTTGGTGCTGGTCAGATAACCACTTGATGGTACAGTTAGGCCCCCGGGGCCTTATTCTTCCAGGGAACAGCATGGCAAACAAAAGGCTGACATTTATTTCTACAAGGCCTTGTCTCTTATAAATGAAAGTGCTGACACCTGCTGGCCCTAGGAGCTGGCTCAGCCAACCAACCAGAGGCCACACTAGGCTTAGCAACTTCCTGTTTCCACCACAGCTACTCTGATGGTCAATCCTTCCTACTCCTCAAAGCCCTCTCCCTTCTGCTCACTCCTACACTCCAGCTCTTTCAAAAGAGCCTGAAGGCAAAGCCTGCCCTATGCATCAGTCCGCTAGAGTGCCATCTACATAACATCGCCTTAGGGTCATGAAATGGCCCCGGAACCAAAAGATCTCCTTCTTTGGACTGCCACGGTGACTTTAATTCTAGCTATTTGCAATCATTCTTCTGAATTAAAGCTTCATCTCCAGAAGGCTCCTGTTAAAGCACAAATATGTAACTCAAAAGGAGTAAAACATTAACCTTCTTGGCAGCATAGTATTGTGGATACAGGAACCAGGAATCAGGAAGACCTGAGTTCAAATCCTACCTCCAACATTTACTGGCTGTGGATCCACAAGACAATCACTGAACCTCTCCCCACCTCAGTTTCCTCATCTATAAATGAGGAATAATAATGGCTGCAGTGCTAATGCAGATGAAGTAGATTTGAGGAAGGAGATGTACTCTCGGAGTTTTAGAGAAGGCCTCCAGGAGAAGATGGCACCCAAACTAAGCTGTTGTGAAGTGGAAATGAGAGGATATTTGTTAAATATTTTGCAAATTATTTAATTAATTTAATTGCCTTAATAGAGGCAGCTAAGTGGTGTAGTGAATACAGCACCGGCCCTGGAGTCAGGAGGACCTGAGTTCAAATGCTGACCTCAGACACTAGACACATCTACTGGCTGTGTGGCCTTGGGCAAGTCACTTAACTGCGATTGCCCTGCCTTCCCCACATCCAAAAAAACAAAAAAAAAAAGATTTTAAAAATGCCCTTAATACAAAATGGTTAACTAGAGAAATGAAATCTCAAGAAGACCCATGGAAAATTGATGCCCCCAAACAGTTAAGTTTTATTGGTGGGTGAGAGTGGGGAGATAACAAGAAAGTTCTTAAAGATGGGTTACTCTAGGGAGGCAACTAGAAGAGATTAAAAAAGAGAGGTTAAGCGTTAAAGAGAAAACACTGAAGACAAACTAACTTCATTACTTAGTAATAACCCCACCTGGATGTATTGGAACACTGCTGCCAGATGTCTTAAGGCCCTAAATAGTCTTTCCAGTCTAATTTCACATTACTGTCCTCCACATATTCTGTATTCCAAACTAGACATCCCCCAAGTGTACCCAGGACTTTAAAGGCAAGAAGCAGCCTCAGCCACAAGAGCTACACATTTGTTTTTGTTGTTTAGTGGTGTCCAACCCTTCATGATCCCATTTGGGGTTTTCTTAGCAAAGATACTAGAGTAGTTTGTCATTTCCTTCTCCAGCTCATTTGATATATGAGGAAACTGAGGTAAACAGGGTGAAGTGACTTGCCCAGGGTCACACAGCTAGTAAGTGTCTGAAGCCAGATTTGAACTCAGGAAGATGAGTCTTCCTGACTCCAGGCCAAGCACTCTATCCACTATGGTGCCACTTAGCTGCCACATGTTTATCTGTGTTCATTCTATATCCCTTTCTACACTCCACCGTCCCTAGTAAACTCTGAGACTGTTGGAATGTTTTTGTCTTTTTACCTCAAACACCTAAAACAGCACCTTGGACAAAGTGGCCACTCAAAAAGTGTCTGTTGAATAAATGAATGTTTCAACCAATCCATCAAATAGCATGCAAGCTCAGCCGGCCTATGAATGCCATTCTTACATGACCATATTGGAAAGAACACAGGAATTGTAGCCCTGGCTCTTCCATGACAGGTAATTTAATTTCTCTATATCTCAGTTTCTTCATCTATAAAATGAGAGCAATAATAATAATAACTGCCCTCCAGAGTTGTGAAGATAAAGTGATTGATGCTAGCCATGAAGGTACCTTCTTTTTCAAAAATTTATTTATTTCTTTTCAGTTCCAAATTCTCTCTCTTCTTCCACCCTCTCCTACACCCATTGAGAAAGCAAGAAATGTGATACTCATTAAACATAGTTGTATAAAACATATTTCTGCATTAGCTATGTTTGAGAGGTTGGGAGAAGAAAGAAAAATAAAGGAAAAATAGGCTTCAATTTGCAATCTTAGTCTATCAGTTCTCAATCTGTAGGTGGATAGCATTATTTTCATTATGAGTCCTCTGGAATTGTGGTAGAGCATTGAATTAATTTATCTTTATAATATTGCTGTTATTGCACAGATTGTTTGGGTTCTGTTTACTTCACTTCTCATCAGTTCATATAGGTCTTCTCAGGTTTTTCTGAAACCATTCCCTTTATCATTTCTTACAGCACAATAATATTCCATCATATTCATGTATCATAATTTACTTAGCCATTCTCTGATTGAGGCACACCCTCTCAGTCTCCAGTTCTTTGTCACCACTGTAAGATCTGTTATAAGTATTTTTGTACATATAGGTCCTTTTCCTTTTCCTTTGCTCTCCTTGTAGTGGTATTGTTGGGTTGCAGATAGTGTGCACAGGGTTATTGCCCTTTGGGTATAGTTCCAAAATGTTCTCCAGAATGGTTAGACTATTACACAGCTCCACCAACAGTGTATGAGTGTACCTGCTTTCCCATAACCCTTCTGGCATTAGTCATTTTCCTTTTCTGTCATCTTAGGCAATCTGATGGGTATGAGGCAGTAGCTCAGAGTTGTTTTAATTTGCATTTCTCTAATTATTAATGATTTAGAACATTTTCATAAGATTGTTGACAGCTTTGATTTCTTCCTCTGAAAATTTTCTGTTCATATTCTTTGATCATTTATCAATTGGTGAAGTGAAGGTACTTCAAAAAGTTAAACATACCATACAGATTTTTGTGTTGTTACTATTAACTGGATAGAGACATGTCAGGTATCCATGATTTCTGGCCTGTTTAAGCTAGTACCAGATAAGTGTTCATGACCAAGACCATTGAATTGAGTCAAAATTGGTTCCTTTCTGTGTGGATTGGCAAAAGTTATTTAAGGCTCTTTAAGCCTCAGTTTCCTCATCTATAAACTGGGGGTCATAGCACCTGTTCTTACCATTGGAAAAGTCACAGGGCAAAGGGGATAGAGATCTGGGTTTGGAATCTAGGAGATAGGTACGAGTACTACCTTAAAGATAATGGCTGTAGCAGCTAACTCAAAGGGAGGTCATGAGACTCAAGTGAAATAATATACATAGGGGTAGCTAGGTGGCTCAGTGAATAGAGCACCAGCCCTGGAGTCAGGAGGACCTGAGTTCAAATTTGGACACAGACACTTAACTTAGTAGCTGTGTGACCTTGGGCAAGTCACTTAACCCCAATTGTCCCTCCAAAAAGCAAAACAAAAAAAAGAAATAATATATATAAAATGATTTGAAAAAATTTAAGTGCTATGTAAATATCAGAGATTATTATCACCTACCTCATAAGATTGTTGTGAAGGTCAAATGAGAAAATTTATGTGAAAAACTCTCTAAAATCATATGGCCTCAAGGTCACATGTGGCCCTCTAGGTCCTCAAGTGCAGCCCTTCTGAATCCAAACTTCACAGAACAAATCCCCTTAAGAAAAGGATTTGTTTTGTACAGCTTAAACTCAGTCAAAAGGCTGCACCCAAGGACCTAGAAGGCCACATGTGGCCTCAAGGACACAGGTTCCCCACCCCTGGAATAGTTTATGAGACATTGGACTTAAGAGTTAAGAAAGAATGGTCTCAACTCGCATTTCAGATACTTCCTGATAGACTCTAAGTAAGTCATATGCTCTGCCTCAGTTTCCTTATTTATAAAATGAAAGTGTTAGAGACTCAGTGACCTCTAAAGCCCCTTCCAGCTCTGACTCTATAACCCTGTTATCTTATTATTAGCCTACACTCTATAGGAGAACTCTAGACGTTGGTGACACTACAGCAGGTCACACCCACAGAAAAGAAACTTCCCTTTTCCTCCCATTCCTCCTTCACTTCTCTTTTTCCTCTTTCAGTAGGAGGCTTTCTCTGTAGGGGAAGCTGGGAGGGCCTTCTTGCTTCCAGGAATGAAGGGCTCATGAGGTCCATCTGCTGTGGGACAGCCCTCTGAAGATCCAATTGGACTGGACCCAGCAGGGTCCTTCTCCCTTGCAGTCTGCCATTCTGACTTCACAGGTCCGTATCTTGCATAGTTGGACAAGACTGAAATGAAAGAAGAAAGTCATTGGGCCATAGCAGAAAGGCTACTAGTATAAGGTAGAGTCAGGTGGGATTTAGACCTGGAAGGGGTTCAAGTGAACCACAAAACCAGTCCTTCTCATTTCACAAACTGAAGCCTAGAGTGATGCTTTGACTTTCTCAAAGCCAAAAAGCCAGTAAGTAGCAGCTTAGATTCACAAGTTCTAGGACCTAGAGTGGAATATAGAAATTCAACTCCAAGGCCATCATGGCTCCTTGATATCTCCTTGAAGTCCCAGTGGGGCTTTTCAAGGTGGGGGGGGGAGGAATATGCTACAGAGGACACTGCAAATTTGTTTTATTGTCATTGTTGGAAGTGGTTTTATTTTTCTTTAACTTAATAATACAAAAAAAAAATGATGGCTAGAAGGAACTTTAGATACCATCCAACCATCTTCTTTGAGAATTGGGGAAACTGAGGTAAAAAAAAAAAACAAGTGACTTGCTCAAGGTCACATAGAAACTAAACGGCAGAGCAGGGATTAAAACCCAGGTTTATTAGGCTTCTATTTCCTCTGTACCCCAGCTGCAAGCTGAGGTATTGTGACATTTTCCAAAACAATGAAGGAATCTTAAAGTTAGAAGAAAACCTTAGAATCATGTAGTGCAAACCCTTCAATTTACTCTTTTGTGTTCCTTCCATTGAAGTCATGTCTCTGAGGCCCAAGGTCACGCAGCTAATTTCAGCAGAGTCAGGTCTCCACATGACTACCTCTTTCCACTACATCATATTTTCTCCTCTGTAAACCTACTAGCATTTTCCTGAGTCCCTGTCTAACTTTAGGAAAGGAGGAGTTATGAGGGCCATATATAAATTGACCTATGAGTTGTGCAAGATGTGCATGTCATCATGTGAATGTGTCATCAAAAGAGTTACAGTTCTCAAGCTGAAATTCCATTACAGCTCTTCAGCAATCACTGTGGGACTCTTCTCTGCCCCCACTACCCCTTTTCTGTTCCTCTCACAGTGGGGATGCCACAGATCCTTGAAGTATTGGCCATTCTCACATCCTTTGGAACACATCAGCAATGATGGGCGATGCAGCTTAGTGCTGTAGAAAGAGTCCTGAGACTTCATAATAACCTGGAGAGGTTTATATAAACTGATGCGGAGTGAGGATAGCAGAACCAGGAGAACTTTGTACGTATTTACAGACACATTGTATGTGTGACAACTAACTTTGATAGACTGGGCTCCTCTCAGCAATGCAACACTATTAAGACAACTCCAAAAGCCTCATGATGGAAAGGGCTATCCGCATCCAGAGAAAGAACTACAGAGTCTGAATGCAGATGGAAGCAAACTACTTGCGCTCTCTCTTTTGCGTTTTGTTTTGCTCTTTCCTTTTCGCTGTTCACTCCATTGGTTATAACCCTTCTTTACAACTTGACTAATGTTTAATGTGAAGGTACTTGTAGAACCTATATTTGTTTGCATGCTGCCATGGGGGTGGGGAGAAGAAGGGGGAAGAGAGAGAAGGGGAGAAAATTTGGAACTCAAGGGGTTGTGGAATTGAATGTTATAAACTAAAAGTAAATCTTTTTTTCAAAAAGTAAGTTTTAGAAAATTTTTAAAAAGAGTCCTGAGTTTGGGATTAGGATGTTGAATTTAGAAATAAAAGCAAGAGAAGGTCCTGGAAATATGCTTGGCTCTGAACCCCAACTCTGACGGCCATTATTAGATATCACAGGGCCTCATTTTCTTCATCTGTAAAATGGAAAAATACTTTGGCTACTCACCTCACAGAACTGCTAGGGGACATGGGGGAAGAACAGTTTTTGGCTTTCTATATAGCCCCAGTTCTCAGCGAAGTACCTGGCACGTAATAAGCTCTTAATCAAAGAATAGAGTTTAATAATATTTCAAAGGATTAAGCTGCACCGATTGGCACAATGAGTTTTAAAAACCACAAGGCAAAGAAAATAAAGATAGGATGAACAATTTTACTTCAGAGTAAAATTATAATAAATTTTATGCATCAGTTAACATGCCTTGTCCTTCTAGTGTTCATCAACATCTGATGACCAAGTCTTCTCTATATTTATGAACTATTATTATTTAAAATCACAAAGCATGACACAGTAGATAAAGATTTGGCCTTAGAATCAGCAAAACTTCAGTTCAAGATTCATTTCTGACCTACTGGCTGTGGGATCCCTGGCAAGTCACTTAACACATCAAGGCCCAGAAAACTCTCTAAGACTATAATAAATTGTCAATCTTCACTGGCAGCTTCTCACTACCATTTCCCCATGCCAATGATATCACAGGTCTGATTTTTTTTTAAAAACTAATTTATTAAAAAATAATGTTTATTAATAGTAGAATCTCAGAGGTAGAAGGAATCTTGGAAGCCACTTAGTCCAAATTGGTACCTAATCAAGCCTCTCCTCTCCAAATTCTCTGACAAGTGGTCATTCATTTTGTTTAATGCTGTCAAAAATAACCTGCTTTGCAGATAGAGTTTAATTAGAGAAAAGTTTCATTTACAGTTAAGTTACAAACCCTGAACAGCATTCACCACAGAATTTGCCACCAGGTAACTAAACTAAGTACAGCTGAAAAGGTTTTTGTTGGAAGATTCTGAGCAGGTCACCCAGTCAATTGGCCTTCATTCTGTGCCCCTCATTTGCCTGTTTCCATGTCAAGGCCCAGGGCAAAATGTTTATGGAAGAGAACATTAAGCACCAGGGTTGAAAGATTTCTATTCTAATACACTTCTCACCTCCCTCCATGGTGAAGGTTAAAAATGCAGCCCAACTCTCCAGTGACTCACTCCAGGAACAGGACATGTGACATGAATGAACCTGGTTCTCCCAGGCCTGCTCACCAGGGGGTGAGACAGAGGTGGCATTGTTCAAGGGAAGATTCAGGAAGTCAAATATCCGGAGGAAAGTTGATGTACTCAGCTCACCCCACAGACTTAAAAAGGAACTCATTTTTCCACTAATCAGACTAAGGGATTTACTGATTGGTGCCCATTTTCTGAGGGTACTGGTGGAGCTCTGGCGACCTTAGTTCATTTAATCTCTAGGAGGTAAGAAGGGGAGGAAGAGAAACCTCACCTCTGCACAATTAGGAAGACAAAGATTTAAGGGAACTCACACAAAAAGTCTGAGCACAGAGCAGTGTTAGGCAGTTAATGAATGAAGTAGGCTTCATAGGGCCAAGATGAACGTGGAAATACAAATTCAGTCACCACCAACCGAGAGCCCTGTGCCCGCGACTGTATATAAATATCCTGTATAGAAGGGCTACCCAATTTTTCCATGAGGAAGAATGATTCTTTTAAAAATAATGTTCTATTGAAAGATTAACATTGAACATTAATACAGCCAACTAAGTGTGCTTAGTAATTTTTTTCAATGCATGCTATTGTTTAGTTGTCTCAGTCATGTCTGACTCTTCCTGTGTGCATTCAGGATTTTCTTGGCAAAGATACTGGAGTGGTTTGCCATTTCCTTCTCCAGCTCATTTTACAGATGAGAAAACTGAGGTAAACAGGGTTAAATGACTTACCCAGGGTCACACAGCTAGTATCTGAGGACAAATTTGAACTAGGGTCTTCCTGATTCTAGGCCCAGAGCTCCGTCTACTCTGCCACCAAGAGTGAAATATCCTTAAAAAAAGGTTTTCAGTTGCTCTCACTAAGTCTTCTTCATGATTCTCTGTTCATTCATTCATTCTCATTCACTTTTCTTGCTACATAGTCGACAACCTTCAGATCCTGCTTCTTTTATTTTGCAGTGTTCTATATGGATCTTTCTAGATTACTTTGCACACTTCATACCCAGATTCTATTTAATTAGTGTACTCCCATTTATTCAACCATTTCCCTATTACTGGATATTTAGATTGTTTCCAGTTTATATTCAATGATATATACTACACTGGCTGATCCCAAGGGAAGAAGCCCAATCTGTCAATAGCTATATTAAAATATGTTCCAGATCACTAATTATTAGAGAACTAAAAATTAAAACAACTCTAAGGTTCTACCTCATATCCATCAGAATGGTCAAGGTGACCAAAAAAAAAAAAGTAAAATTACAAATATGGGAGTGTCTACACGAAAACAGGCACATTGATATACTATAGATAAATAAATTGATTATATGTAATTGCATTAAGAAACTTTTATGTATTACATATATATAATAAATACATATATAACATATATGTATTATATGTAATTCCATTAAGAAACTTTTTGTATAAATAATTATTCTGTTGTTTGTGACAATATATTTTTTTTTAAGCAATTGGGGTTAAGTAACTTGCTCAAGGTTACATGGCCAGTTATTTCTGGGTGTGGTGCTAAGTATCTGAGCCCAGATTTGATCCCCAGGTCATCCTGACACTGGGGCTGGTGCTCTTACTTGCAGAGCCACCTGGCCACCCCTAAGCAATTGGGGTTAAGTAACTTGCTCAAGGTTACACAGCCAGGTGTTTCTGGGTGGGTGCTAAGTGTCTGAGCCCGGATTTGATCCCCAGGTCATCCTGACACTGTAGCCGGTGCTCTTACTCACTGTGCTACCTGGCTGCCCCCATTTTGACAATATTTTAAGGCTATGTTCTCAATTATGGGATTTTTGGGTCAAAAGGTAAGGTTATTTTCATAATTTTTACAACGTACTACTATAGTGCTTGGCAAAAGTTTCTATAAGTTTGCAGTTCCACTAACAATGAATGTGTTCAACAACCTTGACGACACCAAGTTTCATTGCTTTTAGTTATTTTTGCCTTTTTAATGAATGTGGTGCTTCAGCATTGTTATAATTTGAAGAAGAAAACCTACTCTTTATTTCTTCCAATGTCTTAAGACCAGTGGGATTGTGGTTGACAGTTACTGAGAGTGAAGTCATAACTGGGAAAGGAGAGAAGGAAAGAAGCAGTCTGAGAAAATATGGTAGATGTAGTGAAAATAGATTTCAAGAAGGCGTTTGTTAGCACCCTTCACCATATCCTTATGGACAAGAGGGAGAGATATAGAACTCTAAGCTGGTTGAAAGGCATTACCTGAGTAGTGTTGATTAATCAGCTGATGTCATCTTGAAGAGTAATCTACTGGAGTGCCAGAGTCCTGCATTTGGCTATCTTGTTTGATATTTTTATTAGTTACTTCAAGGAAGAAATAAATGGCATGTTTATCCTATGCTTACCTAACTGGTTCATAAGATTTAGACCTAGAAAGGATCCTAGAAAACACCTAGTTGAACATCTTCATTTTACAATAAGAAAGCAGAAGTCCAGATATATGGAGTAAGACTAGAGGTCACACATGTCAAAAGTAGCAAAGATAGGATCCAAATCCAAGTCCTTTGACTTCTAACACAATTTTTTTTCCAGTAAATCACAATGCTTCTCACACAGATGGCATGATGTTAATATAACAGGGGACTGGGCACTGAGAGCCCAGACTTTGGAGCATTCTCGCTTTTTGCCTTTCCTGGTGAGTTATATAGAGCATACAAAATAAACCCTACCTGATTTCAACCCAACAGAAGGCTTGGTCAATCTTCTTTTGGCAAAGAATGAGTGAGAGCCTGGTACGGTAGAGT
The DNA here is from genome assembly GCF_028583685.1 of Petaurus breviceps papuanus. Lineage (NCBI taxonomy): Eukaryota > Metazoa > Chordata > Mammalia > Diprotodontia > Petauridae > Petaurus > Petaurus breviceps. The sequence goes on along the minus strand of NW_027185798.1, from coordinate 39,210,757 downwards.
GAAAGTCTTCTGATTGACCAAGGAGACAAAAGAACCAATGGTACTAGAGAGGCTGAGCCCAACTTGAAGCAATGGTGATTTTCTCCTGAGGAAGATTGCTGTGAGCTTTCAGGTGGAGGCAGGGCAGTGGCCTCTGTCTCCCATCCAGCTGCTCTGTGTTTGTGAATTTATGATACATCTGTTCCTTTGGTCTCTGTTCTGTTTATTTTTTCCTCATTATAGGTGAATGAGTTGACCAGGTTACAACCTCATGAGCTTCAAAAGGTCAGAAGAGTCATGCACTCAGCAGCTGGAATTGGTAATAGAGATCGCTGGAAACAGTAGCAGAAGTAATGGAATCAGAAGAGTCAGCCTTGAGAAGCAACCTGCTCTACCTAGTCCAATAATGGATTGTCCCATCTCAGTCAAGCCACTCCACCCCACAAGGAACCAAGGGAGTCAGGTGTCAACCCAAAGAGTTGATGGGAATTCCTCGCACTTCCTTGGGGTCAGGAGTCAAGTGTATCCCTGGGCCCCACATATTCCTTACAGTCCCATGTGTCTCATTGGAATGGCAATATAAGTTTGATCCCACTTTTACTAGGGGCCTTTGTGTGTGTATCAAGGGAAAATGTACCCTCTGGTTTGTAGGAATTATTTTGTTCTTGCCATACCTCCTTAGTCAAGTCTACTGCTCTTGCTATACATTCTAAAGAAATTCCTTCTAAAAAAGCTAATTGATATCAGCTGACTGATTGATATTGGAGGAACACACACCAGAGGGGGGCTCATTAACATCAGAAAGCTCAGCCCCTTTGAATTAACTCTTGAACCCTAGGCAGTAGGAGTAGAAGCCACCCTCTGGGGATCCAGCTTTTTAGTGAGTGAGCCCAGAGGGAATGCTATGCTAAGAAGGATAACTTAGATATTAAATGACAAAATAGAGAACTACAGGCATTCTCACATGATACATTGAAGTGATGAGCTAAATCTAATGAAATCCCATAGAGATAAATGTTAAGGATGTACACTCAAGTTTTTAAAAATCCATTGTCAAACTATAGAATGGAATAGATGGGTAGTTCATGTGAAAAAAGATCTGGAGGTTTTAAATTGATGTCAGATTCCATATGCACCTTGAGTGTGGTGTGGTTATCAAAACCCCATTGAGATCTTAGGCTGAATGAATATCACAATTCAAAAGGAGGGGGCTTGTTAGCCCTACTTCACTAGGCCCTGGTCAGACCATATCTGGAACCAAGCAATATATCACAAGGCTGCTGGGATCGGGCACTATAACCAGCACAAGTCAGACAAAGACAAAAGCAAATGGTCCCTGATCACAATGAGCTTTACTATGAATAAGAGAGTTAAAATGTATATATACAAGAATACAGCAAATATGTATGTGCAAAATGAATACACGGTTTTTAGGGAGCACGACCCAAACAGCAGAGGAGATTAAGAAAGGATTCATATGGTAATATTGTCATGAGATTGTAGGAACATGGTTTTAGAGCCAGAATGAACCTTTGGTGATCATCTAATCAAGAATCCCCAAGTCATGTGTTCATATCATATGGAAAAGCAATTGGGGGAAGAGGAAAACTGATGAAGAGAATAATTGGTTGAGGAGAGCATCATACCTGTCTCCAAATTTCTCTCTGGCTATTGGGTGGGAAAAGCAGCAGACTAAGAGTTCCCTGGAGAGAATAGAAAGAGGACAGAAAGAAAGGCAGAAGTTACATCAAGGCAGATTTCAACCTCAGAGAAGAACTTTTTAACAATTAGAGGAGTCTGAAAATAGAATAGGTTGTCTCATGGGAAAGTGAGTCAGTCTCTACTGATGATGTTTAGGAAAAGGCTGGAAACCACTTGTCAGGGATGCAGTACAGGGGATTGATAAATCAGACAGGGGGCTGGACTGGATGAACTTTCTTAATCCCTCCAGTTTTGATTTAATTGTCCCCTAAGAGGGAGTCTGGGGAAGTCTTCCTTCCCTGGTTACTTGCTTCTTTACAATACTTCTGTTTTTCTCCTTCCTTTAAATATACACATCAATACACAAACGCACACACTACACACACCAAGGCACATTTCTCCCTCTTCTCTTTATTTTCCTTCTCTTGTTTTTACCCCTCCTCTTCTCAACCACCTCCTGAAAATGCTGGAGGATCTCCCAACCACACAAACACTAATATTTCACATTACTTTTCTCTGTATTTTTCCATTTCCTTTCCTGGCCTTGGTCAGACTCTTTTGCTCCATTGTCTCTGTCCACTCTGCTGTTTACTTTCCTCTTCTAACCAAAAGAAGGAAAGCAAAACCTTATTGACTCATTTATTGGATATCTAGTACCCTCCTGAAGACAGTAGCTGGTGATGTTGATTCTCTATCTTTTCCCATTCTTCCATACTCCTCTGATTTCACACTGACTCCCTCTTCTTCCTTGACAAATAACCCTACTCATCTGCCTAGGGGAAGTGTGGAGAACTGAGAGATGGTTGGGAAGGTGACCCTCCTGAATACCTAGACTCAGAGGGTACAATTTAATTCTCTCCAGGCTCCACTCCACACTCCTCCGTCATGCCCCGGAAAAATCTTTGCAAGATAATTTTCTTCTTGGAATTCTCACCTCAGAAGGACCCTTAGCATTTTAAGCCTCTCCCTCTGATTATATGGTTTCTTCCATCACCTTCATGGAGGGGGACTCCTAGTTGCTGTTGTTCAGTACTCTTTATGACCTCATGGACACCCAGCCCTTCTATTCTTCACTATCTCCCAAGTCTGTCCAAGCTCATAATAGTTGCTTCCACGACACTATCTGTCCATCCCATCCTCTTCCATTCCCTTTTTACTTTCAATCTTTCCCAACATCAGGGTTTGGGGGCTTTTTTTTATGAGTCCCATACTCTCATTTGTGGCCAATATATTTAAGCTACAGCTTCAATATTTGACCTTTCAGTGAATAGTCTGAATTAATTTCTTTAAGTATTGACAGATTGGATCTCCTTGCTGTCCGAGGAACTCTCAAAAGTCTTCTCCAGCACCACAATTAGAAATGGTCAATTCTGTGGTGCTCAGCTTTCACTATAGTCCACCTCTCACAGCCATACATTGCTACTGGGAAAACCATAGCTGTGACTATACAGACCTTTGTCAGCAAGGTGATGTCTCTGCTTTAGTATGCTGTCCAGATTAGACATAGCTTTCCTTCCAAGGAAGAAGAGTCTTAATTTCGTGGTTACAGTTGTCACTACAGTGATCTTTGAGCCTAAGAATATAAAATCTGACACTGCTTCCATTTCCTCCCCCTCTATTTGCCAGGAAGTGATGTTTTTAAAAAATCTCTTAGAAGGCTAAGATTCATACTCCATCATGCCCCTACTTCACACACACACACACACACACACACACACACACACACACACACACACACACTTTTTTTTTTAAAGCTTTTCTTTTTTGAAGGGGGAAGAAGGGCAGTTGGGGTTAGAGGTCCCAAGGTCACACAGCTGGTAAATGTGTCAAGTGTCTGAGGCTGGATTTGAACTCAGGTTCTCCTGATTTCCGGGCCTGGGCTCTATTCCCTGTGCCACCTAGCTGCCCCTAGCTTTCTTTTTAAAGTGTTTCCTTCCTCTATTAGAATGTAAGCTCCTTGAGAGCAGCCACTCTTTCTTTTTTGTGTGTTTGTACTCCCATGCTTAGCATCGTCCCTGGCAAATAGTAAGGCCTTGTGTATTGAACTACTGAGCAAGGGAAATACTGATACAGTTGGGAAGACTATCCAAATGCTAGAAGAAAGGATGTGCCACAGCATCAGTCATCTTTAAGCCACCATGAAACTGTATCCAGAAGCCAATATATAAGCTACAATGGCAGACAGTTTGTCTAGAGCCCAGGTTCTTAAACAGGGATCTGTGAACTTTAAAATATATAGATATAGATAGATATAGATATAGAGGATATAGATATAGATAGATATATTTCAGTAAAAATGGAATTCTTTTGTAAATCCTATGTTCTTTATTTATGTATCTAAAGACATTATTTTGAGAAAAGATCTATAGGATTTAAAAGATTGCCAAAAGGGAAAAAAGTTAATAATCCCTGATCTAGTGACTGGTTCCTGGGAGACCTCGTGTCTATGATACTAGGGGCTGTGAGAACATTACATGAAAAAAAAAAGGCTTTAGAAAAATGAAAGTCCTTTAGTATGGAATTTGGCTTTCAGCTGTAAATATACTCAGGTAAAGAAGAGACTTCTGAAGATTCTTACCCTCCCATATATTACAAAGAGAGAAAGACAGACAGAGACAGAGAAATAAATGCTTGAATAGCTTTAAACTGCACTGAGACTTTTGGGACACCATATGGTGTCTAATGCCTAAAAGTCATTCTCCAATACATAAATGGTCAAAAGATGTGAACAAATAGCTCTCTCTCAGAAAAAGAATTCAAAAAAAAAAAAGAAGAATGCAACCTATGAACAACTATATGAAATAACATTCCAATTCCTAATGGGAAGAGAAGCAAACACAAATCAAAACAACTTCAAGATTTCAGCTTACATGTAACAAACTGGAAAAATTGACAAAAGATGGGAATAACCAGTGTTAGAGGGGAAGTGGGAAGACAGGCATAGAAGTACAATGCTGAGGGAGCTGTAAATTAGTCCAGTCATTTTTAAAAGAAATTTGGAGTTATACAAATAGAGTGACTAAAATATCCATACCCTTTGACTCAGCAATTTCATGGGACTTAACGTGTCAAAGAGATCATCAATAAGAAGAACATCTCCATATACTCAAAAGTATTTATTGCTGCAATTTTTGTGATAGCAAAGAACTGCAGACAAAGTAGACATCCATCATTTGGGGAACGACTAAAGAAATTGTGGCATATGGATGTAATAGAATATGATTGCTCTGAAACAACAAACATGATGAACACAGAGAGACATGGGAAGATACAGATGAACTGATGCAGAGTGAAGTGAGCAGAACCAAGAAAACAACATATATACAGACTATAACAATGTGAATGGAAAGGACAGCCATCACAAAATAATCAAAAATGATTGTTGTAAAATTAATTAGAATAAATATGGCTAAAAATAAGAGATATGAGGAAATAGTTCCATCCCACTCTTTCACAGAGGGGTGGCATACTGTATTATGTTTTTAAAATATTTTGATGTATTGTTTAGTTTTGCTGGGTCTCCCCCCCCCCTTTTTTCTTTGTCCTTAAAAAATATTCTTTGTTACATGGGATGGCTGGAAGGAGGATGAGGAAGAGTGGGGGAAATGTTTGTAAACATGTAAAAAGAAAAGATATTATATATATTACATATTTATTTATATTAAACAATATATTAAATATATATTATATATATTTTAAGATTCTTATCCTATAGACTAGGTTAGAAAGTAGAGCTATTAGAAAAGGAATCAAGCGCCACCTGCTGGAAAGCTGATGAAAACTTTGATGCTTCAAAGGATCTGGGATTTTATCAAGTTGAGTATGTGCCAATTTAGAGAATCCACCCCAAATGCTCACAGGGACTATTTGTGCCCGACCTGTGGTAAAGCATTCTGAGTTCGTACTGGTCTGATCAACCACAGTCGGACACACTGAAACGTGACTCTAGCAGAGTGGTGTCATTTTGGTCCTCTTTGAGAACAAAGGACAGCAACCAACCGCCCAACCTTCAACAGTGGATCCGGATCCATCCATGCCTCCTCATCCTGGGAGACTCTGGTTCTTATCCTCTTGTTAATATTCCACAGCGGATGCACCGACCATGCTTGAATGCTTCCTTCGGAATTCTTGACCGTACATAGGTGTTCCTGGTACACAAGGCTGTCCGTCCATCATTTCAGTTCCGTTCTCATTAGATGACTGACCCACCTCCTTTTCTAATCATACATTTCTTTGAAGGGGCAGGAATGACATAAGAATTACAAGGCAGCAAGGTACAAAGAGGCCTGTGGAAAACAACCAACACGTTCCGGGAGTAAACCAGAGCTGCAGGAAATAGGACTGGAAAACAAGGGGGGGGGCAGGAAGACAGACCTTCCTTGAGAAGAGTCATGCATGGAAGCCTTTGAAAGAGCATCCACTTACATGGAGGGGGCCGCACCACAGAAATGCACGATTTGAGAGCTGCAAAGACGCCCACAGACCACCTACTCCAATTCATGCACATGAGGAATCCCAGTGGAGGAAGAGGAATTTCCCAGAGTTTTGGGGCCCCTAAAAGGAATATGCCACAAAATGAACCAGTGTTACCTCAGACATCCTAAAAGTCAAATCCACAAGACTTTTTAAAGTGTTTACTATATGCCAAGCACCAGGAATACAAATATAAGCAGAAAGAAAGACAGTCCCTGTCCTCTACCAGCTTACATTCTAATGGGGGAAGACAATCCAGAAAAGGAAGATAGTAAGGAGGTGGGAGGTACCAGCTCCCTGATGAGGTGGAGAAAGTACATGGAGTCAAGGATGAGCCTGACAGGGAATGAAGGTCATTGGCGGGTCCAATAGCAGGTGATGGCAGATAGTGCTTCGTTTGCCCTTTTCATTCCATAAAAAGTCTCTTTATACTGCCCTAGAAACATAGAGTTTTAGAATTGGAAGTTTCTTCAGTGCCCCATCACTCTGGTATCCAGCCTCTTCCTGAAGACCTGTAAGGAAGGAGAATCCATCCATCACCACTTCCAGCAGTCCCTTTACTTTGGGACCACTCTGACTGCTATGGAGTTCTTTCTGACTCCAAGCCTCTGTTTGCCCCTTTGCTGCTCCTACCATTGATTCTTGTTTTGTACTACGTGGCCAAGCAGAACAAATCTAATGACTCCTCTGTTCACATCCTCCCATGTCTTTTCTTCTCCAGAATAAACATCACCAGGGTCCTTCCCCATTCTGTTTGCCTTCATCTGGGTCCTCTCCAGCTATGTCTCTTCTAATTCAGTCCAAGATTGTATTAGCTGTCTTAGTTGCTATATCACACTGCTGATTTAGATTGAATTTGGGATCCACTAAGATCTCTAGTTCTTCATCAGAACACCTATCAATTAGTCAATACTTATTAGGAGCCTATTATGTACCAGGCATTGTGGTAAGCACTGGGGCTACAAAAGGAGGCAAAAAAAACCACACACAAACAAAAACCAGTCCCTGCCCTCAAGGAGCTTACAATCTAATGGGGGAGACAACATGAAAACTATGTGTGTGCATACACACATATGTATATATACATATGTGTGTCTACAAACACACAAAGCAAATTGTAAACAGGACAGATAGAAAAAACTAACAGGGTAATTACTGGAATTAAGAGGGGCTGGAGAAGGATTCCTGCAGAAGGTAGGATTTTAGTCAGGACATAAAAGAAGGCAGAGAGATCAGTAATTGGAGAAGAGAAGGGAGAATGTTCCAGGCAAGTATGGGAGACAGGTAGAGAAAATGACCAGAGCTGAGAGATGGAATGTCTTATTCAAGGACCAGCCAGGAGGCCAGCATCATTAGGTGGAAGAAAATATGTCTGGAAGTAAGGTGTAAGAAGATTGGAAGGTAGAACAAGGCTAGTTTATGAGGGGCTATGAAAGCCATGATCAGACCTGCACTTTAGGAAAATCACTTTAAGTGCCTGAATGGAGGATGCATTGGAATGGGGAGAGACTTGAAGCAGGTAGCCCCACCACCAACTATTGTAATAATCTAGGCCAGGGATGGGGAACCCAAGGCCTCAAGGCCACACGTGGCCTTCTGGGTCCTTGGTTGTAGCCTTTTGATTGAGTCCAAGTTTTACAGAACAAATTCTTTTATTATGGGGATTTGTTCTGTCAAGTTTGGATTTAGTCAAAGGGCTGCACTCGAGGACCTAGAGGGCCACATGAGGCCTGGAGGCTGCAGGTCCTACATCCCTGATTTAGGCTATGCTTTCCAAGCCCACTCAGTGCTATAATAAGACTGTACAGACCTCTAGCACATGGGTTACTCATCAATGGATATGACCATCTTTTGTGAGTTCCAACAAGAGTCTTTTTATTTCCATTGCCCCTAAATAAACCTGCTCATGTTCAAGACCTTGTGATTCTGTGTGATTGTGAGGGAAGGTAGTGACTACAGCTAGGTCTCTATTAGTGAGAATAATTCATCCAGTGAAACGATTGTTTATTTGAATTCACACTGCATATTCCCATTGGAATGAAATCAATGACTACATTTTACATATAATGACACCTCAAGGAGCACAAATTCAAATAATGCGACCACCTCAGAGGATTCATTATTCACACTAATCAGAACCTGGCTGTAAACACTGGGATGTTTGGAAATTGGGAGCAATCAGACCATCTGGATAGGGGTAAGGAGAGAGAGAATGGAAAGTGTCCAAAAACATTTCCAGGGCTTTCTTTTCAGGAGGGAGCCTCTGCCAGAAGACTTTGAGTCATAACAAAGTATTTCTGAAGTTACTATAACATTGTTTTTGTTAGGGTTTTTCCTTCTCCTCTGTCCCCCAAGGTACTTTTTCCCCCCAATTCTTTTATTTATTTTTTAGTTATTTTTCATTATATTTGAACTTCTTTTAAATTTAAATACAAAATAAGAAAAAAAAAACATTTCCATGTACACAGCAGAACATAAGAGAGGATTCAATATAAAGCAATACGTCCCCCAGGTACTTTGGACTACATTTGCCCACCCCTGCTTGCCCATCCCCTCTCCCTTCTTATTTTCCCTCTGTTGCAGAACTGGAAGATGGGCAGGACTTAAGGATGAAGGGGGTGGAAGGGAAGGTTACTTAAGGTAGAAAATCTTTTATTTGTTAAGGGCTTCCTACATTATAAATTCCTTGAAGGCAGGACCTGTTCACTTTTCCTTTCCTATCCTTAGCATCTGAGATAGGGTCTAGAACATAAAGGGCATTTCAATCCAAAGAGCTTTTATTAAAGGCCTACTATGTGCTGATTTAAGTGATTAATAAATGATTGTTAAATTGGTGATTGAAACAGAGACAGATCTGTGAGGTGGGAAGAACATGAAATGTGGAGTTAGAAGACAAGCATTGAATCAAATAGTCAAGCTCCTTCCTACCTGTATGACCAGGGCAGGTCACTCACTCCTTCTGGGTCTCAGACAACTCATTTGGAAAGTAAGAGTACTGGAAGAGATGAGCCATAAGGTTCTTTCTTCCTTTTCCTTTTCCTCTCTCTCTCCCCTGACCCTTCTAAGTGTGCATGTAGAAGAGGTCAGCTGCATCCAGGCTCCTTTTTCTTCCTTGATCCAAACACTGGGAATGGGCCAGGGCAGCCTCTCCTCCTCCTCCTCCCCTCTCCTCCATTCCCCACCCTCATTAATATTCATGTCTTGTTTTGGCTTAGCATTCATAATTTCACTCACCAGGCTTTACATAATGCAGAATCCTCGATCAGTTTTTGCAGTTTCCTCATCTGTCTTCTTTGAAAACTTTTCCTTTTATACAAGTTGTATCCAGGAGGCCATTTTGGTTATCATCCCATGACTAAACAAAAAAGATCATCTATTTGGTCACCCAGTGAACCTCACCCAAACTTCATATGTCTGAATTTCAATATTTGGAATTGATTGCTGAACTCAGTTTGATGTTTTAGATTATGCATGAAGAAAGAGATGGCCAAACCAATTAAGAAAATATACAAGACTGTGATGGGAGTGTGGGGTGGAATTTTTGACTACTTGAGAGAACAGATGGTTTTAGTACACTTCATTTTTAAAAATAATTTTATATTTTAATAAATTAATTATCTTTTATTTACCTTATCTCTATTTCTCGATGTAGCTCTAATCTTCAAAGATTTAGATTTCAGATTTTGGAGGCTAAAATTTAGATGCACCCATTTAAGAAAGCACACAAAACTGATGTGCCAATTTCAATCTATTCTGATATACTAGTGAAAATAAAGGATCTTGGGATTCTTTACCAGTCAGCATTATAAGCCAAGTACTAGTTCAGGGGTTCTTAACCTAGGGTTTGTGTATTTGTTGTTTGAAAATATGTTGATAACTGTTTTTCACTGTAATTGATTTCCTTTTCAATCCTGTATATTTTTTTATGCACTTAAAATTTTTGCTTTAAGGAATCCACAGGTTTCCCCAGACTGCCAGAGGTCCAGGACATAACTGTAATATAATCAGCACATGCATCGTCTTTCGTAATTACACCTGATGATTATCTAATTTGCAAGTCATTCTATATCTATTTGACCATTGCCTGTGAAATAACAAAAATGTTACTACAATTTTTTTATAGATGATGAAACAGGCTCAGAAGGGTTAAATCCCTTGCCTAAAGTCACACAGGTGGTATCAGGGGTACTGTTTGAGCCCCCATTTCTCCCGATGACAAGGCCAACTTTCTTTCAGTTATACCACACTGCTCCTAAAATAATAAACTTCAATTCTCTAACATTCGTATTTTCATTAATTCAGATTGCCTCTGCCCCCACTACCACCACCTTAGCTCAAATTAGTGAAGATTGTATTTGGTATCATCACCCCTAGCAAGCCTCACATTCTAATACCCATGAGAGCTCATTAAATGAACGGGGGAGTGAATGAATGAGAGCAAAGATCCTGTTAGATCATGATTCATGACTTAATCAGTGCTATTTTCCTTTAAATGCATTAGAGATGTGTGAGATTAAAATGAGTGTATGTAAGATGCCTTCTTTTCTGCCTCACAAATATTCCATTGTCAAACAGAGGCCTGCCCTGCCTGCCATCTGCCCCAACCTGGCAGATTGACAGAACTTGTCTGCGGTCCTCGAGAGCCATCCTCGTTGTCGGCCCTATTAGATGGTTATTGTTGTTTTTAGCAAACAGCTGATGCCTCATGGAAATTTCAACATGTTATTCTTCTCTGCTCCATTTATCTTTTATTTTGTATGGTTTTTCTCATCTTTATTAGCAGGGGCATTTACTGGGGAAACTAGTGGCTTTCTGTTCCGAACCCACCTGGAGTCAGAAACACATCTCTGTGAGAACAATTGGTTGCTATGGAAACAATTGTCCTCCCTACATCAGAAAGCTTACCCTCAGGAAAAGTGAGAGCGGTGTATGGGTTGGAATACCGAGCATGGTAGCCTTGGGCCTTGGGCTATTGATTAACTTCTTCAACTTGAGTCCTTTGTTCCAAAGCAGGCGAATCTTCTTTTTTGACCCTGAGACAACCAAAAGGTTTATTCCCATCCCCCCTCTGCTAGTCCAGAAGAGATGTAGAGCCACAAGGGACCTAAGAGACAGATCATACGGTCCCACCCCATCATTTCACAGATGAGGAAACTGAGACCCACTGAGGTTAAGGAAATTGCCTAAAGAGCACATGGGTGGCAGAGCAAGACCCAAGTAACAATTTAGAATTGGACATTTTATTATACACCATGTTGGCTGATCAGGCCACATGGCGGGCTGACGAGGTACCACCCCACCGTCCCAGGTCTTACAGCCCCAATCTCAGGTAAAACCTCAGCTTTTGAAGGGAGCCCACGCAGCCAACAATTATGTATTATGGAAGCAGAAACTTGCAGAAGCCAAAAACAGTGACTGGTCAGTACACACCTTGAAATTCCCGCCAGCGCCAAGTCTCCCTGACCCAGAAGCCCACCCACCTCTATGCAGGTGAGCTGACCCTCACAAGGGAAGAGACCCGGGTTGGGGGGGAGGGGTGCGGAGGGCAGAGCTGACCCGGCAGTCTGCTCACTTCCCTGAGGTTGGGGGATGGGGAAAACCAGGTATGACGAAGGGAAATGATTTACAAAAAATTAGATGAAATGTGGGATGGGAACTTCAGTTCTCTCCGAATCTAGGACTCTTTCCACTAAATAGTGGGGCATGATGGGAAAAGGAAGAAGAAAGTAAAGAGAATTATTGTTCCTACTTTGAAAGTCAGCTATTCAAACTAAAGCTCCATGTAAACAAATTAGAGATCTTCAGTAAACTTAAATAGTTAACTATGTAGGCTCGCTTATCTTGGAAACAAGAAAGGTTTGAAGTATAAGTATTTCTAAAGAGCTGTTTGAAAAAGAATTATTCTGGATGGAAGGAGAAGGAAGAGAATGGAGGAGGAAGAGGTTGGGTCCAGCTTTGAACTCTAGTATTTCCTATTACCTACTTTTTCTCTGTCAGAATGCATAGGGCACTATGCTCTGAGTCAGGAGACCTGTGTTCAAATTCTCCCTCAGCAGCTTGGTGAGCCTGCCACAAACCCCTCTGGGCTTCAATGTCCTCAGCCCTAAAATGAAATGGTAGTACTCAGTGGCCCCTGGGGTCTCTTGCAGTTCTTGACCAAGGATCCTAGGGTCCTAGAACCCATAAGTCTTCACTCTATTCAGTGGAATATTACCACAAAGAGTCAATGACTTTCTCAAGGTCAGGCACGGTATATTGCTGTTGTTTGTTCAGGTTGGGTTTTTTTTTTTTTTGTCTTTGTTTTTATGAGCTTGGTAGTGGATGGAAAGGAACAGATTGGGGTGGGGAGGTTGAAATGGAGAGTGATGCTCTGACTCTGATTTCACATGCAAAAGCCCTTACCACCACCCTTGCCCCATCCCCGAGCCCATAATGATAGAAGCTCCCTTTCATAGCGCACCTTAAGGGTTTCAAAGCATTTTCTATACATCTCATGCCATCTTCGAATTTTCCATACATCTCATTCCATCCTCATAGCCACTCTGTGAAGTCCAACCTCTTGTCCAACCTCTTCATTTTACAAACAAGGAAAGGGAGGATCAGGGCTTTCCCCCAAGTTTAGGAAGAATTAGAGAAGGTAGAATTTGAGCCCAGGGCTTCTGATTCCAGAATCAGTGTTCTTTCCAAAATGCCACATTGTTTGTGATTATCTCCATTTTACAGATGAGGGAACTGAGGCTCTTCTAACCCTTCACCTTTAGAAATATTAGAAACCCTCAGCTTTGGAAATATAATAGAGAATGTATCCACCAGCGTGTACTTTATGCCCTAACAGTTTTTCCCCCAAAATCATATTTAAATCAAGCAGGGCAATGCAGAATATGACTTTCAGGGGCATTAACTGGGAGCTCACTCAGCAAGTGAAGGTAATGATTGACCATAATTTCTGCCCAAGGAGTAAAAGACAGGCAATGTAATGCCAGACTTGGGGTCAGAAGGCCAAGGTTGTAATCCTGGGAGCTGCCTCGACCTCACTGTGTGACACAGAGACAGCATGGTACAGTAGAAAGGGGACTGCCTTTGGAGTCAGAGGGACTGGATTCAAATTCTGCTTCAGTTACTTGTTACCTGTGTGGCCTTGGGCAAATCACTGAAACTTTCTGGGTCTCCATAAAAGAAGGGAATAGAACTAGACAATGTCTAATGTCCTTTATGGTTCTAGATCTTGGATCCTGTCAATGTCTAAGGTCTCTTGATACAAGGAGTCCACAAAGAGAATTTGGAGGAGAAAAACACAGGTACCTTCTCCCTGATGTCTCAAAAAAGTGGCTTTGTATTTTAGTTTAATAATATAATACTCTTAATTTTAAAATATAGATCGTATTGTCTTAATGTATTGTATAATGCATGAACATTATGCTTAAGTTTGGTTTTAGTTTTTTAGCTCAGTGAATAAAAATAAGATCCTTATAAACAAATAAGGAAAATTCCTTGAGTGTAAGCCTGAGTGAAAAATGCTACTCTCACCTTGATAGACCAGTAGTACAGACTGTACTTGCTGCTAACCTTTGGTGCATGAAAATTATCTTTTTGCTGAAAGAAGGGAGTTAGTTTTTTGGATAAGCATCAAGATACTTATCTGAAGTCTATTGTGTACATGGCACTTGTATGTGAATGGGCCATATGGTTCAACCCAATTTGGTACATTGTATTTGGCCCTTGTACAGAGTCCTTCAGCAATAAATGAAATGGCAAAGATTTGAATGTGAGAACACCTCAACTTAAGGAACTTCCTAAAGAGGAAAGTCTCTCCACTAATACAACCATCTGTGATTGACATATAAGATCTAGGAAGTAGCCTCAAGTCTTCAAGTATTGTTAGTCTGGGGGTTATCACAAGGCGAATGACCATAGGTATAGGATGATCCTGTAAACCAACTTGAGAAACCTTACACTGAAATTGTTTTAAATATGAGACTCCAGTACTAGTACCAGAACTCAACCTGGAGGAACCATGGTTCAAGGATTTGGAATCAGAAATCTGGGTTTGAGTTCCACCAGGTAGGTCAAACTTAAGAACTATGGCTGCTTCCTAGCCATGTGACCTTGGAAGGAGCCATCTACCTATTGGGACTTCAGTTTCCTGATTGGTAAATTGAGGGAGTTGGACTAGGCAATCTCGAAGGTCCTGTCCAGCATTAGCATTCCATGGTTTTATTTCATTTCATTGGTATCCTCCTATGAGGAGTCTCCTACTAGGGTAATGGAAAGGTGGATGGCAGGTGTGAACAAGCTGCAAGGAAGCCAGAGAAAGAACAAGAATAAATTATGTCATCCAGTAGGTATATGATAGAAAGAAGATAGGCTTGTCCAATGGCAAGAGAGAAGAATGAGTGATGGCTAGCCAGAATGCTCCCCTGGTACCCCTGAGATGAAGAGAGAGAGAGAGAGAGAGAGAGAGAGAGACAGAGAGAGAGAGACAGAGAGAGAGAGAGAGAGAGAGAGAGAGAGAGAGACAGA
>NW_027185798.1:39154567-39195984 GCF_028583685.1 Petaurus breviceps papuanus | reverse complement strand
GAGAGAGAGAGAGAGAGAGAGAGAGAGAGAGAGAGAGAGAAGGAGAGGGAGATGGGTTGCAGTCACATGATTCGAAGGAATTATTGGGTCGATGAGATTACAGATTCTGCCAAGTATCTGATTCCTCATCAGTATCCTCCAGAGGAGGACTAGCATAGGGTTATTCTCTGTTCCCAGCAGAGGATCACTAATCAATGACACAATGATTTGGTTACCAACCAATCTGCCAAACCAAGCATCCCAAGTCTCACTTGTCAGAGAACAATGGCTCTTGGAACACAATGATCTATGAACAATGCCATTTCCACTTCCCAAGCCATTTTTTTAAATGGTCAAGAGTAATTCTTAATGAATATTTTAATGCCTCATTGTATTTTAAAGTATCTAATGTCCATCAACCTAGGCAGCCCCAGAGAACAATTCAAAATGTTCTACCTCAGAGCCCATAGTCACTTTCAGAATTAATATGTAAGAGAAGCCCTTTTGCATTTTAATGTCAGAACATAGGGGAGGACTGTGGTGACTCCAGGCTGAAAAATTCTGGAAAATTCCCAAGAACAACCCTGGGCCAAGGTTGGGCTTTCTTAAGTTACTAGACCAGACTAGACGATCTCTTGGATCTCTTTTAACTAAATCTGTGACCGTGTAGTTGGGCCTTTGAATTCAAAATGGTGGCCAATGTTCTCTTTAAGCAGCAATGGCTGGCCACATGCAAGGGGAATACCTCTAGGCCTAGCTTTTATTGGTCTTAACACAATTGAAGGTGAATAAGACAGTGCTCAGAAAGAAAGAAATTAAGTTTGTCTTTGGTGTCCCCTATCTCTTTTTCTCTGTGCCTTTTGTCCCCCTTCCACCTCCTACCACCTCTTACCACTCCTATACCTCCAGGTGAAGCCAATATTGTAACCTAGAGGTAAGCAACTGGCCAATGATTTCAGTAGTGAGTGCTCACTGTATATTCCAACACGGTGGACAGAGAGTAAAGAAAGAGGAGGGAGGGGTGGCCAGGTGGCTCATCGAGTAAGAGCATGGGCACCAGTGTTGGGATGACCTGGAGATCGAATCCTGGGCTCAGACACTCAGCACCACACCCAGAAATAACTGGCCATGTAACCTTGAGCAAGTTACTTAACCCCGATTGCTTGTAAAAAAAAAAAAAAAGAAAGAGGAGGAGAAAAAGCAGCATTCAGAGAAAGAAGATGAGGCAGAAAATTGTCAGGCCCATAAAAGAAATAATTCAATTAAAATCAGCAAATGTTTATTAAGGTACAGGGTACTCTGCCAGGCATGAAACAGACAAAGATGAAACTAACTTATACTCCCTGCCCTCAAGGAGTTTAGAATCTTTTGGGCCAAGGCAAGGCAACAAACATCTATTAAGTACTTACCATGCCAGGCACTGTGCTGAGAGCCAGAGGGACAAATGCAGGCAAAGAGAAACACAGTCCTTGCCCTCAAAGAGCTTGCTTTCTAATGAAGGAAGGCAATACATGAAAGTCATGGTTTGGGAGGACAGTGACTAGGAACAGTATACCTGGTCCATAAACATGACTCCCCCCATTACATATGCAATCAGTATCCATAGAAAGAATGAATGAACTCTTGTCCTCCCATCTTCAGAAAGATAAACAGCCAGTAAGCATTTATTAAGCACTAGCTATATGGGGTCAGTATCCTCATACACCATGCTAGGAAAAGACAATATGTATTCATATAAGTATAAACAAAATATATTCAAAATAAATAAAGGGTAATTATGGGCAACTAGGTGGTGCAGTAGACAGAAGTCTAGGCCTAGAGTCAGAATTTTGTTCAAATTTGTCCTCAGGCACTAGCTATGTGACCCTAAGCAAGTCACTTAACAGTTTGCCTCAGTTTCCTCATCTGTAAAATGAGCTAGAGAAGGAAATGGTAAACCATGTCAGTATCTTTGCCAAGAAAACCCCAAATGGAGTCATGAAGAGTTGGACACAACTGAAAAACAACAACAACAATTATGAGGAGAACTTATAAGAAAGAGAAATCAAGAAAGGGTTCATGTAAAAGGTGGTTCTTGAGATCAGTGATTAAGAAAACAGGGATTCTAAGAAGGGGAGGTAAGGAAGAAGTATGTTCTAACCATGAAGGACAGTCTGTGAAAATGTAAAAATATGGGGGGTAGTATATAAAGAAAACCAAGAAGTCCAGTCTGAGGCAAGATAGAGAGTGTGGCAGGGAGAAATGTGTAAGAAAGCTAGAAAGGTAGGTTGGAGCCAGCTCACGAAGGGCTTTCAATGGCAAACAGATGAGGGTGTATTTGATTCTGCAGGCAAGATAATATATCAGATGTGCCTAGTATTACCAGGTGGCACTTTTTCTTCATCACCTCTTCCTCCTCCCCTTCCTTTTCCTCCTTCTCTTCTTTCTCCTCCTCCTCCTCCTCCTCTTTCTCTATGTCTATCTTCTCACTATCATGGAAAGACTTTAGCTCAAAAGGTCAAGGTCTCCCATTGCACCTGGCACCATCACCAGTCATCCTGACCTATGTCTTACCACTGGACTCCGATGACTCTGGAGGAGAGAGTGAGGCTGATGACTTTGCACAGCCCTGCCTCACTTAAATCCAACTTACTTGCAAGTCAAGACATCACCCTCTTGATGTCATTGATCATCTTCAAGAATGAAGGACAAACAAGAGGTGGCTAGGTGGTGCAGTGAGTAGAACACCAACCCTGGAGTCAGGAGGACCTGAGTTCAAATCCAGTCTCAGACACTTAAACACAAAAAATAGCCTTGTGACTTTAGGCAAGTCACTTAACCCTAACTGCCCTCCAAAAAAAAAAAAACCAAAGGACAAACAACAATAATAATAATTTATATAGCACTTTAAAGTTTGCAAAGTGTTTTATAAATTCAGTCGATCCTCATACCGATCCCAGGAAGTAGGTGCTATTATCATTCCTATTTTCCAGATGAGGAAACTGAGACAAACAGAGGCTAAGTGACTTGTCCAGGGTCACAGAGGTAGCAAGTGTCTGAGGCTTGGATTTGAACTCAGGTCTTCCTAACTCCAGGACCAGTGTACCATCCACTGCACCACCTAATTGTTAGAAAGTCAGAGTTAAAATGGACCTTTGAGATCATCTAGTCCATCTCCCTCATTTTGCAGAGAAGGAAACTGACTCCCAGAGAGACTGAATAAACTGCTCAAGACCACACAGATAGAGTTCACCCCTAATTCCCTGGGCTGATTCCAAGTCCTGGGCTCTTTCCATTATACCATTTCCTAGTGTTGATGCCCAACATTGTGTTACATAGTGCATGACTGTGATAGCCATCTTCACACAGACCTTGGCATTCAAATCCAGTCCTTCTGCCTCCAGATCCAATGTACTCTCCCCTATACCAGATGAAATGTATACAAATTCTACCCAAACAGGGATGGGGAACAAAGGAAGAAAGACCTTCCCCTCTCTCTGCTGGAGAGCTGTATATTTGTGAGTAACCTAAGGGCCATAGAGTCTACTCTAACAATGTGTGTGTGTGTGTGTGTGTGTGTTGGGGGGGGTGGAATAATGAGAATGTGGGAGTGGAAGAAAGGAAGGGAAAGAGGGAGGCAGATTTTAAACTCAAGCTGCTTAGCTGGTCACATCTGGGACATTTTTGAGTTAGCTGTTTTTGGAAACAAAACTATAGGGTGTCTATTAGGCTTAGACACCATTACAGGCAAACAATGGGAACATTTCCCTAGGCATCCATATCAAGGTGGTTCATGTTTCCCCAAGAAACAAGTTTAAATACTTTCTCCGGAGCGAGCTAAAATATAATACAGAATGTAGCAACCCTAGCAAAATAATTTGAACCTGACTCTGAAGGGGCCTTATAGACCACTGGCCACTATTGACAAGCAAAAGGTCTCTGTCGATAAGAGGGAAAGTCACAGGGAGAGTGAAGCCAGACAGGCTTAAGGCAGAAGCATAAATTACTTTAGAAAGATTTTCTCTGGCTCAGACCCATGGGCTAAATTCTTTGGTCTGACACCTAGCAGCCACTTCAATAGGAAAATTTGGAGAAAAAAGGAGAAGGCACCAGGGAAGGGAAACACAATACAAAAGAAAAAAATCGAAAGGCCTTTTAGGTGGAAAATGCGCTGCAAGAGTCAGCGATAACTGCATTATGGAAGAAACTGGAAAGTTAATATGGAAGCAGCTGATATTGAAGGTGAACAATTAGAAAGCTTAGGGGGCCTGCTATTAGATTAAAGCCTGTCTGGAGGATAAAGTTCACAGTTTCCAGGAAGAGACAACCAGCTCAGAGAAATTTGAACAGCTGAAGGCTTCTGGATCTGGAGATAATCAGTGTCTTTTACCCTATCAAGCCCAGTCAACAATCTTTTTTTTTTTTAAGTTCCAACTATATGTCAAATACTGTGCTAAGTCTTGGGGATACAGAAAAGGCAAAAAAAAAAGTCCCTGCTCTCAAGGAACTCACAGTCTAATGGGGAAG
The DNA here is from genome assembly GCF_028583685.1 of Petaurus breviceps papuanus. Taxonomy (NCBI): domain Eukaryota; kingdom Metazoa; phylum Chordata; class Mammalia; order Diprotodontia; family Petauridae; genus Petaurus; species Petaurus breviceps. Next base: position 39,191,499 of record NW_027185798.1, on the reverse strand, counting down.
ACAATGTGCAAACAACTATGTATAGTTACTATTTTTATTATTAATAATAATAGCTAATCTTTATATAGCATTTACTGTGTACTAGGCGCTATTCTAAGTGCTTTATAATTTTTAATCTTCCCTTATCCTCACAAAAACCCTGGGAGGTAAGAGCTATTATTATCCCCATTTTATTAATCATGAAACTGAGGCAAACAGAGGTTAAGTGACTTGTCCAGGGTCACACAGCTAGTAAGAATCTGAGGTTGGATTTGAACTGAGGTCTTCCTGATAATAAGATATAGACAGGATAAATTGGAGATATTCTTCTCCAGAGAGAAGGCATTAACATTAAGAGGGATTGAGAAGGGGGACTAAAGGATAATTGCCATCCTTTCCTATAACTCAAGTCCCTAATTTCTCACCTATTTGTCTTTTTCCCTTAAAATGGTTGTTTCCTTCTCTTTGACCTAGGAAAGCCTTACTCACTCAAATGATTGTAGTGGGCTTTGCAAATCTTTCTTTCTTTCCTCCCTCTCCAAGAAGTTTTAGAAAATAATCCTGGGGGATTTGAATCACTCTATCCAGCTGTCCTGGGGGCAACATAGTGGAGAAATTGGAGAATTATCATGAGCTGTTACACCTCAGGGAGATAGTGAGATTCTTCTGAGTGGAAGCAAAGGCTGGTGGCCACTGGTTGGTACCTTTCTGATGTCATGGTCCTCTTCCAGAAAGAAGGACAAACAACCACACTGTTGAGGCATTAAGTCAACTAGATGGTCACTGAGGTCCCTTCCAGCCCCCAAATTCCATGACTCTGAATAACTCAGTGAAGGAATCTTCTCCAGATGGGCAACCCAGAGGCCATAGAGGTTAAGTAATTTTTCACCCAGTCACACATCTAGTTAACAATAATATTAATAAAAATAACAAGCTCACATTGATCTCTTGCCATAAGGTGTATATATAAAAACAAATTGCTTTTCTCAGAACAACCCTGTTGAGGCATGCAGGTGTTGGGTAAGAAAGGACATGAAATTGAAAGTCACCCTGAGCTACTGTGGGTCAGAGGAGGGAGAGCACTTTAGAGAAAGCAAGAGGAGACATGTTCCTGCTGTGTGAGCATATATTCCTGAGGCCCAAGGTCATGAAAACAAAGTTCCAGGGGAAGACTTAGGAATTGATGGGGCCCTTGTATGGAGATGTGTAAGCATGCTGACTCCAAGATGTTTCCTGGCAGCTCCCACCTCCCATCTCCCACTCCCAGAGCATCTGGAGGAGGGCAAGGGAGTGATCACGAGTTTTCAGGCAAAAATTGGATTCTAACTTGTCAGTTAGACTGCAGAGGGGAGTCCTCAGTTATGCATTAGTTAGACTGTGGCTCTTTCTGACTAATTCTGTGTGCTTGCCTGGGAAGAACAATGTCATTTTCTATGACCTTAGCAGAGATGCATGTGGAGAAACCATGCTACCTTGCTGGAAGGGATTATAATAAGAGTCAGTGTCTGGTGCCATCAGTTAGGAACTGAAGGAGACAGAAAGAGGAAAAAGAACTCAGAAAGCAGAAGGCCTGAGCCCTGGGGGGAAATCAAGGCTTGTAGACTAAGTGAAGATAGAAGCCTATATGGAGAGGCAGCTCTGGGCACGCCAAGCTAGAACTAGAGCCAGCTCAATACGCTAAGTCAGGGGTGAGGAACCTGAGGCCTCAAGGCCACATGTGGCCTTCTAGATCCTCAAGTGCAGCCCTTTGACTGAATCCCAACTTCACAGAACAAATCCCCTTAATAAAAGGATTTGTTCCATAAAACTTGGACTCAGTCAGAAGGCTGTACCCAAGGACCTAGAAGGGCACATGTGAGCTCAAGGTCACAGGTTCCCCTCCCCTGATCTCAGTCACTGAGCATACAAAGGCCACTACGGTTGGTTGCTCATCCACGGGGATGGCTATTTTGTAGGGGCCTTAAAACAAGTTCCATTTGTGGTTTTTTTTCAGTCAAAAAGCATTTATTAAGACTTGACCATGTAACTGTGTTGAACACTGGCGGTACAAAGAAGAGCAAAACCAGTCCTGCCCTCAGGGAGTTCACATTCTAGGAGACAACATGTTTTGGGCTTTTTTTTTTTGCTTTTTGGATGGGGGGGGGCAGGGCAATTGGGGTTAAGTGACTTGCCCAAGGTCACATGGCTAGATTTTGTGTTAAGTGTCCGAGGCCGAATTTGAACTCAGGTCCTCCTGACTCTAGGGCCCATTCACCACGCCACCTAGCCGCCCAGGAGACAACATGTAAAGGAGGAGACAACATGTAAACACAGATGTACATAGGAGGTAGACACAACATTGGAAGAGGTCCGCAGGCAGGAGAGACTGGGAAAGACTTCTTGCAAAAGGTAGGATTGGGGCTGACTTTTGGGAAGCCAGGAGACAGAGCTAAGAAAAAAATAGCATTCTAGTCATGGGGAAAAGGTACAAAGTTAGGAGATGAAATATGTTGTTTGAGAAACAGGAAAAAAGCTAGTGCTCCTGGGACACAGAATATGTGGGCAGGAGTAAAATACACTGAGACTGAGAAAGTGGAAAGGGGCCATCTTTTGAAGTTTGTTAATTTAATTCAGACAAAGTTGCTTTTAACACTCATGATCTGGGTACTTGCAATGGGAATTGGTAACAAGTTCAACTGGCCAAGAGAAAGGAATCCAAGACCTGACAAGAGCCTCCAAATATGCCCAGGCCCTGACTCAAGGGTTGTCCAAGGAGTTGAAAGAAAACCAACCCAATAGGTATGGGATTCTCACACATGTAACTGCATTTTAACCCACATCCACGCCTTTGGGTGCCAAGAAAAGACAGTTAAGCCACTGAGGTCATCGATTGCTTGAAGGTTCTCCCCATAGGACAGAACCAGGATCAAGGAGTGGAAATTGCAAGGAAACATTAGATTTGATGTCAAGAAAAGCTTCCTGATAATTAGATCTGACTAAAAGCAAAATAGGCTGCCTTGAAAGGTAAGGAGTTTCCCATCACTGGGAGATATTCAAGCAAAAGGTAGAGGACCACTTGTTTATGTTATGGAAATTCTTTTTTGGGTGTGGATTGGGCTTTGTTCCTTCTTCCAACTCTAAAATTCTGTGATTCTGTAAAAGGACCTTTAAAGACATGTAACCCAACTCTTTCATTACATAATTAAGAGAACAAGTTCATAGGATTGTGATTTTTTCCCCTTCATCAAAAAGTTCGCTAGATTATAATAGTAATAACCAAAGTAATAACTCATTTTCTACTCTGATGTGTTACAAATTGCTTTTCTCACAACCACCATGTGAGACAGTGTAGCAGCAAGCACCCCAGGGTCCCCAGGATCACTGCCAACACAGGTTCTTAGATCTGCTTTGATAAAGGAAAGCAACTCAAAATGGGTTAACAAGCTTACTTTAATCAGTCAAATATGTATCGCTTACCTAGTTCAGGGGAAAAAGGTCAGCGCCCCGAACTTCAGAGTATACAGACAGAATTATCAAGACAGAGAAACAAATCAAGTAGACAGGTTTCCAAACTGTCCAACCATTACATCCATACCAAATCAACATCTGGGTTTTTCAAAGGGGGGGAGGGGGCTGCTCTCAACAATGGCTTCCCAGAGTCTCATCTGATCAAATCACAGAACACTTCTCAAAGTGAGCCCCAAAACAAAGCCTCAAATCAGGGTTTATATAGCCTTCTCCTGGCTCAGAGAATGTAACAAACCTTCTGGATCCACTGGCCAATCAAGAAGTATCTACTGAAAAACAAGCCTCCCACCCCAGGCTCCAGGTGCACTTTAGCCTAGGGGCAGGGAAGATCTTTAAATTTGCATTTCCATTACAGGTGGGTAGCAATTAGGTTGGATCAGAGGGGGTAAGTGACTTGCCTCTCATCACATGGAAAGACCAGCACTCTTTCCACAGGCCTATGCCCTGATTGGCTGGGCATAGGGAAAGAGAGTGAGCCCTGGGTTATCTCCAGCCTTGAATTTCACTGGGAACACCTTGGTTCAGGCTCTAAAACTCTCTTGTGAAGCAAGGTCTTTTGTAAAGGTCGTTTGTCTTCCCAAAGGAAAATGGCAAGACTGACCCCTTTGCCTTGGGTTTCTTAGGGCGGGGATAGAGAACCTGAGGCCACAGGTGGCCCTCTGGATCCTTAAGTGTGGCCCTTTGACTGAATTAGGCCCTAGAGGACCACATGTGACCTTGAGGCCATAGTTTCCCCATTCCTGCCTTAGGGCCTGAGTGGACACAGATTTATTTGCTACCACCAATAGAAGAAAACACAATTCTCCTAACTGTGGTTCATAAAAATCTATGGGGGTCAAGAAACCCCACATCAATCCTGTATCAGGCCCTTTACCCTTTTGGAAATTCTTTTGGGTAGTGATGAGAATCAGTGGGAGATGGAGTTTTAGGCCCACAGATTAGAAGGGGATAGAGAATTACTGCTGTTGTTTAATAAGTATATTAAGCTTTGAAAAGTGCTTTCCACATAGAATCTCATCTTATCTCTCCACAACCCTGTGAAGTAAGTACTACAGGCATTATTGTCCCCGTTTTACAGATAAGGAAACCGAGGCTCAAAAATTTTAAGTGACTTACCCAGGGTCATATGGGTAATAAGTATTTGAGGCAGGATTCAACCATTGTAATTCCAAGGCCAGTATTCTATCTTCTACAAAGTAAGCCAACTCCACAAGAAGGTATTTCATCTCACTGCTTCTGCCATTGTGGGAGCATCAACTTGGTGGGCAACTCCAGATAGGGCATTGTTGCCACAGATCATCATTTTAATGTTTCCTAAGTACTTACATTGGTTACTGAAATGTTTACTTCCCCAGAAGCACGTTTTCTCTACTCACTTTCTTTGGTTTGGGCTTTTTGTTGGTCATTTCCCACAGGTCCATGTTCATAGCTGGGTTTAACAAAGGAAGCATCCTTTCTCCTGAGACCACATCCTTGACCTTGACCTTTTCAGTTTCTGCTCAGCCAGACAGGTCATCCCCTTAAAAAAAAATCTCCACCAAACTGGGCTGGAGGCCCAGGATGGCCCATGAGTCATAACATTTATATTGGCAGTGTTGAAGCTTTTTCAGATTAAAGTACATGCTAATTCAGAAATATAAGGTATTTTTACTAAAATGAAAGACATTTTTTACTAGATTATCTGTCGACCAACTCTTAGAGACATCTTTGATCCTCTTTCAAGCATGCTCTGGGAACAACCCAGAAAAGAGAACTATGAGGAGAAATCTTTTCCTTCTTAGCCCCAGAATTTGGTTAGAATGAGCAGGCCCTGGAAGCCCAGGACTTTAGGCCTAGAAAGAACATGAGATTAAGATTAAATTTTATTAAAAAAAAAAAAAAGATTACTATTAAGGGGCAGCTAAGTGGTGCAGTAAATAGAGTAATCGGCCCTGCAGGTCCTGAATTCAAATGTGGCCTCAGACACTTATTAGCTATGCAGCCTTGGGTAAGTCACTTAACTCTGATTGCCTCCCATCCCCAAAAAAGATAAATATTAGGCTAATTAGAGGATTAGTCCAATTCCCTTCTTTTGCAGATGAGTCCCAGAATCATGTACAAATATTGGCAGAATCAGGACATGAACCTGGCTCTTCTCCTGCCTCGTCCAAGGCTCTTTCAAGTTCAACATTTTGGGGCTTGATTGGAGTCCAAAGATCTGGATTCAAGTCCTGGCTCAGATACATAGTATGTGTATTATTATTAAGAGAAGTAGCTGTTTTTTGCCTTTCTTTGTGGCATGTGAGTGTGGCATCTTTGTGGATAGAGCACAGGATCGGGAAGACCTGAGTTCAAATCCAGCTTTAGACATGTACTAGTTGTCTGACACTGCACAAGTCACTTAACCTCTGTCTTCAGTTTCCTCATCTATACAACGGGGCTAACAATAGCAGCTACCTCCCTATGAAATAATCCTTATACAGAGCTTAGCACCGTGCCTCCCATATAGTTGACTATGTTGACTATTATTAGCATTGTGTCCCCAGGGCTTAGCACAGTCCCCTGACCCATAATTGGTGCTTAATAAATGCTTATTAAGTTTTTTTTTTGCTTTTGGAGGTAAATGGGGTTAAATGACATGTCCAGGGTCACACAGGGTCCCTTCCAGTTCCAAATACTCTTTGTGATCATAGGATTTCCTCACTGGAAGACTAGAAGATTTCAGTGAAGTATTATGAATACAGAATCATAGGTTTGGAGTTAAAAGGAATCTCAGGGTCTATCTAGTCCAGGGGAGGAAAACCTATGGCCTCGAGGACACATGTGGCCCTCTAGGTCCTCAAGTACAGCCCTTTGACTGAATTAAAACTCCACAGAACAAATCCCCTTAATAAAAGTATTTGTTCTGTAAAATTTGGACTTAATCAAAAGGCCACACCCAAGGACTTAGAAGGCCACATGTGAACTTGAGGCTGCAGGTTCTCAACCCTTGGTCTAACTTGAATCCAGATCCAACTCCCTGATTTTACAGAAGAGGAAACTGAGATCAAAGTCTATATGACTTGCCCAGAGTTTGAACTCAGGTCCTCTGACTCCAGAGCCAGAGATCTCTTTCCACTCCATCAGAAAGGAGTCCCATCCCTTGCTGCCAGAGTCATTCATCCATTCCTTCAACCCTTCAACAAGCATTTATTAATCACTTACTATAATAGAGATAGAATGAGCATAACAGAGTAAGCTATTGGCCTGAGTCAGTCCAGCAATCTCAGTCCCTCATGAAATCACAATAAATAGGCAAGGACTGTTACCATTGGACTTTCTGATGCCCAAGTGCTCAGTTCTGTACTTGCTGGGTTTCTGCAGAGGTTAGAGCAGGTTGTCTGCCACACGCCCATGTGAGGAGCTGGGCCTGGGATCTAAGAGATCCTTCATGCCAGGCTGATTTAGCCGGGCTTTCCTAGGAACCCCATTCCTTTGGCACCCATTTTCTCTAACAGTAGACAGGGCATGGCTGCTCCATTGTTAATGTGAGAGAGACCCCAAGTGGCGGTTTGTATTATCGGCACACCTACCTCTCCCACTGTGCCCCACCCCAGGCTGATTTCCGAACAAAACTTCAGGGAATTGAGATATATAAATTTAACCCTTTGTTTTATAGAAGAAAAATCTGGGGTTCCTTCCAGAAATATTAAGAAAACACATTTTTCTCTAGCCTAAAACCTTTTCTGGACTCTTTGTTTTGAAAGTGATTTAGGTCAAGTACAAAGGCCTTTCTTAGAGAAATGGTTGATAGCAAAGTGACTTCCTCACTCCCCCTGAAACGATTAGGTTATTGACCCATTTTAAAGAAGTCTCTTTGTCAGTTCACTCAAGGAACTATTCTGCACAAAGTCCCACCCTCTTCCATGGAGAAAGGATTAAGGTACTGATCCCAGGGAGGGATCTCTTTGTATTCTACTGGGAAGGGGTCCAGGAAGGAATTAAGTAGTGACTATTGTTATGGAATGTTAATCCCCAAACTGTATTTTAACATATTTTATTTTGTGCAACATAACAATATATATGCAATATATATTGTACAGAATTCCGAGAATTGTTACTTCAAATCATCCTGTGCTGCTGCCACCACTATTGTTCATCCTTCATTCTCAAAAAGGACATTGAGGTAAATCCCGGAGTTGATGCCATAACAAGCAAGTGAATCTGATTTAAGTGAGGCTGGGCTGTGCAAGGTCACCAGCCTCACTTTCTCCCCCAGAGCCATCTGGGTCCAAGTGGCCAGATATTGATCAGGACAACTGGAGATGGCCCAGGATATATAAGGGACCTTGGCCTTATTAAGTTAAGGTCTTTAGCAAATCTCAGTTTGAGGCAATGCCCATTCAATGATTAAAGCTCTGAACCCTATGGTCTTCTGTATTGTTCTATGCATATATTATAACTGCATAGACAATGGGGGGGTAACTCCAGGGTAGATTTTGGACTAGATAATGTGACTTTGATGTTTATCCAAGTAGGTTACTGAATTTAAGTAGGAGAAGAACACAAATGTGAAGAAAAAGGGGGGGGGGTCTGGGATACACAAGGAGAACCTAGCATAGATTTATTGAGAGATAGTTTAGGGGAGAAAGAAGACAAAAGTTAGGTGGCATAGTGGATAGAGCACAGAACTTAAAATCAGGGGGACTTGAGTTCAAATTTGACCTCAGACAAATAGCTGTGTGACCCTGGCCAAGTCACTTAGCATATTTTGCTTCAGTTTCCATCTGTAAAACGAGCTGGAGAAGTAAAGGGCAAACCATTCCAGTATCTCTGTCAAGAAAACCCCAAATAGGGTCACAAACAGTCAGATATGACTGAACAAGAAAAGTTGGATAGGCCTCAAGATATAATGATACAAGACTGGAATTTCATTTCTAGGGTGCTAATTAGCTGGCATGCCCAAGATCAAGAGAAGAGCTCATCAGAGAGTTTCTCTGGTCAGAGTCCAGATGTTGAGGCATAGGGTGTGTGAGACCCCAAAATACCAACATGCCGGGTCCTGCTGAATGGATTGGACTCAAATCTTCTCTCGGACAAAGAAAAGCAAAGTTTATTTAAGGTTCACCATAATGGGTAGACTCTTAAGGAGCCTGGATATTGGTGATGCTTGCATTGGACAAGCGGGCCAGAATCATCTGACACAGAACGAGTCTGTGCTAGATCAGTCTCTGGCTTTTCTTTTCATGGAGGCAAGATGGGGTCTTATATACAGAAAGGTTGTGGGAGGAATCTTGGGGTGGTCTAGAGGAGGAGTTTGGGGAGGGTCTTCAGGAGGAGTCAATGAGGTCAGACTCCAGTGATGAGATTAAGGGTGGGAAGTAGCTAGAGGCTACCTGGAGATAGACAATGGAGAGCTAGGCTAGTCTAAGGGTTACAAGATTTGGGTATGGATATTTTGGGAGGATGGGGACCAGCTGGACAATGGAGGGCTAGGCTAGTAATGGAGATTTGGGCAGAGCCATAATGAAAGGCTTATGGCCTCAGGCAATGCCTCACCAAATGGGAAGATTCAATCAGAGTTCAAGGGGGTTCCCAGAGCCTGTACCTCCCCACAGGAAGTTCAAATGGTTATGGTATTTAAGTGGTAAAGTGGATTTGTTGAGGTTTGGTGTTTAGGGGTGCTCAAGACCCCAAAACACTAGCAGGCCAGGTTCTATGTGAATTCAACTCAAGCCTTCTCTCAGCAAAAGTAAGACAAAGTTTATTAAATGATCAATTAGTTAAATTAATTAATAATTTAATTAATTAATTTAATTAAAAAGCCTCTACCCATAGTGGGTAGACTCTTAAGGAGCCTAACTATTTGTGATGCTTGTATTGATAAGTGGGTCAGAACAATTTCACACAGACTTGAGTCTAAGCTAGAATGAATCTGAGCCCTTTCTCTGAGGCCAGAAGGATCTTCTATACAGAAAGACTGTGGGAGGGATCTAGGGGTGGTCTAGAGGGGGGGTTTGGAGAGGATCTTGACTACTGAGGTCAGACTCCAGGAATGGGATTAAGGGTGGGAAATAGCTGAAGGCTCCCTGGAGATGGCAGAAGGTGGAGGGTGAGGCTAGTTTAAGGGTAACAGATTTGAGTATAGATATTTTGATAGGATCAAGGGTATGGGCTCTGAAAGAGCTCTCCTTGAGTCCTTGAGGTACAGGCTCTGAGAACACCCCTTGGACAATGATTAAATTGTCCCATTTAATGAGGCATTTGTATGAGGCCATAAACCTTACTAGATTTCCCACCCTTGAGCCTATCAAAATGTCAATACACCCTTGAACTAGCCTAGCCCACCATTGTTTGTGGTCTCCAGGTGGCCTCCCACCCTTAATCACTCATTGACCTCATTAACTCCTCCTGAAGACCCTCCCCAAACTCCTCCTCTAGACCACCCCTATTCTGTATATAAGACCCCATCTTGTCTCCATGTAGGTGAGAGTGCCATAGAATGACCTAGCACAGACTTATTCTGTGTCGAATACAAGCAAACTTTTAATAAACTTTACTTTTCTTCAGCTGAGAGAAGACTTGAGTCAAATTCATTTGGCAGGACCCGGCGTGTTGGTATTTTGGGGTCTCCAGAGCAGTCCTAACCCTCTTTATGGGTAACCTCTTCAGAGGGCTAGACTAGGTTAAGAGTAAGAGAGATTCTGGCCTAGATAATGAAAGGTTTATGTCCTCAGGCAAATGCTCATCAAGTGGGAAGATTCAAGAGGGTTCCCAGAGCCTAAACTCCATCACATAGAGCCCTGGGCCTGAAGTCAGGGGGACCTTAGTCCTCCTGTGAATCCATCCTCAGAACTGTGTAACTCTGGACAAGTCACTAAACTTGTATGAATACCTTTACAATAAGGGTCATCATAGCACTTTTGTGATGAGGATTGAACCAGATACTATTTGTAAAGCCCTTGCTTGCTGGTGAGTAAGAGCAAATTTTGACCAGAGGCTGAATGTAATGAACAGAAGGCACGAACAGAAACATAGACCCAGCCTATTCATTGTAGGCTTAGAGGGAGTTGGGAGTAAGATTTACTACTAAGTCAGGAAAGCCCAGAAGAAATCAATCAAGTTTTAAACCATGTCATGATCTTTATACCTCTAGATCTGAAGGGACCTCAGGAACCATTTAGTCCAAACCTCACATTTTATAGATGAAGTAACTATGGCCCAGGGATGGCAAGTGTCTTGTCCAAAGTCCTACAGATGGTAAAAGTAGGATTTGAATCCAGGTCTCTGACTCTAAACCAGTGCTCTGACTCCCTCCTCTGAATTTGAATTATGTCCCAAAAATGAAATATTTAATTACTTTAATATTTAAATATTGGGTTATTTTGTTTCATCTTGGTAAATTTGGGGAGGGAGTTGGTAGGGGAAGTTCCAAGGGATACCTGATTAAGTGGAGTGAGAACTCCTGAGGGCATGGACTAGGGGCCAGAGCTCAACCCATCTCTGCAGCTGAATTCCCTAGGCTTGCAGACCTCTGAACACTTACTTCTCACAGAATCATCTACATCTAACAAAGCCTCCAAATGGAGATTGCCCTTTGCCTTTTTTCAGGTAGCTAATAGTGAGTTATTCTCACCTGATCCCATAAAGATTAATTCCTGTTGTAACTGACTCCCCAATGGGAATCTGCAAAGGGTGTGTGTGTATGTGCATTTGTGTCAGATTGCTGACTGAAAGTGGTTAGATTGACTGCATTTACACAGACTTCCCTGTGGCCTGCTATACTCCATGCCAGTCTGCCCCAGGGCAGAGTAGACCCTGCCTTCTGCATGAAGCCCCACTGGAATGGTTTCAGATTTCCATCCCATTTCTATACAGGTGTGGGCTAATCAACTGGTGAAATTTGAGCTGGGGGTCAACAGCTATAGCTTGGGTAAATACTATGGTCAGTATATGAGAATAGGAGGGGAGGATTCATAGAGTCCACTGCTCTATGAGGTGGGCAGAGACAATGACATCCTGGAAAAGGTGTGACTCCTGAAACCTGGAGTTAAGTGAGCAATGAAGGACAGCCCATGGAAGGAGCAGTAAAACTGTACAGAATTCAGAATCAGGGCACTAGGTGAGCTTCAGCCTCGCCCATGGCTAACAGAAGATTCCCACTGCAATCACTTGGGGGGGGGGGCTACAGAGAGCACACAATGGAGGGAAGGGAAGCCTTAGATGTTATCTAATACAGGCAACCTCACAGACACAGAACCTGGGCAGAAGAGCAGAGTACTCCAGCCATCAAGTCCCAAACCCGGGGGACCAATAATATTGGGGAATGCTTTGACTAGATTTTATTTTTTTCTCCATTAAAAATACTCTCTCCCATCTTTCTTCACCATTGAAAAGGAAAAAAAGAACAAAACCCTTGTTACAAATATGCAGTCACACAAAACAAATTCCTATATTGGTCATAACAACAACAAAAGCCTAATTATGCATCACTTCTGCTGGGGGGAGTGTGTAACATGCTTTGTCATTGGGCTCTTGGAATTGTCATTGTAACATTATATATGAACACATTTTATAATTATATTATTATTGGATACCTGGGTTGGATAACATTCTATATTAATATATTATGTAATTATAATATTATTATTGGGCGCCTGGGATGGAGAAGAAGGAAAGCTCAAACATGTCCAGTGCCTTACCAACAGTTACACAGATGGTAAATATCTATGGCAGGATCTGAACCCAAGTGTTTTGACTCTAAACCCACCACTTCCCCCACTATACCAACATCCACTTCAACAAATCTCCATTGGACCTGGAATATGCTCGCTCTTTACTTCTGCCTTCCATTCCTTGAGGTCTAGCTCAGGTATCACCTCTTCTAGGGACTCCTCCATGATCCCCTGAGTTGAAGGGCTTTCAAATGTTGATAGAACATTCTTTTTCTGGAATTCTTCTTTGTTCCCATAACATTATACTTTGAAACAGACTTAGAATCATAAGTTTAGAACTGGAAGGAACCTTGGGGGTCAACCAGTCTGACTCCCTCATGTTATAGATGAGGTCCAAGGATATTTGGTGACCCACCCAAGGTCACACAGTAAGTAGCAGACCCAGGATACAAAATCCAAGTCTCTGGACCACAAATACCGTGTTCTATTACCCTCATGCCTTTTCTCATCTGTCTATAGCAATGATTCTTGAACATTCTTTGATCATGACATAATATTCTTCACCATGAGGAATCCAGGTCCACAGTCAATCAACAAGCATTTATTAAGGGCTTACTCTTCACTAGGTACAAGTTTAAGTAGGCAACACTATGTAGAATTGGGAGACCCATACATGCGTGTTTCCCTTTGAAAAGAACAGTTGAGTGTTAGTTTATGGACTGGTGTGTTTTAAGGTTAGTACATAGATAAGTTTTGTTTATTTTGCAAATGCCATACTTACACTACATACTCCAGGTAAATAAAATCACACAAGTTATTCAAATTATTTTATTTCAAATAAAACATCCACAATGTTGAAGCATATGTTGTAAACTTTGTGCACTACACTTGGAGAACCTCTGATGCACAAGATACATCCCTCCATCTCTCCAGGAAAATGTTTGTCGTTATTCATCCCCCATGCTCAAAGAGAACCAGTGACATCAGGGGGATGAGGTCTTGACTTTCAAGTAAATTAGATTTAAGTGCTGTGCAGAGTCATCAACCTCATCTCTCCTCCGGACTCCTAGTGGCAAGACAACAGGCAAGGCTACAGGTGATGACTCAGGATGCAGTGAGCGACCTTTAGCCTTTCTAAATTAAGGTCTTTCCTAGGTCTGTTTGTCAGAAGCCACTATCACTCAATGACAAAAGGCCAGGCGTTGTTCTGGGTTGTCCTTGTTCTGGAAGAGGACAACGACCCCAGGAAGATGATGACCCAATTGAATTTAAGTGCTGGAGCCATGTGGGTCCAGAGGCAAGATACAGATCAACATGACTGGAAATGACTCTGTAATGGGAATGAGAATTTGAAGATCTTCCCTGCCCCTTAATAGACAAAAGGGGGAGTTTGAAGACCTCCCCTGCTGTGAAGATAAACTCCGCCCCCTGATAGACTGAATGTGGTCACATGGAGCCTGTGGTGGGAGGAGTTTTGCTGAAGGGAAGCCGACCCCACAGGAAGCAGGTTCAGAGCTAGCCAGATGGTGGGGGACAGAGGAGCTCAGGCAAGGAGATAGAGTTTTGTGAGTAAATATTGATCTCCTATTGGTTTGTGGGAAGGCTAAAGGATGACATGGCTCTCAGTGTTTAATAACAGCATAATAATGACTTCTGAATATCTTTGGTATTGTGATGGAATCGGCTTACTGGTTTTGGGATTCAGTTTTCTGCTGTCTAAATAAATCCTTCAGTTTTATCCTCTATCTGGAGAGTTTGGCATATTTTGCAATTGAACATCATGTGATACTTATGGTCTTTATCGTGATCCTGGGTGCTGTAAATATTGTACTGGCACTACAGACCCCCAAGGACTAGGTAAGTTTACCATCACAAAGAAACTGTCTCAGAGGGGAACATCCTTAGAGCTTCTGGAACTTAAATTCTTAAGATAATTTCCTCATGGGGCCAGCCCAGTGGATAAAGCACTGACCCTGGAGGCAGGAGGACCTGAGTTCACATCCAGCTGTGTGACAAGTCACTTAACCTAGATTGCCCCTCCTTCCCCCCAAAAAATCTTCTTGTGGCACAGAGATGCTGAGTGACTGGCCCCAGGTCACACAGTCATTATGCCTCAAACACAAGACTTGAACTCAAGATTTAATTCATCAAATACTGACTGTGCCAGAACATAATCTCTGTCCTTCATGGTTCAGTTTGATTGGTTATACCAGGCAGTTTTGGTATTTCACTTTTAGTTCATAGTTCTATTTCTCATGTTTTGTAAAACATGAATTTCATTTCTGAATTTAATTATCATTCACGACAGAATTCTTATTCTCTTTTTTTATAAGCTTTTTGAGGGAGGCAGTCGGGGTAGGGAGAGAATTTGGAACTCAAAGTTTTAAAAACATGTTAAAAATCATTTTTAACATGTAATTGGGGAAAAAGCAAAACACTAAATAAAAAAAAAACTGGCACGTTTTGCCATTAACTTTTCTAGTATACCTTTATGTCAGGCAATCAGAGGTTAAGTGACTTGCCCAGGGTCACGCAATTAAGACGTGTCTGAGGCTACTGACTCTAGGCCTAGAGTTCTATCCACTCAGTTGGCAGCTGCCTCAGCATTAGAAGAATACCTTTAAAAATTTTTAAATAAAGGATATATATTTGGATAATATATATATACACAATATGCCACATATATATGTATATATATAATATATACAAAAAATTTACTTCATTGCCTTCCTGTAGAGCATATCACAGTTACAAGTCTAAGAACCTCCCTGCAGTTTCAATCAGGCAGGTAGGCTTTTTGGAGTTTCCCTGACAGGCTGGCTGGCTACAACAGGACTCTGCAATGCAAAATGTCATCAGTAGTAAATATCCCTTCCTATTTGCAGTTTTCCTTAAAGGATCTTCCCCCACCCCCACCCCAAAAAAAAAAGGGAAGGGAAAACCCATGTCCCTATGGTCCAAAGGCTCCAACTTGAACACACTGAACAAAAGACAATTTTTTCTCTTAGCATAGCTTCCACTCCCTGGTGCTGACTGTGGCTCGATAATTCTTCTTTCCTGGGCCAGCTGGTGATGGTGGTGGCTGGTTCTTCTGGAGGCACTCCATGGATACAAACAGCTTCAAGAGAGTTTTAACACTGTGAGGTAGGTGATTTTAGAATGCTCAAAGTGCACTTAAAAAAAAAGGATATCCTGACTCCAGATGTTTCTCAGTTTTTGTCTTTAAGAAGCTGTAGCTCGAGAATACCCATTGTTTTAACAGTAATACGTTTCTCCATGAAGAAAACACTCAAACAGAAGGCAATGACTTTCTAAAGATATTTCCGTCACTCCACTGACAGGCGTTGGAGCTCATCTTTGTTCAGTCATCTACAAAATACAAGTTCATGTTAATAATTTACAAAATTCAGTTCGATGAACTTAACCAACATGTATTCAACACCTGCTGTATACCCTAGCCCTTTGCTTGATTCCAGAATGAGGGAAGCTTTGAATGCACATTTTATCTAACAGTGAATCCTTTTATAATAGATACAACAAACATTAGTAAGTGTCTCCATTGTTCTAGGCAAAGTGCTAGGATCTGGAGATACATAGACAAAACAAACAAGCAAAATAAACCAATCTCTGGCCTGTTCTCTTGGGGTGGAAGGAGATACAAAGTTGAATAAATACAAAGTAACATCTGGAGAGGGAAAAAGAGGAAAAGCTCCACAGAGTAGGGGGCAACTGAGCAGACCCTTGAAAGAATTCAGGGATTCTAAGAAAGGATCTCCAGTTTATTATAATGGAATTTTGCTCAAATAAATACATCGATTTAAAACAGTATTTCTTGCTAATCAATAGGCCTATAGATGAAACAGAGTAGAAGACAGCCTCTCAATAAGGATTTAGCAAATGAAATGATAAAGCTGGAAGTCAGACTGCAGAATTAGAGAAAGGGAAACAAAAGCAGCTGAAGTACAATGTTCTCAAGGAGTTTAGCCTTTTAAGGGAGGAGAGATGCAGGATGATAGCTTGTGCACTTGGATGGATCAAGTGAGGGCTTTTTTGAGGATGGGGAAACATGGGTTGGATGGAGAACCTGGAGATCAAGGTGCTTAAGAAAGCTTCAATAGGGATGTTGAAGTGTCCTAGAATGAGGGCAGGAGGGAGGGAGGAGCAAAAGGCTTTGAGCCAAGCACCAAACTCCCTGAGGAAAGGAGAGTAACCCAGAGGAAGCTGAGTAAGGTCCTAGCAAAGTTAGGGTGTGTCAATGAATGGAACAGATTAAGAGCTAAGAGTTGAAGACCACACTTTACAAATAGTGTTTCACAAGAGTTCTCCAGGAGAGCTAAGAACAGGAATTACAAAGGCCCAAGATTTCACTTCCAACAAGTATGGAGAATAAGGAGGCCTCTGTTATGACCCATATAGAAAGCAGTACATGTGCTTTTCTGTCATGGTCAAGGGACAGTTATTAATACTCAAAGAGAAGGCCAATGCTACACACAGGAGGGAGAGTAAAAGAGTTTTAAGTGTCAGGGAGAATGAAGTGTTCCTTTAAAAAAATAATGAAGGATTTCGGTGGGAATCAAGGAAGACAAATCACTTCATTCACTAATTTGGACCTTGGTTTTCTCCTGTGTAAAATGTGGGGGAATTAGATAAGTCAAAGATCTCGAAGTTTGCTTCCAGGCCTTACTTACAAGCTAGGAGCCAATGAGCACCATTGACTCTGGAATTCAGTGCTGGCAACAGGTGCAGCTATTCTGTCTCTCACTAGGCATGCTGGGTAGCTGGAAAATGGAGGGTTGTCATCTTGGCTTCTATCCATTTCCTTGCCCAAACTGGACGCTAGAATTAGCAGTGAAATTATCACAGAATGGGATGAAGATCTGGAGGATTCCCAGAGTATAGAATCATCAGTTTCTAGTTAACAAAGAGTTGGCTTTATTTCCCCATGGCAGTGGACAGGCACTGAAACCACTGGGATTTGCTAGGAGTGTGGTAGAGAGGAAAGAGGGCTAGATCTGACATTCAAATACCTTGGCTTGAATCCTGGTCCTTCTGCTTATTACTTAATGGGACTTTGACCAAGTCCCTTGACCCCTTCTGGACCTCAGTTTCTTCATCTCTAAAATGGGAAAGTTAGATCACTACTAATAAAATAATGGTTGGCATATGCATAGTGCTTTAAGGTTTGCAAAAAAAATGTAGAGACATTTTCAACAATGACTCTCACAACAGCCCTATAAGATAAGTGTCACAGAGGTTATTAAAATTTTATAGATGAAGAAACTGAAGGTCATCATGAAGTGCCCAGCAGAAATTATATACAAAAGCCCCCAAAACCTGCCAGAAGGGGCCCCTACCAGGGATCCTGGAAACCACCTAATAGGCCACAATAGTGAGGGAACTTTTTACCTGTGTTGCCAAAAACATGCCCCAGATTCAGATCTGTTTATGTTTGTATCCAGGGCTTTGCTAGGTAATCAAGGCTTCACTAGAAATGGCACTACACCCCCTTGGAACCATATTTTGTTGCTAATAACACCTAGTTATATAAAAATGCATCTTGCAGAAGGCTCAGGGCTGTCTTCCTTATTAGGGAGGCAGTCACCGGCCAGTTAATAAACACTCCTATTAAATTTCAGTTGGCTTTGCTGTCCTGTTTCTCGGTTATCCACTTCGGTCAAGATTAATTGCTTTGACCATGAATCACACAGCGAGGGGGTATCAGAAGTAGGACTTGAATCCAATTCTCTAAGGCCAGTGCTTTTACCACTATATGGAAGTAGGTTTCTGCCAGTATTATCATTGTTATATCTGTTGGCATCTATGATTTCATTTGTGTAGAGGGCTCCTGCAATCAGTGAGACCAAATGAGATCATATTTGTAAGGTTATTAAGGCAGGTAGGTGACACAGGTAGATGAACCAGAATCAAGAAAACCTGAGTTCAAATCCTTCCTCAGACACTTACTAGTTGTGTAACTATGAGCAAGTCACTTAAACTCTGTCTGTCTCAACTGTAAAAGGGGGACAGTAACAATACTTATTTTGCAGGCTGGTTGTGAGGATCAAGTGAGATAATATTTCAAAACTGCTTAGCATTAGTACTTGAAATATAGTAGGTGCCATATAAATGCTTACTCTTTCCCCCCCCCCTTAGTACACAGCAGGCTTTTAATAACTGCATGTGTTCTCCTTTCCCTCCTGGTATGGAACTTCCTCTACTGATAAAGATCAGAAGGCGCTTGGCAAGTTAGAATCTTTGATAAGTGAAAGGGTAAAGTGACTTTCTCGGGGTCACAAAGTCAGTATGTGTCAGAGACAAGATTTGAATCTAAGACCTTCTGTCTCAAAGGCCAATTCTCTACCCACTAGAAGTATTGTTGTTGTTAATAATAACAATGCTCTCATTATCATCTTTTACACTGAGATAGAGACAAAACCAGTCCTCAGGCAAGCTGCTTCCTGCTGTAATACTTTTATATTTCATGTCCTGCATGCTACTGCATGGTGGACAAGTCAACTACTTTTTGTAGCTGGATACTACAAGCGTAGCATCTGAAGATGCCATGGACACTAGTCCAAATGTTGGCTATAAGATTATCTTCTGTAGGGTCACTGAAAGCACCTTGAGGACAATTACAGCAGCAGTAGACAAGATGACAGAAATGATGTACTCCTTGCCTGTTCTCAAAGGATTTTGATTTCTTCTGCTAGGTATCAATTTTGAAGAGTTTTTGGTTCCACAAGGTTCACATATTATGAGTATCTGGTATGATGATGTCTATTAAAAAAACATTGTAGGGACAGTTAGGTGAATAGAGCACCAGTCTTAGAGCAGGAGGACCTGAGTTGAAATCCGACCTCAGCCACTTGACACACTTACTAGCTGCATGACCTTGGGCAAGTCACTTAACCCCAATTGCCTTGCCTCCCCCCCTCAAAAAAAAACCCCAAAGAACATTGTTCTTAGTTTTTTGGTAGGTTTGTGTGTGTTATGCCTGGGTGATTATGAGTGATGATACAATCCATGGTAAATGGTCTGGTTTCAGTACAGTTTGTTATTATTAATGTTATTGTCATTTAAATAAGAATAATTCTAATTCTTAAAAATAAATTATTATTTTACTACACAGTTATAACTAAATCCTATGCTCCTCACTCAGCTGGTAGAAAAAGTTAAAAGGGTTCTCCTTTTGGAATTGACACCTAGGTGGCACAGTGGACATAGAGTGCTGGGCCTGGAGTTGGGGAGCCCTGAATTCTAATCCTGCTCCAGACACTTACTAGCTGTGTGACCCTGGGTAAATAAACTTCTCTCACTCTCAGTTTTCTCATAAGTAAATTGGGAGAATTATACTCAATAGCCATTAAAGTCCCTTCCAGTTCTAAATCTGTGGTCTTGTGACCATTTTAAAGTCACCTTTCTTAGCTTTTGAGTGATTTCATTTTTGTTATGTTGTTTCAGACACCCAACAAGAACTACACAGGATGAGGTGTGGAAGCCTTGAGAGCTGCTCAGAGCCAAGGAGTCAGCCCCCAAGCTTGAGTCTAAGGATGCAGAGCCAAGAGCTGCTTGCAAAGCAAGCGACCACAGTGGGGCAGCATATGTGAATAGGCTGTGGGATGTCGAAGAGGAAAAAGCTGTGACCAACCCTTTGAATGTTTGAAAGTACGGATGCAGTCAGAGGAAGTGTGTTAGATCCTGGGCATATCACAGACCTGAGCAGGAGTGAGGGGGCTGTAAAAGCTGGAGAGAGGAAAGGAGCATGTCCTTGTAGATTTAGACTCTTACATACATACATACATACATACACATATACATACATATATATATATATATATATGTGTTTGTATGTGCTTGTGTATCCTGATGGTAAGAGTAAAATATAAAGGACAGAGAAGCAGACAGTCAGAGTGGCCCTTTCCTGCCACATCTCCTTCATCCAGCCACATTCCTCTCACTTCTGCTGTCTGTGGCATCCCGTGTCTTACACCACAAATCTACTCTCTTCATCCAGGAGTTTTTGTCGTCCTGCCAAAATGGAATCTGTCTTACCCAGAGAGGAAGCTGAGCCCAAACTACAACCAAGAGCCCAGCAGCAATGGCTGCAGGAAAGGGGGAAAAGCAAACAAAATTAGATGGATAGAACAAATAATAAATTCAACATTTTCTACCCCATCTACTATGTGCCAGGCACTATGCTAAAGACTTTACTAACATTATCTTGTTTGATCCCCATACCAACCCTACTTTACTAATGAAGAAACTGAGGCAAACGGGTTAAATGACTTGCTGAGGATCACATACTTGGTGAGTGTGTAAGACCAGATTTGAACTCAGTTATTCTTGACTCCAAGAACAGCACTCTATCCACAGCACTACCTGGGTTGGCCTCAGTCAATTAAAAAATGGCAGGGTATTATCAGGACATAGCCTTTGAATCTTCCCTCTAAGGAAATCTACAATTTGTCATGTCTATATCTTGTTCTTTGAGTCAAGAAGTCATGAGTTCTAACCCAGCCTCAGACACTTACTAGCTGTGTGACCTTGGGTAAGTCATTAAACCATGCAAACATAACCATTTGCATATTTTCTCCTCCATCCAACTGTGAGCTAGGACTCTTTTGTATCCTATTTTATATTCCCCAGTATACAACATGGTACCTGGCACACAACAGGTGATCCATAATTGCTTGTAGACTTGATGTGATAGCTAAGTGACTGCCTCTGCTAGAAATCCAGTCTACAGGGTGTCCATAAAGTCTGGACACATAGGAAATCTCATTAACTATGCATATTTTCAAGAAATGAGATGAATGAAATTTTCAACAATATTTAATTTAATTAGCATAAATGAGATTTCTTAGGAAGGCATAGGAAACATAGGAAATCTCATTAATTAATTAAGTTAAATTAACCTCATTAATATAGAAAATACTCCCCAATAGCTGATAAAAGCTTTTATTCCATATAAAATTGTCATGGCTAAAATTTATGCTAATCAAATAAAATGTTGTTGAAAATTTCATTCATTTCATTTCTTGAAAACATGTGTAGTTAATGAGGTTTCCTATGTGTCCAGACTTTAGGGATACCCTATACAGCTAAAATGATCATTTACAGATGATGCCAAACCAACTCAAGTCTTGTGAATTGAAAACCAAAGAAAGGAGAATTCACAGCAATAAATATAGCTTCTAACAGCAGAGCTACAATGATAAAATGTGATCAACTTACTTTAGATAATTTCCTCTCTAATTTGTTATAAGAAGGTCTCTTGGGAGTGGTGTACTTTCTGAGACAGGCCCTCTTCCCCGATGACTTTAATTGAGGTTGTGTTGAGGTCCCAGAAATAACCCAGGTGTGAATTCTGGGTAGGAGATGGAGGGAGAACATGCAACAGAATGGGGGGGGATACAAAAATAAGTAAGGGAGGAAAAAAGAAAAAAGGGGGGGGGGGGGGGGGGGGAGTATGGCATAGAGCATCTACAGAGACCTAAAGGTGAGTGAACTCTTAATGCCAGGCATCATGCTAAGGCCTGGGGATACAAAAAGAGGCAAAAGGCAGTCTACCCTCAAGTAGTTTTAATCTAATGGAGGAGGAAACATGCAAACAATATATTTAAAGCAAGCCATACATAGAATAAATAGGAAATAATTAATAGGGGGAAGGTACTAGAATTATGAGAGGCTAGAGAAGGCTTCCTGCAAAGGATGTGATTTTAGTTGAGACTAAAGACTTTTTTTTTTCAGTTGAGACTACATTGAGTCAGAGAAGTCAACAGGCTAAGTAAATAGGCCATTCCATGAGAGAAAATTCCCAGAGCAAAGAGAGGGGTTGTCATGTTCATAGAGTCAAGAGCCTAGTATCTCTGGATCGAAATGTGTCATCGGGTCACAGTTTAGAGCTGGAAGGAACTTTAGAGGTCCAATGAGCCCATCTGGGCCAATGCCTTCATTTTACAGATGAGAAATTCAACTGACCTGTCCAAGGTCACACAGGTTTATTAGCTCCTCTAATTGCAAATGCAGCCTTCTTTCCCTGGCTGGTGACTGTCTCTAGTGGAAACCTTTATAATTTTAGGTGCACATCTGATGTGGTTAGCAACCAGGCAAATTTCCACTGAAGCATAGAGGGCCCTTCATCACACCCAAAAAGACTAAATTGGGTCTTTTTAAAATTTGTTTTATTTTATTTATTTATTCATAATCATGAAAATTAAGAATTTTCATAAGGATGCTGGACCCAGTTTGGAGATCTGTCTGGAAAATCCTGGAGAGGCTGGATCTCTTCCAGGGTCTTTAGGTGATTCAGACCTACTTCTGGAAGTAGCATTATTATCATAACTCTTCTTCAAGAGTACTTTGGGACAGACAAAAAAAGCATCTGTCTAGAAAAAGGAATCTGGCAAGATTGGACATGTCCCCATACCAAAATTGTCCAAGGCAAAAGACAACATATATAAAGTCCTTTTGCAATATGTATATGTTAGTTATTAACGTTATCATTATTAGTCATAATACTTCATATCACCATGGGGAAAACGGAAATGTCAAGCAGCCCCAAATTTTAGGCAATTATTGAAACACAACAATAACATGAAACAGTTTTCATGCATCCTTCAAATGCCTAACATTTCAAACCAATGGCTTACATTGCTAAAAACTTCTTTCTACAACTTTGAAAAATATGTAAAAGAATTTTTAAAAAGGGTGGCTATGTGGTGCAGTGAGTAAAGTGCTGTCCCCGGAGTCAGGAGGACCCGAGTTTGGTTCTGGCCTCAGACATTTAACACCCACATGCAAAAAAAAAAAAAAACTAGCCATGTAACCTTGGGCAAGTTACTTAGACCCAATTGCCCTCCAAAAGGCAAAAAAAAAAAAATTAAGAAAGTAATTTTAAAATATTATACATACCTGATATTTTTTGATGCGTAAAGGCCTGCAGGAAAGACTATCGCATATATGAATGCTCCAATTAGTAGTAGATATCTGTATTTTCTCTGATCCTCTGTTAAAAAGAAAAGAAATGCTAATAAAGTGATTGCTGTATGCTGTAAATATACACTGAAAATAAATTTACACCATAAATCTCATTTCACTTGTCAAGTGAATTTTCCAAGCTTAGGTCAAAGGTAAAGAAGGACAATTCCCCTGCCCTCCACATCAGGAGGGAGGGAGGTATAATAGACAATGACCAAATGACATTAGTTGAAGTAGCTACCTTGTCCCAAAATAGTTCTCCTGAGCTCAAAATTCTACCAAGCAAAGGTCAATGAATTGCAGACTATCAGAGTTGGGAGGGACCTCAAAGGTCATCTGGTATAACTGGGAACAGAAATTCCTTTTTCAAAAGCTTTAATAACTAATTATCCAGCCTTCTCCTCAATTTGTTACTGGGTCATTCCATTTGTGTCTGACTCTTGGAGGTTTTCTTGGCAAAGATACTGGAGTGGTTTGCCACTTCCTTCTCTAGACCATTTTACAGATAAAGAAACTGAGGCAAACAAGATTAAGTGACTTGCCCAGGGTCACACAGCTAGTAAGTGCCTGAGGCTGAATTTGAACTCAGGTTCTCCTGATTCCAAGCTCAGTATTCTATCCACTGAGTCACCTAACTGCCCCACTTCTCTTCAAGACCTGAAGTGAAGGAGAATATATTATCTCCAAGGTCAAGGAAGCCCACTGAACTTTTGGATGGCTATATTTCATTAGGCTGTTCAAAGGACCGACATTTACAATACTACCACTGAGAAGCATGGCATAGCGGAACTTTCAGTTTCTAGTCTTTCCTCTAGCACGTATGAGATTGTGAGCCTGGATTTCTTAGAGTGTGATGCCATTCTCTAAGACTGCAAAGTTGTGAAGCAGGTGCTAAGATCCATATTGGTGGAGGAAGTTTCCTCTCCTGGGAGTACCCTAAACCAATGAAATCACAAATCCAGTCCAAAAGATACTAGTACTAAATATGACTAAAAAAAACCCAACCTCAGCCCCAATTACATTTTGTTTTACATTCTGTTGTAACTCTATGGGGTAAGGAGTATGAGTACACTGGAAAATGCTCTGGAATTAAAGTCAGAATATCCAAATTCACATCTTTATTCTGACCTTATTAGTCATGTGACCACAGGAAAGTTATGTTACCTCTGTCTCAATTCTCCCATCTGTAAAAGGGGAATAATAATTTTTGCTTGAACTAAATGGTATTTGCATTAGACTGTGAGCACCCTGACAGCAGGGACTGTTTTTGTTTCCCTGTTTCTTTGGTTTTTCCCTTTCTCTGTATCTCCAGAGGTCAGCACAAGTAGGTACTCAAAATGCTAGTTGTCCGGCACATATTAGGTGCTTACTAAACGCTGCTGTTAAGAAGGAAATACTTTGCAAATAATAAAGAGCTGTACAGATTTGAGGAGTTGTCATTATTATAATTATTATTAGGCATGTGACTAGACCAGTGCCACACAATAAATGTCAGAATTGGGAGCTAAAAATAGGGCTCCTGACTCTGAAGACGAGCACACCTCAGTCACACTCAATCTAGAAGCCAGTGAACTTGACTTTGATTCCTGGAAAATTCTTGAATATTTTAATTTTTTTTTTTTGCTTTTTTGGAGGGGGAAAGATAGGGCAATTGGGGTTAAGTGACTTGTCCAAGGTCACATGGCTACTTTTTTATGTTAAGTGTCTGAGGCCAGATTTGCACTCAGGTCCTCCTGACTCCAGGGTCGGTGCTCTATTCACTGCACCACATAGCCTCCATGAACATGCTAATTATTAAAGGAATAGTTAGTGAACCTCTGGAGAAGGAAACAATGATTAAAAAAGAGTCATCAGGCTGCAACAAGAAAAGGCCAAACCAGACTAGCCTCATCGCCTTTATTGTTGTTCAGTCATTTTTTAGTCATGTCCAACTCTTCGTGACCCCGTTTAAGGTCTTCTGAGGCGAGCAGGGTTAAGTGACTGATTCAGGGTCACACAACTGGTAAGGATCTGAGGCCAAATTTTACCTCAGGTGTTCTTGCCTCCAGAGCCCAAGCTCTAGTCACTGCACTGCCTAGAACCCTAGGAAATGTAAGAATACACAAAAATGATGGGGTTTTATCTGAACTCCATTCCCATTGGGGAAATGAAGAGGCAATATCCATAAATCTCCCTCTTTGTGGGCTCTTTCCCATTTCATTCTCAGGGCTCCTCATTCTTAAACAAGCCTTCCTTTGTTTTGCCTTTTTCCCCCTTAATTCATTCAGCATTACCCCAGTTATTTCTTTGTTTCATTTCTAAACATAAACCCTGGGGGGGGTGAATGACAATTCCAACTGAGAATTTATTGCAGAAGAGAGGAAAGCTAGACATATGACATGCACCTTAGACTTTGTTTCCCCCAGTATAGCTCAAGTCCCTTAAGGACAAGGACTGTTTCACAATCCAGTGCCTAGCACAATGCCTAGGGAGGAGAAATTCCAAATGATATTGCCTAAAATATAGCTCCACATATAATAATATTAAATATGGATAAAGGTAATTAATTCTATTGGGGTTTTAAAAAAATACCTTCCTAAGTACAAGATGGACTGGGTATGACTTTAGTATTTTGTTTCAAAAAGATCTAGGGATTTTAGTGGAGCACAAACTCGGTATGAATAACAATGAATAGTGGGATATAGAAGCACAGAAATCTATATAATCAGACATTAGAGCTAGGAAACATCCTATCCCCCCCCTTTTTTTTGCTTTGGAGGGGGGGAAGATAGGGCAATTGGGGTTAAGTGACTTGCCCAAGGTCACACGGCTGGTTTTTTGTGTTACGTGTCTGAGGCCGGATTTGAACTCAGGTCCTTCTGACTCCAGGGCCAGTGCTCTAATCACTGTGCCACCTAGCTGCCCCAATTCTATCCCTTTTGGGAAGCAGAAACTTAAAGAGGTTAGCTTCACTATGGTCACAGAGTGAGTGAGTGGCCAATCTTGGATTCAATCCTATGTGTCTTGACTCCCAAGTCCCCAGCTTTTCTGCCTAGACTGTGGCTACTTGCTTCATAACAGTATTTTGAAGAAGGCATATTAAAAGTCTTTAATTATCATTTAATGAGTTAAGTGGTTAAGTGTACTTGGGTCTGGCTGGAGTCAGGAAGACCTGAACTCAAATCTAGTCTCAGACACCATCTGTGTGACCCTGGGCAAGTCACTTAACTTCTGTTTCCTCCTCTGTAAAATGGGAATAATAATAGCACCCAACCTCCAGGGTTATTTAGAGAATCAAAGGAGATAATATTTGTAAAGTGCTTAGCACACTACCCAGCACATAGTAGGCACTTAATAAATACTTGCTTCATTCCTTCCTGAGCAAGTAATTCCAAAGAATAATGAAAAATGCATCAAAACATAGATCTAGTCAAACTAGATGTTTTTAGCAAACTAGTCATGGTGTCAAGCTCAAATAGAAAGAGGGGCCACGAATCCACACATAGAGATCTCTGTGAATTGCACTTTGAGTTTCCAAATGTGATGTTATCTATTTTTTTTCTGGTGTTTTTATTTATTTTGTTAAATATTTCCCAATGACATTTTGATCTGGGTCGGGCTGCACTTGGGATCACTGTAGGGGGTATGTAAGCCCTACATAGACCTCTATTCAAGAATCCTTTGAGGTCGTTCAGGACCAAGGTCAGAAACAATACACTTTGAAAGGAGGCTTTTATAAGCAGAACCAGATAAATAATACAGTGACTATAACAATGTAAACAAAAATAAAATTGCCAAATGAAATACAGACTCTGATTAATGAAGGAACTTATAATAATGGTCCCAGAAGAACAATAATGAAACATATCTCCTGCCTCTTAGAAGCAGGAAGGTGGGGGAACTACTATGATAGACCCTCTCATTTTACAGATGAACACACTAAGGGTCTTGAAAGGTCAAGTCATTTGCCTGGGATTATTCATCTTAGTAAATACCAGAGCTGGTATCTGAGCCCAGGACTTCCAATTTCATATCCAAGGCCCTTTCCACAACACCCAACTGGGTCATTATCAACCTGGAGTGAGACCTCTAGTTGAGTGACCCAAGGATTCATGGTAGAGGTTTAATAAATACTAGTTGATTGACCAATCCAATCAACATTTTGTTTTGTTTACCAATGAATGGAATGAAGACAGAGATGGAATTTAAAAATATTTGTGGATTGTTATTGTTGTTTGTCATTCATTCTCAAAGAGGACTGTGACATCAGAAAGGTGATGCCATGACTTGAAAGTGAATTGGTTTTTAAATGAGGGAGGTCTGTGCAAAGTACTCAGCCTCATTGTCTCCTCTGGAGTCATCTGTCAAGATAGAGATCAGGATGATGGGAGATGGCCTCCACTGCTGATACAAAAAGAGCGATAATCTGCCCTCAAGAATCTTATAATCTAATGGAGGAAGCAACATGCAAACAAATACATTTAAAGCAGCCTATATAGAGAATAAATATTGGCAGATTACAAAGAACTGGAAAGAATAGTGTGATAGTAATGGCAATTAAAGATTCCCCTGTATTGGCTTGGTTTTCAAATTGATTGTGTTAAAACCCAGAGCTTGTTAATCCCACCTGTGGGATGGGCTTGTTGATGTGAAAAGAAAGTCCTGAACTGGGAGGAGCTGGTGATGTAGATTTGGAGAGACAAGAGAGAGGCGGAAGATCTTTTTGGAAGCAGCATCTTAGAGGCAGAGAGAGACTAAGAGAATTGCTGGTGGCCGCTTTGAATTGCCCTGGACTTTTGAGACCTGCCCCCTGAGCTGCCAAGGACTGAGGAGACATGGCTGTTTTGCTGGTACTTTGTCTGTCTGTTTTGATGTTGTTTTGCCAGATTTGTCCACTGGTGAAAGACAGTCCTTTTGTTGAAGAAGTCCTGGAACCTGGCTGTTCGCTAAGAAGCCCTGAGACTGTCCTGCAGACAGAGAGTGAATACTGTCCACTGGTGAGGGACAGTGCTGTTGTTGCAGGGGTCTGGAGACTGTCCTGCAGACAGAGTGAATACTGTCCACTGGTGAAGGACAGTGTTGTTGTTGCAGGGGTCTGGGAGCCTTTCTGTTGGTTCAGAAGCCCTGAAGAAGGATTTTCTGGTTGTATGTTTACAGAAATCCTGGGAGAGGGCTTTGCTGATGTGTTCAGGGGTTCTAGGACTGTTCTACAGACAGAGGATGAATTCAAGAAGGGACTGGCCATGTATCTTATGGCCTTGCTAAGCCTTGTCTCCCCAGGAACTAAGATTGCTGAGAACTTGCCTCGTGTCAAGATGAAGAAAAGACCTCCATTTGGGCATTAAGTGCTGTGTTTAAACTTGATGTAACTCTGGGGTAGATTCAATTGTGATCCAGGGGTGGGGAACTTTTGACCTTATGTTTGGAAACTAATCTCCATTTGAGAAGAGGGGCTTTGTGGTGGATTAAATTAAGGTATAGCCTAGGGGTGGAGAAGTATTTAGAACAGAGACTTTGTAATTGATTGAATGATTGGAAGGTCCTGGGGTGGGGTAGTCCTTGGAGATTATTTAATCACACTTAGTAAATGCTGTATTTGGAATGATGTCATGTTTTGATCTTCTCTGTTCTGGGTTTGTCACTGAATAAAATGGAGAGCACCTATGCTGGTATTCTGAACCTTGGGAAGTTGCCTTTGCTTGGCATTACATTACAAATAGTTAACACAACGGATGACCCAAACTGGATCTCGATGATGTGTCAATCCAAAAAAAATAATAGGAATTAATGTAAAGTCATCCACTCATTCTCAAGAAGAGGACAGGGGAGGCCTGGGTAAAGAACAGTTTATGTGAAGAAGGCCTCCAAGGTTATGGTGCTGTTGTACTCTGCCTTGGTCTGGTCATGTGCTTACTGTGTTCAGTTCTGGCTACTACATTTGAGTAAGGGTATTGAAAAACTTGTGAACACAAAGAGGGGGGAGCTATAAATTTAATGAGGAGATTGGAGCCCATGCCATACAAGAATGGGTTAAAGGAATGGAGAATGTTCAGGCCTGAGAAAACAACACTTAAAGAAGAAATGATAGTTGTTTTCAAGAATGTCAAGGGCTTTCCCATGACAACAGGGATTAGATAGTTCTGCTTTCCCACCCTTCACGGCCCCCAGACAGAAGAGGACTAGGAACTATGGGGAGAAATCATAGAGAGGCAGCAATTGTCCAATATAAGGAACAACATTCTCATAATTAGAGTATCCCAACACTGGAATGAGCTACCTCTGAAGGCAGTGAATTCCTTACCCATGGGAAAGTTTAAGTCAATGTACATGGTCACTTGTCCTATTGAGGTATGTGTGTTCGACTTTAGACAATTCTGAGTTTCTGTGAATAGGGCTGCAGTTCAGGCTGTCCCCTGATGGATTTATGGATCTCCTGAAATCGTTGTTGTCTTTCATTCTCAAAGAGAATCAAAATGACATCACTATGTCAGGGTCAAGTCACATCTGAGGCTAGTCAGACCAATAGGAGCTCAGAAGGCTCTACCACAGGTTGGGCACAAATAGTCCATGTGAACATCTGGGGTGGAAACATCTTTAAATTTGTGCTTTTTCCATTTCTTTTGAGCTATATCTTCCCAACCCTCTTCCTCACCCCTTCCACAAGACCACAGTGCCTCACAAATGATGTAATGTTCCTACCTCTAGAACTTTTTGTTCCTCTACCACACCCAGATTGCAAAGTTCATTCATTCCTTCTCTCCCCCCACCCCCCCACATTCCCCGAAACATACAAGTTTCCATTTGGTTTCTTTCGTGACAAATCATTGACTGACTAAAATAAGAAAGTCTGAGAATAAACATGCTATGTCTTTGCTTCCTGGTTTTATAACTGTTATTAAACATATGGCCTGACCAAAAAGTCTCAAAATCTATTTTTCTTACAAGTAACTTTTAGGGAACTCATTATTTTGTCATTTTGCTTAACCCAAAACAAAAAAAACTTGACATTTGCTGTCTTTAAACTTGACAATTTTTGAAATTTAATTTTAAAAATTTTTTATAATTTAAAATTTAAAAAATTAAAGAAAGATTTCTGGATTTGAGTTTAAATTTTTAAATTTAAAAATTAAACAATTCACAGATGTGAAGTTTGGATTCAGTCAAAGGGCTGTACTTGAGGACCTAGAGGACTACACATGGCCTTGAGGCCACAGGCTCCCCACCCTGGGACTACTCTAATTATTAGAAAGTTGTTCCTTGTACTGGACAACAGCTGCCTCTCTGTAATCATTTTGCTCAAATGATTCTTGAGCAAACTTCACCTCATTAATCAAAGATAAGCATACCTATCTGTAACTGGACAAGTTTCTGCATATGAACTGCAGAGGCTTAAGGCTCATAGATTTAGAACTCAAAGGGACTAGTCTAGTCCAATCCATTCCTTTTTCAAATGAAGATTCTACAGCCCAGAGAAGTTAAGTTGCTTGTCCAAGGTCACACAGGCAAGATGTTGCTGAATGAGGCTTTGAACCTGGATCATAGAAGCAAATCTTGTAACTCTAATCCCAGCATACCACACTACCTCCTGTAGTCAACTTCATAGGAATACTCACTCTTTGGAACACAGGTCTCGAGTAAGAGTGAAGATCCGTTGGTAGATTTGGGGTTCTTTATGATACAAGAGATATTTTGATGGAGATTTTCATGATACCTCAACTGCACCTTTGATTCTGAAAGATTCACATACGATCCAGAGAAGTCCCAAGCGTAATTTAGAAAGCGGCTATCTTTTGATCCATTACATGAAACTGTAAGATTTTCTCCATCAAAAGAACAATAGAGATCAGGTTGTAGAAGGTTCTCTAGGGAAAAAAAAAATTAAGCAAATTATTATCACAACAGAAACTAGTTTATGGCTAAGTACATTTAAAACTGTCATTTAAAAATGTGAGAGGGGAAAAGGACCTACATATAAAAAAATATTCACAGTGGCTTTTTTTGTGGTGGCAAAGAACTAGAAATTGAGAGGATCCATCAATTGGGGAATGACTACAAGTATTTCATTACTATTGTGCTATAAGAAAGGATGAACAGGCAGATTTCAGAAAAACATGGTAAGACTTACATGAACTGATGTAAAGTAAAATGTCCAGAACCAGAAAATCACTGTACACAGTAACAGCAACATTGTATCACAATTAACTATGATTGACTTGACTCTTCTCAGCAATACAAAAAAGTAAGACAGTTAAAAAAGACTCATGATGGAAAATGCTATCCACATTTAGAGAAATAACCAATTGGGGCAGCTAGGTGGTGTAGTGAATAGAGCACTGGTCCTGGAGTCAGGAGGACCTGAGTTCAAATCTGGCCTCAGACACTTGACACGTGCAAGCTGTATGACCTTGGGCACTTAACCCCAATTGCCTTGTCTTCCCCCCATGAAAAAGAAAAAAAAAAGAAAGAGAAAGAACTGATGGAATCTGAATGTAGATCAAAGTATACTATTTTCACTTTTTTCCCCCTTTTGTTCTGTTTCTTCTTTCACAACATAACTAATATGGAAATGTGTTTTATATAATTGCATATATTTATATGATATAATCTATATCAAATTACTTACCAATCTTAAGGAAGGGGGAAGAGAAGGAGGGAGGGAGGGAAAAAATTTGGAAATCAAAATTTTATTTAAAAAGAGAATTGTTAAAAATTCTCTTTACATGTAATTGGGGAAAAAATACTATTTAAAAGAAAAAAAAAACATGAGAGGCATCGGGTTGTAGGGGAGCGACCTGCCTCAGATAGCTCATGGCTGTGGATTCTGGGTAAGCCACTAACCTCTCAATTTTCAGTGACTCTCTAAGACTGTAAATTGTAGACAAAAGATGCCAACCTATCCCAGTGGAGCAAGTTTCTCCATCCAGGAGTCCCCTATAGCATAGAAATTACAGGTCTCTCTATTTCCTTCCTTATTTACAAATCTATAACAAGCCTTAGTCTTCTTTACAAGCTCAGGAGTGCATAAAGCCAGTTCCCTTCCCTAAGCACCAGGGGAAAATCCTCTCTCTTGCATGACTTTGGAAACTTGTGGGGTCAGAACAGGTCAACTGAGAGGTCTAACGTCTGGCCACTGGGGAAAGTCCCTGTATGACTGCTGTCTGATGATGTAACGCTATCAGTTATACATCACCCAGGTCCCTGGAGAGCAAATGCAGCACTCTTGCCACCATACCACGCTCTCTCTCTTAGATTTGTATCCTCAGTCCTTAGCATAGTATTAGGCACACAAAGGCTAAATAATTGCTTTTTCATGAATTCCTTCAATCACTTATTCACAGGTTTAATTTTATGACTTTAAACAATAAAAAAAAGACATGAGTTACCTGGATAAATGTTACACATTAAGCTACTGTCACGTATTAATAATTCATAATCATTAAATTAATTTGCCAGATTGCCCAATTACTTAGGAAAGAATGAAACAAAGGTCAAGTGGGTAAATTCGGAGACTAGGGATGGTCTGAATTAGAATATAGGATGTTGCCCAGGCTATAACCAGGGTTCTTTAATACAGAAGGTCAAGATTAAAGAGGACCTTGAAAGTCTCCATACTCCCTCTGCAGGTAGAAATAACTGTGAGCTTAGCACACAATAGGAAGAATTATGAAGACAGGAAGCTAGCTTACCCCATGCCCCATGAGTTCCTCCCTGGCTGGGTTATTCCCCCCTCAAGACTCTTCCCATAATGGCCTCACTCAGTATCCTGGGGCTTCTGACCATAAAGGGCAACCTTTTTATCACCACCAGGCAGGACAATGTTCCAGGTTTCTTCCCCTATTGGGCCTTGTATCCCTAAGCCTAAGGGGTCAACCCACCTGCCTACAACTGAATTTGTCTCAAGAAGTTGATTTGAAGACATCTTTCTTGCCCCAGACATTGCCGGGGTCAATGTCTAGTGGGGCCTCCAAAACAGCCAAAGGGCAGTATAAAGGGACTGTGAGTTTACAGGAAAGGAAGCAGAAGGAAAACAGAGAAGGCTAAAGATATATTTCATTAGGCCAAGAGCTGGAAGAGATTTCAAAGATCCAACTAGATAGTGAGCTTCTTGAAGACAGGAACCAGAACCATGTTTTTGCCACATAGCTACAGCCCTCAGTACAGTGCCTGGCACATAGTAAGCAGTTAACAGATGTTTTCTGACTGATCTTCTATTTCAAACCCCTCATTTTTTACATTTACATAGGACACTGAAGCCTAAAGATTTGCCCAACTGAAACAACTTGCCCCAAATCACATAGTAACAGGGTGTAATGCCAAGCAAAGGCAACTTCCCAAGGTTCAAAATACCAGCATAGGTGCTCTCCATTTTATTCAGTGACAAATTAAGAACAGAGAAGATCAAAATATGACATCATTCAAAATACAGCATTTACTAAGTGTGATTCAATAATCTCCAAGTACTACCCCACCCCTGGACATTAGATTCATTTAATCAATCACAAAGTACTCCATCCCTGGACAGTACATTCATTTAGTCAACCACAAAGCCCCTCTTCTCAAATGGAGATTAGTTTCCAATCATAAGTAAAGTACATTCATTTGTTTAATCACAGAACACAAAAAGGTCAAAAGTTCCCCACCCTTGGATAACAACTGAATCTACCCCAGAGTTACAACAAGCTTAAGCACAGCATTTAATACCCAAATGGAAGTCTTTTCTTCATCTTGACAGTTCTCAGCAATCTTTGTTCCTGGGGAGACAAAGCTTAGCAAGGCCACAAGATACATTGCCAGTGTCTTCATTAATTCATTCTCTGTCTGCAGAACAGTCCTAGGATCCCTGAAAACATTAGCAAAACCCCCTTCCAGGATTTCTGTAAACATACAACAAGAAAATCCTTCTTCAGGGCTTCTGAACCAACAGCAAGGTTCCCAGACCTCTGCAACAACAGGACTGTCTTTCACCAGTGGACAAATCTGCCAAAACAACATCAAAACAGACAGACAAAGTACCAGCATAACAGCCATGCCTCCTCAGTCATTGGCAGCTCTGGGTGGCAGCTCTCTAAAGTCCTGGGCAATTCAAAGTGGCCCTCAGCAATCCTCTTTATCTCTCTCTGCCTCTAAGATGCTGCTTCCAAAAAGTTCTTCTGCCTCTCTCCTTTCTTGTGTCTCTCTAAATTTATGTCACCACCTCCTCCCAGTTCAGCCCTCTCTTTTCATGTCAACAAGTCCATCCCACAAGTTGGATTCACAAGCTCTGGGTTGTAACACAATCAAAGCAAAAACCAAGCCAATACAGGGGGATCTTTAAATTTCATTACTATTACACAGGGCAGGGATTGGAACTTAGGGCTTCCTTCACTTCCCCATTTGGCAGAAGCCTAGCTCTGCCAATCCCCAATTTACATTACTCAGACTGACATTCAAGTCCCCAAGTCATCAATGTCCCATCCCTATCACATGAGGCCTATCAAAACTGTTCATTCTCCCATATGCTCTACTGGCCAGGACACATTGGCTTTCTTACCACTCCCACAGATAGCCTCTGATAAAGTTGTCCCTTCCTGCCTTAGAAATTCATCTGGTCTTCTTTCTACCATTCTGACTTAAATTCCAAACAAACCTAGGAAATCTATGAGAGGGTAGGAGTAGATGGCCATTGAAGTCATTCTAAAGGCTGTGATCCTAAGGGCAAGGAATATGCTAGGGATAAACAGTCTCTATATTCACAGAACCTGTATTTTACTGGGAGGGATGTGGAGGGGCGGGGAGTACAACATCTAAAGAGAAAGGATCCTTAACCTGGCTCCATGAATTTGTTTTGTTTTGTTTGGGAGGTGGGGGTAGGGAGGCAATTGTTTGTTAAGTGATTTCCCCAGGGTCCTACAGCTAGCAAGTATCTAAGGCCAGGTTTAAACTCAACTCCTCCAGACTTCAGGGCTGGTGTTATATCTACTTTGCCACCTAACAGCCTCATGAACTTTTTCTTTTAATTATAATTACAATTCAACTATAATTTTTCTTTTGTAATTCCATGTTTTACTTTATGCATGTAAAGTCATCATTCCAAGAAGGGATCTATAGGTTTCACTAGCACGCCAAAACAGTCTATGACACAAACAGGTTAAGACAATAATTTCCCAATTTGGAATTATGCAAATAAAGTTATTGAAACATCCAGATCCTTTAATCCAGATGTGTAGAACGAAATGTGGCTTCTCAAGTGGACTATTTGCTAAAGTACTAGAAGCCTTTAGGCCTCAGTTTCTAGCTACCGGAAAGCAGGTGACCTTGGGGAAAACAAAACTCTGGAAATGCCCTTGTCACCCCACCTGCCAAATAAGGGAATGCTAATAGACCAACCAATCAATTTAAAAGATTACATGAGGAAGGGGAGGGTTGTGGTTTTCGAGAGTTTTTTTCGGCTATATAACCCAGCTTTGGCTTCTGTAGGGCGGCCTCCTCTCTCTGGAATCCCAGTGATGGGACCACCCGCTTCTCTCGAGATTCAATAAAACTTCCTGCTTTCACCTTGAGACGTCTCTGAGTAGTCAATTTGGAGTAGGGTCTCTGTACCCCATACACAGAGACTCCATTACTGGATTTATAACCCCAAGGAAGCTGCTGACAAGAAGAAAGTTCCTATACACTTCAAAATATTTATAGCAGCACTTTTTTTGTGATACCTAATTATTGGAAACAAAGTAGATGCCTGTCAATTGGGGAAAAGCTAAACAAGCTGTAGTACATGGATATAATAGATTATTATGGTGCTCTAAGAAATGATGAATCTAGAGAAGCATAGAAAGAATTATATGAACTGATACAGAGGTAAGTAAGCAGAGCACATAGGAAATAGTTAATAAGTGCCCTTTAATCATCTATTGTTTAATATTTAACTAATAATTATTTTCACTCCACATATTGTTTGATAAAATAATATACACTGTGACTCCAGCAATGTAAACAAAAAGAACCACACACACAAATAAAAAGAGAATATTGCAAAATTATAAAGAAGAAGCATGGCTAGAAAGAAAATAGATCTATGAGGGGCCACTCCCAACCCACCCCTTCAGGGAGAGGTAAAGTCCACTGGTGTTGAACATTGCACGTGTTTTCAGTTTTCCAGTGGACTGACTGGTTGCATCGACTTTTTCCTCTTCTTTTTCTTTTCCTTTTTTTTTGTCTTTTAAAAAACTACTGGTTTTTTATATGGGATGATTCTCTGGGAGAGGAAGGGTCACTGGGAAAAACTATGGTAATATAAAAAAGATCAATAAAAACTTAATTTTTAAAAAGAGTGTCACACTTTCTACTTATGTGACAAGGGATAAATATGAGGTATCTCTGTTTCATTGGTAATTCACAGCATCAAATATCTAGAAGAAGGCCGTCAGCATGTTGGGTGGCCCCACTGTGGAGAAGATGTGTAGGAGAACTTGGACAAGAGTATGAGAATTGGCAGAACATGGTGGGTAAAGAGACAGCCTGCCTTAGGAAGATTTGGATGCCAGCCTGCGTCTGCACCTTTCAGTGCCCAAGGCTTCTCTCTAAAAATATAAGTTGAAGAAAAGGCCAAGATCTGATTTGATAAAGGGAGTTTTCTTACTGAGATTTACACATAACAGCAAAATCACGGGGTCAGAAAAAATGGACAAAAGTAGCACAGGATGGACAGGTATGTATGTATTGAAATTTAAAGGGAATGCCCAGATCAATGATACCACAAACCCATCAAAATCTTACTGAATTATGCAGAATCTAATACAGTATTATATATGATATTATAATTTATTATTTCTAAGGTATAGTTCAGTGGATAGACTACTGAGTCTGGAGTCAGGAAGA
>NW_027185798.1:38996912-39154557 GCF_028583685.1 Petaurus breviceps papuanus | reverse complement strand
CATTTCCCCCAATTTTGGATTTTCAGGGTACTCTAAATCCCGTATGACTCTCCTTCTTTCAGAGACACACACCTTAAAGCCTCCAGGAAAACAATAATCATAGCTATTGCCTGGTTCAGGGTCCTCCAGGAAAAGAAAGGAAATAGGCTCCGGGCTGGCTTCATGACTAAAATATGAAATAATTAACCTATTCATGAGTGTTTATAATTAATTGATGCAATTCATTTCTCATTAAGAAAAGAGTTTCATGCATAACTCTAAAAAAAATGCCTGAATTCATCTTTTTAAAGGTATTACTGCAATTCAGATTGAGGGCAAAGTAGTTCATCTCACTTCTGTGAACAATTCTTTAGTATAGTGAGAAGGAAAAGCAATACCAGAGTTAGCATTTCTCAGCAGTATAGAATTTCCCACTCTGGGAAGATCTTTAAGTATTCCGGTCAAGTGAAGAGAGAGCTTGATTAGGATTCAGAAAACCTATCTTCAAATCTAATCTCTGCCATTTACTGCCTGTAGGGCCTTGAAAAGGTCACATAACTTCTCTGGGCCTCAGTTTCCTCATCTGTAAAATGTGGGGTTGGACAAGATGACCCCTAAGTTCTTTTACAGCTTAAAAACTGAAATTTCAATTGTACTGGTAAATATTTAACAACCAGCTCTCCAAAAAGTAGGAAATACTTTAAAATGCTCTGTTTATCCCTTCTCAACTTCTTCCTACCTTTCTAGTTTACTTACACTATATACCCTGCCAGGTACTCTTCAATTCAGAAACATGGGCTTCCTGGAAATTGCACAAACAAGCCCCTCCATCTCTCAGTACTAGGCATTTCCTCTAGCTGTGCCACCTTCTGCTCTCCCCCACCCCCAAATTCCCCACCATCTCTGCCAAAAATGTTCTCCCTCTTCTGCTCAGACTATTGACCTCCCACCTTCTACAGGATACCTTCCCCTCCCCCACTTAAATCCAGTATTTCTGTCTTAATTATTCATTATCTATCCTGTATATAATTTGTTCTGAATATATTTGTTTGCATGTTGTCTCCCCCATTAGATCATAATCTCTTTGCAGGTAGTGACTGTCTTTTGCTTCTTTTTGTATTTGCAGTGCTTAAGCACAGTGCTTGGTATGTAGTAAGCACTCAATATATGCATTTTCTCCATCACTTTCTGAAGTGTAGACCAGTGCTGTCACAATAATAGAAAAGTATCTCTGTGGGTCACATATTGACTTAGAAAATCAGAAATTAACATACAATGTATCATGTTTTTATGTATTTTCATTCACTTTTTTCATTCATTCAAAATTCATTCCATTATTTATTCACCACAGTCCAATTACATCTTAGTCTGGTTCAGGCAGCATTCATCTGCTAGCAAGTTTGGTACTCCTGGTCTAGATAAATAATAAACAAAGATCAAATCCTGATTTATACCTTTGCCAATGGCCCAGCTGTAATTGATCACACTGAAAATTTAATAATCAGCTCATCTGAGTTTTGCTGGAAGGTATCTTGGAGCCCCAAAGAGGCAGAGAATGGGAATTACAACAAAGCAAGTCAGTGCCAGGAGAAGTAGGAGGTTGCTACATTATATAATTTGAAGGATTCCAAGATGTTCCCACAGAAAATCCAAAACTCTCTCTGCTAAAATTCTACCCTAAGAGAGTCACTTCTTTGAATGATCACCTTCTTTAAAAATAAACATATAGTCCTTGGAGGATTAATTCTCCCTCTCTCATTAATGGCACTGCCTTTCTTTCAGTTACCGAGGTTTGATATCTCAAGAGCCATACTGACCCCTCCTTTATTAACCACTTCCTGCCTTGCTCTTACTAAACCTGGTATTCGTCCTTAACACAACCGCTGGTCCTTCAAATATCTCTCTAGCTTAACAGACTGTTAGAACTGAAAGTCCAACTAGTCCCACCCCGTAATCTTCTATGTGATGATATGTGAATCTAGCCTCAGATATTTATTAATTGTGTGACCTTGGACAAGTCACTTAACCTCTATCTGACTCAGTTTCCTCATCTGTAATAATAACAGAACCTACCTCCCAGGGTTGTTATGAGGATCAAATGAGATAATATTTGTAAAGCACTTGGTATAGTGCAAGGCTCATAGTAGGCATTTAATAGATGTTTATTTTCTTCTTTCTTAATATCCTCTCCTCTTTCAGATCCCCTGACACCTCTGTTTCCTGGTTTTCTGGCTGTTTAAACAAGGAAAGGCCACACAGCCAGAGTGACAAATTGAGTACTGTGATCCTGGTATATTCCCTTTATGACAGAATAGCACTCCTTCCTTTCTATCATGCCGTGTCCTTGTTATTCCAATCTATTACCCAGGTCCTGACTACTTCCTTCCTTCTGAAATTCTGGCAGTTTTGACTCTGGAGATAACCACTTTACCATTGATCTGTCCTCGGTCCTGGAATCCCTTGTCTAAATGGCCATCCTCTACTTTTCACTTGCATGATTCCCAACCTTGAGTCACTCTCTGCCAAGTGGTGGACTGAAGCCAGAGTCAATTGTGAAATTTTCAGTATAAGAGTATTTACACCTCTAGAATCAGCAAATGCTCCAGACAAATACTTGATTTGTTCTTTTGTTGACTGTCCAGACTTTAGAAAAGTGACCAGAGAAAATGTTAATAATGATGCAGATTAAACTTAAAAGTGTATCCTACATACAGGCTATTGTTTATTGGTTTGGAAAGCTCATTGTTAAACATTCACTAGTACACCACTGAGCCACTCCCATCATTTACCTTCTCTGCCCTTACCCCTGAATCACTCTGAACTGCTCTAAGAAGTCCCCCAAATTGTGCTGGCTGGCTTCACTACAAATCTGTTATCTCATTCAATTGGGCTCTCACTCTTAGGAAGCAATCTCTTTAATTATCCTGTACTGACTTCCTCTCTCCTGCTAACAAAAGCATTCAAGTCTCCCTTACTCTAAAACAATCTCCCTTGCGAATTTCTGGAAATGTACAATTTCTGAAATCTCTATGCCCAGTTCCTCCATTTTCTAATCATCAACCCACTCACACCTAAACCTTCAAAATGTGATTTCTGTCTATACCACCCTTCTCCAATTGTTCTCACCAAGGTTACTATAAATGACCTCTAATTGCCAAGACTAATGGCTCACTGTTCATTCTTCATCCTTCATCTGACACCCTCCCCCTCCTCCGACCCCCATCTCCCATCATACCTTCCTTCAAGTTCCTAGCAACTAGGTGGCAAAGTAGATCTGGGCCTGGAGTCAGGAAGAGATGAGGGCAAATCCAACCTCAGATACTAGTTGTGTGATCCTGGACAAGTCACTTCTGCCTCAGTTTCCATAACTGTAAAATGGAGTTAATAATAGCACTTCTCTCATTAGGATCAAATAAGATATTTGTAAAGTGTTCAGCACAGTGCCTTGCACACAGCAGGTACTCAATAAATGCTTTTTTCCTTCCTTCCTTTTTTTTGCTTTTTGGAGGGCAATTGGGGGTTAAGTGACTTGCCCAAGGTCACACAGGTAGTTTTTGTGTTAAGTGTCTGAGGCTGGATTTGATCTCAGGTCCTTCTGACTCAAGGGACAGTGCTCTATTCACTGTGCCACCAAGCCACCCCTCCTTCCTTCTTTCTTAATACTCTCTCCTCTTTCAGATTTTCTGAGAACACTCTCTCCTGGTTTTCCTATTATTTAAGAAATGAAAGCTACCCATTCACTCTCACATAAACACATGAATTACAAGTGAATGTGCTGCCTCAGGTGGTAGGTAGTAGGCAAAGGACCTGAAACAAAGTCTGGATGACCTTTGGTGGGAATAATGTAGAAAGGCAGGCTTCCAAGTTCTAGTTCTTGGATTCTCTGATTCCTCCTAAGTAGCTGATCATTCCCTTTCTTTCTCCCAATATCATACAGCCTGTTCCTACCAATGAGGTAGAGGAGAACTCGACCAGGGTAAAGGTATGCTACCTGGACCCAGCTGAGCTTAGGCCAGCTCCCTTCCCACCTAATCCTTGGTCTAAGGTCTCTATTTAGTCACAAACATCACAAAAAGTGCATTTCTTAGCTCTAACACACATTCAGGGAGGTGGGGGGCAAAATCCTAGTACCAGTACTTGTTGCATCTCCAGATAATGGGAAGGTCCTGAGGCCAAGTGAGTCGTGTAGAGCAGCCATGACCATGCAGGGTAATGCAGAATCAGTCACTCTGTGCCAGCCAGACTGGACAAAAGGGTGATACCCGATCCCCTTGGCCTTTGGGGTATGTTTGTTTCAGCTTGCCCCAGAGGAAAATCTCTTTAGCACTAATCTCATTTCCCTTTGAGCCTGTAATAAAAGAGGAGTTAGGAGGAGACTAACTCCTCCCTTTTAGACAGGTTTACCTCTCAGGATTGTTTTTTCCTTATTCAGCAAGCTGTTTGTAAAAGCAGGGGGCAATTTTTCCCAAAGTTTTGATTATCATGGGTCAACATAAGAAATTAAATGGGGACTTGGGGGGAGTTTTTCGGAAACCACAGATGACATACAAAGGCCAGCAGATAACACAGAAAAAGTTTAGAAACTCAGAAATGCATAAATAGGTGATTAATATTATATAATATCAACATGTTTTATCTTTTAATACCATAATAATTCTGACTTCTTCTCTGGCATGAAGGGAGGGCCAAAATTTTTTCTGCAGATTTTCTAGACTGAGGGGATGCTGCATCCCTTACCCCCACTTGTCCTTTCTTGACTTTGCCTTATTTTAATCAGGCAAGGCTTCAAATGAAGATTTCTTTGAACAGGGCCAAACAGAGGTCATTCCCTACCTTTTCTCTGCCACCATATGTCCTTAAATAAGGTGGACACAATACATACTAAGCATGAATATGCTTTTTGTGGTGGCTCACAGGACCAGAGACAGAGAGTTGGAAGAAATCTTACAAGCCATCTAGACCAACTCCTTCTCTATACATTTTATAGATGAGGAAACCAAAGCTAAGAAAGCCAAAGTAACTTGCCCAAAGTTGCAGAAATACTAATGGTCAGAGGCAGGATTTGAACCTAGCTCTTTTGATTCCAGAGTCAGAGAATACACTTTTCATTGTACTACATTGAATCCCTTGAACCTAATAGGACCCAAACTGGTTCCTCAGTGGTTCATCTTCCTCCTCCTGCCCTCTAAGACTGTGCCAGGCAATCAATATTAAGCACCTACTATGTGTCAGGCCATGTGCTATATCTTAGCAATTCAAAGGAAGGTAAAAGACAGTCTCTGATATCAAGGAGCTCACAATTTAATGAATGAAACAATATGCAAAGAAGACCTGGTCCTTAGACCTCTTTTTCTTTGTCTTGATATTGCCTCTCTTTGTGATCTGATACACACACCAATAAATTCAATAATCATGTCTACCTTGACTCATAAATCTAGGTATCCAAGCACAATCTTTCGCCTATATACAAATGGATATTCTGCTAACATCTCCAACTCAGATTATTCAAAACATACAATTAATTCACTGTATCAGTTTCCATGTGATTCACAATCCTAATTTTATCTCTATTAATGAGTCACCCAAGCACTCTCAGTCTAAGACCTCTGGGCGATGGCTGCCTTCCATCACCATATGCCTAAGTCACCAGCACCTGTTTATTTATTGCTGTTACTTATATCCTTTTCATTTTCACTGGCAACCTCCTAATCCAAACTTCCATTTCTCATCTGTTGTCTGTCATATATTGACAACTATCTTGTACTCGTTTACATTATGACCAGGGGGTATAATGGAAAATGTCTAACAACTAGCTCCTATTTCAGAGGTGTGGTGGAGAATGTTTAACAACTGGTTGCCATTTGGGGGGAAATGTGCGCAATTTGCACTTTAAAATTAAATCTGCATTAATAACATTTTCTCCATCACTTAATTAAATCTGGACAATCAACAAAACAATAAATCAAGTCCTAGGGGCGACTAGATGGCACAGTGAATAGAGCACCAGACGTGTGACTTTGGGTAAGTTACTTAACCCCAACTGCCCTCCAAAAACCAAAAAAATAAAAAAATAAATCAAGCCCTAATTTGTAGAATTTTCTGATTTCTGAGGTATAAAGGCTCAGACAGAAAATTTAACAACTGACTTTTATGAGCTGGCTCTAAATTAGCTTTTCTAAAATACTGCTCTAATCATAACTAAAATTGATATAGCACTTTAACATTCATATACATGATCTCATTCCATTTGCATACAACTTTGTGGGGAGGCACCACATATATTATCATCCCCATTTTATACATGAGGAAACTGAGGCTCAGAGACTGAAATGTCTTTCAGAGGCACTATTTCAGTAGTGGGATTTGAACCCAGGCCTTCCCAGGTCCAAGACCAGTGCTTTATCTGTTGTGCTGCCCCTAATGCTTTGATCTTGTCATTTCCCTATTCCAAAACTTTCAGTGTCCTGTAGGAACACATGTAAGCTCCTCAATCCTCCACAATTTGGCCTCAACCTACCTTCCTAACTGTATCTTCTCCTTCCAAATTCTTTTCCTAGACAGGTCTACAAATGGACTTGCAGCCTGGTCTACTGGGAGTGGGAATGAGGCAGAACAGTTGTCTTCAAATGTGTTGGAGAGAGGTTGCCATGTACATAAGAAATTGAATCTGTTTGGGCCCCAAGGGTAGATCTAGAATAGTGAGTGGGTAAAATAGTTCATTCTTGGCTCTCTCAAAATGAAATGTTCTGCTTTCAGAGTATCAAGGTTATCTCCCCCCCTCCCTGCTACGGGGAGGGGGGCACGTTTCGCAATAGCTGGAACCTCCCCATTTCAGATATGGATCACCCCATTTCTCTCAGAATGGAGATACTCCTTTTGGGTATGGGTTGGCTTAGATGAAGATCTCTCTAAGGTCTCCTCAGAGATTCTGTGACTGAGTATGGCACAAACTTTTCTGTGTTTTCAAGAGAATGAAGAGAGGTCTGAGGAGGTTGAGAAATTGGAAAGTCAAGGTTGAAAGAGAAAAGAGGCTAGGAAGATAAGATGATAAACCAGATATTGAATTTACTGGGAGGAGGCAAAGGGACTTAGAGGTCCACAGATGACAGCAACAAGGATATGATAGATGGATGGAGGGAGAGAGACAAGAGACATGGAGAAAGACAGACAAAGAAAGGGTATTTACTTATTTTTTTTAATTCTGGAAAACCTTGTATTGTAGGTGGAATGGGACACAGCTGGACACAGTTAGTTAGATGATTGCAGTTTTGTTGGCAACATCTAAAGCATCATAGTCTGGAACAAGTCAGACATAGGCCTTCTCTCCATCAGGCCTTCTTCATAGCAAACTCAGTGGTCAAAGGAAATTTAATGATAGCATAGTGATCAAGCTTGTTTTTCTGAGGGGAACTTTTCTGAGAGTATTTGGGCTGCCTTCAAAATCTTAGTGTCTGTAATAGTAATGGAATTTAAAGATCCCCCTGTACTGACTTGGTTTTTGGATTGACTGTGTTAAAACCCAGAGCTTGTGAATTCCACTTGTGGGATGGACTTGTTGATGTGAAAAGAGAGGGTTGAACTGGGAGGAGCTGGTGACATGAATTTAGAAAGGCACAAGCAGAGAGAGAGAGGCAGAAGATTTTTTTTTTTTTGGAAGAAGCATCGTGGAGGCAGAGAGATGGAGAGGATTGCTGAGGGCCAGTTTGAACTGCCCAGGACTTTTGAGAGCTGCCTCCCAGAGCTGCCAAGGACTGAGGAGACATGGC
Organism: Petaurus breviceps papuanus; assembly: GCF_028583685.1. Lineage (NCBI taxonomy): Eukaryota > Metazoa > Chordata > Mammalia > Diprotodontia > Petauridae > Petaurus > Petaurus breviceps. The sequence goes on along the minus strand of NW_027185798.1, from coordinate 39,146,812 downwards.
TGTTATGCTGGTACTTTGCTGTCTGTTTTGATGTTGTTTTGCCAGGTTCGTCCACTGGCAAAGGACAGTCCTGTTGTTGCAGAGGTTCTGGAACCTTGCTGTTGGTTCAGAAGCCCTGAAGAAGGATTTTCTCTTTGTATGTTTACAGAAATCCTGGAAGAGGGCTTTGCTAATGTTTTCAGGGATCCTAGGACTGTTCTGCAGACAGAGAATGAACTAATGAGGACACTGGCAATGTATCTTGTGGTCTTGATAAGCTTTGTCTCCCCAGGAACAAAGATTGCTGAGAACTTGCACCTCAGGTCAAGATGAAGAAAAAACCTCTCTTTGGGTATTAAATACTGTGCTTAAGCTTCTTGTAACTCTGGGGTAGATGGCCTTTTCAGTTGTGAGCCAAGGATGGGAAACTTTTGACTTTTTTGTGCTCTGTGACTGAACAAGTGAATGTACTTTACTTATGATTGGAAACTAATCTCCATTTGAGAAGAGGGGATTTGTGATTGACTAAATGAATGTACAGCCTAGGAGTGGAGTAGTACTTAGAAGAGGGACTTTGTGATTGACTAAATGAATGTAATGTCCAGGGATGGAGTAGTACTTGGAAATTATTGAATTACACTTGGTGAATGCTGTATTTTGAAATCTGCTTTATTTTGATTTTCTCTGTTCTTAATTTGTCACTGAATAAAGTGGAGAGCAGCTATGCTGGTATTTTGAACTTCAGGAAGTTGCCTTTGTTTGGCATTACATTATTTTTTTAATGTAATGTCATGCACAGAAGCTTTCCAGAAGAATTACTACTGTGAACAGCTTTTTTAAAGGTTCTGATTACTCAGTATAGTGATCACTCTATTCCATACAAAAGCAAAACATCCATGGAAAATCAAGGTACAGCATAATTCAAAGTACAGCACTCACCATATTTCAACTTATCACAGAAAATTACAATATTCACAACATAGTCTCAAAGTAAAATAGTCACTCTTAAGTTAATTCAATCAGTCACTTATCAGTAGTATCAAAGTACACAGTCAAAGTCTTCCACTCTTGGGGAAAAGTCTTGATTAACTCAATTAGTCACTTATCAGTAACAATAGTAAAAGTACTCAAAGTACAAATCAGTGCTTACAGAGTAAAGTCTTACTAAGTATCACACACAAAATCCTCTACCCCTTAGGTCACTAGTAAACTATAATTCCATAATTACTCAGTACCCAAGGAGAGGTCTTTTCTTCATCTTGACTTGGGGCCTGCTCTCAGATTCACTGGATCCCCTTCCATGGTCTCAGATTCTACCTAGATTCACCAGACTGTCACCTGGGTTCAATGGCAGACAGCTCCCAGTTCCTTGACCAGCTCTCTGGGGAGGTCCTGCTCCACACTGGCGTTCACAGGGTTGGTCCATGTCATCTCCTTCACCATTTCTGCTCCAAGGAATTCAAGGCTCAACCAAGCCACAAACAAACAAAGTCTCAGCATCCTGGTCATGCTTCAGTCACCTGAGCTCCTGGGCTCCTGGCCTCCTGGCTCTGGGCTCCTGGGATCCTGTTCAGAAGAAGCTCCACCAAGACAAGTTCTCAGGACTCAGTTCTCCATTCTTCTGTAGCTGTTCTGCCACCAGACCTTGGTCTCAAGGAAATTCTGACTATGCCTCTCTGGGGCCCCTCCTATATACACAGCATTACCTACTTCACTTCCCTCAGCCAACTTCCTGTTACAGTCAGTAACTCAGTAACAAGGGGACAGGAGTTCATACCTTCTGTTTCCCCAATCAGAGGCTTGATCAGTTACTAAGTGTTAAGTACCTGCTACTTTTGCCAAGACAAAGGGATCTTCAAATTCAAAATTACATTGCCATTACAGTGTCTTGGGTTGTTGGAAGGTGGGGGATGTTCAGATTTTCTTTTTGTGGCTATGGACACCCTTCAACACCACCTCTTGGCCTTCAAAGCCTTGGACTTGGCTTTTGTCTTGGGGGGACAATGGCTTCTTTCTTTGCCTTTGGCGTCATCTTGGTGGAAAGGGCAGAAAAGGTATTTATTAAATGTTTACTATGTGTCACCACAGTGTACAGAGTACTGGGTCTGTGGTCAGGAAGCCTCACCTTCATAAACTCAAATGCTGTATCAGACACTTACTAGCAGTTTGACCCTGGGAAAGTCACTGTTTTCTCATCTATAAAATGAGCTGGAAAAGGAAATGACAAACCACTCCAGTGTTTTCACCAAAAAAACCCATAAGGGGGTCACATAGAGTTGGATACAATTGAAACTACTGAACAACAGATGTGCCAAGCACTGTGCTAAAGCTAGGGAGATAAAGAAAAAGCAAGCAAGGCTCAAGGAGAGGATGAAGTCTGATTTAAAGGAGAGGCAGCACAGAGCAAAGGGGATGTCAACTCCACCTTCTGGCCCTGGGTTTCAAGAGGCAGCTAAGCCTTGGACATGGCGCCAAGAGATGTCGTGCCATCAGGAAAAAGTGAGGTTCCCTTTGGTACCAGACAGGGAAGGAATCTATGGGAAAGAGATCTAGGAGAAATTGCCGGCTTAGATGTGAAATGAAGGAGAAAGAAATCAGCACTTATATTGTGCCTACTCTGGGCCAAGCCCTGTGCTAAGAGCCATTACAAACATTATCTCTTTTGATTCTCATAGCAAGCCTGGGATGTAGGCAGTGTCATCATTTTCACTTTTCAGTTGAGGAAACTGGGGCAAAGAGAGGGTAAGTGATTTGCCCGGGGTCACACAACAAGTAAATATCTGAAGTTGGATTTGATCAGCCCTTCCTGATTCCAGGCCCAGTGCTCTATGGGATGCACCGCCTAGTTTCCTATGAATGAACCTCGGAGGTCATCAAGTCCACCTCTGTCCTTCTGACAAATAAGTGACTGGCACTGAATCCCACATAGGAAGTGACAGAGTCAGGATTCAAACTCAGGTACTTAGTTCTTAAAACCATCTGTCTTTCCATTTCACCTTAGCAGGAGAAAAGCTCTCAATGGAAAAGGAGGGCTGAGGAAGATAGTAATAGAGAAGGCTAGAATTGTTTACAAATGAGGAAACTGAGGTCCAGGGAAGTTGTGATTTGCCCCAAATCACACAAATCAGAGGAATGATTTGAACTCAGGTCTTCTGACTCCAAAACAATATTTTTTTCACTCCATCAGGCTACCTCTTATCAGAGCCTCTTTAAATTCCCTAGGTCTCCCTGTCTCTAGTTCTGGCACTCTATCCACTGGGCCACCTGGCTGCCATGAGTCATGAAGAAGAGGGGACTCATTCTGCTTGGCCACACAAGGCATAACTGGAAGCAATGGGTGGAAGTTTCAGAGAGGAAGATGTGGTCTCTCTGTAAAGCATCTTCCTCAGTATTTCTATTCCAAAATGCAATGGACTGCCTGAAAAAGAAGCTGGTTTTCCATTTCAACTGTTGCTCAGTCATGTCCAACACTCCATGCCCCATTTTGGGGTTTTCTTGGCAGAGACCCTGGAATGGTTTGCCATTTCCTTCTACAGCTCATTTGACAAATGAGGAAACTGAGGCAAAGAGGGTTAAGTGACTTGCCATGGGGACATAGCTAGAAATTGTCTGAGGCTGGATTTGAATTCATGAAGATGAATCTTCCTGACTCCAGGTTTAGCATTCTTTGCACTGTGGCAGCAGCCAGCTGTCCCAGGCTTCCCATTACTGAAGGTCTTAAAAAATGGAGACGGGATGATCTCTTGTATGTAATGTATGTCATAGAGGAACTTCTAACCAAAATCAGAATGGACTACTAGACAGCATGACCTAACTGGGTGCCTTTGTACCCATGTCTTCAATACTCTGCTCTCTCACCTCTGACTCTGAGGCTCCTTATTTCCTTCAAGGTTCTGTTCAAATCTCACCTTGGGTAGGGAGGCTTGCTACTGTCCCTCAGCTGCCATTGCCTTCTCCTTTCAGATTCCCTCCCATCTTCTCTTTATTTACTCTCTCTTTCTTTTGAATGTCACCTCTTTTGGGGCAGGGAGAGAATTGGGGGGGGGGGTTGGGTTGTTTCTGTTTTGTTTTGTTTTTGCTTTTCTTTGTCTTCTCTGCATTTAGCACAGTACTTGGCACAGTCATCATTCAATAAATGACTGCTAATTGGACTGAAGATCCTCTCAGGTCCCTTTTTACTCTGAGATTTTGGGATTCCTAACAGGGGCAGGGGTTTATCTTCCCTCTACCTTGTTCTGCCTCATAGGGCTTAGACTGATGTCTGCTTTTCACTCAGGAACATTGGCTCATCACCACAAAATACCTTTTCTGGTTAAATTAAATTTTTTTCAATTAGGTCAGTGAGAATTCCTAGATGAAATGGAGAAAGAGCTAAAAAATGATCTCATACTTGTATATATTTTAAAAGTTTTTAAAAGTTAAACTTGTACTCACTTTTTAGAAGTTCCTTGGTTTCAAGGACAGATTTTCCTAAACCTCCAACTCATAAGAAGAAATAATCACAGTCTATATGAATGTAATGGAATATTATTGTGCTATGAGAAAAGATGAACAGGTAGACTTTAGAGAAACCTGGAAAGACTTATATGAACTGATGCTGAGTGAGGGGAGCAGAACCAGGAGAACACTGTAGACAGTAACAGCCACAGTGTATGAGGACTGCCTTTGATAGACTTGGCCCTTCTCAACAATGCAAGGACCTAAAACAATTTCAAAAAAAGCATGATGGAAAATGCCAGCCACATCCAGAGAAAGAACTCTGGAGTAAGAATGCGGAATGAAGAAGAGTACTTTCTTTTTTGTTTTATTTTTTTGGGTTATTTTTTCTTTTACATGGTTTTTCCCATTCATTATAATTCTTCTATGCAACATGAATAATGTGAAAATGTGTTTAATAGGAATGTATGTGTAGAGCCCATATCAGATTGCAAGCCACATTGGGGAGAGAGTGGGGAGGGAAGGGGAGAAAATTTAAAACTTATGGAAGTGATTGTTGAAAACTAAAAATAAATAATTTAATTTAAAAAATAACCACAGTCAAGAAATGGCAACAAATGTGGTATGAGATTATGATGGAATACTATTGCACTATAAGAAATGAACAGAATGCTCTCAGAAAAACCTGGAAAGACTTACATGAGCTGATGCAAAGTGAAATGTACTGAGTAGAAAGTAACAGCAGTATTGTAAGACAGCTTTTCTTGAAATACAGCAATCTAAGACAACTCTAAAGGACTTATGATGAAAAATGTCATCCTTCCCCAAAGAACTAATGTTGTCTGAATACAGATTGAAGCAAACTTTTTTCTAACTTTTCAATTTTTCCTTGAATTTTTTGGTCTGTTTTCTTTCACAACACGACTATTAAGGATATGTTTTGCATGACTACACACATACAACCTATATTGAATTGCTTGCCTTCTCATTGGGGGAGCAGGGTGAGGAGGGAGGAAGGGAGAGAATTTGGAACTCAAAGTTTTAAAAACAAATGTTAGAAATTACATGTTCTTACATGTAACTGGGGAAAAATAAAATACTAAATAAATCAATATTTTTTTAAAAAAAGAAAGAAATGGCAACAAGCCCCAGGTCCATTTTTAGTAGCCCCAACTGTGGCCTGATTGAAAATAACACATCTGTACGTGGAACTTAGCCTGTAGAAATGCAGAGAGACATGCCTTTTACCAAAGCCAGTTCCATCTGCCACACACCCATTCTCCTCCCCATCCCCCAGTTCACCAAGAAAACCACCGATTTTAGATGATCAAGCATTTCTTGTGTGGAGAACATAGAACAGGAAGTGGCCAAGGAGGGAGTGAATTATACATCTTACTTGTCAGGGCATACATCCTGTTACAGTGAGTCATTTGCATAGAAGGGCCAGAATGTCCCAACAGACTGGGAGTGTCTGTCTCTCTAGCACGTGCTGGCTGAGCACATACTATTTCTGCAACAAGCTCCTGCTAGCCATTTGAAAGCAAGAAACATGGGTCTAGAAAGTAAGACAACTTCAAGGGGTAAGATTTAAAAAAAAAAATGGTTTAGGGCCAGAAGGGCCAGCCCCTCTGATGTGAAAAGGTCCACAGGAATTCCATAGAGAATAGAACATAAGAGTCACAGGATGTTTTAGGTTCATCATAAGAAATGTTTTCAAAATATTAAAGAAAAACAAATGTTAAACATTGTTTTTAACATACAATTGGGGGAAATAAAATATAAATTAATGAAAATGAGACAAAAAAGAAATATTGAAAAAATGTGGAGTGGGCAGGAGCTTTCCCATCACTGGTTGTATTCAAGCAGAAGGTACATGGTTCCCTGTCAGGAAGACAGTGGAGGAGACCTCTTTTTGGGCAGGAGGTGGGATTAAGCCTTGGCAATACCTTTGAGATTTTCAGAGTGGAAAGGGGCTCCTCATTCCAGTATGAGTTAGACTAGCTGGTCTCTGAGGTCCCACTGAGATTCTATAATTATCTGTTTTATATAGTAGTCATACGTAAAAATTGGACACTATTGGTAGGGTGACATAGTGCAAAGGGTAGTGTATTTAGAGTCAGGAATGCCCAGGATTAGGTCTCTCCTTAGCCCTTTGCTAGCTCTGTGACGCTGAGCAAGTCAAGTAATCTCTGTGCCTCATTTACCCAATTTGTAAAATAAGGAGGTTAGATTTGATAACCTCTTAAAGGCCTTTCCAGCTCTAAATAGATAATTCTTAACTAATAGCAGTTAACATATATATATATATATATACATGTATACATACATATATATATATATATATATAGTGCTTTAAGATTCATGATATGCTTTACTCCATATATTGCTAACTCATTTGGGCCTCAGAACAGTCCTGTGAGGTAGATGCCATTATTACTCCCACTTTACAGATGAGGAGACTGAGGTTTGGAGAAATTAAGTGATTTGTTTAGGGTCATGTGAGTACATGTCTGAGGTAGGCTATGAACCCAGGTTCTCTTAACTCCAAGTTTAGCAATCTTTCCACTGTACTACCTAGTCTTAATGAGTTCAGTGTTGTTGAAACCAGAATTTCATTTAGGAAACTTGATAGCATTTCCCATGACCTCAAGTAGCTCACTGCCCTGAAAATCCATCCTCTTAGCATCAACTTTCTGAGGGTTGCTACGTGGTTACAAAGCATAAAACATCACGATCTCAGAAAAATCAAACTTACTGGTAACTCAAAGATCAATGGAAAGAGACTTAGTGGGCATAAGTAGGCTGTAGAAAAGACTGTATTTTTAAGAATAGGTTATATTTACAAAAGTGAGGCCAGTCATGGACAAAGAGAGAGACATAAAGAGAGAGAGACAGAGAGGGAGAGAGAGGAGAGAGAGAGACAGAAAGGGACAGAGAGGGGGAGAGAAAGAGAGAGAGAGAGACACAGAGAGAGAGAGAGAGAGAGAGAGAGAGAGAGAGAGAGAGAGAGAGAGAGAGAGAGAGAGAGAGAGGGAGGGAGGGAGAGAGAGAATGCACAGATGGCTAGCCTAAGGGAAGGCCTGCAATGTGTTAAATGGATTTGAGGATTTACGCAGAGATGTGGGCAAGAATCCTAGAAACCCAGATTTAGATCTGGAAGTAACTTCACAGGACTTTTGGTCCAAATCCCCTCATTTTACTGATGAGGAAACTTAGATTCTCGCTCCATGCCGGGCACTTGACCAAACACAGGGGATACAAAGAGAGGTAAAGTCATGGTCCCTGACCTCCAGAATTTCTCATGCTGCGGCAGCCAGGTGGCGCAGTGAGTAAGGGCGCCGGCCCCAGTGCCAGGAGACCTGGGATCAGTTCTGGCCTCTGGTACTCAGACACCCACACAAAAAGAATAATAACTGGCATTGTAACCTTGAGCAAGTTACTTAACCCCGATTGCTTTAAAAAAGTAATTTATCATAATGATGGGGAAGACATGGAAAAAAAACTGTACACAAAAGACATATGTACAATTGGAGCATCTTGGTGCTGGATAGAGAGCTGGACTGGGAGTCATGAAGACCTAAGTTCAAATCCAGCCTCAGAAATGTACTAGCTGTGTTGCCCTGGGTGAGTCACTTAACCTTTTTTTGCCTCAGTTTTCTCATCTGTCAAACGGAGATAATGATAGTACCTACCTCCCAGGGTTGTGAGGATCAAATGAGATAAATATAATATAAATTACTATAAATTACATATATTACATAAATTATATAAAATTATATATATTTTATAATTTTTATGATTATATAATTTTATAAATTATATAAATTTATATATTATATATAAATTACATATATTACATAAATTATAATAAATTACATAAAATACTTAGCATAGTATCTGGCACATAGGAAACACTATATAAATATTAGCTTTTATCATTATATATATGGTGTAAATGGAAGGTAATCTCAAATGGAAGTGGGAAGAGGTGGGAGAAGAAAAGGGAGAAGACTGGGAAAAGCCTCCTCCAGAGGGTTAGATTTGAGCTGAATCTTGATGGAAGTGAGGAAGTAAAAGGAGAGAGACAGAGAGAGAACAAGAACATCCCAGGCATGGCAAATTGTCAGGAACAATGCATAGTTAGAAGATGAACGTGACAGGGGAGAACTTTCCAAGTATGGGGAGCAGCCAGAAAGCAGTGTAATAAAAATGTGGAGAGGACAGACTATACAGAAGGAGAGGGTGTTTGATACAACAAAGGCTGCAGAGAGGGCAAGGAGGACAAGTTTAAGAAAAGGCCATTCATTAGTTTTGGCAATTAAGAGATCATCAGTAACTTCAGAGAGAAGAGTTTCAGTTGAATGATGAAGATGGCCAGACTTTAGTTGGTTAAAAAAAAAAGAGGAGAAAAAGTGGAAGTACTGAGAATATACAGCTTTTTCATGGAGTTTAGCCCTGAAAGGGAGAAAAATATAGGATGTTAGCAAGCTGAAATGCATAGGATCAAGTGAGGATTTGTTTTAAAGATGGAGGAGACGTGGGCATGTTCCAGGCAAAAAGAAAGGAGCCAGTAATAAGTGGGAATGACAGAAGGGCAATCTGCTGGAGAAGTTGGGATGGGATGGGATAGAGTACACATGGAGGAGAAGGGCCACCTGTGAAACAGGAGTGGAGGGTAAGAAATTTGAGTGATATGAGACAAACAGGAGAAAAGAAGAAAGAGCTAATGACAAATGACTTCTTATTTTGGTGAAGAAAAAGACCAGCTTCTCAACTAAGAGTGTAGGAGGAGACAGTATCCTGAGAGGCTTAGGGGGAGGTGAAAAAAAGAATAGCCATTCTTGGGAGAGGGATATTGAATGGATTAGGGAGGTATAAAAGAATTGCCTTTCTGCAATGAAGCTGAGATTTTGTAACATAAATTTGTAGTGATCCCAAGTCAGCACTGTCATCACCCTCCCCTTTCCATGGTGTGCCAGGAATTCAAGCAGAGTGAGAATGGTTAGATAAGTGATTTAATCTTCCTGGATCTTAGTTTCTTCAACTCTAAAATGAAAAGGGTTGAAACAGGTGACTTCCAATGTTGTTTTTTCCCAGCTTTAGAAATATGATCCTAAGATCCTTTTTTTTCCCCTCTACTCAAGGATGTTAATATGCCTACACCATCTACATCAGTTCAATTAAACAATAAATCAATAAATCATTTACTCTGGTGCTTCTAGGTGGTGTAGTTGTAATGGCAAGCAAAGTAGTACTTTGCTGCTTGTTTAGCTATTCAAATGCCTTTGAACCTCGCCTTTGATTGTATCAAAAGTCTTTTTTTGGAAACAGTATACATTGTGTTGCCCTTAATAGGCCTAATGGAGTTTGGAGACCTTCCCTGCCCTTAATAGGTCTAACATGGAGCCCACAGTAGGAGGAACTTGCCAAAAGAACAGAACAGGAGGGATAAAACAGGAAAAGTGGAAAAGGAAGGAGCAGGGAAAAGCTCGAGCAGAGCTGGGGCCAAGTAGAACTGAGAGGGAGAATGTTTGTGATGTTTGCACTCTGTAGCACTCTGTCTGTTGTTCTTAGGCAGAAGTCCTGAAAGAGGACTTTACTGCTGTTACAGAAATCTTGGGACTTTATTGTTGACTTGTATCTGATTTCTCAGACAGAAGCCTTGTCTGTTGATTTGTGTTACTTTGTCAGACAGAAAGTTAATTGAGATGATAGTGCCAGCAGCGTATGTAAATATTATAGCTCTGTTAAGCTTAATGTGTGTAAATATTGTTGTAGCTCTGTTAAGCTTTGTCTTCCTAGAAACTTCAAAGATCTTGGAGTGGAGCAGTCCCCATAAGCTGAGGTATAAAATAGGAGCAAAGAGCTGCCTACATGTGAGTCCAGGCAAGAGCTGGGAGGGTCAGCCTGTGGAAGAGCAGCCATGGGGTTTGGAAGTCAGCCTTGAGCTAAGATGAAAGAGGACTTTACTTGGGCTCCCTGTATTGACCAAAGAGACTGTGACTTACTGTGACCTAGGGGTGGATGTTGTTTGTACTTTCTGCAACCCCTTAGGGGTGATTGGCTTAAGGATGAATGGAAGCCAGCCTTGAGTCAAGGATGAAAAACTTTCCTTGGACATTCTGTATTGACTGAGGAGATTTTGATTTATTGTGACAGGGGTAGATGATTAAGACTATGTGGCCACTTTAGTAATAAGTTGTTATATTATATTATTGTGAATGTTGTGCTTTAGTTCCTTGAATGTTTTGCTTTAATTTATTGCTGAATAAGTAGAGAGCTCACTATATTATGCAATTAAATGATCCTTAAAGTTATTCACAGCAACAGTCCTCAGGAGAGCTGCTCATGGTTGGCTTTACATTTTTGGAATAATCACCAGGATTGCATAGCATAACACCTCTATTTGTTCCAGGATCCGTGGCCATTTAGATTGTAAGGCCAAGGATCCTGGAGGGGTGGAATGTAATAGCAAGCAAAGCAGTACTTTGCTTGCCATTACAGTAGTATATAGGAGTGCCAGGCCTGGAGTCAGGAAGAGTCATCTTCCTGAGTTCAAATACTAGCTGCGTGACCATGGGCAAGTCACTTAACCCTATCTGCCTCAGTTTCCTCATCTGTAAAATGAGCTGGAGAAGGAAATGGCAAACTACTCCAATATCTTGGCCAAAAAACCAAGCAAACCAACAGATGGGGTCAGGAGGAGTCACACAGGACTGAAAACAACTGAACAGACTAATCATCTACTATGTAACAGACAACAGAGATACAAAGACAAACATGAAACAATCTGTCCCCTCAAAGAGCTTACATTGAATCAGGGAAGCCATGGTGGATACATACTTTCCCTACCCCATCCCAAACCCAAGGATCAGACCTATCTGAAATTGTCTTCTAACTGTCAAATCCTTCTCATTCCCATAATTATTCACCGTAAAGGTCTCTTAAAAGAGGGGGAAATGTATCTTTTTCAATATTAATATAAAATTTATCCTTCACTAAAGTCTAGCACATGGGTGGGGGGACCTCTGAAGTTTGGATTCAGTTAAAGGGCCACACTTGAGGACCTAGAGGGCCATTTTTGGCCTTGAGGCCGTAGGTTTCCCACCCCTGCCGCACCTCACTGTGGATTGGTGTTGTATGGCATGGCATGGTGTAGTGTGGCATGGTATGGCACTGACTTCAAAGTCTTGAAGACTCTACCAGCCAATTTCTCATTTTGGCAAATTTCACCAAGATGGAAGAATTTTAGGTACAGGTCTGATGAATGCATCTAAGGACAGACACCTTATGAATGTGGGCAGGCTTATTACCAGAAAACAGATCACCTACAGATGTAAATTTTTTTCTAGAACAGCTCAAAAAGACTTACTGCCAAAGGACAAAGGGGTTGTAATCATCATTGGTGGAGAGAGAGGGTCCACATTGGAAAATCCAAAGCAAGACTATAAAATAAACACACTATTTACCTAAGACATAAAGCATGGTCTCATTTGCCGGATTATGGTTATCAGTTGACTCCATTTCATACAGGCCTTCATCAGATGTCGTCAAATTCAGGATGGTAAAGTTTCCAGATGGGTCTAATATTGCCCTTCCTTGAAAGGACCCAAAGTACCTTATCTCTTCATTCTCTTGCCATTCTGCTACTTTATCTTTCCCTTTCTTCCAGGTAATATCTTTAAACTTTGCTTTTTGCAATGGTGAAAGTGTAATATTACTATTGATGACACCATACATCTTCACAGGTTCACACCTGCCCAAGTCTATGAAAAACAGAAAGAGATAGATGGGATAAAATCCTATAAACACATTGATAATATAGTGACCCCTCCCTTCTCAGATCCCTCCCCTCACCCCTGCCAATAGAAATCATCTCTGGTCTAGGGAGCCAAGATCATTACCAGCTGAATACTCACTATCTGTAGTGAACAGAAGGCATTCGATAGCACCTGCCTGTAAGGGCTTCTGGTCTTGTGGGAAAATGAGATAAACCCAGGAACACTGTCATGGGTAGTGTTTTTGGCACATGCTGATAAGCCACCATCCAAAGCACCAGAGTGCTTTCTGCTTGCTGGCACACTATTCAGTTCAAAGGGAAATTACCAGGTTCCAAGAATGGGTGTTAAACTTTATTTTTCTTGCTCTTTTTGGGGGGGCAACATGGTTAATATGGAAATGTTTTACATGAATTCACATATATAATCAATATCCTACTGCCTTTTCAATGCATGGGACAGGGAATGGACAGAGAGAGAATTAAGAACTCAAATTTTATAAAAGAAATAAATTATAAATTTGGGTTTTTTTTAAATGGGTGTTAAAGACAGATTATGAGTTGCAGTTTTTCTCAAGTATGATCAGAACTAAAAGAACAAGGAGGAAGATGAGGAAGAAGAGGAAGGAGAAAAATTTGAAGAGAATTAGTGAGGAGCCCCTTTCAAAGTCTTTTTGTATAGAAACAAACATTTGTAGATTTGTTACTCTTATTTCTTTATTTGTATTTTTTCCTATTCTATACTTTCTCCATCAGTAACGAATTGCCTCAATGTATAGCACTAGGTTTTACAATCTTATAAAGCAGTGGTTTCAACCTGGATTCCAAAGGACTGAAAATGAAGCATGCTAACCACATGCTATAGGACAGTGGATGGGTGGTACAGTGGATAGAGCACAGGACCTGGAGTCAGGAAAACCGGAATTCAAATCTGACCCCAGACACTTACTAGCTGTATGACCCTGGGCAAGTCACTCAACCCTGTTTGCCTCAGTTTCCTCATCTGAGCTAGAGAAGGAAATGGCAAACCACTCCAGTATCTTTGTCAAGAAAACCCCTAATGGGGTCATGAAGAATCTGAAATGTCTGAACAACAACCACCACACCTGCTGACAAGGATATGAGAGACAAGTCCAAACTGGAAGGGCTGAATGAGACGGCACAGCCCATCTCCTATATCTGACTAGTTTATATCAAAGGACTAGATTAGGAGAAAGCCTGGAGCTGTGATTCCATTGGTATAGGCAACTCCTTGGATGAAGAAACTTTTTTACTAGTGATACAGATCAAGATCCTCCCTTCAATTTATTTGGTTAGTGAATTGCCCAGAACATTGAAAGATTAAATGATTTACCCAGGGTCACACAGCCAGTAAATATCAGAAGCAAGACTCAAACCCAGGTCTTCCCAGATCTGAGGTTAGATTTCAATCCACTATGCCATGCTGCCCATTCATCAAAATGATTATTAATAATACCTTGGTCAATCTTGGAAAATATAATTTCATTTAAAAAAACAAAACCTGGCATTTTATGTAGTGCTTGTAATCTTGCAAAGGCCTTTTCAGATACAATATAATTTGATTCTCATGATAATCCTGCCAAGTGACCACTATGGGCATTATCATCCCAATTTTATGAATGAGGAAATGGCAATTTGGAAATATTAAGGGATCTGCTCATGATCACACACTTGGATTTTAATCTAGGTTTTCTTGAGTCTGAGTCTAGTAATCTATTCACTCTACTGTGCTGCCCCACTTTTCCCAATACTCATGTGCTAATTTACCAATTCTCAGGCCAGTACCAGGGCCAAGCTGAGATTAGATTGAACCCACAGGGTGCTGGTCATTCATGCTACCCAGTCATCTCAGCAAAATGTCCATCTTAGGTGATCATGACTACAGGGAGCAAGGTACACTGCTAGATTGTATGATTTGAAAGCAAGAGATAGAGAGAGAAACAAATGTCTTACCATGAGCTGCCACTTATAGTAACCATTATTAGTATATAAGTAATATTAGTGTACTAAGAATAGTAACTAGTATTATAGCTAGCATAATACCACTAATAATAACCAGTGTTGGTATTATTATAGCTAGCATAATAGCACATGGCTATTAATAGAAGATTTTCCATGGCAATTTAGCATTGAAGAAAGGATATTGGGTTTTCATTTGGGCTCTTCTATTAATTGAGAAGATGACTTTGGGCACCTCCGGGCCTCATCTGCAAAATGGAGTAAGGTGGACTATCAGAAGAACCTTACTAGTCTCATAGGGATTTATATTTGGTTGTGTTCTTTTTAGTAAAGGAACATGGCACCAAGGATTTAGAACTGAGAGAGACCTAGAAGCAATCCATTCTAACCCCTTTATTTTAGAGAGGAGGAAACTTAGTGGGGGTAACAGCAGTTCTGTGACTTGCCAGGGTGATACAGCTAGACAATTGTCTGGGGCAGGATTTGAACCTGGCTCTTCTTGATTTTAAGGCTAATGACCTTTCTACTACACTACGCTGCCTTTCAATTTTGCCTTAATATTTTTATCAATGATTTGAATAAAGGTATAGATGAATGTTTACCAGATTTGTACAAAATGTCAACACTGCCTCCCACACATATATGCTGTCATTATTAAAAAGAGTATCCCTTTTTAGAATACCGTTCCCCAATCTCTGTCACTACCACTATTCCCAAGTACCAACCAAGAGCCACTGAAGGGAGAGGCAAACTAGCCATTTGAAGCAGCAAGAAGCCCCAAGAAAGAGAAAAGTGGTGGCATGTGCCAACAAAGTCAAGCTGTCACATCCAACTCCTTTCAGATCCTAGAGGAAACAGCTCAAAACCCTGCACTCAAAAGTCCTAGGAATAGTAATGCCCCTCCCAGGCCACCAGGTCAGCTTCCAGCCTGGCCCTAAAGCCATTATCCAGAGAAGCGATCCTTGCAGAAATGGGGTCAGACATCCCTACCATCACTGACACCAAAGTTCTAGAGACCAAGGAAGGGCAGTGCCTAAGATGGACCCGGGCTCTTTTTCCAGACCACCACATATCCCACAACCAAGAATACAACCATTGTGAAGATGTGACCTGGCAATTGCCTGTACTCACCATCAACATCCTGATCGTCATTGAAGGGCTCAATATAACAGATATTATTACTGCAAATGACATGAAAGATGGTGTTTTACCATCTATTCCTGCATCCTGTAGCGCCAATGTAGTATTTACAGCACCCACAATCATGATCAAGACTATGACTATAAATATCGCATGATGTTAGATCACAAAATAAAACAGATACTCCAAGTACAGGAAAGAACGGAAACATTTATTTAGACACCAGAAAACTGAATTCCAAAACTAGTAAGTCGATTCCATCATAGTACCAAAGATATTAAGAAGCTATCATAATAACACTGAGAGCCACAGCATCCTTCAGCCTTCCCACAAACGAATACAAGATCAAAATTTACTTACAAACTTCTCTCTCTCCTTGCCTGAGCATCTCTCCCTCTCACCTCTCTCTGGCTCTGGCTCCCAACTTCCTGTGGGCCCTGCTTCCCTTTAGCAAACTCCTCCCACCACAGGTTCAATGTGACTACGTTCAGCCTATTAGGGGACAGAGTTTATCTTCACAGCAGGGAAACTTCCTGTGGGTTCTGCTCCACCCTTTAGCAAATTCCCTCCATCACAGGCTCCATGTGATAACATTCAGCCTATCAGGGGGCAGAGTTTACTTTCAAAGCAGGGAAGGTCTGCAAATTCCCTCCTAGGTCTATTAAGGGGCAGGGAAGATCTTCAAATTCTCATTCCCATTACACACCCTAAAGACCACCAGCCCTTTCCATCCATCTTGCAGTTGGACCCTTTTCTGTATGTTCCTTCCCTATATGCATATGTGAGCTATTTGAGAGTAGGGAGTATCTAATGTTTTTAAAATTTGTACTCAGTGCTTTACACAGAGAAAATGCTTAAGAAATGCTTCATTCATTCATTTGCTAATGACATGAAGATGGGGGAAGTAGTTAAAATGCATCAGGGTGAAAAAGATCTCCCTAAACTGTAATGATTTCATTATAATAAGATTATAATTAATAAGCAGAGATATAAAATCTTCTGAAGTTTAAAAACAACAACTAAATTCACAAATATAAATGGGGTTACGAGAGGTGGAGGGATAGAGAGGTATCACAGCTAGAAAGCAGTTTGTGGGAGGAATCATAGCTAGGAAAAGTTTGTGTGGAAAAAGGCCTGGCCCTTTGATAAGGTGGAAAGTTCCAGTCAGCACACAAAACATGACTGTCACCCTGAGCGTCCTGATAACTGGGATGATTGAGATGGTCCCAGTGGCCTTTGCCCTGGTCATATCACTGCTCTAATACTGGTATTAGTTCTGGTAGTCCCATTTTAATAAGATAATTAGCAAGTTGGAGGCTGTCTAGAGAAGGTAAACAGGTCTAGAGAAGGACCACATGATGAACACCTGAAAAAAATCAGTGTAAAAGGACCAGGGACAGGAGAGCTGTCCATAGGGTTATCACATGGAAGGCAGTCACAGACTCATAGAGCTGGGAAGGTTATCAGAGGTACTTTAGGTTAAACTTGCACCAGATCAAGAATCTCCTCTCCAGTATAAATCCTTGACATGGTGACATCCAGCCCTCACTTGAAGACCTCCAGTGATGGGAAAACTACTATATCCTTCAGCGGTCCATTCCTCTTTTAGATACCTCTAATGACTGGGAAGCTTTCTGAAATCTGCCACTTGGCAACCCCCTACTCACTGCTAATTGTTCTGCTCTTAAGGGCCAAGCAGACCATATTAAGATCCTCTTCAACATGCTAGTTGAATAGTTAAGGATGTCCTCCCTTACTCTTCAAGTCTTCTCTTTCTCCAGGAGAAACATTCCCAGTGCCTTGAACTGATCCTAGACCCAGTCTTGGACTCCCTCATCCCAGTAACTCTCTTGCTTTACAAACTGTAAGTAGATCAAATATGTGTACTACAGACAAAGTAGGGTAAATTTACTTAGAAGGAAGTAACACTGCTGAAGTGCACTATTGATTTCAATTAAAGTGCTGTTAGCCATTCATTTGCCTACAACCACAAATGAAATGTGTTAGATTTTTAAAGAGAGCCCAAGAAAACTTGTAGCCTTTGTTCCTTAGGTTTTTGATCCCCCAAATAGAAAACCTTATATACTGTCCATGTGTTACAAACACATATTGAGATATGGATGAGATAAACTAACCTTATATTTCTAGGCAGAAAACTAATGAGAAACTGGTGTGAAGTTCACACAAAACCTAACTTATCATATTCTGAGTTACTACAAATATTTCTCCTCCCCATCTGGAGAAAAGAGAAAGAATGGGAGAAAAGAAAGAGAAATAGAGAGGGAAGAGGAGAGATAAATGAAGAAAGGAGGGAGAAGAGGGAAAGAGAGAGAGAGAGGGAGGGAGGAAGAGAGAGGGAGAGGGAAAGAGAGAAGAAGAGAGAGAATAGGAGATTTAGGTATACATGAAGCAGTTAGGTGGTATAATTCAATAGATGATCATGGTACTTGGGGTCAGGAAGACTTGAGTGCAAATTCTACCTCAGTCACTTAATCTCTTTCTTAATACCCTCATCTGTAAAACAGGATAATAACAACACAAAATGCAAAGGGAACAGAGAGGTAAAAATGTTATTCATCAGGTGCTAGTGATCAAGATTGATATAATGGTGCAACAAGAAAACTAACTTTGCAAAAGAATGTATTTTGTGATAAATGGGAAATACAGGATGAGAAGAAAGGAGGTCTAGAATGTTGTCCCAATTGCAGGGGTATTGGAATTGGAATAACTTTATTGTATATTTAAAAGGAACAGAAAGTTGTGAATAAAAGATTTGCAGTTTCATGAGCAATCATCCATAAAGACAGATGAAAAAGTTGTGATAGCAGGAAAGTTGTTCAAGAGAAAAAGATTCTGAAGGTCCATATTGTAAAGGACATGAAAGACTGTCAGAAGATGACATTCCATGGTGAAGGTGACCAGGAACCAGGCCTTCAGCCAGGAAATATTCTCACTGTTTTGCACCAGAAGAGCAATGTTGTATTAATATGATGAGATGAGAACCTTTTTGTGGCTATGACTATCGAGTTGGCTGAAGTTGTGTGTGGCGTTTGGAAACCATTAACAACTCTTAACAGAAGAACTACAGTCATTACTTCTCATCCTGGTCGACTATCAGAGACATCAAATGTGTGCTGAATGAAGGCACAATTTATCACCAGCCTTATTGAAAAGGAGATTCTAATAGTTGGATTTAAGGTAAACTTCCCAGAAAATAGCTTTCTCCTATCAGATAAGCTATCTTTGTTGGCAAAGGTGCTGCTTGAAGGAAAGGAAGTAGAGGAGACTGAAAAAAAAAAAAGAATCAGGCAGAATCAGTGGACTTTGACCCACCTAAAGAAAGAAGCCACTATTACAATAGAGAGGGTTCTAAGTACTTCATCTCAGAGTCAAACCTCTTGCTGGGGGCCAGTGAATACTCATTATAATGCTGGTTTTTGTGTGCAATAGTGAACAAATGAAGGACTACTATCATTTTAACACATTCACTACTAGTTATCATTTTTGTTGTAATATTCAACTATAATATAGTTGTGTTTGAAAAAGTTAATGAATAAAAATCCATAATATAAAATGCTGACTTTATAATTTATTACAATCAGTGTGTAAGATACTTTAAAATCATTATTTCCTAATGGTAAAGAAGCCCCTGAGGGGCGGCCAGGTGGCACAGTGAGTAATAGCACCGGCCCCAGAGTCGGGAGACCTGGGATCGGTTCCAGCCTCAGATACTCGGCACCCACACAAAAATAACTGGCCGTGTGACCTTGAGCAAGTTACTTAACCCCGATTGCTTTAGAGAAAAAAAAAAAGAACATTTTTTCATGACTTCTATTTTTCTCTTTTGATGTGTGCTGGTTGTTGTCCTTCATTCTTGAAGAGGACCAAAATGACATCACTATGCTAAAGTCAAGTTTCAATTTGTCCCAATGTGACTGATCAGACCAATATGAGCTCAGAATGCTCCACCACAGGTCAGGCACAAATAGTCCATGTGAACATTAGGGGTGGACAGTCTTAATTTGCACATCCTGTGTTTCCTTTCAGTTGTTTCAATTCTGCTTCACCCATAGAGGACAGGACCTTCTCTGATGTGGGCATGCCATGCTGAGCAGTCCTGTGCCAGTGTGTCCCATGTCACACAATCAATTCCAAAGCTGAGAGAGACCTTGAG
Source organism: Petaurus breviceps papuanus (assembly GCF_028583685.1). Classification (NCBI taxonomy): domain Eukaryota; kingdom Metazoa; phylum Chordata; class Mammalia; order Diprotodontia; family Petauridae; genus Petaurus; species Petaurus breviceps. Next base: position 39,127,325 of record NW_027185798.1, on the reverse strand, counting down.
CATGTCCTTGTATTCCTTCTTCTGTCCACCATGTGAGCGCTTGCCCTGTGTGAGTTCCCCATAAAGCAGTCTTTTTGGCAAGTGCACATTTTACATTCGAACAACGTGGCCAGCCCATTGGAGTTACACTTTCTGAAGCAGAATCTGAAAGTCTGGCAGTTTAGTTTGTGTAAGGACCTCAGTGTCTGGTACCTTATCCTGCCAGGTGGTCTTCAGAAGTAGCCTAGATTGAGATTGGAGTCTTGATCAACTAAATGTACATGAGCATTTATAATTACAAAGCTCTGAAATTAAAGTTTTATACTAAAAAAGTGGAATAGCTTTTTATATACAGGTAATATTCTACCAAAGAATATGGAGTGGTTAGACAACAACAATAATTATAGTTAGCATCTATATGTGCTTTAAATTTTGCAAAGCACTTTGCATATATGATGTGATTTGATTGGGAGCTTCTTTTAGAAGTAGCTAGCTTAAAGTGATCTTTCAAGACCTGAGTTTAAACAAGCCATTCAATTTTGAATTTCTCACATATTTTACCCCAGAACATTTCTAATAGTTGGTCAGGATTTTTTGGTTTGTCCAGTATCTTGTTGGGCTGTTCCTCTCATGTACTGTCAATCTAGTTAGCATAGAGGGATTATCTTCCTGTTAAAATTTTTCGCTGGAATGGTATTGGGGTCAGGATCTGATCTAGAGACTTTCTGATTAATCTAAAGAGTTCCCCCATTCAAGTTGATGAAATCTGTGGAATGAGGGAATTGAGGGAAGTAGGAGGACAGAAAGTGGCTAATTGTGTGGATTGAGTGAACCACACTATCTCTGTCTTGTGACTCAATTCTGGAACTAGTTCACTTTCCTTCCTTTCAATTATGGGTCTAGTCTAAATTCTATCCTATGAGAAACTGTGGGAATTGGGAGGAAACTTATTATATTCTTTGAATCTAGCCCTGTGTACCTAGGAAATTGAACCACCTCTTCCTGTATCCGCTATTTAGAGACCTTTACGTAAGGAACAAAGTTATGCTCAGTCAGATCCAAAGACTGATGCAAGGAATTTTCTCAGAATTGCACATATGAAGTAAAGAATGTCTTATCTGGACAAACTAGATGGCTCAGTGGATAGAACGCCAGGCCTGGAGTCAGGAAGCCTTATCTTTCTGAATTCAAATCTGGCCTCAGACACATTAACTGTGTGACCCTGGGCAAGTCATTTTACCTGTTTTCTTCAGTTTTCTCATCTGTAAAATGAGCTGGAGAAGGAAATGACAAACCACTCCAGGATCTTTGTCAAAAAAAACAAAAAAACAAAACCCAAATGGGGTCATGAAGAGTCAAACACCACTGAAACAATGAAACAACAATAAAACTGTCTTATCTGAAAACTGATCCCATACCAATCAATCAGTTATTGTTTCCATGTTCCTCTGATAGTTTGTTCACAGACACTTGGGAGGAAGGAGACAACCTCTTTTTCTGAAATCAGGGAATGTTGCTGTTTGATCTTCCTCTCCCAACTTAGAAAATCCTTAATCTTTCATCCAATTAGAAATCAGATTACCTAATATTAAAATTGTTTTGCTTCAATTAATTGGCCTTATTTGATTTTTTAACATATAAATGTCTATCTCCCCCAGCATTCAGGATCTAAGCCTAAGCTGAGGAGGCCTAGTCCCACTTTGTTAGGCAACTGGCACATGCTGCTTAATAAAATTGAAATGTTCAGAAGATCAAACCTTTGTTTCTTCCATCATTTCATCTTTTACCCACCACAGGATGTGGCCACTTGTTGGAAAGACATACTTCCCATGAATCTAGACTTGCCCTCCACACCCTCTACTGAGAAGATACAGGAAATAATTTCTTTGATTGGTCTCCAGTGACTGGTGACTGTGGGCTATTATAGAGCTGTGGAATGGCCCACCCTTTGAATCCTTATTTTAAGACTTTCTCCAAATACTACTACTAAAAATAATAGTTATTATTATAGAAAGTTTAACGGTATAGAAACTATTGTGTATGTTATTTCATAATTCTCACAAATACCTTTGCAAGGTGGGTGTTAGGATTTCCAAGGATATAGAAGATCCTATGCACTAAAACTTCAGCAAGGAAGTGAACCCAGAGGGGATGGGAAGTTCTCAGAAATGAAATTCTGAAGTCAAAAAGAAAAATTAAAATGAGGAAGAAAAAGAGGAAACCTCTAAAGAGCAAATGAAATAATATATTTTTTATTAATAAATGAATAATAGTTGTAAAGCACTTAGCACAGTGCTTGACAAATAGTTAAGTACTTAATAACTGCTTGTTTTCCTTCCCTCCCTCTACAGAGACTCCTATAGATGGACTCATGAAGAAGACTTTACTTGGGTACTCTGAATTGACTGATGAGATTGTGACTTACTGTGACCTAGGGGTGGATGGTGTTTGTATTTTCTGCTACACCTTAAGGATGACTGGCTTAAGGATGATTGGAAGTCAGCCCCTGGTCAGGATGAAAAAAGACTTTTACTTGGGTACTCTATGTTGTTTAAGGAGTGACTTACTGAATGACATGTTTTGTTTAAGACTATGTGGCCACCTTAGCAATGAGTTGTTATGTTATATTATAATGAATGTTGTGCTTTAGTTTCCTAAATGTTTTACTTTAGCTTATTGCTGAATAAATAGACAGCTCACTATACTTTGTAATTAGATCCTTAAAGTTATTCAAAGTAGCAGTACTCAGGAGAGCTACTCGTGATTGGTTTTACAATAAGCTGGAAAGTATCCAGGAGGGCAAACCAAATGGCAAAGGACCTTAAGATCATGACATATAAAATACATTGGAAGGAATCAGAGGTGTATAGAACATACTGAAGGGGAACACAACCTTCTTCATGAATTAAATGGGTTATTATATGGAAGAGGTGTTAGACTTATCCTGCTTGACTTCAGATGGCAGAAGTAGAAATATCAGGTAGAAGTATGACGTAAGGAAAAACTCCCTAATGGAAATGTGAGGGTATTTATTTGTAGAATCTATATTGGATTGCATGCCACCATGGAGGTGAGGGGAGAGGAGGAGGTGGGGAGAAAATTTGGAACTCAAAAGCTTGTGGAACTGAATGTTGTAAACGAAAAGTAAAAAAATTTTTTAAAAAGGAAAAAAAAAAGAATTTTTAAAAAGTGTCCTATCCCAGGAAGTAGTGGGATCCTACTTCCCACCCACCCCCCACCAACATAGAGGTCTTCAAATAGAATCTGATTGTCCACTTGCTGAGTATGTAAAAGAGGTGATTCTTAGACTAGATGATCACTGAGGTCCTTTTCCAACTCTTGGATTTTGAGTCTTATGTTTCCATGAGAAAATGCAATTTGTATATCATATTGTTTTAACAGAAAACATCAGCAGCTAGGTGGCAGAGTGGATAGAGGCCCAGGCCTAGGGTCAGGAAGACTCATCTTCCTGAATTAAAATCTTCCCTCAGACACTTACTAGTTAAGTGATCCTGGGTAAGTCACTTAACCCTGTTGGCCTCATTTTCCTCATCTATCAAATGAGCTGGAGAAAGAAATGGCAAACAACTCCAGTATCTTTGCCAAGAAAACCCCAAATAGAGTCACAAAGACTTGGACATGACTGAAACAACTAAAAAGCAACAACAATACCAATCATTTTTATAATTATGCCGAGATGTCACCAAGCTCTTCAAACCTTCAGACTCAGCAACCCCCACTACCAGGAAAATATGATAAAGAGGTCAAAAACAGGAAAGGCCCATGAGCACCAAAATATTTGTAGCAGAACTTTTTGTAATAACAACAACAACAACAAAAACTCATAAGTGAGTGCCTATCAATTAGTGAATGTCTGAATAAACTGTGATATGTAATAAATGCTTTGGATCATCATTATTTTGCAAGAAATGACAACTATGGTGGGCAGAGCCAAGATGGTGGAGTAGAAGCACAAACTTGGCATGAGCTCCTGCTCCAATCACTTCCAATACATGTAAAAAAATAACTCTAAACAAACTTTACAGCTACAGAACCCACAAAGTGACAGAGAGAAACAAATCTCCTGCTGAAGGCAGCCTGGCAGCCCAGCAGGAAGGGTCTATCATACTGAGCTGGGAGCTGAGCGCAGTCCCACCTGAATTGTGTGGTTTGGCCCCAGGGCAGCCCCAACCAGAGGCTGCTGGAGCAAACTTCAGGAGAGGGAGTCAACAACAGCTGTGGCAATCTCCAGACTTCTCAACCCATAAACCCCAAAAACAAAGTAAAAGGTCAGTGTGGAACTCTGTTGGAATGAGGGGGGAATGGAAGAGCATTATCCAGCCCATGCCCCTGGGGCAACAAGCAGCAGAGGTGCTGTGACTGTGTAGATGCCTCTGCATGGCTGCCTCAGGAGTTCCTGGCCTTCAGATGTAGGGGGACCAAGCAACCATTCAGAGGGTAATGGCTTTTGCTTTAACCTGCTTGGATCTGGATCACGGTTTTGGGTGATGGTTCTGAGGTGTATGGCCAGTGAGACAGAGCTTGTGGGGGCTGTAGAGAGGGTGCCCTCCTAATAGTTCCAGCAGCTGCAAAAACCCCAGTGATTTGAGACATACCTCTCTCCATCCTGGAAGCAGAGTTCTACCATGGCAAAGAGCTCAAAAGTCAAGTAATTGACTGGCAATATGAGCAAGCCACAAAAGCACCAACAGACCACAGATTCCTTTTTTGGGGACAAAAAGGATCAAGGCATGGAGTGGGAGGAAGACAATGAAGTCAGGACTCCTGCATCAAAAGCCTCCAAGAAAAATATGAGCTGTTTACAAGCCATGGAGGAGCCCAAGAAGGATTTTGAAAATCAAGTAAGAAAAGTAGAGGAAAAATTGGGAAGAGAAATGAGAATGATGTAAGAAAATCAGGAAAAGCAAGTCAACAGCCTGCTAAAGGAGACCCAAAAATACACTGAAGAAAATAACATCTTAAAAAATAGACTAACTCAAATGGCAAAAGAGGCCCAAAAAGCCAATGAGGAGAAGAATGCCTTAAAAAGCTGAATTTGCCAGATGGAAAAGGAATGTCAAAAACTCACTGAAGAGAATAACTCCTTCAAAATTAGAATGGAGCAATGGGAAGCTAATGACTTTATCAGAAATCAAGATACTATAAAACAGGGGCAGGTAGGTGGTACAGTGAATAGAGCACTGGCCCTGGAGTCAGGAAAACCTGAGTTCAAATCCGTCCTTAAACATGCAACACAAAAACTTGCCATGTGACCTTGGGCAAATCACTTAACCCCAATTGCCCTCCAAAAAGCAAAAAATAAAAAAAGATACCACAAAACAGATACAAACAAATAAAAAATAGAAAGCAATGTGAAAATTGGAAAAACCACTGACATGGAAAATAGACCCAGGAGAGATAATGTTAAAATTATTGGACTACCTGAAAGCCATGATCCAAAACAGAACCTAGACACCATCTTTCAAGAAATTGTCAAGCAAAATTGCCCTGATATTCTAGAACCAGAGGGCAAAATAGAAATTGAAAGAATTCACTGATCACCTCTTGAAAAAGATCCCAAAAAGAAAACTCCTAGGAATATTATAGCCAAATTCCAGAGTTCCCAGATCAAGGAGAAAATACTGCAAGCAGTCAGGAACAATTTGAGTATTGTGGAAACACAATCAGGATAACACAATACCTATAGCAGCTTCTACATTAAGGGATCAAAGGGCTTAGCATATGATATTCCAGAGGTCAAAGGAACTAGGACTAAAACCAAGAATCACCTACCCAGAAAAATTAAGTATAATGCTACAGGGGAAAATAAATATTGTCATTCAATGAAATAGGGGGTTTTCAGGCATTCTTGATAAAAAAAAACAGAGCTGAACAGAAAATTTGACTTTCAAATACAAAAAGCATGAGGAGGTAAAAAGGAAAAAAGAAATCATAAGGAACTTATTAAAGTTGAACTATTTACATTCCTACATGGAAAAAAGATAATTGTAACTCATAAGACTTTTCTCAGTACGAGGATAGTTGAAGAGAATATATATGTATATACATGTATGTATAGGAGGGTGTATGTGTATATAAGTATATATGTGAGTGTGGGCACATGTATGTTCATGTATACATAGACAGAGGGCACAGGATGAGTTGAATATGAAGGGATGATATCTAAAAAATTAAGAGGTGAGAGAGGAATTTATTGGGAGAAGGAGAAAGGGAGAGATAGATTAGGGTAAATTATCTTATATAAAAGAGGCAAGAGAACACTGTTATAATGGAGGTGAAGAGCAGGAAGGTGAAAGGAAATAGGACAACCTTATTCTCATTGAATTTGGCTTAAGGAGGGAATAACATCTTATCCAGAGGGGGAATGATAGAAGGGAGGGAAGATTGGGGGAGAGGGTAGTTAGAAGCAAACATTTTTGAAAAGGGATAGGGTCAAAGAATAAAATAGAATAAGTGGGAGGCAGGATAGGATGGAGGGAAATATAGTTAGTCTTTCACAATATAACTACTATGGAAATGATTTGGGTAACTACACATATACAACCTATATTGAATTGCTTATCTTCCCAGTGGGGGTGGGTGAGGAGGGAAGAAGGAAAAAATCTGGAACTCAAAGTTTTAAAATCAAATATATTTTTTTAAATTGCTCTTTTACATGCAACTTGGAAATAAGATATACAGGCACTGGGGTATAGAAATTCATCTTCCCCTACTAGAAAGTTAGGTGGGTGATGGGGGAGGATATAAGAAAGAAGAGATTGGGAGAAGGGTATTCAGTAGGCTCGCTATTTTGGGGTAGGGGTAGGAGAAAGATGGGGAGAAAAAATTGTAACTCAAAATCTTGTGGAAATGAATGTTGAAAACTAAAAAGAAATAAAAATTTTTTAAAAAGGAAAAAAGAAATTACAACTATAAGACATTCAGGGAAATATGGGAAGATCATTCACTGATGTGAGTGAAGAAAGTAGAATCAAGAGAATAATATACACACTAATTATGATCATGCAAATGAACACAGCTCTGAGAGTCAGATATCCTTAAATTAACAGCCATTCTAGGTCACAAAGAGAAAAGGAGAAAGCACTCCCTTCATATCCATCCTTCATATTCATAAGAGTTGGACGATGTAATGCCAAGCAAAGGCAACTTCCCAAGGTTCAAAATACCAGCATAGCTGCTCTCCATTTTATTCAGTGAAAAATTAAGAACAGAGAAAATCAAAATATGACATCATTCAAAATACAGCATTTACTAAGTGTAATTCAATAATCTCCAAGTACTACACCACCCCTGGACATTATAATTCATTTAGTCAATTCTAAAGACCCTCTTCTAAGTACTACTCCACCCCTAGGCTGTACATTCATTTAGTACATACCCTCTTCTCAAATGGAGATTAGTTTCCAATCATAAGTAAAGTACATTCATTTGTTCAATCACAGAGCACAAAAAGGTCAAAAGTTCCCCACCCTTGTATCACAATTGAATCTACCTCAGAATTACAACAAGCTTAAGCACAGCATTTAATACCCAAAGAGAGGTCTTTTCTTCATCTTGACATGAGGCAAGTTCTCAGCAATCTTTGTTCCTGGGGAGACGAAGCTTAGCAAGGCCACAAGATACATTGCCAGGGTCTTCATTAATTCATTCTCTGTCTACAGAACAGTCCTAGGACCCTTCAAAACATTAGCAAAACCCTCTTCCAGGATTTCTGTAAATACACAACAAGAAAATCCTTCTTCAGGGCTTCTGAACCAGCAGCAAAGTTTCAGGACCTCTGCAACAACTCTCCTTCACCAGTGGACACAATTCATTCTCTGTCTGCAGAACAGTCTCTGGACCCCTGAACCAGCAGCAAGGTTCCAGAAACTCTGCAACAACAGGACTGTCCTTCACCAGTGGACAAATCTGCCAAAACAACATCAAAACAGACAGACAAAGTACCAGCATAACAGCCGTGTCTCCTCCATCCTTGACAGCTCTGGGTGGCAGCTCTCAAAAGTCCTGGGCAATTCAAAGTGGCCTTCAGTAATCCTCTCAGTCTCTCTCTGCCTCCAAGGTGCTGCTTCCAAAAAATGCTTCTGCCTCTCTCCTTTCTTGTGTCTCTCTAAATTTACATCACCAGCTCCTCCCAGTTCAGCCCTCTCTTTTCATGTCAACAAGTCCATCCCACAAGTGGGATTCACAAGCTCTGGGTTTTAACACAATCAAACCAAAAACCAAGCCAATACAGGGATCTTTAAATTCCATTCCTATTACAGATGACTAAGGGCTAGGTGGTGCAGTGAATAGAGCACTGGCCCTGGAGTCAGGAGGACCTGAGTTCAAATCCCATCTCAGACACAACACAAAACTAGCCATGTGACCTTGGGCAAGTCACTTAACCCCAATTGCCCTGCCTTTTCCCCTCCAAAAAGAAAAAAAAAAGAGTTGGACAACTAGCAGGTGTGGGATCTTATGTTGAAATTTGGCCCATCTTGCCAGCAGGTTTCTCTGAACTGTTTAACTTATGACAAGGAAGGATAAGGTTGGGAGTGAACAGCAGATGCAGAGAAATGAGTGAAGTCGCATCCATAAAACTTAAATTTTAAAAAGAAAATGTCAGTTTTATGCAATAAATCTGTGACACATATTATATTTTTGTCTATCAATTGATAAGGGGAATACAAAGGAGGACTGACATCTTTATCTCCCATCATTATTCAAACAACATAGCATAATTTCTTCTTAAGACATTATATTAATTTCCTTCCTTGAATCCTGGCAGATTCTGAACAAAAAAAAAAGAGAGACATAACTGACTTGTCATCTCTAATCACCTAGAATCTGGATGATCCTTTTATTTAGGGGATTTGTTCCGTGAAGTTGGGATTCAGTCAAAGGGATGTGCTTGAGGACCTAGAGGGCCACAGGTGGCTTTCAAGGTGGCAGGTTCCCCACCCCTGATCTAGATCTACAGTAAATAGAGCCCTGGCTCTGGAGTCAGAAATATCCAAATTCAAATCTCGTCTTAGACACTTACTAGCTGCGTGACCATGGGCAAACCACTTAACCTCTGGTCACCTCGGATTCCTCACCTGTAAAATAAGAATAACAGCACCTACCTTGAAGTGCTATTGTGAGGATTAAATTAGATAAAACTTATAAAGCTCTTAGCACAGTGCCTGGCGAATAGTAGGTGTTATATAGATACCTATTCCCTTTCTTTAGTATTTATTTGGGGATAAAGCACTCAACTTGGAATCAAGAAAATCTGGGTTTGAATCCTACCTCAGACTCTTTACTAACGGTGTGACTCTATCACTTAACTTTTCTCAGCCTCAGTTACATCATCTGCAAAATGGGGATAACAATGAAACCCACCACACATGGTTGTCTGAGGGTTAAAAGAGATAATATATCATATAACAACAGAAAATATATAAAGCATTGTACATACTTTAAGGCACCATGTCAATGTTTGTTGTTGCTGTTTCCCTGTCAGTGACTGACTTTGTGGGGGTTTTCTTGGTAAAGATATTGGAGTGGTTTGCCATTTTCTTCTCCAGCTCATTTTTACAGATAAGGAAATTGAGGCAAACAGGGTTAAATGACTTGACCAGGGTCACCCAGCTGGTAAGTATCTGAGGTCGGATTGGAACTCAGTCTTCCTTAACTCCAGGCCTGGCACTCTATCCACTGTGCCACCTAGCTGCCTGTGTACATGTTAACTGCCATTATTATAATTCCAACAGTAATTATTATCATCACTACTGACTATGCTTTTCCATTGCCAGCCATTAATCCCTGTAAATACATGGTAATATTTTTGGATTTCCCAAGAATGCTTGAATTTCAAGGGCTCCTATTTCCTAGTAGACTCTTCCCTTTAAATCACTATAAGAAAGCAATTTTAACCATGGCACAGCATTGTCTTTCATATAGGTTTATCATTTACAATAGATCCATAGGAAGAACTCCAATTAATAAATACACAAACTGATTTTCCCTATTGTGACAGGTACACATTAAATTGAAAGACAGACTGAATTATCTTAATGCACAAAACAGTTTCCCAAGTTGGTTCACTTCATTGCCTGAGACACAATTAAAAAAAAAAGGTAGATAGCTCTAATTAGATAATTAGATTTTTACTTGTGGACTGGGTGCTGTTTAAATTTGGATGTTTATTTGTTGTGTCTTATGTTTGCTATCAGCTAAATGCACTTAACCTCACTCAGGGAGCCTGGTGACAAGGGAAATACTGAAAGATATAGGGAGATCAGTGACAAAGACAAAGAGGATAGACTTAATTAGACCACTGGATTTCTGCTAGACAATTGGCATTCTTTTAGCTCAGTAGTCCTGAGGTAAGAATGTCAAAATAGTAAAATTGGAAGAATATTTCTCTACCCTCCAGGTTGAAAGGAAGAGTTAAAAATGAGCTTCAAGAAGAAAGCAAGGAAGAAAAGGATGAGAAGAAGCAGAGGGAAATTCACAGTCTGTGGTAGCCTGGACTGGACTCTGGTGGTTCAGGCTCAGAATTGAAATTAAATGAGATTCTCTTGGACCCACCCAACAGTCAATAAGGCTTTATCAAGCACCTACTACAGGTGCTAAGGGTTAGGTATATAAAGAAAGGCAAAAGACACTCCCTACACTCTAGAAACTTACAATCTGGGAGGGAGGGGGGCTGTAACAAGCAAAAAGTCACTTATGAAGAAGTTACATACAGGATAAATAAGAAATAATCAATGAAGGCTAGAATTAAAAGGGATTGGGAAAGGCTCCCTGGAGTCTCATATCAAGATCACCTCAACTCAAAAATTCACCCTTCCTCAGGTTTCTCTCCCTGCCCCCCACAACTTTCCCATCTCTTTTTGCTTCTCCTTCCCTCCCTCCACTTTTAGCTTCTTTGATTGTGCTGTATTTTTTCTCATTGGATTGTGAGTTCCTTAAGATCAGAGATGGACTTCTGCCTTTCTTTGTATCTCCAACACTTGGCAAAGCTCCTAGAACAAAGAGGAGGACAATATCTTTTTTTTTTTAAGCAATTGGGGTTAAGTAACTTGCCCAAGGTCACACAGCCAGTTGTGTGTGTGTGTGTGTGTGTGTGTGTGTGTGTGTATGTGTGGGTGTTAAGTATCTGAGGCTGAAACCGATCCGGTCCTCCCGACTCCAGGGCTGGCGCTCTAATCGCTGCGCCACCTAGCCGCCCGTGAGGACCAATATCTTATGTCTCATCATTGTCCACTTTTTGGGGATGTTTGTAGAGGAGACTCTTGTTTAGGTATGAGCTGGTCTCGAGGACCACTAAGATGCCCTTCCACCTCCTAGAGTTAGCAAATCTACAAGGTTGTTGTGTTTGTCTGTTTTCAAAGAGGAACTATGGCATCAAGGAAATGATGACATGAGTTGACTTTGCGTGACAGAGGGCTGTGCAAGGTCAGCAGCCTCACTTTCTCCTCCAGAGCCATCTGGATTGACAGGAGATGACTCAGGATGCAAAGGGAGACCCTGGCCGTTTTAGGCTAAGGCCTTTTCATGTGGTCACTTAGAGTGAGGTCACGCCCATTAAATGAATGGGCCTCTTTAGCAAGTCAGTTAAGGCATGGCCCATCTAATTTGACAAAAAAAAGGAAGAAATCAAGCTGGGAAGGGAAGACCCTCAAAGTTGTAGTTCCAAAGAGAAAAAGTTATTATTGACATTCACACTAAGGCAGGAGGGCCCAAAATACAGCCATTAAGTTGGGCAGGGAGCTATTGGTCCAATCTATGAGATTCAGAGTGAACTAGGTTTTCACTCTGAAAGCTACAAGGTAGGAGAAAGGAAGAACACCATACAGGAGAGGAAGGGAAGGAGAACCAGTGGGCATATGTAGTCAAATAAGAGATACAAGGGTAAGAGGAAAACTGAATACTTCTAGAGGGAACAGACTTGTCAAATAGGAGAGCTGCTACTCCTGGTGATTCATGAAGGAAATGGCAAACCACCCCAGGAGCTTTGCTAAGAAACCCCAAACTGGTCACAGAACCGGATATGACTGAAAAAAAAAATGACTAACCAACAAACAAGAACCAAGAGAGCGGGGATAAAGATTATGAAATCGGTGGCTAGGTGACACAGTAAATAGAGCACTGGCCCTGGAGACGGGAGGATCTGAGTTCAAATCCGGCCTCATAAACTTAACACAAAAACTAGACATGTGACCTTGGGCAAGTCACTTAATCCCAATTGCCCTCCAAAAAAAAAAAAAAGATTATGAAGTCCTGGTCAAAATTTTGAAGACCTTAGGAAGGTCTAAAGGCTGAAGATAAGGTAATGGTTGGTTAAGACAATGTCTAAAAGTTGGATTTAACTTTCTGGGCAACAGTTTAAAATACAGGAATGAAAAGCTCTTGGCTAGGGTTGTCATACACCTAAGCAGGGGTGGTAAAAACAAAACAAAAAACAAAACTCCACATTTTTCTAGAGTTTTGTGATTCAAAACTAAAGGATTTTAAACTAAAAAGGAAGAACAGGAAGGAAACAGACCTGAGAATTCTGGTACCACAGAGAGTAGCAGAGAGGATGAAGAATTGCAGAACAGAGGGCCAGTATTTCCTGGGAGACAATAGAGAAGAATCCAGCCAGTGATAAAATCCCTGGCCTCAGTCATCTACATGCAAAATGCTGGAAACATGGGTGTTGAACAGGGGGATGAACAATTTCCCCACACTAAGAAATAAAGGTGACTTCAAAGTTGGACCCTCCATGAGTAATTCTGAACCTGGGGCCCTTCACCTGGAATGGAGTTTGAGTTAGCCTCTGGGGAAGAAAATGCTTTTCAGAACACCACAAACTTTCTAAGGCACTAGAAATAAAATTTCTAATCAACAGAATTCAGAAAAATAAATTCCAGTAGAGGAATTGTTGAGGTTTGGGGTTTAGGAACGCTCAAGTGTCCAAAATACCGACCCACCAGGTCCTGCCGAATGAATTCGACTCATGCCTTCTCTCAGCCAGAGAAAAGTAAAGGCTATTAAATATTTGCCATAATGGATAGACTCTTAAGGAGCCTAAGTATTTATGACATTTATGTTGACAAGTGGGCCAGAACACTCTGACACAGACTGTGTCTGAGCTAGATGGAATCTGAGCCCCTCCATGGAGGCAAGATGGATCTTATATATAGAAAGATTGTGGGAGGGATCTAGGGGTGGTCTAGTAGTCTAGCAGGAGGGGTCTAGGGAGGATCTTGATGAAACTGAGGTCAGACTCCAGGAACCAAGAGAATGGAATTTTGATGGGATCCAGGGTGACAATAACCAGCAATGGAGGACTAGGCTAGTTTAAGGGTAACAGATTTGGTCATAGATATTTTGATAGGATCAAGGGTGGGAAGTAGAAGGAGGCAATCCCAAAATAACAGACAATGGAGGGCTAGGCTAGGTTAATGTGAACACCAGATCCAGTGAGAATATTCAAAGGGGTTCCCAGATTTCATAACCTCATCAGAATGTGGGTTGGGATAGTCCCTCCCCTCCACAGAAGAGAAGGCAACCAAGGCTACCCATAACATTGCTCATGTGAGAGCAGGGAGTCTCTGGAACAGGAAAGGAAACAATTCTGGGATGGTACCTCCTATTTTACACCAAGAGGCAAAAGTCTCCTTCCTTCCTATTTAAGTTTCTATTCATAGGTATCACTAAGGCTTAGTGGGAGAGCTCAAGAATGGAAAATTTAAAGGGTTATTAAGCAGCAACTGAAATAACTACCAATCTATATGCCCTATTCTCCCATCTATACAAAAATCTTTAGGAAAGTCAGCTATACACCAACTGAGAGCATTCTTGATTAGTGGAGAACAGGCAAGCCTTTCTGAGCGATAGCCAACAATGGATCATATCTTCGCCATTTCTCAGTTGGCTGAAATGTGTTGAAAATACATGATTCCATTGTACTTGTTGTTTGTTTATTGATCCTCCCCCCCACCACCACCTCAAAAGGCATTTGATTCAGGAGAATAAATATACTTGAAGGCAACTATTATGTTATTCCCTGAGTCTTCTATTTTTTAGGATCAGTTTGCCTACTTCCTTCAACTGGTCCTTGTATGACATGGACTCAAGGCCCTTCATGAACTTTATTGATCTGGCCATTCTCCAGATCTTAACTATGGTGCCCACAACTGGACCTACTATTCCAGATAAGGTCCAACAGGGGCAAGATATAGTGGGACTGTCATCTTCCTATTTCTGGGAGTTATGCTTCCATCTAATAATATTCTCACCCAATCCATCTCTCTCTATCTTGTTTATCAAGAAGAATAATATGAGATACTTTATCCAAAGTTTGGTGGCTAGGTGGCACCAGAGCCTGGAGTCAGGAAGATTCATCTTTGAGTTCAAATCTGGCCTCAGACTCTGACTAGCTGTGTGATCCTGGGTAAGTCACCGTTCTTTCCAGTCACTGCCTCCTTTCTAGACAATCACTTTAAAAATATCTTTAAACTATCTCTTTAAAAATCCATTCTAGAATGTTTCTAAGAATTAAGTCAAGTTCACTAGTTTATAATTTGTAGACTTTTGTCTCTCGTTTTTGAAAATCGGGACACCTGATGTTTAATCTTGTGATGTCTTCACTGTCTTTTAGCCAAAAAAACCCTAATCTGTACTTGTTTTTTGGCTAAAAGAGCCATACCCATTATTCACTAGGCTGAAAAGCTAACTCCCTGGGCAAGCATCTGGCCTCTGGTGTCTGGGATTCCCACCAAAAACAACTTGCCCGGAGTCACACAACTCTAGCAAGTGTCTGCAGTGAGACTTGAACCTACCTCTCCCTGGCTCCAGATCCCCATTCCAACTAATTATTTTGGATTTATTTTATATGCACACAGCAGGTAGGTGGCAGAGTGGCTAGAGTGCCTGGCTAGGTCTGAACTCCCTGAGTTAGAGAGGGAAATGGCAAACCACGCCAGTGTCTTTGCCAAGAAAGCCCCAAAGTGGATCAAAGTCAGACATGACAGAAATGACTGGACAACAACATTTTGTATCCACTTTCTGATACACACTTTTTGTTGCAACCTAAGAAATGATATACAGACATGCAAATATAAGGTATAAAACAGTTGTTCAGGCATAAAGCAAAGTCAGAGCCTCTTTGCTTCCCTAGGTCTCCTGTCTCCAGGTCTGGCACTCTACCCACTGGGCCACCTGGCTGCCATGAGTCATGAAGAAGGAGGACTCCTTCTGCCTGGCCACACAAGGCAGAACTGGAAGCAGTGGGTGGAAGTTTCAGGGAGGAAGATGTGGTCTCTCTGCAAGGCATCTTCCTCAGTATTTCTATTCCACAGTGCAATGGGCTGCCTGGAAGATGAACTGGCTTCTCATTTTAGCTGTTAAGTTCTCTTTCAGTCATGTCTGGGCTCTGTGAGCCCATTTGGGGTTTTCTTGGTGAAGACACTGGAGTGGTTTGTCATTTCCTTTTCCAGTTCATTTTATAGAGGAAAAACTGAGGCAAACGAGGTTAAGTGGCTTGCCCAGGGTCACACAGCTAGTAAGTGACAGGCCAGGTTTGAGCTCAGGAGGAGTCTTCTTGACTCCAGGTCTGGTGCTCTGAGCACTATGGCACCCCCTAGCTGCCCTATAAAACACTAATACAGACTAATTTCAGGAGGTGGAGATGGGTTCCTAAAAGGGGAAACATCAGAGCTAGAATGGGAAGAAGCAAAGGGGAGGAGGGGAAAATAGGAGGAGGGGAGGAAAGAAAGAGGGGAGGAGGGAGTTCATCTTAGGAATGGGGAACACAAAGAAACAAGCAATAGAATGAAATCTATGGTGTGAAAACACGTGGGAGAATTTGGCTGCATTAGACTACATAAGGTGAAATAATGCCTGGAAAGATACATGTATGTATTTAAATCCAATGGAAGGCATAAAATTCGAAGGTTATTTAAATAATGATAATTAGCATAGTACTTTATAAATATTATAAATATAAATTTTATCCACCCAACAACCCTGGAAGATTATTATTCCCATTTTACTGATGAGAAAACTGAGGCTAGGAGCAAGTGACTTGGCCAGGGTCACACAACTAGTGTCTGTAGCTAGATCTGAACTCGGGTCTTCCAGACTCCAAGCCTGAGCTCTATCTACTACAACACCTAGCCTCGAACATGATATAGCCATCTCTGTCTCTATCTCATCACCTCTCACCAGTGCTAGTACAGTAGCCTTCACACAGTTCTGCTTGTAGTTCCTATTCTCTCCCATCCATCTTCCACTCAGCTGTCAGACTTTCCCTATTAAAAAAAAAATAAATCTTAAGTGGCAGCTAGGTGGCCAAGTGGATAGAGCGGTGGCATTGGAGGGTACGGATCCAACCTCAGGCACTTCCTAGATGTGTGACCATGGACAAGTCACTTAACCCCATTGCCTCCCCCCAAAAAAATTCTTAAGCATCTCTCTGTTGCCTCTAGGACAAAACTACAAATTCCTGGGTTTAGCAGTTTAATGCTCTCACAATCTAGCTCCAGCTTGCCTGGAGAAGTAGTCTATGTTACTATATATACTACCTTTATGGTAGTATCAATATATACTATCTATATAGAGATAAATATATCAAAGGGCAGCCAGTTAGTACAGTGGATAGAGTACCAGGCCTGGAGTCAGGAAGACCTTGGTTCAAATCTGGCCTCAGACACTTACTAGCTGTGTGACCCTGGGCAAGTCACTTAACTCTGTTGGCTTCAGTTTTCTCATCTGTAAAATGGACTGGAAAAGGAACTGGCAAACCACTCCAGTATCTCTGCCAAGAAAACTCAAAATAGGATCAGAAAGAGTTGGACATGACAGAAATGATTGGACAACAATATATTTCAAATACTTAATTTTCATTTTAAACACACTTGAAACCTGGTAGATCACGTTTCCTCCTATATTTGTGGGAAGTCATAGGGGTAGAGCAATATACATAATATTAGACTTTTTCAATATGTTGCTTAGTTTTTCAGAAATGTCTTACTCTTCCTTTCATTCTTTATAATAAGAGATGTAGTAATGTAATAATCCCCTGACTACATTCAGATAGACAGGGAAAGACATTATTGACATGAGAATTATCCTTGTGCCAGCTGTCTGTGGAGTCAGACCATTGTCTCATAAGAACTAAAAGCAGAATTTATAATAAACAAGAAGAAAGAATAGTAATGGGGGGAAAGATATAACATACAATTAAGAAAATTTAACCGAGAATTATTTTAATAAACTATTGAAAGTCAAAAATAGGAAATGGACAACAGAAATTATGTTGGCCCTGATTATAATAATTTCATCTGGAAGTTAAATTAATGTAGTTTAATTGCTGCAACAAAGAGACTAAAAAGTGCCTTAGGCAAAAAACACTGGACTTGCCAGATGGTCAAAGATGGTAACCAAAGAAAACACTGGGTGAGAAGATAAACTCATCTGTAAAATGTTACAAGGAAGGATGATAGACAATTATGAGCAGTATTGTCTCATAAAGCAGAGAGAAGTAGTAAAGGGTAAAACCAATTTAAAGAAAGATTGGCAAGATATCTTACTAAGTAAAGTCATCTGAAGGCATTCAGGGGTGAAAATGGAAAGAAGAAAAAAATGAAGGAAAAAAGAAGATCTGAAAAAAAAAATTCCCCCAAATTGCTTTCTCTAGTAAGCACAGGGGAACCGTCACATTAGATCCTAATATTATAGTCTCTGAGATGCTTACAAAGGGGTTTGTTTGTTCTTCATTTAGAGGAGGACCGATTTCATTATGGGTAATGTCTTGGCTTGGGAATGAATTGGATTTAAGTGAGGCAAAATTGCAGAAAGTCGTCAGCCTCACTCTTTCTTCCAGAGTCATCAAAGTCCAGTGGTAAGATAAAAGTCAGGATGACTGGTGATGGCCCATGATGCAGTGGATGACCTTGGACAGCACCTGCTTCAGTTGCCTTCATGGCCATCTGGGACATGTCCCATCCATGGGACAAACTGTTATCCACCCAATCTGCTGGGGAATCTTCATATTTGGATTAGCCACTCCACAACTCACAAATGGGTTTGAGATCTGTTAAATTACCCTCAGCTTTATTTAGCCTGTCTGCCAAGATGGCAGGGCGTGGCCATTGTGCATGCTATAGCTCCTTGGAGCCAAAGGTGAGAATTGAGGTCCAGGTAGACACCAAAAGTGGACTAAGGGGCAGCTAGATGGTGCAGTGAATAGAGCACCAACACTGGAGTCAGAAGGACCTGAGTTTAAATCCAGCCTCAGACACTTGACACACTTACCAGCTGTGTGACCTTGGGCAAGTCATTTAACCCCAATTGCACTCCTGTCTCTCCTCAAAAAAAAAAAGAAAGAAAAGAAAAAGAAGGAAAAATGGATTGAGTAGACCCTGACATGGACATGAAAGATACTAGTTCTCCTTGAACATTACATATACTCCTTATAAACTGGGTACAAAGGGCCCTAAAGAGAAAAAAGCTAGATGGGTTTGTCACAGAGCAGGAAGGTTAGGTAGATCACCAGAGTGCTTCACTGGTACCCTTATGACATTGGGAGAAAGAAAAGAAGGCTTTCCAGAGGTTGTGGGAAAAAGTTTCACAGAATGGGCTGGTGTGGATAACTTTTGATGTACATCACTGGAGGGAACTCAAATTAATCAGATCAGATCTAATGTGATATGAGTAATAGAAAAAATAACTTAAAATCTTTTAAAAAATTTTCTTCAGGTAATAAGTTCATTCTCTGACTTCCCCATCATCCTTCATTAAGCAAATTAAAAACAAAACCAAAGGAACAAAAAGCCCAAAATATCAAATTCCTCAAATATACATGGACACTCTCTCAAAATAAATTCCCACATTAGTCACATACAAAAAAATCCCCCAACCCCCCAAACTGCATGTCACTTTCTGCATTTTCAATTCCTCCCCTCCTTATTAGGAGGTTGTAGTATGTTTCATGTCCATTCTTTTGGACTTGTAGTTTGCCATTGCATTGATCAATAAAATTCTAAATTCCTAAAGCCTTTCAAAGTTGTTTTTCTCTACAATGTTATCATTGTACAAATTATTGTTCTAGTTCTCATTTCACTCTACATCAGTTCATAAAGGTCTCCCCAGTTTCTTCTGAAATTCTCAATATATCATTTCTTACAGCACACAAATACTCAATTATATCCATATCGAACAATCTGTTCATCCATTCAATCAATAATTACCTACAGTGATAGGCGCTGTCCTAAGTGCTTCTGGGGAAACAAAAAGAGGCAAACTATAGTCTCTGTCCTCAAAGAGCTCAAAATCTCATAATAATTTAATAGTCATCCCCCAAGGAGAATGGCTATCAGGGAGGGGAAAGGGTAGTGATATATCGAGAGAAATGTTAGAAAGTGTTAAAAAAACAAACCAGGATCTTATGAAATGTTATTTTGTACTAACATATCTATATCTCTACACATATACATATATACACACAAAAATTGAAATAAGAAATACATATTTTCAATGTTGTTGTTGTGTTATTTCAGTTTGGTTTGCCATTTTCTACTCCAGCTCCCTGTATAGATAAGGAAACTAAAGTAAACAGGGCTAAGTGATTTGTCCAGGGTCACACAAGTAGGAAGTGTCTAAGGCTAAATTTGAACTCAAGTCTTCATGACTCTAGGCCTGGTACTCTATCCACCCACTGCACCAGCTAGCTACCCTGTTATCAACTGGTACAAAAGATTTTATACCAAACTCAGTTAAGCTGTTTTCAGTATTTTAACTATTATCCATTACATTTAATGCTTCATTTTATTTTACAAATATTATTTTGTCCATATCATGATTTATTACATATTATAAAGCACATCTAAAAACAATTTAAATATTTTTGTGGCAATTTTTGTTGAGGCAAAGAGATGGAGGAAAAGGAGGCAGCCATCACTTGAAGAGATGGCTGAATAAATTTTGCCATGTAAGTGTAACAGAATATTATTGTTCTGTAAGAAAGTACAAAAGGTATTGTTTCAGAGAATCCTGGGAAGAATTGTCCAAACTGAGAAAAACCAAGAGAATAATTTATACACACAGTAACAACATTATAAAGAAAATAAAACTTTGAGAAACTTAGGAATGCTGATCAATGAAATACTCAACCATAACCCCAAAAGGGCCATGAAGAACTAGGCTCCAAAGCTAGACCACACAGTGGTAAACAAGGATTTTTCAAGCATTAACTCTATGCATGGTGCTGTGCTAAGTGCTAGGGACAAAAAGAAATGTAAAATAAAAAAAACAAACGTGGCTAGGCTCATACTGATGGGGTGCTTGGGTGCCTGAGCTCAAATCACCTAGTGTGACCTCAGTTTGTAAAATCACATTTCTCCCTAGCCTCAAATCTCCCCAGCCTCAGAGCATCATCTCTGCCCCTTCTCCCTTGCCAGTACTCTGCCTGGCAACAATTCAAAATCAAGCCTCAGACAAATGTTTATCTCCCCTTGGTACAATAACAAGCTGCACCTATGAATCCTTCACTAGACTATAAGTAACTCCCTAGCCCATTATATACATCCTGAATCCCTTGTTAGCTTGGGATATACATAGACTCCCAACATCCATCTTGTCAAACATGATATTGCTGGGTGGCAGACTGGGTACTTCTCAGTCAGCCCTGGCTGCTACCTGACTTAGTGACATTTCAAGCCTAAAACCACACTTCCAGGCAGTCCCCCCCTTGGGCTATTTCCCAGTGAATTCCAGGCAATAGCCTATGCAGCAAATATTAAAAGTGCATGTTCCTTTAAGAACTGACCACTCCTTAACTCCTCCCTGATCCCACCCTGACTCACCTAGTTAGCATAATTGGCACAGGTTTTTCTATAGTTATCCTATATAAACCTTAACTATACCTCTCCAAGGTTGCAGGTTCCCTAAGAACTCTTGCCTGCTGTAAAGCAAAGCAATAAATCTTTGCCACCTTGACTTAGAGAATCCTTGAGTCTGTGAATTCGTTCCAGACTGCTTTCCAGGGACTCTGGTTATTGGGGTTCCTGGACTACCTGAGCTCCTTGACCCTCGTCATTTTGTTATAAGGGGTTTGTGTTTCTTTTCTTCACTGGGTGGAGGAAGAGAGATTTGGTAGGGGAACCAGTACAGCCAAAACAAAAAGCAAAAAGTGGGTTCATTGAAGGGATCAGAGAGAAGCAGGCCGCTATGCAGGTTACATATTGAATTTATATACTTTTTTAAAAGCAGGCTTTATGAACCAGTTACCCTTTCACATCTAATCCTTTTTTGTTTTACTCAGTATATCAAAATGGATTTTTAAAACATTTTAAGAATTGTGAATATTATAAAAATGAATTCCCAGAGAACATTACAGACAAGTGGGTAAAGCTGGCCCAACCTAAATTTAGAACTAATTTTCTTTAAAGCCAATTTAAAGGGAGATTTTAGGGAGGCCTATCTCCAGCCTAAAACAAAGTAGGGCAACTGCCTCAGGCCTCAAGCTTTGGGTGGCTTAAAGTTACAGCAGGGGACTCTGGGACTGAGCAGAAGACAGGAGACAGCACTAATGGCCTGAGGCAAGGTTATAGAAGCAGAACATCTGGGTCACCCCACCCCACCTGCCCCCCCAAGGCAGGGGCCTGGGGCTGACTGAAGAGCCTAGAAGTCCCCTTTTCTTTTGCTATATATATATTCCCCAGTCTTCAAGTTATTTATAGCCTTAAAGTTCACTTGAGCCAATATTCTTAGACATATTGTGGGAAGCTGACCTGATGGAGGGAGCAGAGGGGAGGAGAAATCACCTAGTGTGACCCAAAGGCACCTAAGAAGGGTGCCCCAGGCAGTTGGTCAATGAGCACCAGTTAAACCAGGGTAAAGAGGTATGCCAAGAGCTAGGGATAAGGAAGGCAGGCAAAAAAAAAAAAAAATGGACCCTGTACTCAAGCAGAAGGATCCTAGAAGGATCCTCCAAATTCTGTGGAGGAGATAGTCATAGTCAGTAAAAAATATATATTAAGCTCTTACTATATGCTGAACACTGTGATAAGCACAGGGGCTGCAGACCTTTGGAGGGCTAAGGTCCTGGTAGTTCTTGGACTAGGTTTTGTTGGACTTGGGGGTATTTTACATTTAGAAATGGGCAGCACATTTCTAAGACTCTACCACCTTGATACTGTCTCATAGATTTTAGATCTGCAATGAAGATGCTGGTTTGTCTTTTTTGAAAAAATTCTTAATAAACTGTGGTTAAAGAAAGACATCCTGGTAATTTTCCCCAGGTGAATGACCTCACCATGGTGATTCAGCAGTTTACTGCTTGGACCAAACTTTCTGTGAGAAATAGGGAAGGAGGCCTGAAGGGTGTGGATAGCTCTCCTTCAGGGACCAACCCTTCTCCTTCACTTCTGTCTGGCATCCCTCCCCACCCTCCCTGACATCCCTTCAGTACAACTCACATTCAGGCAGAGTGCAAAACTGTTTTAATGCACCATGTAATGTTAATGGGATTTAAGATCTTCCCTGCCCATTAAGGGAAGCTTGCTTAGGGGAGGCTTGCTTGTTAGAAGGCTTTCACACCTTTTGCTAATTTCTAATTAGTCACAAGGGTTGTGATGTCTTCTGGTTCTGAAAAGTGTATACATAATCTGAGTTGGTGTTTTGCTTTGGGGCTCACTTATGAGAAGGATCTTGCAATTCCCTGGTTGAAATTCTGAATGGCCAAATGCTCAGAGCTCCCCAACTGCTCAGATGTAAAGGCTCTCTTGATCCAGGGATGTATGTAAAGTATATATCAATATTGCTTTGATTTAGGCAGTCCGAGCCCTGTCTGTTGGTCTTTATTTATCTGCTTGTATTTTCTCTGAAGTTCAGGGTGCTGACTTTCCCCCTGAACTAGTGAATGTAATTTAAAAAGATTATTGACCCTTTAAGTAGCTTTCTATCCTAGTAAGGCATATCTAATAACCTGAGCTAGCAGCATCCTGGGTATGCCAGTGTGGTTGCTGCTACACACCATGACGGCCCCTTTGGCTTGTACAAACTCTATGCCTGATGCAGATGGAGGACAGGGCAGGTGCTATCCTCGGCATGGCCTAAGTTCTGATTTGAATCTGCCGTGGGTCCGCTCTCATAGGAAGGTACCTATACTAACAATTACTGTTATAGCTAGCATTTATATACCGCTTGCTGTGCACCAGACACTATGCTAAGCATTTTTCAATTATTGTATCATTTGATCTTCACGACAACCCTGGGAGACACGTACTGTTACAGTAGAGAAAACTGAGACAAACAGAGGTAAAGTGACTTGCCCAAACTCATCCAAGTAGTAAGGGGCACAGCTGGGACTGGAACCAAGGTTCTCTGAGTTTAAATCCTAGTGCTATGCCCTTGAACAGTATAGCTAGTCTCAAGGAAGAGGCCTTTGAGACCATCTAATGCAAAGCTTTCATTTTAGGATCAACCACTTGAAGCAGGCAGGGGCCTTTGAGCTCAGCCAGTTTGACCCTCTCATTTGAAAGATTTGCAAACTGAGGCCCAGAAATGTTCAAAGGAAACAGACATCCAGACAGAAGGGATTTACCATAAATCATAACATTATTCAATGTCAAAGTAAGGATGTTAATTCCTAGCCCACTGTGTTGTTCACAGTACCAAACTGCCCCTTTTCTCCCCTGGTCCCTTATTATTACCCCTGGTCTAAACCATAATTTCTCCCTTGGTCCAGTAGGTCACAGAGGAGAGAAAGTAAAGTCCCTCCAGGCACATGTTCCCACCCCCAGGTTTCAGTCTGAATCCTTCTGTAAAGCCAATAAAAACCAGCAAATCAAAGAGGCTCTTTGATCACAAGCATTTGTCTGGGCGGCTGGCTGGGTCCTCTCCTTCCAGCCTCTTCAATCTCCTCAAATCGATGATTCCTGCTTGTAATCCCAATCGGTTAATAATGAGAGAAATGATTATTTCTCTATGACATTAATAACCAGCTACTGAATTAGGACTAAGGTTTTTCCCCTTTCTATTTCCTCATTCAGAAATCAGCCCTGTAGTTTACTCAGCCAGCCTTTGAAGTGCAGGATTCATAATGAGACAAAATCTTAAGGGAGACTTACCCAGCTGGGAAAGTTTAGATATGATCAAAAGGTAAAGAGATTTTGGTCCAGGTGAATTCTGGTCCATCATGTTTAAATCAGACAGGTCTGAGTAGAAATAGATCTTTCCTTTTGTCTAATTTACCTTATCCTGGGTAATCTGGGCAAAGAGAAGTCTCTTTGGCCATAGTTGAGTGATTAGTCATGTCCTCCAGCCCCACTTCTCATTTTAATATTCATTCTCTATTAATTGGGTTTTTTGGGGGGAGGGATGTTTTTCTCTTTCTCTCCCTTTCCTCTTCCCTCCCCAAATCAGCATGCAATCTGACATAGGCTATACATGTACAATCACGTTAAATATATTTCCACATTACTCATGTTGTGAAAGAAGAATCAAAACAAAAGGGAAAAAATCATCTCATTATTAACCAAGCAGAGTTGATTTTGGACTCTCAGGAACACCCACTCTTCCAAAGGCATATAAGCTTGAGAGGTCTGTTATATTTCAACAAATGACTATTCTGTTATTAATTATTCACTAATGATAATTAATAAAATGATTAATTATCCAGCAATGATGTCTCTGGAACTTTTTACTCATCATAATACTTTACTGAGAAGATTGAGGCCATCAGGATCTCCCTCTCTCATCCCCGATTCTGCACCTCAAATCCTTGAAGCAATAGTTTCCCCTACCACTTTCTTCCTTTGCTTCAATTTTGTCCTAATGAAAGTCCACTTCTCTTCCTTTGCCCTAGATCCTGCAGCATGCCATCTCTGCCTTCTGCAGAAGCACTGACCTTTTGATCATCCCCTCCCTATTTAATTCTCCCTTGGCTCCTTCCCTACTGCCTATAAGTAAGCCCAGATCTCTCATGTCCTTAATTTTTAGTCTTTCACTTAACTCTGTCACTCCTTCAATCTATAAGCTCTAGGTCTCTCCTCTCTGTCACTGCCAGACACCTAGAAAGAAAAACAGTCTCTACTCATCACCTCCACTTCCTCAAATAAAAGTCCTCTCTACAAAATTACCCAATTTTTAAACTGCTAAATCCAGTGGCTTCTTAGATCTCATTCTTGAAGCATTTGCTGCCAGTGGAGGGGGCACTTGATCTGGAGTCAGGAAAACCTTTGTTCAAACATCCTCTGATACTTACTAGCTGTGTGACCATGAACAAGTCACCCTCTGCCTCATTTTCTCACCTGTAAAATGGGGATAATAAGAATACCTACCTCCCAGAGTTGTTGAGGATCAATAATGAGTACTATATAAATGTTTTTCTTTTTCCTCTCCCTCCCTCTAGCTTTTTAAACCATTGACCACAATCTTCTTCTCTGAGACACTCTTTTCTCAGTTCTCCTAACTATATAACAGTTGCTTCTCAGGCTCCCTTGCTAAATCATCATGCATTTCCTTTCTGTGGAGCTCTGCCCAGAGTCACTCTGTTTCCATGTCTTCATCTGATTCCATTATCATCTCTATGCAGATGACTAACAAATTTATATCCAGCCAGATTTGTTTCCTGAACCAAGCAATCCTTTGCCTTCAACATCTCCATCAAAACATCCCATTTTGTTATTGTTCAGTTATTTACTATCATGTCTGACTCTATTTGTAAGCCCATTTGGGGTTTTCTTGGCAGAGTGATTTGCCATTTCCTTCTCCAGACCATTTTACAGATGAGGAAACTGAGGCAAACAGGATTAAGTGACTTATCCAGGGTCACACAGATGGTAAATGTCTGAGTCAAATTTGAATTCTGGAAAATGAGTCTTTCTGACTCCAAACCCAGCACTCTATCCTCCATACCACCTAGCCACCATAATATCCTATAGACATTTCCAATTCAACATGTCCCAAATCCACCCCTTTCCATAATTTCTCTATTTCTATGGAAGCTTCATCATCTTTCCAAGCACCCAAGCCCAGGACCTTGGAATCATCCTCAAGTCTTCACTGTTCCTTACACCCCATATACACAGTGTTACCAAGTCCTATCGACTCTATCTCCATCACATCTAGCTAACTGTCTCCTTTGCTCCTCTCACACAGCCATCACTCTATCCTATTTCACTTGGAATACTATAATAGCCTCTAATTTGTCTCCTTTCTACTTGTCTAATTTCTCTAATTCATGCTCTACACAGCCTGCTAATATGCCCAGGGGTGTGCTGGGAAATGTTTAACAACCATCTCTTACACATACGAGTATCCAGGACATACTTTTAATCTGCAGTATTAACACTTTCTGTCATCAATTAGCGAAACAAAAAAATCAAGGCCTGATTTATAGCCTTTACTGAAGTGTAAATGCTCAGGCTGAACATTCCACACTTAACTGGCTCTCCAACCAGTTTCAGTTGTCTTCAACACACAGCCCTGCCTAAACCACCTGTCTTAAAAGGCCACTCCTCTGATCAAGGAACTACGGTGGCTCTCTACTCCCTTGTAGATAAAATACAAATCCCTCCATGCTTTCTATGTCAAATAGAAAGCACTTCACAATCTGGATCCAATCCATCTTCCATTTTACTCTCCTTCATTTGCTCGAGGTGAGAAAGTCTAAGGATCTTCCCCTCTCAGACTTATTCTTTTGTGAAGGCAAACTAGACTACCTTTCCCTTCAATTCCTACCTAGACTTTAACTACTGAATGGGTGTTGCCTCAGACAAACCAAGACACCAAGACCTGGGAAAGACCTTAGCTTAAAAAGGCCAAGGTTTCCCACTGCATCTGGGGCCATCAACAGTCATCCTGACCTATGTCTTGCCACTGGACTCTGGAGGAGAGAGTAAGGCTGATGACTTTTTACAATTCTGCCTCACTTAAAACTAATTCACTTGCAAGTCAAGACATCACCCTCCTGATGTCATTGGTCCTCTTAAATAAGAAAGGACTGAGAAGGAAGAATCAATAACTATTTGCTCTAGGTTCCAACCAAACTGGCCGTCCCAAAATGCCTAGCTTCTGTCAAAGCACAGCACAGCTGAAGCCTCCAACCAGAGGCCTTCCCTCAAATCCCCAGCTGTTAATGAGCTAAACAACCTTATACACAAAACCACTTTGCATTTACTTTGTATATTGTCTATAAATACTTCTGTGTACCTGCCATTCAGTAAACTCCTAGAGGTCTGGGACTCTTTTTAGTTTTTGAGTCCCCAGTGCTTTGCCCAAAGCAGAGATCAATAAATGCTTGTAGAATTAAGTTCTAATTCTCTAAACCAATGACTTTCTAGCCTTTACATCTTTTTGATCTTCTCCCCCAAAACACCTCCCTTTGGAGTCCTCATGAGTGCCCTGGAGCTTTTTCTTTGCCAGCTAGTTTTTAGTACTTAGAATGCAAAACAATTAGCACTCTCAAACTCCACATTTACATTTTAATTATTCCTGGCTCATACAAGAGCAGGAAATTCTAAGGAAACAGGTTTTCTTTTTCTTTTACAAGAATACAATACAATCTAATTGTATTAGTAAGAAGAATACAATACAATCTAATCCAACAAGTATTTATTAAAAGCCTACTGTGTGCAAGGGAAGTCTCTTGGGGCTTTAAATTGGTAAGCCTTTGGAAATTTTCTGTCTCTATTGAGTTGCAGCCACTGAAAATGGAAACTGACTATGCTGAAGCTGGGAAGGAAAATTTCCCCCCCTCTTCCCCCACCATCATCCATCACCATCATCATCATCATCATCGCTAACATTAATATAGTGACTACTGAGTTCTTTTTTTTTATGAGCAATTGGGGTTAAGTAACTTGCTCAAGGTTACATGGCCAGTTATTTCTGGGTGTGGTGCTGAGTGTCTGAGCCCGGGATTCGATCCCCAGGTCTTCCTGACACTGGGGCCAGTGCTCTTACTTGATGTACTACCTGGCCGCCCCGACTACTGAGTTCTTGATTTCCTTTTATAATCTGTGACCTTGGGCTAGTCACTTAACTTCTCTAAGCCTTAGTTACCTCAAATTTAAAGGAGGGGTTGGAGGTAGTGCAAAGCAAAGTGCATTAAAGACAAAAAAATCCAAAACAATTTGAAAAGAGAAAGTCCTAATAAATATCATCATATTTAATCCTCACAACAATGTTAGAAGGTAGATACTATGACTATTACCATTTTTATAGATGATGAAACTAAGGCAAACAGAGTTTAAGTGACTCCCCCGGAGTCATACAACTAGTAGGTGTCGGAGGCTGGATTTGAATTCAGGAAGAGCTGTCCACTTCTTTCCAAACTCTATCCATTGAACCACTTAGCTGTGATATGGCATTGAATAAGAAATACTGGACCAGTAGCAGACACTGGTAGGGAACAGAAACTATACATTCTAGATAGTCACTAGAGGCAGGGGTCTAGCAATCAGGAGTCAAGCAGGAGAGAAGTAGACCTTGTGAGCCTACCCAAGGAAAGTTGTGTGAGGTGTATAAAGCTGTGAAGAGTTCTGTAAAGAAAGGACATCTAGGTCCTGCAGCACTAAGCATTGTGAATGGTCTTTACCATATTTATTTCCTATTGCAGCAGATTTGTGCTCACTCTCCTATGGATGCTATTTTTGCGAAAGAGTGTTCCACAAGTTTATGGGAGAAATTTTTGTATACCATCTGAGAAAATGCTTTTATTCAGAGCTAAGTGTATCTAGTGGCTAACTGTCAATGAGAAGCACACTGGTGGGGGCTTGTGAGTTACGGTATTTGAAACAAAGACACATAGTTAACAACAGAACCTGAGAGATCAGGTACCTGTTGAGGAGCCAAACTAACAGGGCTAGTTGGAAAATTAGCACACACCGCCCCCCTCCACACACACATAAATGCCTTTCTTCCTTTCCAAGGTGGACATAGGTGTTATTTCTAGGGAAGAAGTAAAGATTCAGAAATACAAATGGATTCTTTTTCAGGTTTCCAAAACACCCTCAACTGCCAGTTTTTTTTTTTAGTTATTTATATTCAAGATGCAAAGTAGATTGGAAGCAGGTCCTGTTGACAGTTACCCTCTCAATGCCTGTAGTCACCAAAAGTATCATAAGCAAAACAGTAGCTCATCTGCTTCAGGAAAGGGAATTTCCTCATGGGGAATTCCCAAAACTAATAAAAAAAATATACAGACCAAAAATTTTTTAAAAGGTTGTATTTAGGAAAGCCCTTTGTAAATGAAGCCCCATGTAAGAAATTATCACTTCCCTTCAGTCTTCCCCCTTTAAAGCAGTTTCTAGTTTTTGTCTGCAATGTTGCAATCAAGGCACTTCTAGAAACAAAAGATCATGTCAAGTTGCCAATAATACATTTTTATTTCATTTAGTGCATAATGACATCTGTGAGTGAGTGGCTTTCTTGGGCACATAGCACTTGGAATTTCACAGTCTCTCTGAGGAAGAAGGTGAAATTTTATTTGAGCAAGAAAGGATTGTGGAAGGGGTGGCCAGGTGGCTCAGTGAGTAAGAGCACTGGCCCCAGTGTCAGGATGACCTGGGGATCGAATCCGGGCTCAGATACTTAGCACCACACCCAGAAATAACTGGCCGTGTAAACTTGAGCAAGTTACTTAAACCCGATTGCTTTAAAAAAAAAAAAAAGAAAGGATTGTGGAAATCACAGAATGGCTAGCCTGCTATCAATATCTGGCAAAAGTCCAGAACAGGTTCTAGAAAACACATGCATGTAGATTTAGAAAAGCCTCAGCTGGAACTCCCTGGGCTCTTCCAAGTAACTGAATTTCCTTTTTTGATAGTGTTGCTATGTTGTTCTGGCTGATTACTGCTGTTGCCGATGACAGTTACTATTATTATTTTGCCTGTTATTACATTCCATCTGGCACCATCCTTATCTTGCTGACTCTTCTGATTCTCTCCCCACCCCAAATTGTTAGGACTCTCTCTTCTCAAATTGTTTTGGATTTTTTTGACTTTAATGCACTTTGCTTTACACTACCTCCAACCTCCTCCTTTAAATTTGAGGTAACTAAGGCTTAGAGAAGTTAAGTGACTAGCCCAAGATCACAGATTATAAATGGAAATCAAGAACTCAAACCCACCTTCTCCCTCTCTCCAAATCTATTGCTCTTCCCGTGGCAAGATGATATCCTCCAATTTATTTGAATTCAATTCAACACATATATATTGATCTCCTTTAATGTTCTAGGTATTATGCTAGCCTCTAGGAGCACTAGCTCTGAATTCAGGAAGGACTGAGTTAAAATCTAGCCTTAGGCACTTAGTAACTGTGTGACCCTGGGCAAGTCACTTAACTTCTAGATGGCTTCCTCATCTGTAAAATGGGAGTAATAAGAGCACTGCCCCGCCCAGGGTTGTTGTGAGGATAAAATGAGATAATATTTGTAAAGTGCTATGCAAACCCTAAAGCACTATATAAATGCTGATTATTATTATTATTACCAAAAACAAAACAGTCCTTATGGACCTTCCATTCTATTGGAGAGGTTTCCTCTAGCTTGCCCCCTAATATGTAAATTGGTAGAATCAAGGGTCAAAATAATGGAATTTAGTAGGGATTAAAGAAAGAGAGAGGAAATGAGGGAGGAAGAAAGGAAGGATGGATGGATGGAAGAAAGGAGAAAGAAAGAAAAAGAAAGAGGAAGAGAAGAAATTTACAAACAAGAGATCTCTGGCTCAAAAGCAGTTCACATGAAAAAGACTTGGGGGCTTTATTTGACCTAAAATTCAGTGTCAGGCAAAATGGGGAAAGAGTGACTACCTAAAAAGCTACTGCAGTCAGCCTGTATTAATGATAATATTATATAATAGCTAACATGTCTATAGCACTTAGCATATACCGGTTACTGTGTAAGTACTCATGTAAACATTTACAGATGAGGAAATTGAGGGAAACAGGACAGTTAAGAGATTACTTGGCCAGGGTCACAACCTTAGTAAAGCTTCTGTGGCTAGATTTGAATTCAGGTCTTCTTGACTCAAGGCCCAGGGTTCTGTGCACTGCCACCTAGCTATCCAGTGTCCATATTAAAAGAGGAAATGATCTCATTTTACCCTAATCTTCCCAGATCACACTGGGAGTATTGTGTGTCTGTGTACCATACTTTAACCAGGACCAAGGTTGACATATTAGAAACCAACCAGAGGAAGGCAACCAGTATGGTGATGGCTCTTGAAACCATTCTTGATGAAAGATAATTGAATGATGTGGGGATTATTTAGACCGGAAAAAAGATTGGGGGGGGGAGGGGGAAGCAGGAGAGACACACAATAACTGTCTTCACATATGTGAAGAGCTAAAGAAAGGATATGCTCTGGGTGGTTCCAGAAGGAAGAACTAGGACTAAGGTGAAACTACTGGGCGGCCTACTCTGCTTCAACATAAGAAAGAACTTCCCAATAGAGTTGTAGAAAGGGACTTATAGGGGGCAGGGCCAAGATGATAGAGAAAAACCAGGAAGTTGCCTAAGCTCTCCACAGTTTCCCTAAGAAAAAAATATGTTAAATCAAGCTTCTAAAAGAATTCTGGAGAAACAGAACCCACAAAAAGATGGAATGAAACAATCTTCCAGCCCAAGATAGCTTAAAAGGACTTCAGCCAAGGTCTGTTTTGTTTGGGTAAAAGGGAAGCAGAGCACAGTGTTGGCAGTGCTAGCAGGCCAACACAGCACAGATCAGCAATGGAGGCCCTGTGGTTCTTATTCAACAGGCCAGTGGAACAACAAGTCAGCTGTGAGATCTCCAGCTCAGTAGGCATACAGCCAGCCTCAGAACTTAGGACACAATAAGCAAGCCAGGCTCACCCTAGCACAGTGGGCAAGTCGCCAGCCCCAGAGGCACCAGCACAGAAAAACAGCAACCAGGCCCCTGGTCCCCAGCACCCTCTGTAGCCCAGAAGCAGAGCTCAACTTTAAAAATGAGCCAAAACAAAAAAGAGCCCTGACCAGAGAAAACCACTATGGTGATCAAAATACAGACTCAGAAGAGGACAACGATGTCAAAATGCCTACATGTGAAGCCTCAGAGGGGAATATGAATTGATCTCAAGAACAAAAAGTCCTCTTAGAAGAGCTCAAAAAGGATTTTAAAAATCAAGAGAGGTAGAAGAAAAATTGGAAAAAGAAATGAGAATGAGGTAAGAGAACATCAACAGCTTGGAAAGGAAGCACAAAAATTGACTCAAGAAAACAACTCCTTAAAAAGTAGAATGGGGGGGGGGGTTGGAGGCAGAGCCAAGATGGTAGAGTAGAACCACAAACTTGGCATGGGCTCCCACTTCAAACACTTCCAATACATGTAAAAAATCACTCTAAACAAACTTTAGAGCTATAGAACCCACAAAGTGACAGAGAGAAACAAATCTCCCACCGAAGGAAGCTCAGCAGGTGGACAGGAAGGGTCTATCACACCAAGGTGGGAGCTGAACACAGTCTGGTGTGAGCCACATGGTTCCAGCCCCAGGGCAGCCCTAACCAGAGGCTGCTAGAGCAACCTTCAGGAGAGTGAATCATCAGTAGCTGTGGGGGGTTCCAGATTTCTTAACACATAAACACCAAAGACAAAGCAAAAGGTCTGTTGGAACGGGGCAGGGGAGGGGGGGGAGGGAGGGAGGACTGAAGAATGCAGTCTGGCCTCTGCCCCTGGGGTGAGAAGTGGAGGAGGTGTGGAGGCTCCAGCAGTGGAAGCCTGGATGCCTCAGGAGCTCCTCGCCTGCAGATGTAGGGGGACCAAGTGACCATTCAGAGGGTAATCGCTTTTGCTTTAACTGCTTGGATATGGAAGAGTGGTCTTGGGTAGTGATCCTGGGGTGTGTGACCAGTGACCTAGAGCTTGTGGGGGCTGTAGAGAGGGCACCCAACTAATATCTCTGGGAGCTGCAAAAACCCCAGCAATTTGGGACAAAGCTCTCTCTATTCTGGAAGCAGAGTTCTACCATGAAAAAGAGCTCAAAAATCAAATAATTGGCTGGCAATATAAGCAAACCATGGAAGCACAAACAGACCATAGGATCTTTTTTGGGGGACAAAAAGGATAAAGGCATGGAATGGGAAGAAGACAGTAATGTCAGAACTCCTGCATCAAAAGCTTCCAAAAAAATATTAACTGGTTACAGGCCATGGAGGAGCTCAGGAAGGATTTTGAAAATCAAGAGAAGTGGAGGAAAAAATGGGAAGAGAAATGAGAATGAGGCAAGAAAAACAGGAAAAGCAAGTCAATAGCCTGATAAAGGAGACCCAAAAATATACTAAAGAAAATAACACCTTAAAAAATAGACTAACTCAAATGACAAAAGAGGCCCAAAAAGTCAATGAGGAGAAGAATACCTTAAAAAGCTGAGGGGACAGCTAGGTGGTACAGTGAATAGAGCACCAGCCCTGATGTCAGGAGGACCTAATTTCAAAGCTGGCCTCAGACACTTAACACACACACACACACACACACACACACACACACACACACACACACACACACAACCTAGCCGTGGGACCCTGGGCAAGTTACTTAACCCCAACTGCCTGTCCAAAAAGCTGCCTGTCCAAAAAAAAAAAAAAAAAGCTGAATTTGCCAGATGGAAAAGGAATGTCAAAAACTCACTGAAGAGAATAACTCCTTCAAAATTAGATTGGAGTAATTGTAATCTAATGGCTTTATGAGAAATCAAGATACTATTAAACAGATCCAAACAAATGAAAAAATAGAAGGCAATGTGAAATATCTCATTGGAAAAAACACTGACCTGGAAAATAGACCCAGGACTGATAATTTTAAAATGATTGGACTACCTGAAAACCATGATCAGAAAAAGAACCTAGACACCATCTTTCAAGAAATTATCAAGCAAAATTGCCCTGATATTCTAGAACCAGAGGGCAAAATAGAAATTGAAAGAATTCACCAATCACCTCTTGAAAAAGATCCCAAAAAGAAAACTCCTAGGAATATTAGAGCCAAATTCCAGAGTTCCCAGGTCAAGGAGAAAATACTGCAAGCAGTCAGGAAGAAACAATTTGAGTATTGTGGAAACAATCAGGATAGCACAAGACCTATAGCAGCTTCTACATTAAGGGATCAAAGGGCTTGGAATAGGATATTCTGGAGATCAAAGGAGCTAGGACAAAAAAAAGTAAAATACTCCACTGGAAAAACAACTGATCTGAAAAATAGATCCAGGAGAGATAATTTAAGAATTACTGGACTACCTGAAAGCCATGATAAAAAAAAAAAAGCCTGGACAGCATCTTTCAAGAAGTTATCAAGGAAAATTGCCCTGATGTCCTGGAACTATAGGATAAAGTAGTCATTGAAAGAATCCACTAACCACCTTCTGAAAGAGATCCCCAAATGAAAACTCTAAGGGATAGTGTAGCCAAATTCCAGAACTATTGAGTCAAGGTGAAAATACTGCAAATAGCCAGTAAGAAACAATTCAAATATCAAAAAGTTGCAGTCAGGATTACATAGGATTTGGCAGCTTCTGCATTAAAGGATCAAAGGAATTGGAATATGATATTCTGGAAGGCAAAGGAGCTTGGATTACAACCAAGAATCAGCTACCCAGCAAAACTGAGCATAATCTTTCAGGGAGAAAGATGGCCATTCAAGGAAATAAGGGGCTTTCAAACTTGCCTGATGAAAAGACCAGAGCAAACAGAAAATCTGATCTTCAAATGTAAGACTCAAGAAAAGTATAAAAACCAACAAAACAATATTCAGTAAGGTTAAACTGTTCACATCCCTACATGGGAAGGCAAAACTTGTAATACTTAAAAACAGTATCTCTTATGGCAGTTAGAAGGAGTATACTTACTGAGTGTGGGTATAAATTGACTTTGATGTGATGATAAAAAAATTAAGGGGTAATAAAAAGATTATACTGGGAGAAGAGAAAAGGGGGAAGTAGAATAGGATAAATTGTATCACATAAAGAGGCATGAAAAACCTATTACAATAGAGGGGGAAAAGGGAGGGGTTGAGCACTGTTTGTGCTTTGGTCTCATTGGATTTGGCTCAAAGAAGGAATAATATATACATTCAATTGGATAATGAAATCTATCACACACACACACAGCTGGAGGAGAATATATTATGCCTCAGCTGAAATTTTTTAAAAAGCAAGGGTAGCAATCCTGATCTCAGACAAAGCAAAAACAGAAATAGATCTAATTTAACGAGATAAGAAGGAAACTACATCTTGCTAAAAGGTACTGTAGACAATCAAGTAATATCAATACTAAACATATATGCACTAATATAGCATCCAAATTCTTAGAGAAGCAGTGACTTTAAGAAGTAATAAACAGTGGGGAACCTCAACCTCTCCCTCTCACAACTCAATAAATCTAACCACAAAATAAGAAGTTAATGAGGTGAACAGAATTTTG
Organism: Petaurus breviceps papuanus; assembly: GCF_028583685.1. Taxonomy (NCBI): domain Eukaryota; kingdom Metazoa; phylum Chordata; class Mammalia; order Diprotodontia; family Petauridae; genus Petaurus; species Petaurus breviceps. The sequence goes on along the minus strand of NW_027185798.1, from coordinate 39,091,933 downwards.
GAAAAGTTAGATATGATAGACCTCTGAAGAAAACTGAATGTGCATATAAAGGAATATACCTTTTTCTCAGTGGTACATGATACCTAGACAAAAACTGTAAAGCATAAAAACCTCACAATCAAATGCAGAAAAGCAGAAATATTAAATGCATCATTTTCAAGTCATGATGCAATAAAAATTACAAGTAATAAAGGGTCATGGAAAGACAGATTAAAAGTTAATTGGAAACTAAATAATCTAATCCTAAGGAATGTCAAACAACAAATCACAGAAATAATCAGTTAATTTCATCAAAGCAAATAACAATGAGACAACATACCAAAATTTATGGGATGTAACCAAAGCAGTAGTTAGGGGAAATTTTATATTTCTAAATGCTTACATGAATAAAATAGAGAAAGAGCAGATCAAGGAATTGGGCATGCAATCTAAAAAGCTAGAAAAAGAACATATTAAAAATAACCAATAAAACAGTAAATCACAGATTTTTGAAAATCAAAGGAGAGATTAATAAAATTGAAAATAAGAAAACTATTAAACTAGTAAATAAAACTAAGACCTGGTTTTATGAAGAAAAAAAAGAAAACTTATGGTTAATTTGATTACAAAAGGAAGAAAACCAAATTACCAGCATCCTAAATGAAAAGGGTGAATTCACCACCAAAGAAGAGCAAATTAAAGCAATAATTAGGAGCTATTTTGCCCAACTGTATGTCAATAAGTCTATCAATCTAAGGAAATGGATGAATATTTACAAAAATAAATGCCCAGATTAGCAGAATAGGAAATAAAGTACTTGAATAACCCCATTTTAGAAAAATAAAATGAAGAAGTCATCAATGAACTCCCTAAAGAAAATTCTCCAGGGTCAGATAGATTTACAAGTGAATTCTACCAAACATTTAAAGGATAATTAATTCTGGGGGCAGCTAGGTGGAGCAGTGACTAGAGAGTCAGGAGGACCTGAGTTCAAACCTGACCTCAGACACTTGACACTTAGTAGCTGTGTGACCTTGGGCAAGTCACTTAACAAGAAATTGCCTTTCCTTCCTCCCTCTAAAAAACAAAACAGAACAAAACAAAAGAATAATTCCAATAGTGCATGAAGTATTTGGAAAAATAGGCAAAGAAGGAATCCTGCCAAATTCCTTTTATGGCACAAATATGATGCTGATAATTTAAATCAGGAAGAGCCAAAACAAAGAAAATTACAGACCAATTTCCCTAATAAATATTGATGCAAAAATTTAAAATAAATATTAGCAAAGAGATTACAGCAATTTTTCACCAGAATCATACACTATGATCAGGTGGAATTTATGCCAGGAATGAAGAGCTGGTTCAATATTAGGAAAACTATCAGCATAACTGACCATATCAGTAACAAAACCAATAGAAATCATATGATTATCTCAGTAGATAAAGAAGCTCTTGACAAACTACAGCACCCATTCTTATTAAAAATACTAAAGAACATAGGAATAAATGGACCTTTCCTTAAAATGATAAGTAGTATCTATTTAAAACCATCACAAAGCATTATCTATATTACAGAGATGCTAGAAGCCTTCTCAATAAGATCAAGGGCCAAAGAAGGATATCCATTATCACTATTTGTCAATATTGTTCTAGAAGAGTTAGCTTTAGCAATAAGAGAAGGAAAAACTGAAGGAATTAGAATAGGCAACAAGGAAATAAAACTGTCACTCTTTGAAAATGATATGATAGTATATGCAGAGAATCCTAGAGAGTCAACTAAAAACTACTTGAAATAATTAACATTAGCAAAGTTGCAAGATATAAAATAAAGCACATAAATCATCAGCATTTCTATATATTACCAACAAAGCCCAGTGGCAAGAAATAGAAAGAGAAATTCCATTTAAAATAACAGTAGACAATATAAAATATTTGGGAGTCTACTTGCCAAGATAAACCCCAAAACTATATGAACACAATTACAAAACACTTTTCACACAAAGAAGTCAGATCTAAGCAACTGGAAAACTATCAATTGCTCATGAGTAGGCCAAGCTAATATAATAAAAATAACAATTCAACCTAAATTAGTTTACGTATTCAGTGCCATATCAAACTACCAAAAATATTAGTCTATAAGCTAGGAAAAATAATAAAATTTCTCTGGAAGAGCAAAAGATCGAGAATAGCAAAGGAATTAATGAAAAAAAAATTAAAGGAAGGCAGCTTGGTCATACCAGATCTAAACTTTATTATAAAACAGCAATCATTGAAACTATTTGGTACTAGCTAAGAAATAGAGTGGTGGGTCAGTGGAATAGATTAGGTACACAAGGAACAGTAGTAAATGACTATAGTAATCTACTGTTTGAAAAACTCAAAGACTCAAGCTTCTGGGATAAGAATTCATTATTTGACAAAAATTGCTAGGAAAACTGGAAAATAGTATGGCAGAAGCTAGGCACAGACCAACATCTCACACTGTATGCTGAGATAATGTCAAAATGGGTATATGATTTAGATATAAAGAGTGATACCATAAACAAATTAGGAGAGCAAGGAATAATTTACCTGCCAGATCTATGGAGGAAAAATTTATGATCAAACAATAGAGAAAATTATAAAATGCAAAATGGATAAATTTGATTACATTAAATTAAAAAGGTTTTGTGCAAACAAAACCAGTGCAACCAAGATTAGAAGGAAAGCAGAAAGCTGGGAAACAATTTTTACAGCAAGTGTCTCTGATGAAGGCTTCGTTTCTCAAATATATAGAGAACTGAGTCAAATTTATAAGACTATGTCATTCCCCAATTTCTAAATGGTCAAAGGACATGAACAGGCAGTTTTCAGGGGAAGAAATTAAAGCTATCTAGAGTCATATAAAAATTCTCTAAATTACTGTTGATTAGAGAAATGAAAATTAAAACAACTCTAGAGGTACCACCTCACACCTATCAGATTGGCTAAATGACAGAAAAGGAAAATGACAAACGTCGAAGATGTGGGAAAATTGGGACACTAATACATTGTTGGCAGAGTTGTAAAGTGGTCCAAGCATTCTGAAGAGCAATTTATTTTATTTTTACCTTTTTTGGGGGGGGAGGAGAGGGGAAGGTAGGGCAACTGGGGTTAAGTGACTTGCCCAAGATCAAATGGCTATTTTTTTATGGTAAGTGTCTGAGGCTGGATTTGAACACTCCACGGCCAGTACTCTATTCACTGTGCCACCTAGTTGCCCGCTCTGAAGAGCAATTTGAACTATGCCCAAAAGGCAATCAAACTGTGCACACCTTTTTATCCAGCAATACCAATATCAGCTCTGCATCCCAAAGATATCATAAAAAAGGGAAAAGGACGTTCATATTCAAAAATATTTATAGCAGCTCTTTTTGTGGTAACCAAGAATTAGAAATGGAGGGGATGCCCATCAACTGGGGAATAACTGAACAAGTTGTGGAAAATGAATGTAATGAAATACGATTTTGCTATAAGAAATGATGAGCAGGTGACTTTCAGAAAAACCTGGAAAGACTTACATGAATTGACAGAGTAAAGTGAGCAGAACCAGGAGAACATTGTATGCAGCAACAGTAATGCTGTGTGATGATCCTATTTGATAGAGTTAGGTCTTCTCAGCAATACGATGATCTAGGACCATTCCAAAAGACTCATGACTGAAAATGCCATCCACATCCAGAGAAAGAACTACGGAGTCTGAATGCAGATCTGAGCACACTATTTTCACTTTTTTTATGGCTTTTCCATCTTGCTCTGATTCTTCTTTCACAACATGACTAATGTGGAAATATGTTTACATGATTGCACATGTATAACCCATATTAGAATGTTTGCTGCCTTGCAGAGAGGGGATGGGAGAGATGGAGGGAGAATGGGAGAGAGAAAAACTTTGGAACTCAAAAATCTTATAAAAAATGGATATTGAAAACTGTCTTTACCTGTAATTGGAGGGAAAAAAATGCTATTTACCAAAAAATAAAGAAGTGATAAGAAAAAAAGTTCCTTCTTTTTTGTAAATCAAATTGACCAGAGGTTTATCAATTTTATTGTTTTTTTTTTTCATAAAACCAGCTCTTAGTTTTATTTATTAGTTCAATAGTTTTCTTAATTTCAATTTTAGTAATCTCTCTTTTGGTTTTCAGTATTAAGAAAAAAGTTTCTTCAGGCCACTGTGCTCATGACTTTGTTTTCATCTTCCTGTTTTGCTGCTGCCTTTCTGCCCTCCTCCACCTTAGCCCCAGAACCAACGGTCCAGTGCCCACTTAAGAGTTCACTATCTCTGGGTCTACCCCAGTACTCAAGAATGCACTTTCCCCACCTCTCTGCCATGTCCCTTGCTAGGTTTCCCTCCTGCCCCCACACACTATGTAACCTCCTCTGAGTCACCAGGAAGAAGGCTAGAGTTAAAAGAACCACACCCAAGGAGCCTTCTAATAAATTAGAAAGGCGCTGAGAAAGCTGGTATGTCACATGTTTTAATTTTAGCTCTACTGTTAGCAATTATATTTATTGCTGTAAATTCTTTCTTTGGCTTTCAGTTTACGAGATTTGAGTTTGCTTGGCACAATCTGTGAATAATAGCTACTGTAGCTGTAGACTGGATTTCCAGCAGAGGCAGCTACTTAGATAATCAAGTCAAGGGGGCATTTGCCATTTTAGACTTTGAGTTAAGTCAAGTCAACAAGTGTTTATCTAACACGGGCTATGTGCCAGGCATGGTATTGAGTACTGGGAGTACAAAGTAGGGTTATAAGAGTCCCAGCTCTCAGTCTAATGGGAAAAATATGCAAACAACTACTTTTGCATGATTTAGTGACTTACCCAGGGTCACACAGCTAGTAAATATCTGAGGCTAAGTAAGAATTCAGGACTTCCTGACTCTAGGAACAAGATATAGACAGAACAAATTGGAGATAATCTCACAGGGATGCTGCCAAGGTTAATATCTATGTCCTGATAGAGCCCTGTTATTTTTTAATCGACTGAAGCCAACCCAGGTGGTACAATGGATACAGTGCTGGGCACAGGAAGATTTGAGTTCAAATCTAGATTCAGACACTGGGACACAACCTCTGTTTGCCTCAGTTTCCTCAAATGTAAAATGGAGATGATAATAATAACACCTACCTCAAAGGTTTTGAGGAACAAATGAAATATTTGTAAAAAAAAAAAATTCAAGGGACATTATTCCCCCCTCCTTTTTTAATTATATCCCCAGTGTCTTGAACATAGTAGGACCTCAAGAAAACAATAAATCTAAAATGGCTCTTGGAAATCCTCAAGTCTAATCATATTTTACAAATGAGGAAAGAGGCCTTTAAAAACTGACCCAAGGTCACCTATATAGTAAACAGAGGTCAGATTTGAACTCAGGTCCCCTGAGTCCACTGTACCATATTACCCCTCAATAAAAACTTACTGTATTAAATGATATCCCTCCACTCCCAGGTAACTATACACTTTTTCAGGGCAAGATTTGGGTTGGTTGATTTTTGTCATCTTTTTTTTTTTTTACATCATCTACATTTTCAAATATATCAAATATATCCCTCTTCCACTTTGTTGCAAACCAAGTGGTACAGTGGATAGAGGATTAGACCTGGAGTCAGGAAGACCTGAGTTCAAATTTGACTTCAGACTCTCACCAGCTGTGTGATCCTGGACAAGCCACTTAACCCTTTCCATCTCAGTTTCCTCATCTGTAAAATGGGCTGGAGAAGGAAACGGCAAACCATTCCAGTATTTCCTAAGGAAACCCCAAATGGAGTTCGTGAAGAGTTAGGCATGATTGAAATGACTCAAGAACAAAACCACTGTTGTACTCATAGAACTATTTCTCATCACACTGAATTTTTTATGTTTTTGCCTTTTTGGAGGGCAATTGGGGTTAAATAACTTGCCCAAGGTCACATGGCTAGTTTTTTTGTGTGGGTGTTAAGTGTCTGAGGCCAGAACCGAACTCGGGTCCTCCTGACTCAGGGACTGGTGCTTTACTCACTGCACCATCTAGCGGCCACCACACTGAATTTTTAGAAGTGAGGGGTACAGAGGAGGAAGAACAGTCCAACAAAACTCACCAACAGATCTACTGAGTCTGAGAGCCCATGCCATATTCTACACCCAGAGTCCCCGCCCTCTGCAAAACTGAGAAGTAGACACATTTTCCCTTTTTTTTCCTCTGGGATCCAGCCGGTAATTTCAATTACACAGCATTCACATCTTTCTGTTGTCCCAGAGGGTGATTTTTCTGTTTACATCTTTACAATCACAGTACATATTCTTTTGTTGGCTGGATAGTAAATGCCCTCTAGTTGGGCTAGTCAACGAGCATTTCTTAAGCCCTTATTAACAACCCCAGAGGGTTTACTAGATAAGGCAGGTAGGTGTCCAAGTAGATAGAGGCTAGGCTAGGAGTCAGGAAGACTAAAATCTAGCCTTCAGACACTAGCTGTGTGACCCTGACCAAGTCACTTAACCTCTGCCTCAGTTTCCTCAACTTTAAAATGGGATAATAAGAGCACCTAGCTGCTCCATTTGTTGTGAGGATCAAGGAGATATTTGTGAAAAGCTTAGCAACAGTTCCTGGCTCATAGTAGGTGTTTAATAAATACTTATTTCCTATCTCCCCTTCCCCTGTGTGCCAGGCACTCGTACAGGTCTGTGAGGGCCAGGTAATAGTACACAGATTAATAAATGAATGAATGCCTCTTAATTTTAATTGAATTGGTATGGGAAATGACTGCGACAGAGTGAAGAGGCATACTGTGAGACCAACTATCGTGAACTCCACCTGTAACTTTCCAGTCCAAAAGCAGCATACAATTATCAGGCCAGTCTTGTCCTGGCTGCCTGCCAGCACATTCTCACAGCTCTCTCTCTACTTTCGCCTGGTCTCTCTCAGTTTCAGCCTAAAATCTGTCCAGGGAGGATTCTCAATTCTCAAAATTCTCTCTTTGGATTCTCAATGAACAAGACCCTAGAAGAAGCAGAGGGGGCTGACCTAAACAGGGCAAAAAGGGTAGAGGAAGTATGAATCAAAGGCCAGGGTAATGTTTCTATAAATTCATTAAAACTTCTTCCTGAATAACTTGTCAAAACTGGTTCTGAGGATTATTCCAAAAGAGAAGTTTTCAGTAACATCTGGAAATCATTTTGATGGACAACATTCATTTAGATTTAGAAAAGGATCCTAAGCAGAAATGCATGAACTTGTCTTTTAAAAAGTTTTGATAACTTTAAAACTTTAAAAAATACAACTAGTTTCCTTTGTAATGCTGTATATTTCATTTTTATGCATTTAAAATCATTATTCTAGTAAAGCATACTGAGGCAGCTGGATGACTTTGGATATAGTGGCAGACCTGGAGTCTGGAAGTCTCATCTTCCTGAGTTCATACCTGGCCTTAGACATTACCTAGCTGTGTGACCTTGGGCAAGTCACTTCTCCTTGTTTCCTCATCTGTCAAATAAGACAGAAAAGGAAATGGCAAACCATTCCAGAATCTTTGCCAAGAAAACCCCAAACTGGTCACAAAGCGTCAGATATGACTAAAAAAGACAGCAACAACACGTCTTGAAAAATAATTTAAATCTCCAGAGTAAGCTGCTCTTACCTTTACTTTACTGTTCAAAAAAGCAGAAAAATCACATGAGAAAATTTACCAAAAAAAAAAAAAGCCCAACCCAAACCCAGAGTAATAAGACAGACATCCCTGAATTAGTTTCTAAAAATAAACAAACAAAAAAATATTTTCTAGAGAACCTAGGTCCCTCACAAATCTACTTAGAATGTTCATCAAAAAGTATAACTTTCATTAGAGTACCTTTTCCAGGAAAATACCACATCCCAGGTGACTCTGATGAGGCGTTTGATCCTCATGATATGAAAGAGGTGAAGGAACAGTAGTTAGTAGGATTTAGAGCTAGTGGAAAAATACCAGCCCGAAGAATGTGACTTTAATGGATAGAAAATGGACCAGAAAGGGAATGTCTTAATGAATGCATCAATGCTCCACATGCCTCTTCCTGTTCATTACTTACTATCAACAACTTAGATGAAGATATAGCCATAGTATTTGATTAATAGATGCTTGTTGGTTGATTGGTTGATGAGGTATTTGCCAAGGACCCAGAGGTGGGAGGTAGGTATGACAGATTTGATAACAGTCAGAAATCATTTGATTTAGAGCTAGAGGAGCGGCTAAGTGGCACAGTGAATAGAGCACCAGCCCTGGAGTCACGAAGACCTGAGTTCAAATCTGTCCTCAGACACTTAACTCAAAAACTAGCCCAGTGACCAATTAACCCCAATTGCCATCCAAAAAGCATTAGATTTAGAGCTGGAAGGAAAGTTAGGTTATCAAGTTCAACTTCTCCATTTTACAGATGAGAAACTGAGAGACAGAGAGGTTCAGTACAAGGTCACACAGTAGCTAGTAAGTATCCAGGGGCAGAACTCAAACCTAGATTTTCCTGACTTCAAGTGGAGCATTCAATTCATTATTTACACACTGCCTTATTTCAACAGGTGGATAAGACGAAATTTAATGAAAGAAATAAAAATGCCTGCATTTTAATGAATTTTTAAAAACTGTACAAGATGAGAAATATATGGTTTAAGAAAAGTTCATTTGAAAAGGGTCTAAGAATTTTAAAAGGTCACAAATTGGGGCTTTTAGGTGGTACCATAGACAGAGCAGCTGGTGCTGGAGTAAGGAGGATCCCAGTTCAAATTTGACCTCAGATACTTGCTAGCCATGTGACCTTGGACAAGCTACTTAACCCCTATTGTCTCAAAAAAAAAAAGTCTCCAAGTTGCTTAAAAAAGACTCCAATCACACTAATAGATGTGTAATGTTCTGATTCCAACAAACAATCATCCCATTGTACTGAGGGTTAGTCAGCCCACATCTGGAAAACTGAGTTCTATTTTAGTGTCACATATAATGAGACTATGCTAGAAATGACAGCTAGAATGATGACAAAACCCTATCATCCACAAGAAATGAGGAAAGATATTTCCCTTGGTATGTTTCATTGGGAAGGACAATGAGTAAGAGATCTGTCCTCAAATATCCCAAGGGTTTTCATAGGAAGAGCAGACTTTGGGGCTCTATTGTTCACCCAACAGGATCATAGATCACAGGGCCATAGATTGAGAGGCCATCTCCTCCAATCTCTTCATTTTATTGATGAGGAAACTGTGGCCTAGAGAAATTAAATGACTTCTAAGGTCACAGCAGTATTAACTGACAGAAACATAATTTGAACTCAGGTTCTCTGGTACCTACCAGCTGAGGGACCTTTAGCAAGTCTAAAATCCCCCTTTACTGTGAAAATCCTAGGCTCCTAAGATTTATTCCATTAAAAGCAAAGTGTTAGTTACTATGGCAAAGATAATGTCTAAGATGGGCCCTTCACTATGAGAAACATGAGTTTCAAACTCCTGAGTTCAAATCCAGCCTCAGACACTTACTAGCTGAGTGACCGAGCAAGTCACTATTTGCCTCGGTTTCCCCATCTGTTAAATGGGGATATAATAACAGTACCTACCTCCCAGGATTACTGGGAGGATCAAATGAGATAATAATTGTAAAGTGATTGGCACAGTGCCTAACACATATACTATTTTTTTCCTCTTGGCTGTGGGGAGCCATGGAAGATTTTCTAGCTGGAGAGTAACATGTTTTAGGAAGATCAAGCTAACAACTCTAGTAAAAATATTTTGGAAGGTGGAAAAACTCAAAGGGCAGTGACTATTGCAGTACAACAAGCATTTATTAATAACAGGAGGCAGACTGTGAGTTCCTCAACTAAGAAACTGAAGAATAAACAACAATGGGAGGGAGGGGGAGGAAGGAAGTTAAGCCCACCTGAGAAATCCTCGTGGCCTACAAGCCACCTTGTCTCTTGGTTTTCCCTGTCTTATCCTACAAAGGAGGAACTTCATTTGACAATGGGGTGTAGGCTGCTCCTGAACAGGGTCAGAAATGAAAGATTCCTTAAAGTTTTCTGAAAATGCTGCCCAATTTTGAAGGGAAGAGAGTGGTGAATGAGTGGGGGTGGGAATAAAAACTTCTCAGTTTTGGCCAAGGTTTTCTCATCTGGGCAGCCGTGGACATGCTGGCATCTTCTGCTGTTTGGTCAAGGTCAAGTGCCCTGACACTTCTCTCCAGTTTCCTTGCTCTAGAAGTTCGGATTGTACAGATCCAGAGCAGGGGAAGAGGGGGAGGAGATTTTGTTGACTTTGTTTTCCTGGGAGTCCGAGAAGCCAGAGAGGCAGAAAGGGGGGGGAGGGGGAACGAATGGGAGGCATCGAAAGGGCTCCAAGAGCAACTACCAATTTGATATTTTTCTTAGAATTTATCCAAACTCTGCTACGGATCTTTCAGCCGGAAACCCTTGTCCAGCAGCTCGCTTGCTGCGTCCCTCCTTACAAACAACTTCCTCTACCCCTTTACCCGCCTGTTTATTTCGGAAGCGTGCCTTCCCACTCCCCGGCAGCATTCCCCTCCCCACCAAGTTTGGTCCCGGGCAGTGCGCTGCTGGACAGGTTCTCCCAGGTTCTCTCGATCTAACTCAGTCCCCCTGCCTGGGCCGTGGCCGTCCGGAGAGCAAGACCGGGCCTCCCACTTACTGAAAAGGATGATCTGTCCCAGTGCAAATGGCAGTAGAATCTTCATCCCACAAAATTCTCTCGCCATAAACCCACAGATCTCGAACGAGAAAAGGGGGAGATGTGCGCTCTGGTAGAGGTAGCTGGAGGGTCTGAAAAGAAGCCAGAAGAAAATAACTGCCCACTTTCTCCGCTTTAAAAGGGCCAGTCCCAGTATACTCCTTTCCCCTTCCTTCCTCTTTCACCCCAACCCGTTCCAAGACCTCCTTCTTCAAGGGTGGGGTTCCCCGACGGGGCCCTTTTATTTATTCCCCTTGCCTCTTCGGCGTCCCCCCAATTCCCCTAAGTAGAACTTACGGAGCCGAGAGCGTTCGATTGGTCCTTTTCGATCTACCCCAGTTTGGGTATGTGATTAAAAACAGGTCTGTCCCTCGTTCCTATAGCCAGGAAAACTCGTTTTTAGAGTCTTTCTCTTATCTGTCAGATCAGAGCCCAGCCCAGATCACTTCTGCCCTTTCCCTGGGTCTCTCTACAAAATAGGAAGCCCAGAGGCGAGGGGGCGGGATTTGCTGACGTCAGAGTGGATCTGGAGACTGTTGATAAGATTTTCTTTATTAAAATTCCCGGGAGTGGGCGCCTGGAGAGAAGCCGCTTTTATTTTATGGATAGGTATCTGGCACAAAGAAAACCGAGCATAGCCTACACTTCTGTACCACTAAGTCGAGCTGACTCCGGCCTCTCTGTTCCTTCATTAACCCCTGCAGCGTTTGGAACTCTCAGACTTGGGATTCAGAATCTCATCTCTCTTCTCTAACTAGTTCTTCCTTGTTTCTTCACTTTCCTCTAACGCATCCTCTACCATCTCCGAACCCTTGAGGGTCTCCAATCAAAAGGCCCTGTATGCCTGTCCTCTGGCCAGCAGACTCTCACCTCTTCTACCCCTAATTCTAAGGGCCACACAGGATCCCTGCTGCCTAGGCAGACCAACCTCTGCTCGCTCATGCCCACCCTTATCAGCCGTTCCCCGGAAAAATCCCCATCCAGCTTTTCCTTTCCTGTGCCATTGTGCCCACTGGGATAACGTTCCATTGAACAACCTCCCCTCCATTCTTTTCTTCTCTCTCTTGTCTTTTGAAATTAATCATCTGGCTTTCCCTCTGTCCCTTCCACCCTCCCCCCTCCAAAAATTCACTCGCTCCTTGGCTGTCCTATCCAGGTCTGTATGTGCTTTCTCATGACACCAGACACCTCAATAACGGCCCTGCATCTGATGTTTATAAACATTTCTAGTTCCTTCTGCCCCATCATTCAGCAACCTCTCCTAGGAGGTTCAATCTCAAATCAAATCAAGAAGCACTTCTTAAACATCAAGCACTGTGCTAAGAACTGGAAATACAGATACAATGTAAGGGGTGAGAGAAGAAGGTACCTGCTCAAGGGCATGATGAAGAAAGAAGAGAAGGAGTTAATATGGCTGGTCTGGGGGCACTTCTTTCAAACGCAGGTTCTGGGAGGAAATGACTAATCCCCCAGGGCACCAGTTGCACAAAAGGTCTTGAAGGGCAGAGTAGTAAAGGGCATCGAGTGCTGGAGTCAGGAAGATCTGGTCACTAGCTAGGTGCTTTTGGGAGAATTCTTGAACCTCTCTGGACTCCAGTTCCCTTATTTGTAAAATAAGGAGGCAGGGCTCACCCTCTAATGCTCTTCCTACTCCAAATCTATCATCCCATAGCATTCCCCTCCCTTTTTCAAGGAGTTACATAGCTGGATCACAGTCTTTCTCTCCACTCCAATAACTTCTCTTATACTTGGGGACTTCAATATACAGGGTGACGCCCCCTCAAACAACCTTGGTCTCTCAGTTCACCAACCTTCTCAAGCAAGTCCCATGATTTGTGAAGACTCTTACGTCTTACCCACAAATAGCCACACACTTGACAATCTGGTAGGCACTTTGCAATTCCTGCCTGACAACCACCCATCCTTCCACGTTTCTTTTGTTTTCATCTGTCTAAATCTATTCTTCTAGTTATTGGGACCGCTAGTTTTTCCTCCCTCTGGCTATCCCTCTTGGTGTGGCTTCACTTTCCTCCTTTCTCAATCTTAATCCTATAATTAACCAATAATTCACTGTCCTCAACCCTCGAATCTTTAAACCTTAACCCAGAGTTACCTAATTGTCTTCTTTTTCTCCTACTCTTACACAACAGAAAATACTGGAAGGGCTTATACAAACTTGTTGACCAGGTACCAGACGTGGTTGTTTTCTCATCCCAGTTGGGCCCTCTTCGTTAGACTGCAATCCTCCTAATTTACTCTTTATCCCCCGGGGCCAGGGGTGTCCCTATGACATCACCAGTTATACTGACCTATGTCTTGCCTTTAGACTCCGATGATTCTGAAGGAGAGAGTGAGGTTGATGATTTTGTCCAGCATTGCCTCACTTAAATCCAATTCACTTGCAAGTGCAGACATCACCCTCCTGACGTCATGGGTCTTCTTTGAGAATGAAGGATAAACAACATCCCACAGGGGCTGTTCCAAACCTTCTCTCTTCAAGTTTCTTCCTCCTCCTCCTCCTCCTTCTCCTCCTCCCCCCCCCCTCCCCCCCTCTCTCCCTCCCTCCCTCCTCCCCCTCCCCCTCCTCCTCCCTCTCCCCCTCTCCCCCTCCCCCTTAATAAGATAATTACTATCTTATATCACTTTTCCCTTTTCATAGCCAGGAAAAAAAAAACAAATTTCACTTCTTTCCCATTTGTTCAACTTCTCATCCTATTCTAATCTAGTTTCAAAGGTCATTACTTAACTGAAACACCTGTATTAGAATCTCTTAATTGCTCAATCAGTCAACCTTTGATCTTTGACAGGTGACTCCCCTTTCCTTCCCAATAGTCTGTCCTGAATTTCTTTTTTTTTTCCTTTTTTTTTTTTTGCTTTTTGGAGGGCAATTTGGGGTTGTGACTTGCCCAAGGTCACACAGCTAATTTTTGTGTTAAGTGTCTGAGGCCAGATTTGAACTCAGGTCCTCCTGACTCCAGGGCTGGTGCTCTATTCACTGCACCCCCTCTCCTGAATTTCTATAACACATTCTCTACCTGTTCCCCTACCTGCCTAACAGTTGCCTTCCTAGTCTCCTCTGGGGGATCATCTTTCGTGTCCCAACCCACTAATCATGCTCAGGGTTCACAATGTCCATCATCCCTAAGTCTTCACTCACCCTCATTTCCCATAGATAATCAGTTGTCAAGTTTTGTGAATTCCACTTCCACATCTCACTCCTCTGTGTTTTCTCCACTCACAGGGCCACCCTCCCTTAGACTGGCCCTTCACCATCCATGGACTGAATATTGTAATAACCTCCTAACTGATCTGCCTGCTTCTGGTCTTTCTCTTTTCCAATTTATCGTCCACATAGCTGCCAAAGTGGATTCTCCTGAATCACAGGTCTGACTACCTCACTGCCCTATTCCAGAAGTTCCCATGGCTCTTTTTGGGCCTTCAGGATGAAACAGAAGCTTCTCTGTCACATTAAAACCCAGCCCTTATTTCTAGACCAATATCACAACCACACCCCCTTCACACCCTTTACTTTCTAGCCAAACTGGCCTACATTCCATTCCATGCTTTTTTTTCCTCTATGCCTGTTTACAGGCTGGCTGGCTGCTCCATTCCTTCAAGCCTGGAAATTCTCTCCCTTTCCTCCTCAGTCTAAGATACCCAGCCTCAGTTTAGGCTACAATCAAGGGTTATCTTCTACACAGGGTCTTTTCTGACCCCCCCCCCCAATTATCTTATTTGCTTTTTATTTATTTGGTATTTTCTTATATATGTGTATGTACATGTTTGCCTACACTGAGTGCAAGTTCATTCAGGCAGAGGAGGTATTTAAGCACTTGTTGAATGAGTGGATGAATGACAAAGGAAATGTGTAGACACTGTTCTACATATTTTTTTTAAATAGCTGAAATAGTATTATAAATACTCAAATCAACTATAAAGGACCTATGAAGGAAGATGCTATCCCCATCCAGAGGAAGAACTGTTAAACAGAAGTGTGTATAGTATGGTTTTACAGACACACACACAGACTTTTGTCTAATGGTAGCCTTCTCTAGGGTAAGACAGGGAAGGAGGGAGAAAAATAATTAAAAGCACACAGTAAAGAACAAAAGAAAACTTAGATGGAGGCACAGAAAAGCAGGGCAGCTTTGAAAATTTGTGTAGTTTTTAATTATATATTTAAAAAAATAAACCATGAAATGGAAATTCATGGTTTTATATTGAATCCTCTTCTTATATTATACTGTGTACTCGGAAATGCTTTGCTTTTGTTTTTGAATCTAAGTTCAAAAAGAATAAAAATCTTTTTAAAAATATGACTTCATAACCTGGAGAGACTTCTACAAACTGATGCTGAGTGAGGAGAGCAGAACCAGGAGAACTTTGTACACAATTAAAGACACATCATATGTGTGATGACTGACTTTGATAGACTGGGCCCCTCTCAGTAACACAAGGCTAGAAGACAACCACAAAAGCCTCATGATGGAATAGGATATCCACATCCAGAGAAAGAACTAGAGTCTGAATGTAGACTGAAGCAAACTGCTTGCGCTCTCTCTTTTGTCTTTTATTTTTTGTCCCTTCTTTCTCATTGTTCACTCCATTGGTTACAACCCTTCTTTACAACCTAATACTTAATGTGAAGGTATTTGTAGAACCTATATTTGATTGCATATTGCCATGGGGGGGGGAGAGAAGGGAGGAGAGGAAGGGGGAGAAAATTTGGAACCCAAGGGATTGTGGAACTGAATGTTGTGAACTAAAAGTAAATAAATTTTTAAAATAAAAAAATCAAATATATATATATATATATATATATATATATATATGAGGGAGGGAGATATGTCACTTTTAGTGGGGGTGGGGAAGGGGCATCAGGAAAGTGGTGATCCTTCTTCCAATCATAGAGGAAGTGGTACCTGGGATGAATTCTGAAGGAAAAATTTGAGATGCCAGGGACACATGTAAATGATGCCAAACAGTCAAAACCAGGGCGAGGGAGGCATCAGGACAAGAGATATTGATTGGGAGTCAATTGCATCAAGAGGCCAATTGAAATAAATGGAATGGGTAAGACCAGTGAGGGAGAGCAGAGAGATTAAAAAAGGAGGGAGGGAGAGAGAGGCAGAGAGAGAGAGACATGGTCGAAGACAGAGCCTTGAGAAGTACTTATATTTAGAGGGCAGCAGGGGCAAGATGGGACAGCAGAAATACAGTGGTAAGAGAGTTGGATTAAAGTCTCTCAGAGGCAGAGGGAGAAAAGGTGATCAGTGAAAGGATGGTCAACAGAAAAGTCAAGGGTGACTCCTGTGGGAAAAGGCTATTCAGTGTGTCAGTTAAGAAATCACTGGTGACTTGGGAAAGAGGAATTTCAGTAGAGCAGTAAGAACAGAATGCATATGGCAGGGGAATGGGGAGGGCACTGTGAGGAAACAGAGATAATGACTATGGTATCTTGACTATATGACTATGCCTCCCTCAGCCCTAGTTCTGACTGTTTGGCATCATTTACATGTATCCCTGGCATCTCAAAATTTTCCTTCAGAATTCATCTCAGGTACCACTTCCTCTATTATTGGAAGAAGGATCACCACTTTCCTGATGCCCCTTCACCACTAAAAGTGACATATCTCCCTCCCTCATATGTATATATATATATATATATACATATATATATAAAATATTATTTTTTTATTTTTAAAATTTATTTATTTACTTTTACTTTACAACATTCAGTTCCACAATGATATCTCTGTATGGTAACAGAGATAATGACAATGTGACTAAGGTCACAGTCAAAGGAAGGTTTTAGGTGTCTTAAAAAAAAACCTAAGTTCTTATATTGTGAACAGAAGAAAAGGAACCAGCAGAGGGAGAAGGACTGAAAATTATGAGAAGGAACAGCTGGGAGATGATGGGTCCTTGGTTAGGAGAACCTATCCTTTGAGACTAGAAGGAAGAGTGAATTAAGGCAGAGAGATATGAAGTCAGGAGAATGAGAGATGAAGAATCTGGCCTCGATGTACCCAGACTTTATGAAAAACAAGCAAACAAAACAAAGATACATATAGATTTTACAAAGACACATATGGGGATTCAAGGACAGGTAACAAAGGACGATCCAAGCCTGTGTCATCATTCAGCAAACCCAGAGCATGAAAGCTCAGAATGAGGGAAGGCTGGCTATGGCCTAGTTCCCTAAGCTAATCAAAAGGACTTCTTAGATGACATTGAAATAAGAAAGATCACAGAAGGGATGAGGCCAAGGGGGTCCTGAAAAGTGTTTAACTGGCTGGTCAGAAAAAAAAAAAGTGATCAGGGCTTATATTTAAATTTTATCTCCAGTATTGATATTTTATCTTTCACTTTCTTAAGTCTAGACCAGGGGTGGAGAACCTGCAGCCTCAAGATCACATGGCTAGGGCCCTTTGACCAAAACCAAACTTCACAGAACAAATCCTCTTAATAAAAAGACTTGTTCCTTAAACTTGGACTCAGTTAAAAGGCCAAATGTGAGCACCTAAAAGGCCACATGTGATCTCAAGGCTACAGATTCCCCACATCTGATGTAGACAATCAACAAAACAATAAACCAAGCCCTGATTTGCAATATTTGCCCATTTCTTTTTTCCTTTTTCAGTTTTAATTTTTTCAATATATTTATTTTTAGTTGTCAATATTCATTTCCACAAGATTTTGAGTTACAAAATTTCTCCCCATCTTTCCCCTATCTCCCACCCCAAGATAGCAAGCCTACTGAATGCCCCTTCCACCAATTTGTTCTCATATGCTCCCCCCCCCCAACTTTCTAGTAGGGCAAGATGGATTTCTATACCCCAGTGCCTATGTATCTTATTTCCCAGTTGCATGTAAAAAACAATTTAACATTTGTTGTTAAAACTGATTTCCAGATTCTTTCCATTCTTCTTCCTCACCCACCCCTACTGGGAGGACATGCCATTCAATATAGGTTGTACATGTGTAGTTACACAAAACATTTCCACAGTAGTTATATTGTGCAAGACTAACTATATTTCCCACCATCCTATTCCACCCCCCATTTATTCTATTTTCTGCTTTAACCCTGTCCCTTTCCAAAAGGGTTTACTTCTAACTACCTGCTCCCTCAATCTGCCCTCCCTACTATCATCCCCCCCTTATCCCCTTTCCCCCTACTTTTCTGTAGGGTAAGATACTCAATTGAGTGTGTATGTCATTCCCTCCTTAAGCCAAATCCAATGAAAGTAAGGTTGACCCATTCCCTTTCTCAGCTTCCTGCTCTTCCCCTCCATTGTAATAATTTTCTCTTGCCTCTCTTTTATGAGATAATTTACCCTATTCTATCTCTCTCTTTCTCCTTTTCCCAATATATTCCTCTCTCGCCTCTTAATTTTATTTTTAGATATCATCCCTTCCTATTTAACTGATCCTGTGCCCTCTATGTATACATGTACACATATATACACACTTACATATATATTTATACACACATACACCCTCCTATACATACATATATATGTATGTGTATTTCCTTCAGCTATGCTCATACTGAGAAAAGTCTCATGAGTTACAATGATCATTTTTCCATAGGAATGTAAATAGTTCAACTTTAATAAGTTCCTTATGCTTCTTGTAGTTGAAAGTAAAATTTTCTGTTCAACTCTGGTTTTTTTTTTTCATCAAGAATTCTTGAAAGTTCTCTTTTTCATTGAATGACTGTATTTTCTCCGGAAGTATTATACTCAGTTTTGCTGGGTAGGCAATTTTTGATTTTAATCCTAGCTCCTTTGACCTCTGGAATATCATATTCCAAGTCCTTTGATCCCTTAATTTAGAAGCTGCTAGATCTTGTATTATCCAGATTGTGTTTCCACAATACTCAAATTGTTTCTTCCTGACTGCTTGTAGTATTTTCTTCTTGTCCTAGGAACTCTGGAATTTGGCTATAATATTCCTAGGAATTTTCTTTTTTGAGATCTTCTTGAAGAGGTGATCAGTGAATTCTTTCAATTTCTATTTTGCCCTTTGGTTCTAGAATATCAGGGCAATTTTCCTAGAAAATTTCTTGAAGGATGATTTCTAGACTCTTTTTCTGATCATGGCTTTCAGGTAGTCCAATAATTTCTAAATTATCTCTCCTGGATCTATTTTCCTGGTCAGTGGTTTTTCCAATGAGATATTTCACATTACCTTCTATTTTTTCATTTGTTTGGATCTGTTTTATAGAATCTTGATTTCTTATAAAGTCATTAGCTTCCATTTGCTCCAATCTAATTTTGAAGGAATTATTCTCTTCAGTGAGTTTTTGAAATTTTTTTCCTTCTGGCCAATTCAGCTTTTTAAGACATTCTTCTCCTCATTGGCTTTTTGAGCCTCTTTTGCTATTTGAGTTAGTCTATTTTTTAAGGTGCTATTTTCTTCAGTCAGGCTGTTGGCTTGCTTTTCATGATTTGCTTGAATCATTCTCATTTCTCTCCCCAATTTTTCCTCCACTTCTCTTACTTGATTTTCAAAATCCTTCTTGAGTTCCTCCATGGCCTGCTATCAATTCATATTTTTCTTGGAAGCTTTTGATGCAGGAGTTTGACTTTCTTGTCTTTTTCTGGTTCCATGTTTTGATCATTTTTGTCCTCCCAGAAAGATTGTATGGTCTGATTTCACTTCCTCTGTTTGCTCATCTTTCCAATTTACTTGACTTTTGAGCTCTTTGCCATGGTAGAAATCTGTTTTCAGAGTGGAGAGAGCCGTGTCCCAAATTGCTGGAGTTTTTGCAGTTGTTGTCAGAGCTATGAGGAGGGAGTTCTCTCTACAGACACCCCATGCTCTAGCACACTAGCATTCCTCACCCCAGGACCACCACCCAAGACTGTGACCCAGATCCGAGCAAGTCAAAGCAAGAGTAATTACCCTCTGAATGGTCACTTGGTCCCCCTACTCTGCAGGCTAGGAGCTCTGCAGGCAGCCATAAGGCAGCAGCAGCAGCCACTGTGCCACCACTACCTTTCACCCCCAGGGCAGGGGCTGGACTGAGCTCTTTTCTCACCCAGTTTCAATAGAGTTCCCTACTGACCTTTTACGTTCTCTTTGGAGTTTATGGGTTGAGAAGTCTGGAAACTGCCATAGCTGCAGTTGACTCACTCTCCTGAAGTCTGCTCTGGCCAGTCTGGACCCCTGGGCTGGGCTGGCTCAGCTCCCAGCCCTGTGTGATAGACCCTTCCTGTCGGCCTTCCAGGCTGCGTTCAGCAGGAGATTTGTTTCTCTCTGTCACTTTGTGGGTTCTGTAGCTCTAAAATTTGTTTAGTCATTTTCTTAAAGGTATTTGAGGTGGTTGGAGCAGGAGCTCAAGCAAGTTCCTGCTTTTCCTCTGCCATCTTGCCTCCACTCCCTGCCCATTTCCAACATGCAACTAAATGCTCACAATGAAAAACTGAACAGTCACCAGGCACAAACCAGCTCAAGCACCCTACACCAGACAGTGTAACTGCCAGGGCTATAAAATGCACAATGAAAATGAAAAGCTGTGAAGGTAGAACCACTCAGTTTGTTTTCTCCCCCATGATCTTTTTTTTTTTTTTTGAGGCCATCAGGGTTGACCTGCCCAGGCTCACATACTATTAAATGTCTTAGGTCAGATTTTGAACTCAGGTCCCGCTGACTCCAGAGCCAATGCTTTCTATCCACTGTGCTACCTAGTCACCCCCACTATGATCTTTCAACTACCATGGCTTGGTTCTTTTACATGCCAGCTAGCCTGCCCATCTCATCACCTGCCTGGTCCTGCCGAACTGATTCTCCTCACCTGGATCATCACCATCTACAAGGTACCTGAGACCTAGACCTTCAAGTCAGGGTCATCCAACCCTAGGCCTTATAAAAGCTAATCCATTCATCTTAGGAGTCCCCATCCCAGGGCTCATTTTTGTCCACTGTATCTACAGGCTAGTCTTAGACATCAGCCTCCCATCCAGCCATCCACCCAGGCCATTTGCCGTCACTGTACCCTCACACCTGTTCTCTTATTCCCTAGAACAAAACACCCTCCCTGGTCATGACTCCCCTATAACATGTTGCTTCCTCTATTTAAAAATGTAAGTTCCTTGAGGACAAGGGCTGTCTCTTTTCTAATATTTGTATTCCCAGCACTTAGCACAGTGTCTGGTATGCAATAGGTGCTTAATAAATGCTTTTTCATCCATCTATCCATTCATTCAAAAATAGTAAGCAGGGAGTTGAAATTCAAGACAGAAAAGATGTGAGCATCTTGCTACTCCTCGATGAATTCTAGCACTAGGCCTGGATGAACTGCATCCCAGGTTACTGAGTGGGGAGCCTCCTTTGGTGATCATTTTAAACACTGTGTGAAGGAGAAATATTTCATGGCCAGAGAGGGGAAAATGTGCCAATTAAGGGGAAAAGAAAAAAGAGGAGAGGGTAGATTCTAGAAGTCATAGACCATTGACTTTGACCAGAACCATGATCCACAAAGTCCTCAAAGGACTGAATCTAATAAAGTAAGATTCAATAAGGATAAATACCAAACACTATACTTGGGTTTAAAGATCTAACTTCATAGGAACAATATAAGGAAGGCATGGCTAATAGTAACTGGTATGAGAAAAATCTGAGGGGGTTTTATGGAGTAAAAACTCAGTATGAGTGAGCACTGTAAGATGTCACCAAAACAAAAACCCCTCAAGCCAACCCCAACCCTAATGCAGTCTTAAGCTGTGTTAACAGAGGCACAGTGTCCAGAACAAGGGGACAGTCCTGCTGTCTTAGTCAGGCCACATCTGAACTCTGGGTTCAGCTCTGGGCATAACAGTTTAGGAAGAACATGGATCAGATTCAACTAAAAAGTTAGTTGAAACAATCATTTTAGTAAATAGTAGGTTATAAAATAAGCCCACACAAATCATCAGCATTTTTATATATCACCAATAAAACCCTGCAAGAAGAGATACTAAGACATACCCCATTTAAAATAAAGTGTGAACAGTATAAAATACTGCCAAAATAGACCCAGAACTATATATAGATAATTATAAAACACTTTTTTATACAGATTTTATACAAATAAAGTCAGGTTTAAATAACTGGAGAAATATTAATTGTTCATGAGTAGGCAAAGCCAATATAATAAAAATGATAATTTAAACTAACTAATCTATTTATTCAATGCCATCCTGATTAAATTACTAAAACTTATTTTACTGATTGAGAAAAAAATGACAGAATTTGTTTGGAAGAACTAAAAGTCAAGAATTTCAAAGAAAAAAAAATGTAAGGGAAGTTTAGCAGTACCAGATCTTAAACCGGGGGTGGGGAACCTGTGGCTTTGAGGCTACATGTGGTTTCAAGGTCAAAGGTTCCCTACCCCTGTTAAACTATTATAAAGTAGTAATTATCAAAACTATCTGGCTGGTATTGGCTAAGAAATGGAAAGGTAGGTCAGAGAAAAAGAGGAGACATACAACCCACAGTAATAAAAGATTATAATAACCTTGTGTTTGGCAGATGTAAAGATTTAAGTTTTGGTGATAAGAATTCATTGTTTGGTTAAAAAATTATTGAAAAAGCTGGAAAGCAATCTGGCAGAAATTGGGCATAGAAATGTTATTACCTATCAGATTTATGGATAGGAGAAGAATTCATGAATAAACAAGAGATAGGGAGCATTGTGAGGTGTAAAATGGATAATTTCAAATATATTAAAGTTTTTGTAAAAATGTAACCTATATATCCAAGATTAGGAGGAAAGGAAAAAATTGGGGGAAAATTATATAGACAACCTCTTAAAGTCTCATTTCTCAACTAAAGAATTTTGTCAGATTCATGAGTCATTCCCCAACTGAAAAATGATCAAAGGACAAAAGACAGTTTTTTGATGAAGAAATCAAAACTATATAGTCATATGAAAAAATGCTCTAAATTATTTTTGAGTAGAGAAATGCAAACTAAAACTTTGAGATATCATCTTAGAACTATCAGATTGACTAAAATGATAAGATGCCCTTCATTTGGGAAATGGCTAAAGAAGTTGCAATATATGATTGTGATCAAATAGTACTGTGCTATAAGAAATGATGAGCTAGTTGATTTTGGAAAAACTTTTCCTTGCATGAAATAATTAAGAGTCAAACAAGTGGTACCAAAAGGTTTCTGTACGCAGTAATAGAAATATTGTCCTAAGAGAAACTTTGAGTGACTATTTCATGTTGAACAGGGGTGGGTAAACCTATGGCTTTGAGGCCACATGAGGCCCTCAAGTGTAGCCCTTTGACTGAATCCAAACTTCACAGAACAAATCCCCTTAAGAAAAAGATTTGTTCTGTGAAGTTTGGATTCAAAGGGTTGCACTTGAGGACCTAGAGGGACACATGTGACCTCGAGATCATAGGTTTTCCCACCCTGGATTGGCTATCAGAAATACTCAAACTACACAGATCCAACTACAAAGATGCTATCCACCTCCAGAGAAAGAAATAATAAATAGAAGTATGTATAGTATGGTGTGTGTGTGAGTATTTGTGTTTAGGGTGGGGATAGGGAGGGAGAAAAAAAGTGCATAGCAATGAACAAAAAGAAAATTCAACAGGAAGCATAGAAAAACATGGTAGCTTTGAAAACAATGTGTAGTGTTTATCACATAGTTTTAAAAAAAAGTAAACAGTCTGAAATGGAAATTCATAGTTATATACTGGGTCCTCTCTCTATGTTGTGCTGTGTACATGGAAATGTTCTTTTTTTTTTAAATTATTATTGTCTTTGAACTGCTGTTGAGTTTGATATTTGTCCTTTCCACTTTAAAGGCAAGACAAATGCCTCATACCCCAAAAAGTAACCCAAAGAGATGATGCCAGGAAAAGGACTAAAATGCCAGGAACCCAGAGAATGCACATTCTCTGCTCTTGCGTTTCTGGCCTTTTTTCCTGATTTATTCAGGGTCCAGAGGAAAACTCCTCAATTCCCCACATACTCGCTCTTTAAAATCTAGAAGATGACCATTTAAAACTTGAATCTGGTCTTCTTCCTACTCTCCATGAACTAGGGCAGGACAACCGAAGTCTCAATCTCGACAGTAGCTTTCTTTCCCAAATCCTTATACATACCTCATTACAACCTACCTGTAAAAGCGGTGATCACATATTTTACCACCATAGAAGTTTTTTGTTTTTGTTTTTATTTTTATTTATTTTAAAGCAATTGGGGTTAAGTAACTTGCTCAAGGTTACATGGCCAGTTATTTCTGGATGTGGTGCTAAGTATCTGAGCCTGGATTCCATCCCAGGTCATCCCGACCCTGGGGCCGGTGCTCTTACTCGCTGTGCTACCTGGCCGCCCCTTTTTGTTTTTATTTTTAACCTGTTTTGAGTAGACAAGGAAACTCATAGACAGACCAGGCTTACTCAAGATCACAAGCTGAGTGGACAGCCAGGATTGGAATCCAAGTCTTCTGATTCCCTTTTCCAATGCTCTACCAGTACTAAGAATTTCAGGTTCAGGAAGCCCAGAGCTTGCTCCTGAAGACAGAGGAATCAGAGGCTGCAAGAAGTACGGTTATGCCTTCCACATCTTGGGGGCTAGGGGCATGGCACCCCTGCAATCTGGGGAATCCACATAAAATTTTTTTTCCAGAGAAGAACTCTGAATTACTATGGTATTAAAAGATGAAATATGTTGAAATTATAAAATATCACACATACACACTATGCATTTCTGAGTGGGGTCTAAACCTTTTCTGTGTCCTCTGCAGGCTTTCACATGTGATCTGTGGCTTCTGCAAAACTCCCCCAAAATTCCCATTTAATTTCTTATGCTGACCTGTGATATGCTGAAACTCGATGGGGAAAATCATGATGCAGAAGGGATAACTGGAGTAATTTTGAAGTCGAAACAAACGCACTTCAAACAAAGTAAATAGAAACAGTCATATTTTCAACATAATTTACTACAGGTCTCTGAAGTGTTTATAAAACATTTTTAGTGCAACATCATACAAATAGTTTTCTTAAAAAAAAATCCAACAGCTTTCCACATCATGCATGGGCAATGTCCTTCCTCCCCTCCTTTTTGCTCCAACTCAAGTTAATGCAGAAGAACCGTTGTTTGGAAAGAATAATAAAACTTTTTATAGAAACACCCTGGTGAAGGAGGTCTTCATCTCATCTGTGGCCCTTCAAAGGGCCTAGCACTGTTTGGCCGTTTCATAAATGGGCCATAATTAATATTGCATTTATACCAAAGGCTACTTTAACAATAGATCAAAGCTGTTTTTCCTCCTTGGAACCAGGGAGGGACAAAACCCCAGAAAACAATGTGAAATGAAGTACTGGGGCCACTGGAGGGCGCCATTTGACCATTTGTCTGAAGCTCCATAGAAAGCAAAGCATTCCTATGGAAATGGCCATAGGCAGAGTCCTGTGGCTGCTTCCACGGAAAGCCGGCAAAGGCCAGGTTCACCCTTTGATGGCATCCCTGGGTGGATGAAAAATGCACAGAAGGAAAAAACAGCATCATCATAAAATACTGGTTTCGGTTTCTTTTTCAATAGCAGATTTCTTATGATGAATGTGACATGCTTTGTTCCACGTAGTGTCCTCTCCCTTCATCTAAGCGCCCATCAGCTTGAGGTGGCTTCCTTCCGAGTTAAAACAAACATCTGAGAAAGAAACAGCTCACCCACCCCACCCTATGGCACCTTTCCCTTTCAGACAGAAAAAGGGAGTCTTTCCCCACCCACCTCCAGTCTATTCTGGCTCCTTCTTGTAGGGAGTCACCTGCCCTGAAATGAAACAGAGGTGGCAAGAAATACAAAATCCAAAAGACGGTTTTGTTTCCCAACACAATGACAGCTGAGATAATGCCATATGTTCTAAGTGCTGATGGAGTAGATAATAAAAATAAGCCAAAGGAAGAGAGGGTTAGGCAGCCAGGATGATTAAGGTGGCAGTGCCTAGGTGTTCTCTGAAGGTAGAGTACTGGTATGGCTGGCGCTAACCAGCCCTGGTCATGCCAGGCTGTCGGAAAAAAAACGACTACTAGGCTGATCACCTCACTGCAGGTGGTTTAGCAGAAAACAGGTGAAAAGCATCTAATGAACACACTGCTCCCTACACACAAATGCTGAGACCCCTGGGGCCACCCTGAGGGCTGCAGTCAAGGCTGGTGTGGCCTGAAAGTTCCTCAGCTATCTATCCTCTGGATCCTGCTTGTACTTTAGGCTAGAGTTCTAGGAAACTTGTGAGGGTTCAGTTTCAACATATAGCGGGATCTGGGGGGGCCAAGAAAGAGAGTAGAGTGTCAAGGTCAGGAGGTAGTAGAGATGGGGATCCTCCAGACTGGGAGCTACTCTGGGATTCAGGATTTGAACCGGCTGGGGGAAGTCACCACTATCTGGTACTGTTAATCAAGTTAAACAGGTGAAGAAAAAGTCTGGGAAAAATCTTCATGAAAAGGGGGAGGGACAGAGGAGGGAAAGTAATTGAGCTCCCCTTATCTTCACCGTACTGATGACCCAGAGTAGCAAAGCATTCTGTCTTACATCATTAAATGGTAGTAGCATCATCCCAGGTCACATCTAGGAGGCTCTAAAGAATTAACTTTTCTCAACAGGAAGACTCAAGGATTGGGTGAGGGGACAAAAGTCCAAAGTACTGCTAAATGACAAGTCTAAAACTATAAAAAAAAAAAAAATCTCAGTGGGTAAGGAAGAAAAGCACCCACAGACAACGGCACTGGATCCTTTCTTGCTAAGACTAGAAAAAGCCAAGGTACTCAAGTTACTAAAAACTTATACTAGCACATATTGGGTAATTCTCCTCCTCCCCCAATCCCAGACAACATTTTTCTGAAGATAAGACATGGGAAGAAAGGTTAATGACAGCAAAAAAGCAACGCCTATTTCTTAGAGGTTCAAATCTCTTGTTTTGGAATGGATGGTGCCAGGCCTAGGAAATCCTTCTCCTCTCCTCTCAATCTCCCACTCTCAACAAATCTGATTGGTGGGAGTCCCTAGTGCCTGCCATCTACTGATTTGCTACCACATGCACTGCCTCATTAGAGCATGGCTCCAGGCCCACCATAGGCCCTGTTTCCTTAAAGGTCTGGCAAAGCGTCATAAACTGAAGTCTCACGCACTCCATGTTCACGGCCAACATCTAGTGACCAGACCTCATTGGCTCAATTCAATGGGAATTGAGCAATTTTCCTTTCCTCTCTAATCCACTGACTGATAAAAATGAAAGCAGCCCTCCTTCTATGCTAGTTTGGAGAAGGAGTGTTGTTGAACTTTGACCTCCTTGTCCAAGTCTTCTTTTAAGGGGCAAGCTCCTGGTGAAGCCTTTTTGGTCTATCTGATAGGCAAGTTGGCAAGTCAACATCTGTTCCTAATGGGCTTCCGCAGGACTCCTGTTCTCTTGTATGCACATGGTCCTTTGAAGTAAAATTTGAGGCTTTCATCTCGACTACAAAGTGATTCAAACCACTCTGGGCTGGGCTGAAGGGAAAAGAAAAATACAAATTGGGCCTGTGCTACACACCATTTTCAAATATTTTTATGCAAGTAAAACAGCTTGGAATATTTCAATTCAGGGGTAGCTTTTAAAAAAATGTGCAAAAGAAAAAAATCTCAAAAAAGGCCCCTCATCAGTCCATAGTTCTTGGTTCTTTTTGCAACCAGTTGGGGTGAGGGGGCTTCCAATCGTTGAAAAAGGCTGAACCAAAGTGATTTTAAAATCTGGATCAAACCCCCCACAAACAAACCCCTATAACGACCATCAAAGAATACTATAAGTTAATCAGTCCAAGTGGCTCCAGGAAATACTCACTATGTTCCAAGAAGAAATCTCTAACAGTAGGGTTATAACATCAGAACCAGAGTAACTAGCCAGGCAACGGAAATAAAGAGCAGAGGGCTTCTGCTGGGTGCCAGCAACGAGTTATCTCTGTCACTGGCTGGGGGAATTTTAGAAAACTTTCCAAGTCTGAAAACCCTCTGGGCTGGGGACTCCAGAGTCTAGCGATTGCTGTCCTACGGTACGAAATGCACAGACAGAGGACGGGAAGCAACAAAGATCCCTCTGCTCCTTGATGTGCCCCATCCACCCCAGTCTTCCCGTTAGTCTATGGTTCCTGGGTGAATGCTGAGAACAGGAGGCTCCAAGCAAGTTGGGGAATAGTTAAGATGGGGCTCTTTGATCCACAGCAAGGGCACTCCGTTCTTGCCTTCAGAGTTCTTGCTAGAGTTCCTACCCTTGAAACGGACCAGTAAGATGGTGATGATCAAGATGCCGACGATGGGGAAGGGGTAGAAGAACACAAAGTAGAACAGAGCGTCGTTGGAGCATATGATGGACTGCAGGGTGGCCCCTGAAAGGCAGTGGTGAGAGAAGAATCAGTGAAAGGCATGGAAATCTGATCAGTTACCAAAGATGATACTCAAACAAATGGATGCCATTTGGCAGAACTCCCGCACCTCCTTCTGTGTATTTTTTTTTCTGCATCCACTAATGGCCAGGAAGGTTGAGAATGACTTACCTGTTACTCAGTGACAAGCCTTTTCCAAACCCAGTGGCAGTTACCCACAGAGCAAGCCCCCCCCCCCCCACTTCCATCACTAACCATGATTACTGCTTGGAATGCTAAAGCAAGGACATGGAAGTTATTGATTATGCCCTAATAATATTTATTATGCTAAAGCAATTGATTCCAACTCCATCTACACTTCCTGCAGAGTCATATTTTTCACATTCCTTTGCACTTAGCTCTAACAGTGGGATAGAAGAGTCATCCTCTGGGAGTTGGAAGCTCATTCATCCTCCGAGCTCCTGAGAACAGGCTTGCAGGAGATAATGTTTGCATCATAACCACTGCCAGTTACATTACCATCATCATTTTGCATTTGCTAAAGTGTTCACAGGATGTCTGTTGCCTCACATGACCTGAAGAGAGCAGACTTAGGGGAAGTGAAAGGCACATAGATGAGCTCAGAAGGTCTGCGTCCATAAGCTTCAGTGGGGCAGGCCTATGCCATTCATCCCCTGCTGTGGAAGACCCTTCCCAGAGACAGTCATTTTCTTTATCCCATAAGTTTCTCCTAGCTCCTTTCCTTAAGGTAACTTATGCAAGACTGTCCCAGGAGATACTTCAAGAGCACTGCCAATCTTTTTCCGCCTGGGAGTTTGTAGACTATACTAGTGTCAGGACAGTATTGTGCATATTGATATGCATATTTCATCTCAGTGGACATAGCTGGGTTTAGGGACGTTGTGGATCCTGGCTGGCTGGACTGAATGGGGTTGCCATTTAGGATTAGCCTTCATTTCTAATCTTCCCCAGCATGCCCTCTCTATGTTCCCAGCAAACTGGACTGTGGGAACCACTCATTTTCCATAGGATTTTTGTATCACTGGGTAAAAACCTCTACCCTTTCAAATTACTCATGAAACTCATTTCCAGCACACTGTAATTTGAACTCAAAAAACTGATTGGTGTGGAAGTCAAGAGCTCAGAGTTCTAAATGCAGGCTCTGCCAATAACTAGTTTTGAGAACTGGGCAACCTATAACTTCTGAGTTCTAGTTTTTCATAAAGAAGATAAGGGGGGAAATTGAGCTGAGTGATCTCGGAAGTTCTTTCTAATTGTTCCATTCATTTATGAAACCTTCAACCTGAAGACCCACTCTCCTGATGGTGAGATTCATTTTCTTGACTTCTCCACACTCTCTCCTCCCTCCTTTTTCTCTGCCCTTCTCCCCCTTTGCTTTCCAACTTCTTTCTATAATCTGACCCTTCCATCCCTTCCCAGCCTTCTTACACTTTACTCCCCCACCACCACCCTCTTCACCTACCCCAGGTTTCTGATCCTCACACACAACATTCCCAATTCTGGACATTTTCACTGGCTGGCTCCATGCCTGGAATCCTGTCCCTCCTCATCTCTCTTGGCTTCAAATCTCAGCTAAAACCCCACCTTCTACAAAAAGCCTTTCACTGTCCTCCGCAGTAGTGCTAATGTCTACCCTCAGTCATTATTTCCAATTTATCTTAAATGTAAATTGTATGTAGATAACCATTTTCATGGTACTCCTGCCCCCCAATCAGACAGTGAGTTTCCTGAAGGGAAGGACTGTTATTTTTGTCTTTCTTTGTATCTTCAATGCTTAAAACAGTGCTTGGCACACAGTAGGCACTTAGTAAATGATTGCTGACGACTTCTCTCATTAGAATGTAAACTCCCTGAGGGTAAGTAATGTTTTGCTTGCTAGTTCTTCCATGAGGCATTGAATAGCACATTTCCTGGAAAACAGTTAAGTGCCCTATCTATGAAAATGAACAAAGACCAATATGAAAAACTGACATTTCCCCAAACACTTCCCTTTTAATTTGGGTTGTTTGGCAGGTAGACTATTCACCAGGTAACTATTCGATTACCCAGGGCTCTGTGCTTTCTCTCTGAATGTCTATTTTCTACTTCATTGCTCATTATAACCTTCAACAGGGAGGATCAGGAAAGCAAAAGGAGATGGGATTTGAGTCAATCAGCTCCGAGATTACTTGTGAGCAGAGCCTTGTTGGGCAAGGAGGCAGTAGATGCTGGTTGAAGCAAGATGCCTGAACTGCAGGCAAATCCCAAATTTGTTGTACAAATCCCATTACCAAGTATACTGTAATTCCAACATTACTTCTGTGTCCCAACAGATGGCCCATTAAAAACCAGCATTCCTTCTGTTGGCCTTGCTGCAACACATAACTGGATACAAGTACCCTCCCAGGCCTCTCTTCTTGTAGCAATCGCTTACCAAGACAAAAGGTATTTAACTGATGGGGTGAAGGTACAGGAAATTGTGAAAAGTTCTTTTACAGTAATTATTCTTCGATTCTGTTGACCCCCTCTTCCTAAATCCCAACCACCTAAGCAAAACCCACCTAATCTCTAAAAATGCATCCCTCCACTCGGCTCACTGTCCCAGAAACAAAAACCTCTCCCTCCTGGCTCCCTAACTTCAGAGCACTTGCTAGCCCAAGACAAAGCTGTGTCCCCTTTGTTCCATCTCTAGACCTTGGAGCTTGAGATTGTGATTTATAACAGTATTCTAAGCTCCACTGCAATACAACAATTTGAGAATAGAAAGCCATTTGGGAAGATTCCATTTAGCCCAAGGGGCTGACTCTACAAATTGGCCAACAGGATCCCAAACACTATTAATGAGCATCCCCTGAGAATGAATGAGCCCCATTCCTTCCTCAGACCTTCGAGTAGCACTTTTACTTTTTAATGCACTATTATTCTGGGATAGGCAGAAATGTTCAAACTTCGGGGTCTCAGGACCCCTTTACATTAATTATCAATTAATTAAATATTTTATTTATAACAATTATATTTAATATTTGTAATGATTTATATAATTATTAATTAAAATTATTGAAGATCACCCTTCTCCCCCTAAGTGCTTTTTTTTTTATGTGGGCTATATCTATTGACACTTACTATATAGAAATTTCAGGGCAGCTAGGTGACATAGCAGATTGTGTAATGGAAGGAAGGAAGGAAGACTCATCATCCTGAGTTCAAATCTGGCCTCAGACACTTACTAGCTGTGTGACCCTGGGCAAGTCACTTAACCCTGTTCACCTCAGTTTCCTCATCTGTAAAATGAGTTGGAGAAGGAAATGGCAAATCAATCCAGTATCTTTGCCAGGAAAACCTTCAAATGGGTCACAGAGTTAGACATGACTAAAAATGATTAAACAACAACATATTATAAATTTTTTAATCTTTTTTTTTATAAAGCAATTGGGGTTAAGTAACTTGCCCGAGGTTACACGGCCAGTCTTTTTTTGTGTGGGTGTTAAGTATCTGAGGCCAGAACTGATCCTGGGTCCTCCCGACTCCGGGGCCGGCGCTTTACTCACTGCACCACCTAGACGCCCTGAAATTTTAAAATCTTAATATTATTATGGAAAGTTCTGACCTTGAGGACTCCCTGAAAGAGCCTTTGGGACCCCTGGGTGCCTGGACCACACTTTGTTCTAGTGTATATTACAGGCGTTTACCTCTTTCTTCCACATTGTAAACTCTCTGAGGACAGGGATAAAACATCATCATTCAGCTGTGTGTCCTCCTCCAGCATCTAGCGCCTAACAGACTCCTAGGACCAATTTGTTGACTTGTGAACAATGAGTGAATGTTTCCATTTCCTACCAAATAGAGCTTGGAAGCTCACACGTGTTTTCTCTGGCAGCACTAAGAGCTCACCTGTGTCAAGAACTTGGATGCCAATTGGGCCAGACTCCTCCTCAGTCAGTCGGTACCACTCTTTCTGAGGGTTGGACAGCCATTCTTCCACTCGACAGGAGTAGTTGCCCGTATCGCTGGGGTCTGCTTGCAAGACTGTCAGCCGATAGAGCACAGGGGAGAGCCTCTGGAATCGGAGCCTGCCCTCCCAGTGATTCCCCTCAGGGCCAAAGATGGCATCAGGGCCCACACTTAGCATGGCCTTCCGCTCTATCTCCTCATCCTCCAGGGCGCTGCCTTTCTTTCCTCCTGCTTTAGTTCTGAGAGCATACCAGGCAACTGCAAAGCGGGAATCCTGACTCGAACGAGATAAGATATTGCAGTCCAATTGGAAAGGGGACTTCTCTGGCACTGTGACATTGGGCACAACGGTGTCCACTTGCAGCGTGGCATCTGGGGGGGAGGGGAATTTGGAAAGAAAGAGTACAAAAAGAAGGCTCATTAATGGCTTTGCTTTAGCAGAAGGAGCAATGGGTAAATGAGCGACTCCTCCCCAAGTATCTATGACCTAAAGGTAGGCCTGCTGGGCTTTAGAACAATGCAGCCTGTTCTGGCCCCTTTCTCTTGCAGACATTCTGTCTAGACAATTGTCTGAACCACATCAGCCAACACTCCTACCCCAATCCAAGAGTGGTAGACCTACAACCAATGCTGAGAAGTGCTCTAGTCAGCTGACTTACCGTCCTATACAACTTGTCTCATCCTTAGTCTGACTGTTTAAAAATAAAACTAATTAGGCTCCTTTGGGCACAGGATAGGCAGGCAAGAATAAGCTGCAATCTGTATCATGGAAGTGGATTTCCCAATTGATGAGGTCACAGATTCAATGGAAAAGTGAGTGGTTATAAATAAAACCAATAATTCACTTCCAAGGTCCATTAAAAGCCTTATTTTTTGATACTGTTCTCCATCAAGTACTTGTGCAAAGTGTCCCAGAATTGAAATTCCTAATAATAAATTAACTGAAATGAATAATAATGGGTTTTTAAAAGACACGTTGGATCAGCATCAAATGGTTATTTCCCAAATTATCGTCTTAAGTTTTAAACATATTGTCTATTGTAGATCTCGGATGGACATGAAGCCAGGGTTCTCAGGGTTTGCATGAGCCTATGCCCAAACCCTCCAAATCCCTTAGCACAACTGTAACTTCAGTGTCCCATCCACATATGGATGGTAGGGAGAACGGGGCAATATCACCTGTTAGAAGGAGAAGGGTTCTGTTAAGGAAAGAAAACAATGCAACAGGGAATTATTAAAACCATTCACAAAGAATATGAAACCCTAGATTTGAGAGCCTGAAGTCCCCCAAGCATCACAATCCACATCTGGATTATTATTTTTCTTTGAGTCAATCAGGGTTAAGCCACTTGCCCAGGGTCACACAGCTAGTAAATGTCAGGCTGGATTTGAATTCATGTCCTTCTGACTCTAGGGCCCATACTTTATCCACTGTGTTATCTAACTGCTCATCTCAGGATTATTTTACAGAGATGTGTTAGGTCCTAAAAGAACATACAGCAAGTCTCCTGGGGGACCTAAAATGCCACCTCAAAATTCTTAGTTGATGGACTTCCTGACATGCCAAAAGTCACTCTCCTCTCTCAAAACTTTCTGTGGCTCCCTATTGCCTGTAGGAAAAAATATAAACTCTTAAGCTTGGCTTTAAAGGCTCTTGACAATCCGGCTCCAGCTACAAAGGACGGAGGAGGAAACATATCTCCATTCTCTTGGTAAAGAGATGGGGTGCTACAACTGGACTGATGCAAACATTCTCAGACACAAAGCGTCAGCTGGTTTGTCTAACTTGTACTTTGTCATGCAGAAACCGGAGGGGAGGAGGAAGAGAAGGCAACAATGGAAAAAGGACAGCCAAGTTAAAATGTTCCATAGCTGACCCATAGCTGCTCCCTGAAATCAACCGCTACCATCTCTGCCTGCGTGCATTTGCCAAGGCTACACCCCATTCTGAGAATGCACTCCTCTTCCTCCTCTCCACTCTTTGGAATCCTTTTCTTTCTTCACCTCCTCCACAGGATTTTCCCCTGATCAGCCTCTCTCTCCCTGCAAATGGGGGTTCTCTCCTTACACTTCTCTAGATCAATTTGCTTGGGTCTATTCTTTGCTCCATTAGACTCTTATTATGCTTATTTATGACTATGCTTCATTCCCCACAGCCTGAGCAGGGGCCCTAGCGTCTAGATCCACACCGGTGCTAATTAAGGTCTGCTGAAGGTAGGTGAAATTCAATGTGGGAAGGGGAAAGAAGGCCCTCCCCAACCCCACCTCCCCCCACCAAACAGCTCATATGACATTTCAGCTCTCCTCAGCCCACTGTTTTCTGCTGACTTCCTGTCCCCTTCTATTTCTCTGCTGCTCGAGTGAATCCCTCAACCCTACAGAGAAGAAAATGCTGCAGAAACATGGTGCCCTCTCCCCCACCACAGCCCACAGCGCACAAGACAGACTTCTTTTAGCACCATCACCTTACATGAGTGTGTAGTCATTATATGTTCCCATTTGGTTGTAGTCAAGTGTCTGGTGTGGTTTTTTAGTTCTTCCTCCTAATGACTGCAGGAAATCAATCCATGATAGTTATAATGTAGGCTCTCTGAAAGTAGGAACTATGATATGGGCATGGATATATCTACATCTATTGACATATATGCACACACATGTGTATATGTTTAAACATACTGTGGTTTCTATATACTCATGGTTCTCATATACACAACATAAATAATATATACTGAGAAAATAAATACACACTACATATGTGTGTATAAATATACACATGTATACATACATGGTTTATATATGTATATATACATACACATATCATGTGTGTGTGCATGTGTGTATGCACACTTAGTAAGGAGGAGAAGAATGCCAAGAGCTGGGATTTCATCAGTGTGAGGAACTCCCAGTGTGGAATCTCCCTCCACCAACATAAATCAGTCCCTACTTTGTAAATTGCAGCCTTAGAACCTTACCTGTGGCCCTGAGAGATGAAGGGATTTGCTTGGGACCAGGCTGCCCAGTATGTTTCAGAGGCAGAAAGTGAATCAAGGTCTTCTTGCCTTTAAGGTAAGTTCTCTCTCCATCCTACCATGGGGCCTCACAACACTACTATTACTGATAATGATAAATAAAGATATAAATAAAGCTATGTGTTCAAGCCCAGATTTCTTATACATTCAGGCTATATGATCTAACTTCTTTCTTAATGCCTTAGACAACTTTCTAAGAATAAATCAGACACGTTGATTATCAGATCAGAGGAGACTCTAAGGGAGGAAGTTTCTACAGTGAGAGCTCCCCGTAGCACAGAAATCTTAGGTCTGAACCAAAATATTCAAAGCAATGAAAATATTCACATAAAAAAAGTCCTGATCTTCAGAATGACTTTTATCTTGTACCTAGGAAACAAATGTACAAGCGGCCCAGCCAAATCCACCTAGTTAAGGTTAACTGCTGGTCGTGAGACTCAATCCCAGGGGAATGAATGCATCCGGGCCACAGAGCCAGGAATTCACTTTACAGGACTCAGAAAGCAGTGATAGAAAGTACGTTCGCTAAAGAGTCTAGAAATGCTTGATCTAGTTCTAGCTTCACATAACCACTTCTATGTGACTTTGGGGAACTTACTTAACCTCCCTGGACCCTATAAAATATGGGTGTTAAATGACTTTATACCCCACAAGGTGCCTTCTACTTTTAAATCTACAACCTTATGACCTTTAGCCTTCTAGGTCATGACCGGCAGGTGGCTTCTAAGAGAGAAAAGATAAAGGAAAACAGAAACAGCTGGCATGCTGTGGCCTTTATTCCTACTAAGGCAAATGACAGTGACCCAAGGCAATCTGTTATTCCCTTCTATTTTAGGCACTAAAATTATATTTTAAAAGCTATTTCTAAACGCTTTAATGTTTGCAAAGAGCTCCACATACATTATCTCACTTTTGCCTCACAACCTTTTAAGGATGATATGATGATGATGATTCCCATTTTGTAGCTGATTAAAGGTCAACCTGGGTGGAGAACCTTTGGCCAAGGGCACATGTGGCCCTCCAGGTCCTCAAGTGAAGCCCTTTGAATCCAAACTTCACAGAACAAATCCCCTTAGTAAAACGATTTGCTCTGTAAAACTTGAACTCAGTCAAAAGGCCGCACCTGAGGACCTAGGAGCCATGTGTAACCTCAAGGCTGCAGGTTCCCCACCCCTTGGTTAAGTGATTGGCCAACAGTCACACAACTGTCAACTATTAAAAATGAGATTTGGCTCTAGGAGTTCTAGACTCTACTCCAAATTCAGCACCCTGACCACTAGGCCATGCTGCCACCCACTGGTTAGTTTGTCATTGTCCTTCATTCTCAAAGAGGACCAAAATGAAATCAATATGTTGGGGTCAAGATACAGTGTATTCCAAGTATAGCTGATCAGACCAACATGAACTCAGAAGGTTCTACCATAGGTTAGGTACAAATTGCCTGTACAAACATTTGTTGTGCAGAAGGCTCTAAATTTGCCCATCCGCCTTCCACTACGCCAGGGAAGAAGGAAATACATCCCTGGCACTAAGAGACACATAGCTGGGTGTAACATAACTTTGTTCACTGGGATATGTAAAAAAAAAAAAAAAAGATGTTTATTAAGCATTCAGCATTATTTTCTTGTATATCATAACACTCCACATAAGGCACTTTTGTGACTGTAAATGCTATCTGTATTTTCT
Organism: Petaurus breviceps papuanus; assembly: GCF_028583685.1. NCBI lineage: Eukaryota > Metazoa > Chordata > Mammalia > Diprotodontia > Petauridae > Petaurus > Petaurus breviceps. The sequence continues at coordinate 39,055,225 of NW_027185798.1, read as the reverse complement.
CATGATGGCTTCTGGGAGCAAAGCCGACAGAATGCTGGGCTTGAAGTCAGGAAGAATTCAAATCTAGCCTCAGACGTTTACTAGCTGTGACCCCGATGAGTCACTTAGCTGCTGTCTGCCTCAGTTTCCTAATCTTTAAAATGGGGATGTTAATTAGCAGTACCTACTTTCCAGGGTTGTTATGAGGAGGAAATGAAAAAATATTTGTAACGCATTTTCCAAATCCTATAATGCTCTACAAGTGACCAGGGGTGGGATCACGTGTGGCCTTAAGGCCACAGGTTCCCCATCCCTCAATTTGACCTTCACAATAGTCTTATAGGACACACAGTGCAATTTTCTCTTCTTCACATGTTACTGATGAGGAAACAGAAATTTAGAAAGGTCTAGTAATTTGTTCAAGGTCCTATGCTAGAATAATTGTCAGAGCAAGGAATGCAACCCTGATCTTCTGACTCCAAGGAGGCCAACCAAGGCTCTCTCCATCATAGTGGGGACAGAAGAATAAAAAAGTATTCTCTGCTTGAAACTAAAAATAGTACCATGGAGGCAAAACCCAGCCAAGTTTAAAAATCATATATGCTAACATGGTGGGACAGTCTGCTATCAACTCATTCATGCTAAGCATTCTCAGCCAGACTGAGAAATGGTAACAGGATCCTATTTTGACAGTTGATGTTGCCATGGAAACATGGATCACGAATTCCCTGATTTTTAAGGTTATTCCTTTAAATTGGTAACAAGCCATATGTGTAGGCCATTCTATGCTTCTAAATACCGTCCAAAAGGAAAAAAAAAAATGGGACAGCTATTACCATGAGGAAAATTAAGAGGAAGGCAGGGAAGAAGTTTGGAGCTGTTTACGTCTTTTTATTTATCTGTATGCTAATCATTTCTCCAGTTTCTCCCAGGGGCAGCTAGATGGCACAGTGGATAGAACACTGGCCTTGAAGTTAGGAGGACCTGAGTTCAAAGCTGACCTCAGATACTTACTAGTTGTGTGACCCTAGGCAAGTTATTTAACCCTGATTGCCTCAAAAAAAAAAATCAGCAAGCCACAAAGAAGCTTAAGGAAAACAAAATTTGGCTGTTTTAAGGTTTATATCCTCTGAAAACTTATTATTTTAAGAAATGATATTTAATTGCTCTGCTGATAACTGAAAGAATTTATCCCATCCAAGGGGGAAAAAAATCATTCTTAAAATGACCCTGGGAGGTCAATACTGTTATTATTCCTATTTTATAGATAGGGAAACTGAGGCTGAGAGAGGTTAAGTGACAAACCTAGGGTTCACACAACTAATAAGTATCTCAGATGAGATTTGAAACCAGATGTGAGATTTTTTTTTCCCCACATAAAGGGAACCTTTTTTTTGAGGTGAATTTTGTAATAGAAAAGCTTATGTAAAAAACTGCAAACTATCTAAGCCCTACTAGTATTTATTAATAGGCAACTGTGTTTTCTGTATATAAAATAGCATCTAATAGGGAAAACGTTCAAGAGAAAGGTTGGGAAGCCAGTAGTCATTCACCTGGTCTCAATACTGTGACAATCGTCTGTCCAGATGACTCTTCCGCCCGTTTATACCACACGTCGCTGGGGTTCAGCAGCCACTCCTCCACCAGGCAGTTGTACGTCCCACTGTCCTGAACAGCAGTGTTCTGGATGATGAGGCGGTAAACTCCCAGAGAAGGGCTTTCCAAATGCAGCCTCCCTTTCCAATGGTTCTTAGCGACCTGCTCCCCATAGTGGAAGGTGGCCTCTCGACTCAGGCGGGCGACTGTTTCTCTCTCTGGGTGGTTGGGCTTCCATACATGCCATTCTACAGCAAGCCGGGAAGCCCCGCTGGTGCGATTTAGGATCACACACTCCAGTTCTACCTTCTGGGTTTCCAGAACCGTGATGTTACCTTGGGTCTGGCTTAGCTTCAAGCGGATATCTGCCAACAACAGAGTAAGAAAAAATCAGACCAGAAGACGACAGAAGAGCACATGACTTTAAAGAACAGAGAAAGCAAACATATCTAAAGCTGCAGGCCCCAAATCAAAGAGACAGTGGGAGGGGGAGCTGTGATGGAAATTAGCACATCAACCCTTAAATGAAGAGAAAAATAGTCCTCAAATGGGCTCTTTGGAGCATTCTGAGACTTGGAAAAAATGAGCAAATATTTAATAATTACCTGTGTGTGTAAGGCACTGAAGATACAAAGGTAAGATCCAAAGAGCTCCTGCTCTAAAGAGAGTTTGGGGACATCTTTGGTGGGAATTGGGGGCAGGGTGGGAAGGAGGTAGAGAAGATGAGTAAATACAAAACATATTTGATGTTCAATAATTTTTCAGTTGTGTCCAACTCTCTGTGACCCTACATGAGGTTTTCTTAGCAAAGATACTGGAGTGGTTTGCCATTTCTTTCTCCAACTCATTTGACAAATGAGGAAACTGATCCAATAGGGTTAAGTGACTTGCCCAGGGTCACAGAGCTAATAAGTTTCTGAGGCTGTTTTTGAGGGGAGGGGAAAATCAGGAAAGGCTTCCGGAAGAAAGTGGCACCTGCACTACATTCTGAAGGAAGCTTGGATTTCTAAGAGAAAGGTGAGAAAGGAACGCACACTCCAGACATGAAGATCCCACCCATGCAAAGGCAGGGGAAGTGGGAGATGAAATGTTGCATACAAGAAATAGCTTGAAAGCCAATTTGATATGTAGGGGTGGAATATGAAATAAGACTGGAAAGGGAGGTTATATTGAGGAGATTTTACGGGCTACATCAAGGGTTTTGTATTTTATCCTAGAAGTAATAGGAAACTATTAAAAATTGCAAAGAGATAAAGGGAGGTTGTGATTAATGCTCCTTTAATTAAAACATTCCCTGTATGACTTATTTGATAACAGTGGGAGAACAAAGATGAGGAGTGTATGCTTTCTGATCAGAATGATCACAAGTTATAAAAAGAGGCATGAGGCTACAGACATAAAGCTTTAGATTTGAAGTGAGGAAGGCCTGGGTTCGAATCCAAACTCTGATACTTATTAAGTGTGTGCCTGTGGGCTGAATACTCACAGAACCTATCTACCTAACGGGGTTGTTGTAACATTCAAAAGAAATAATCCAAACCAAGGGCCTCCCAACCTTTAAAGAGAACTGTATGACTATACAAATGTCAATTAGCATTATTAAAGTGGTAGAGATTTGTGAATCGAGGCTAGAGGAACCTCTGCCACCAGAGAGAGTGTTCAGAATCCTGTAAGTTAATAAGCTAATATCTTGCATTCAGTTACAGAATGCTTGTTTGACTGAATAATAATAATATTCCTGTCTAGCATTGATAAGAGTACTTAAGGTGTGCTAAGAGCTTTTTAAATCTCATTTGATCCTTAAAACATCGATGGGAGGTAGGTGCTATCATTATTCCCATTTTATGGATGGGTAAACTGAGGATAAGAAAAGTTGGATGACCAACCAGTAAGTGTCTGAGGCAGGTTTTGAACTCAGGCCTTCCGTCTGCTCCTGCCCACTCCACCACCCAGCTGAGGCCAAACCGTCCCACCTGCCTCCTCTATCAAAATTCCCATTCCTTCAGTGCCCCAATCTCTTCTCAGTTTTCACAGAGTAAAGGGGTAGGAGTAAAATAATTCATACCTTACACTAAGACACATATACCGTGTTTCCCCGATAATAAGACCTATCCCGAAAATAAGCACTCCCCTTACTGTGTAAGATTCCTCTAAAATAAGCCCTCCCCCAAAAATAAGCCCTATTGAGATTGCTACTGTAGTGAAGGTGATCCCCTGTGCTACACACTACATTACGGTACCCTCTGTATGCACCATCCCCGCCCCCCCCCCGGGTGAAACGCACGCCGCGCTCTGAGCTGCATCCAATCAGAGCTGCAGCAGTGAGTGCGTCATCCTGTTTTTCCCCAGTGATTTGCTTATTGAATAAAGGTACATTTTTTTGTTCACATTTACCTGTTTATTAAAATTGCTGTCAATGTTCATTAAAATAAGCCCTCCCCTGAAAATAAGCCCTCTGGTGTTTTTCTGTCCAAAAAAATAATAAGACAGTGTCTTATTATCGGGGAAACACGGTATGGCTGAAAAGGCTTCATCAGTTGCCGTTTCCAGGACCTTCATCAATTACCTTTTTAAATTAGGTTTAAAACAAAGGACTTCATCTCTAACAGTTGAGATTTTGGTCATTATGGCAAGTTGCTGGGGCCAGAATCTGGGACTTTCTGTGCTACAGCTAATCTGTCTACGCCAGCCCTGCTTTTTAAACCTTTTCAGTTTTGGAAAAAGACATCCCTTTCCAGTTCCACAAGGCAAGCCCCCACTAGAAATTAAATGAAAATTCTCTACCTCTGAGTTTCCAGTTCAAGCACAGGGCACTTTCAGGGGAATAATTACCAGTCTAGTTCTTGGCTAAATCCTCAGCAGCCTTGAACACAATGCTTTAATACACAATAACAGAAATGAGGAGGTGAGGAGAAGCAGAGGGTAGGTTCTCAGGTCACAAAACCTAATGAGGTATGGTCCTAGTTAGCCTTCAAAAGCCTGTTAGCTAAGCTAAAAACCAAAAGCCATTTACCATAAATGGTATTTCCATTCCCCTCCAAAAACAAACAAAAAAACCCTCAAAACTTTTAACAAGGCTCATTTTTTTCAAGCTGAGATTTTTTTAAAAAGGCATTTTTGTAATACTTCTTTTTCTTTAAATGCTAGCAAATTTAGGGCCTTGTCAATAAGCATTTATTAACTACTTAATGCCCAGTTCAAGGCTCTCTTCTAAGACAGACAAAAACCTGTTCCTTGTGCTCAAGGGGCTCACACTCTAATATACAACATACAATCTCTAGTTTTAGTACAAGGGCTTGATAAGGCAAATCATATTCTAAAGGTTTCTGAGTACTGACCTGAACATGGCCCTATCCGATGCCCAAATCCTATGATAAAGACAGATAAACAGGATAATGTGGGTAACCACATGGTAGTAGTCACTGGCAGTCTCCAAAGTTCAAAGGCCCTAGCAAGAAGCCTTCGGAAAAACTGAGGTCAGAACACAGGCCACCAGAAACCTCAACTGGATAGACAGGAGGTCACAGCTGCACTGAGCAAGCAGTCAGGCTGATAGCTCTGTGAGCGTGGAATTTTTCAGAATGAGGCTGTTTCCTAAAGGCTCCTTTGACTCACAACAGGTCCAGCACACACATGCTCGTGCACACACATACACACAACTCCAATAGACTTTCCTAGGGTAGTACCCATCCCTGGTTGTCCTTACACCCTGCTCTCTTTATGTATGGGGGGCAGCTAGATGGCTCAGTGGATAGAACACTAGGCTTGGAGTTATTCGAACCTGAGTTCAAATCCAGCCCCAGAAACGTCCTACTTATCTGTATTTGGGCAAATCACTTAACCTCTTATTTGTCAGTGGAGAAAAACACTTGAGCATCTTTGTTGAGAAAACCCCATGAACAGGGAAGTCCACAGGGGTCACAAAGAATCAGACATGATTGAAACAACTCAACAACATTAGATTGGAAGCGCCTTGAGGGCAGGACTATCTTTTGCCTCTTTTTGTATCCCTAGCACTTAGCACATTCCCTGAAACACAGTGCACTTAATAAATGTTTACTGAACGGATGTGTCTCAAATTAAGCCTCACAATTTTCCCGGTGTGATGACTGGCTCCCTTAATTCTTTTGTAAGGCCCCTTTAACTTCCAACAGTGGACATCTTTGCTTTGATGATGAAGCGGCAGGGCAGGGCAGTGGGACCTGGAATCAGGAAGACTAGTGTTCAAACTTACACCTCCCTTTCCTTTGGCACTCAGTGCTTGTGTGACCCTGAACAAGTTATTCAATAACCTCTACATTTCACTTCTCTCAGCTGTAAAATGAGGCCTCCGGAAAGGTGCACTTGATGGCTTCTAAGAGCCCTTCTAGCTCCAAAGCTTTGATCGCAGGATCCCTTCACACTCTAGAGGCTTCCATATTTGGTGACTGGGAGGTGACCCAGCTCATATTACCTGGCCGTTTCACTGTGACCTCAGTCCGTCCCGAAACTTCTTCTGCCAGCTTGTACCAAGCATAGTTAGGGCTCAATAGCCACTCTTCCACATGGCAGTAGTAGCTGCCACTATCGCTGACCTGAGCCCTCTGGACGGTCAGGCTAAAGAGGCCACCAGACATGTGCCTCTCAAACTGAAGCCTCCCTCGCAGGCCTTCCTCCTCGGCATAGGTACCATACTCAAACGCAGAGTTGTGGGTGGTCTTCAAGATGAGCTTTCCATCGGCGTCAGAGGGCTTGTGGACGTACCAGAGGACTGCAAAGTGGGAGTTCAAGCTGGTCTGAGACTTCACGGAACAGTTCAGCTGAATGGGCCTGTTCTCCACCAGGGTGATTGTCCTTTTAGATTTACTCACTTGCAGCTTTGTCACTGTAAAGGAAGAGAAAACAGGTCACCGAGGACAGCCAAAGCATCTATCCTCTCTTCCTTCCTGCACTGAAAAACACCATAGCTCTCCTCAAAGTGAATTTTCAGGCTTTGAGAGGGTCTCTATCTATCAGTCTCACACACTAAGGTTTGTCAAAACTAGTAGCCCTTAAGAAATGATGAGTAGGCACATTTCAGAAAAACCCTGGAAAGAGTTACATGAACTGATACTGAGTGAAGTGAACAGAACCAGGAGAACACTGCACACAGTAACAGTAACAGTGTGATGATCAGCTATGATCAGCTTAGCTCTTCTCAGCAATACAATGATATAAGACAATTCCAAAGGACTCATGACAGAAAATGCTATCCCCATCCAGAGAAGCAACTATGGATCCAAATGCAGACCAAAGCACCCTATTTTAATTTTACTTTTTTGTTGTTTTTTTGTGTTTTTTTCTTTTATTTTGTTTCTTCTTTCACAAAATGACTAATGTGGAAATGTTTTACATTACTGTACATGTAGAACCTTTATCAGATTGCTTGCCATCTTGGGGAGGGGGGAGCAAAGGGAGGGAGGGAGAAAAATTTGAAACTCAAAAAACTTTTTAAATGAATGTTAAAAATTGTCTTTACACGTAAAAGGAAAAAAAATATTATTAGAAAAAACTAGTAGCCTTGACTAAAAAAACAACAAGGTATATAGGAACTGCTGATGTGGATTTCATGCTAAAGTACTCCCCAAATGTAGGGTGCATCTGCTCCTAAATTCAAAATAACCCAACTCTGAGTGGTAGGATGATCTCTGCCACAAAGAGGCAGAAGCTAAGAGGAAGACTCTAATCTGGAACGGTGGCTCCAATTCACTTACGACCAGAGAAGGAGCTAGAAGTTATCATCCAGATTATTGAGTCCAACCCAGATTACCGAGCCCAACTCAGATTAAAGAGTCCAACTCCAACTGGTAATTGAAGGAACTGAGGTCAGGAGTAGGGATAAGGAAATTATTTGCTCAAGGTCACATAGCCAGTTAAGTAGCAAATCCAAGGTCAGAACACATGTTTTCACACTAAGCTTTCAGTCAAGTTCATGTTATTTAGTGAAAAAATATTTCATTGTTTTGTGGTTTAAATGATAAGTGACCAGTTGCTGGATGTTCCTTCATAATATAAGGAGTGAAGGGGAGGAAATTCAGGGGAGCATGGTTTCACAAGGAGGAACTGGAAGGGTTTGGGGCTAGGAACTGGGCAGAAATCACCCTTCTTTTCTAATAATCATCACAGCCATGAGGTCTGAAAGGCAGCAGGGTAGGGTAGGAAGATTGTGGCAAGCAAACTGATGGGAATCAGTCAGTAACCAAGCCTATCCATTGTGCTGAGTGCTGAGGTTACAAAGAAGAGAAAAAACATAGTCACTGCCCTTAAGGGACTCAATTTAATGGGGGAGATAATAATCAACCATGTATATACAAGATATTTACAGTATAAATGGGAGATAATTTCTGAGGAAAGGCTCTAGGGGCAAAGGCAGGGAGGAAGGTGGTGTCAGGATCGAGATTCAAATTCCACCTCTGCTACTACCTGTATTGTTTCAATTCCTTGGGCCTCAATTTCCTCAACTGTAAAATTAAAGTACTAGAACAGAGGTTCTTTCTCATTCTAGATCTATAACCCAATGACCTTGGTCTGAATCTTGGCTCAGAGATTCTGAGACTACTCTTGCACTACAGGCCAATCACTTCTCTGCACTTGAGTTCTTTATCTATAAAATGAGAAGGTTAGACTAGATGGCCCTAAATCTCTGGTCCTATGATATGACAGAAGGCAATTGAAGAAAACTGGGTTAAGGCTATTGGAAGGAAAATAGTCAGGTAAATGAATGGGGAAGGAGGAAATAGAAGGAGGAATAGTCACCCCTTCAAGAGCCCCTTGTTTCTTCTTCCCTTCTGCCATCTGTTATTGGGCTGCCAGGAAAAGAAGGAAGAGCTGACTCCAGAGATGATGCACTAACTTGTGATGAGATTGACCCTCACAGGACTGTAACAGGACCATAGACTTAGAGCTCAAGGGTGAGACTGGAGAAAGGAAAGGAAACTAAGGCCTGGACAGAGGCTAAATAATTTGCCTAGAGTCAACTCAATAGGAATCTGGCCTCAGATACTTACTAGCTGTGTGACCTTGGACAAGTCACTCAACTCTGTTCGTCTCAGTTTCCTCATCTATAAAATGAGCTGGAGAAAGAAATGAAAAACCACTCCAGTATCTTTGCCAAGAAAATCCCAAATGGGGTCACAAAGAGTTGGGCACAACCAAACAACAGCTTAATAGGAATTTAACAGTAGCCTTGTGACCTTGGGCAAGTCACTTAACCCCAATTGCCCTGCCTTCCCCCCTCCAAAAAGCTAAAAATAAAAATTAAAAAACAGGTATTTAAGCTAGAGAGAGAGATGAACAAGGATTTATACCAGGTGGTCCTCGGACTCAATGGGAGTCGTCTTGTACCTTGTTTTACTGGTTCTGCTCACTTCATTTTGCATCAGTTCATTCAACTCCACCATGTTTCTTGGCCATGTCTCACAACACAGTAATCTTCCATTATGTTCACATGCAAAAATGTATTGAGCTATTCTCCCATCCCTGGGCATCTGCTCTGTTTCCACTCCTTTGCTGCTGCATAAGAGGCTACTATAAGTATTGTGGCATTTCAGGGAATCTTTCTATCATTGTTCTCTTTGGTGTAGATGCCCAGCTGTGGGATCCCCAGATCAAAAGGGAAGGACGTTTGATTCACTAGGTCCTGTGAGGGTAAAAGCACAAGCTACACCTAAAGAGAATTCAGCACTAGGGTTTGTAGCTTTGTAGTACACCTTATTTGCCTTAAGGCATGTATGCAAATAATTTTAAGATTCCCTGAAATCTCCATCACATACAACCATTACCACAGTGGGTTCCTTTTTACAAGCAGGCCCTAATGGCTACCTCTGTGCCTGGTAAATAGTCACTGCTAACAGCGTCAGTAGGTTTCCATTCTTACTTCATACTAAGCTTTACACAAATAGGGACCAAATCTCTCTTGTGGGTGGGACAGGAAAGAAGGAAAAACTACTGCTCACAGGCTGCCCCGTAAGGAGCCTGTGCCAGGGGCCAGCCCTGTGAGCACAAAAAACTGTGCTCTGATGAGGCTCCAGCATCCTCTGCTGGCCAAGCTCTTGATTTTCAAGGAAGAATGGAATTTCAGTGCCAGGTGCAGCTGAAACAAAACTAGAAGGGAACACTTGGAGAGAACAGCTGATTTTCTTTGGCTGGCTCAGGCTAGTCAGTCAGCACGAAGAGCAGCCCACAGTCCAAGCTTCATTCCCAAAAGGGCCAGTTACTTTCAGAGGACCAAAAATGGTTTGACAGTCACAACTGTTGTGTGAGTGTGTGTGTGTGTGTGTGTGTTTAATCCAGCCAGCTGTCTAGGCCATGTGTGCTGTTGGTCACAAGAGGGGTGGGGAGAAGGAGGAGTGAGAGAGTGAGAGTGTGGCTGGATCTGAGCCGTGGGCTATGTATGAATCAGGCCTTGGAAGACTCTCAAATCTTTACATACATTATCTCATTTGATCCTCACAATAACCCCATGAGGAGGGAGTGTGATATAAAAGAAAGAACACTGGTTCTAGAATAGACCCAGAGGACCTGGGTTCAAACCCTGCCTCTGATGTTTCCCACCTGTGTGACTGCCTCAATTCACTTTACCTCCTTGGGCCGCAGTTTCCTCAACTGCGTTCACAAACTTGTAAAACAAAGGGGTTGGACTAGATGACCTGTGAGGTGCTTTCCAGCTATGGATCTATGATCCTAAAAGTAATATAGATGCAAAAAAAAAGGGGGTTATGACCATTTGAAAAATAAGGGATTCTTCAAGAGATAGCTATTATCAGTGATGACATCTGAACTCAGAACTCTACTGTCTCCAAACCCATCACTCATCATTGTACCACACTGACTCATCCTAAGGATACACAAACCATATTTTCTTTTTGCCTTTTTTGAAGGGCGATTGGGGTTAAGCGACTTGCCCAAGGTCACATGGCTAGTTTTTTGTGTTACGTGTCTGAGGCCAGATTTGAACTCAGTTCCTCCTGACTGCAGGGCTGGTGCTCTATTCACTCATATTTTCTTATAAAGAACAGGCAATCCATATATACCATCCAAGCAACCTAGTCAATAAAGCTGAGAAAAAAGCTTGCTGACAAAGTACCAAGTATCTCTTTGTGGGAAATCCCATCTCTCACTGCCCTAGTCCTGCTTTGGTTATTATTGTTAATTAAGTCCAGCATTCAGCCTTCTTTCCTACTTAGACAATGATAGGCCTCCAATGCATATTATGGAATTGAGGGCAGATTTTGATAGGAAGCTTGGAAGTCTGGGAAACTTGGTGTATATTAGCTTGCCAGTCTACACCTGCTAACAGATCCAGATTTTTTGGATTGGCAAGTATCCTATGATACATGCAACAACCAGTTATCCACCCTCCCCCCCCTTTTAAGCTTTTCCAAACAAATATTCCATATGCAGATGAGATCAGTACAGATGATACCATCTGAATTATCTGGTTCTTTGCCAAATAATTTGGTTGTTTAGTGTAGTGTAGAAATAGCCTTAAAATGTATTATTAATTGGGGCCAGATTATTTTTGCAACCGTTACTAAGGAAACCTCAATTGCTATAGAAACTGCATATGTTAAATTGGTATCCTATGACTAAACTGCAACACAGTCACTGGGCATAGAAAGCAAGAATCAAAAGCAGAGAAACCGTTTTTTGTTGTGCTTTTTTTTTTAAGTCATTTCCATTTATTCTCCTCACATCAAAATATTGTGAAGTGTTGAGAAATTGGAAAGAAAGGCATTTGGGGAATAAGGCACACACCTGGCAGGCAGGCCAGAGCTCAGCTCCCATTCTAAGCTTGACATTTTTCTCATTCACATCTCAAGCCCTGCAAGGGTTACTTCTGTAGCCTGAAACTCACTTCAGAGCCCAGAATCCAGTTCAGTGAAGTTATACATCCCTGGCTGGGTAACTGACCAATGCTGTGGCACGTTCATTCTACTCACACAGCTACCGCTTTCATTAAGTTCCAGATTATAAAAACACTAGGACTGTTTGGTGATTACTTCGTTGTTCAGCTGAAGCTTCTCTCTTTGTCCAAAGTTACCAATGATAGATTCATTGACAAATTGGACGGTCTTTTCTGTCATCATCCTTCTTGACTTATCTAATGCATGTGGCATTGCTGAATTGTTTCCTTCTGGAAATGTTCTCCTTTCAATGTTTTTGTCCACACTCCTCACTCCCAGTTCACCTCCCTGTTTCGTTACTCCTTGGTTCCTCAAGATTTCACCCTAGATCCCTTTCTGCTCTCCCTTTACAATCTCTCTGTAAGTTTTTCAGTTCCCCCAGATTGAACTATGATTTCCAAGCACATAAGTCACAGGTATCTGTTGATACACATGTATCCATTTAATCTATAATCTACCTTGGTATACAATGTCTCCCCCAAGCTTTAGTCCCATATTACCAATTGGATATCCCAGAGATACGACTCAACATGTCCAAAATGGAACTCAGTATCTTTCCCTCGAAATCTTTCCCTCTTCCAGACTTTGCAACTTTTGTCAAAGGCTTGTTCAAGGTTCATAACTTGGGTATTACCTTGTTTCCTCATCTTCATATAGCCAATCAATTGCCAAATCTCACAATTTCTATCTTCACATATGAACCTTCGTCTCTCCTCAAACTGCTACCCTTTAGTTCAGCTCTTCACCATTTAGACTGTAATAACAGCCTCCTAATTAGTCTTCTTCCCTCAATTCTCTCCCCAATGCACTCCATTCTACACATTGCTGCCAGAGTAATTTTCCTTAACTGCATATCTAATCATATGACTCTCCTACTTAATCAATTCCAGTGGCTTCCTATTACCTCTAGGATCAAATATAAACTGCTCTGTTTATCTCTGAAAACCCAACACAACTTAGTTCCAAGCTGTTTTCCCAGCTTCATTGGCCATTATTCACCCTCCAGAACTCTATGACCCAGTCAAAATGACCTTTATTCTGTTCCTTACACATGATACTCTATCCCATCTCTATGACTGCATTGGCTGTCTCCCATTCCTAGAATGTCTTCCCTCCTTCCCTCTGCTTCATTTGGCATGAAAGCTTTCCTAGTCAAAAATGCTAGTGCCCTCCCTTCAAAATGCCTTAGTAATTCATTTTTATCTTTATGTTGTATATTATGTGTCTTGTCTCTTTCATTAGAATGTAAACTCATTGGGAGTAAGAAATTTTCTTTTCCTTCTTTCCTTCCTTCTCCCTCCCTCCCTCCTTTTTTTTTTCCTTCCTTTCCCACTTCCCCCTCGTCATCCTCCTCCTTCTTCTTCTTCTTCTCTCTCTCTCTCTCCCCCCCCCCCCCTCCCCCCCAGGGCCTAACACACTGTTTGGCACAGAGTACAATTTAATACCTACTTGTTAAATGATTGTCTCACTCTTAGGCTCTATGAAACCAGAAATCCCAGAGGCCAGGCGCCATCACTTTCATGGTAGCATCATCGTGTTCAGTGACGGAAGGCAATGCACTCTGTTTTACTTTTAAGTCGTCCCCTGCCTATTTGTTCTACTGGAGAATTTCCAAAATGAGCCCCTGATTAAGCTAGGGCCCTAATTCCAGATTAAATCCAATCTCTTCCAGATTCTCCTAGAACTCCCCTCCAGGCACTCTACTGGCTCCTGGGACACAAGTGCCAGGTTAGACACTACACTCTTAATTGTATGCTTTTGTCTACACTATTCTTCACATCTGGGGAGAATCCTAACTGCCTCAATGAACAACCTTGAAGTCTTTAGAATTCAACTCAAATGTCCCTTCCTCCAAAAAGTCTTCCTTGGCTACTACACCAATAATTTCTTGTCCCCTTAGGCCTCAACTCATCCTCCATTAAACAATCTGTACACTGCTCCTTCCAAAAATCTGAAATCAGTAGTCTTTTTATATATAAGGAAATGGAGGCTAAAAGAGGCTGAGCCCCTCCCCCTCAAATGGTTAAGGTCCAACAACCCCACTCCACAAGTCAATAAACACATACTGCCATTTTACAAAGAAGGAAGCTAAGGCTCAGCATCATTAAATGATTTGGTCAAAGACTGAGTTAGAATCTGAGGCATGATTCAAAGCAAGGCCTTCCTGATTCTCAGAACAGCTTTCTATCCAGCACCCCAAGTTGCCAGGCAAAGGGCATTTATTTTGTAATTCCAATGCACAATCTTAAAACTGTATTTCATAGTTATCTGTGTTCGTCTTATCTCTCTCACAGACTGTAAACTCCTACAAGAGGCAAAATCTGAATTCCCCCAGTGCCCTGCATGCAACAGGCATTTTAAAAAATTGCCATGTTTGTTTGTTGCTGAGGTTGCTATCTTAACATTTTTGACAACCACAGTCTACTGTAGTTACATATATGGGTTGCAGAATTATGTGCGTGCTGACCAGATACCAAGTAAGGAAGTAAATACTGACAGAAAAAAGCTGAGGCCTCAGTCTTAGAAGACACAACAAGTCTATGGGAGACAGAAAGAGAACTCAGAGCAAACAGGAGCAGAAGATCTAAAGATTTCAAGAGGAAGGGACCTTACAAGGTGTCTTATTCAACCTTCTTATTTTACTGATAGGAAAATTACAGCATGGTGAGATTAAATGCCTTGCTTAAGGTCACAAAGGAAGTTGAAAGACTCAGGATCTGAACCCAGTACTTCTGATTCCAAATCCTTTGCTCTTTCATGAAGCCTCCCTCGCCTGATCTCAAATATTCCAACTTTCCTGGTGTTAGTATTCTCTGCATCGAGGTAGAGAGAAACCCTGCCTGCCCCCTACAATGCTTATCTCTGATGATGACTAGCATTTATATAGTGCCTACTGTGTGCCAGGCACTGACTAAGTGTTTTACAAATATTATCTCACTTGACCCTCACAACAGTGCTGGGAGATAGACGCTACTATTATCCCAGTTTTCTGGAGGAAGGCACTAAGGCACAGGGAGGCTAAGTGAATTACACAGGGTCACCAGCCACTAAGTATCAGAGGCTAGACTCCATGTCAGGTCTTCCTGACTCCAGGCCTACTGTTAAGTCCACTACACCACCCAGCTGCCCCATGTTCTCCATGAGTTCTTCACAGGGGGTCTACCTAACACTGTGCAGACACCACACGACTTTTCTTGATGTCTCCAAGACGTCAGTAAGATTTCTCATTGGTTACTGACATATAACCACTTCATCTTTTTTATAGTATATTTCTTGGGTAATTACATCATTTATTTGTCTGATTATTTCAGCACAAGTTTATCTTCTGAATTCCCGTGGCTCTTTCTTTGTATCTCTTTTAGAACACTTACATATTATCTTATGTTCTCTTCTCCACCTCCTGCCCCCATGGCACCCTGCCTGTAGTAGGTATCTATACTGTATAATCATAGAATCTGAGCTAGGGGCGGCCAGGTGGCTCAGCGAGTAAGAGCACCAGCTCCAGTGTCGGGATGACCTGGGGGATTGAATCTAGGCTCAGACACTTAGCACCACACCCAGAAAAATAACTGGCCGTGTAACCTTGAGTAAGTTACTTAACCCCAATTGTTTAAAAAAAAAAAAGAATCTCTGAGCTAAATGGAACTTTAGAATTCATGCAGTCCAACCCTTTAGTGGAAGCAAGAGTATTTCTATATTCCAGGCTCATTCCAGGTCACCATCTAGTCTCTTCTGGAAGACTTTTAGTGAAAGGGATCACCTTATTTCACAAGGTAACCAAATAAACTGCCAGACAGCTCTAAATCCTGGGTAATTCTTTGATGTTGAGCTTCCTGCCTTAACTTCTACTCTTCCCTCCCCTCCCTGATGACCCCACTCCACCTCACCCCCCCCCATCCCTAGTTCTGTCCTCTGGAACCACACCAAGTAAAACCAAGTCCTGCTACATTTGACAGCTCTTCATAGTAGCTTGGTGAAATCAAAAGAGGGATGGATTTGGAGAAGATGAATAACAAGTGACTTCATACCTGTGTGTGCCCTTTGGTATTTAATTTCACTGTCTCAGTTTTCCCATTCGGATTTGGACCCTCTAGAGTCCCTTCCAAATACCAGGATCCCCAAGCTAAACCATTCCAGTTTCTTCAAACAACTTTATGACGTGCAATGGCTTGAACAAGCTGGGTTTCTGAGTGGGATGGAATGCTACTGGGCCATAACAACGGTGATGGGGATGGTTTCAGAGAAACCTGGGACAATCTGTATGAACTGATGTTGAGCGAAGTGATTGGAGCCAGGAGACAATGTGACAACAGCACTTGAAAGACAGATAACTTTGGACGGCTAAAGAGTCCTGATCAATGCAATGGCCAACTGCAATTCCAAAGGATCTGTGATAAACTGTGCTATATACTTCCTAAAAGAGAGGCCATGGACTCAGGGTTCGAACTGGAGCATCCAGGTATTGGACATGGCCAATGTGGGGATTTATTTTGCTTGACTGTCTATATGTCTATGTTGAGCAAAAGATACTTGTGTCTATTTGTGAAAAGGGCTTTCCTCCCCTTTTTCTTCCTATTGATGGGAGGGGGAGGGAAAGGGAAGGAATACCACTGGTAGGGGGGAGAAAGTGGATATTTAATTGAAACCCCCCCCCCCAATTCTATGATGTCATCCAAGTTCTATCACTATCTTGGTTACTCCTTTGCATATGCGCCAATTTCTCAATGACCCTCTTCCATAGACCAGGAACGCTTACTCAGAAGCATTTGCTGGAGGAATTATAAGAAGTCCCATAGATCATAGCACTAGCCTTGCCTCACCTGCCTCCACATAAAGCTCTGACTAACACTAGCAGCAGCTTCAATGGTGAGTAAGGTTGTTCAGATGCCCCAGGCCACTGATGATGATGATGACACCACTTGACATTTACATATGTAAAGCATCTTAATGTTGGCCAAGAGGTTTGTACTACATTATCTCATCTGATGTACACTATAGTCAACTGAGGACAGCTAGGTGGTGCAGTGGATAGAGACCCACGCCAGGAGTCAGGAAGACCTGAGGTCAAATCTAGTCCCAGACACTTACTAGCTGTGTGACCCTGGACAAGTCACTTAACCCTGCTTGTCTCAGTTTCCTCATCTGTAAAATGAGAGGGAGAAGGAAATGGCAAACCCCTCCAGTATCTTGCCAAGAAAACTCCTGATGGGATCACGAGAGTTGGACACGACTGAAATGAGTGAACAGCAGTAACAACAACAATCAATTGAAGTAGAAGCTATTACCCTCATTTTATAAATAAGGGAGCCAGGTTAAATAACTCACCCAGAGTCACAGATAATGAATATTAAGTTGGATTTGAACTCAGGTTGAAGTGTCTAAGTCAGAATTCAAACCCAGATCTTCCTGACTCCAATCTATTCACTAAACCCGACATCTGAATCCAAGGCAGAAGGCAGGGAGCTCTCTCTGCCTGGGCAGAAAAGAAGGCCAAACCATTTGGAATAGAGGGAAGAGACCCATGGGGAGGGGGAAAGTTCCTGGCCCAGAAGAAGCCGGGGCTAAAAGGAGTGAGTACCAGATTGTGGGGAAGCACCTACTTGGTGACTGGTTAGTCAATTTATCCAGCAGTGACAAAGGAGTCAACAGATCACGTGTTCTTGAATAAAAATCAGAGGAAAAGCCCCCCAAACAGCCAGATCAGCATTAAGGAACAGAAGAAAACTGGTTTGGCAACATCCACAGAGTATTAAATATTCATCCCGACTGCCCATCAGCAAAGTCCCAGGAGCAAGGCAACTACTGACAGGATAGCTTTCTACCACCGGAGGCTGTCCAAGTATAAGCTTGTTTATTGCTCTGTCAATTTTAATGTGCAATATTTAATAGCCAGACCAAGATCTGGTCGTAAACATTTGGAAAATGAGTGCTGACATTTCTCTTATTGCTTCTGTGTTTGGAGAGACACAGTGGTAGAGTGCCTTTTGTGTTGGTCCAAATCAGAGGGATATTGAGTCTCTAAAATTAAAAGAGTAAAAAATGATTAGGAATCAAAACATGTCAACCTGACTTAAAAAAAAAAAAAAGTTTTTATGGAGTTTCCCCTAGGGGCTCAACCATAACTGACTGAAGAGTGGGAGTCAAGCTGGGCTCCATCCACTGGCAAGGACTAACTGGCCCTGTGCTTGCCTCTAAGGAATTTCTTGGGTCTCCTCTGCCGGCTGGTAACAAAGGATCCAACACTTTAACACGGGAAACGATTAGAAGCTGGTATATTATTACCCTGACCCTCCTCCCCGATTCAGACATACTTAACTTCCATCTGACTCAACACTCCAATTCCTAATTTAATTTTGAGGACTCAAGCAAAAAGGAGAGTCAGCAGAAGTAGATTTAAAGCCTGAGCAGTCGGTGCATCTGAGAGCAACTGAAAAGTGCTAGATTTGGAATCAGAGGACCTGGGTTTGAATCACCTACTTCCTCCTTGTGTGACCCTGGGCAAGTCACCTCTAGGAGTCCATCAGCTGTAAAATAAGGGTGTCAGACTAGGAGGACTGTAAAATAATTTCCAGCTACAAATCTATGAGCAATAAGCAGTAAAGAACAGCAATAAGCCAAATGACAGTCACCCCAAGTTCATGCCACATCAAATATCCCTCTATATGGCAGAGTCACACTCTGGTGACACAAATGCGTAAGCAAGCCAGGCAACCTCTTCAGGTTAAATCACTTCATAGTAGCCCCTGACTCTTCAAGGAACAGGGTAAGTCAGACAACAATCCATCCTTCAGGATTCTGTTTAATTCTGGAAGTCAGAAGATGGCCAAGGAGTAGAGGAGAGATTAAGCTAGGGCAGCAATCAAACAATCACCCAATCAGAAACACTCCAAAAAGTACATAGATATCAAGGATTAGCAAGGCACTATGAAAGATGGAGGAGGCAGGCAATTACTCCTACACTAAGAGAAAGAAAAGTGGATGAGTTAAAAACAAAGCAAAACAAAACACGTCAAGCTCCCAATGATCAAAGACACCTTAGGGTAGAGCAGGCATCAGTTTACCACATGCATCATTAACAAACCTTCTATCAAAGAGCACCAAGATGCTTCTATGGAACTCAGAGTTCCACAGATCACAGCTTAGGACTCATTACCAGAGAACACAGAGGGGAGATAATCACTGGCATAAAAATAGAGAGCAGTTTGAAAAACATATAATGTCAAAAAGTTCCCATCCCCTACTCGTTTCCCCATCTCCTCCTTTCCCCCACCCCCAAACAACAACCAACCAAATGAAAACAAACCCCAAGCAGTATGACTAGGCTGTTCTCTTCTGATACCTCAAGTACACAAAATGGAAAGCAAACTATTTTGAAAATGAAAACACAGACAAACCAGAAAGAGTACATGCAAATGTGTGATCTTGGGGGAAATCACAGTCTCCTTCTTCCTCTTCACCCCCCTCCCTACTCTGGTGTAAGATGAGGACACCAGTTTCCACATAGGATGGGTATGAGGAATAATAGGGAAAGTGAATATGAAACACCTTGAATATATTAAGTGCTACATGCATAAATATTTAATAAAGTGGAAACAACCACACTTAATGGGATACATCCTCCCCAGTGTCTGACAGTCCCTAGTAATAATGCCGCTCCCCAAGCCCCTAACAACTCCTGCTAGCCATAATCCTACACCCTTATGGATATGCCTAAAACACAACACACATGCACTAATTTTTCATATTACCTAAATAAATACTGCTACACAATCACCCTCATTTTACAGTAAGGGCTCAAACACAAAAACTGATTTGCCCAAGGCCACAGAAGGCAACTCAGGTTCCTAACTCTCCCATCCGTTTTAATTTAATTCAGCAAAGATCACATACCTACCAAACACTAGATGCAATGACTAAAAAGTCACCACAGTCCCTGTCCTCAAAGGAGGGAACATTTTACTGACTTAGTAACTTAACTGACTTTCTACCCTAGTGGCCATTCTCATTCTCTCATTCTCTCTCTCTCTCTCTCATTCTCTCTCTCTCTCTCTCTCTCTCTCTCTGTCTGTCTGTCTGTCTGTCTCTCTCCTTCTTTCTCCCTCTCTCTCCTTCCTCCCCCTCTCTCTCTCTCTCTCTCTCTCTCTCTCTCTCTCTCTCTCTCTCTCTCTCTCTCTCTCTCTCTCCCTCCCTCCTTCCCCCTCCTCCTACCTCCTTTGCCCCCTGATTACTTCACTAAAACCAATACTCACTGCCATTCCACTACCAAAATGAGTTGACATAAGGAATACTTTAAAATTTCTTTATTTTCATTTAAAAATGTCTAATTCTTTCATTTTAAAAATATTCATTTTTAAAAAGCAACTTCCAGAATCAGTTTGGAATTATGCTAAAAACAAAGTTACTAACATGTTCTTACTCTCTAATTCAGAGACTCTGCCATTAAGAGGCCGAAGCCAGAAAGAAATAAATGTCCTTTATGTACTCTTCCTAACCTCAATTACTGTTGAGATACCATCATCTTCCTAAACAGCCAGGTTTAAAATCTAGATGTCATCGTCAACTTCTCACTCTCTCTCACCACCACCTGTCCAATCAGCTAGCAAGTCCTGTCAACTCTGCCTTGGAAATATCACACCCTACCCCCTTCTCTTTTCCGACCCTACAATGAAACCCTGGTGCGATCCCTCTTCACCTCCTCTCTAAACTACTACAAAGCTTTCTAGTATGTCCCTATGTCTCAAATCTCTCCCCACTCCAATTTGTATACCACTGTCAAATTGATCTTCAAGTGACGGATCTTCCCATCCTTCCTCATTCAATAAACTCTAACAGCTCCCTTATTACCTCTAGGATCTTTTTGTTTCACTCTTTAAAACCCTTTATAACCTGGCCCCTTCCTACCTTGCCAGTTTTCTCACACTTTACTCCACTGCCACCGATTCTATAATCCAGTGACATTGAAGTTCTTGCTGATCCCCAAGTCTGACCAATTTCATTGGCTGTCCCCCATGCGTTAGGATGCTTTCCCTTCTCATCTCCACCTCCTGGCTTCCTTCAGGTCCCAGCTAAAGTCCTCCCTCCTCTATAAGGAGCTTTTCCCAGTCCTCCTTAATCTAGTGCCTTCCCTCTGAGATCATCTCCAATTCATCCGGTATGTATTTTTTGTCTTTTCACAGTTGTTTGCATGTTGTCTCCCCCATTCATCTGTGAACTCCTTGAGAGGAGGGACTGCTTTTCGTTTTTAGTTTAGTTTTTTTTTTGGTCTGTCTTTGATTCTCTAGCATTTAGCACAGTGTATTTAATAAGTGTTTGCTAGCAGAATGACTGACATACACACCAAAATATTCACAGCAGCATTTGTTGTGGTAGCCAAGAACTGAAAACAAAGGAAGATGCCCATCAGTTGGGATATGACTAAACAAGCTGTTGTTGTTGTTTTTAGTTGTATCTGACTCTTCACAACCCCTTTTGGAGTTTTCTTGGGAGAGATCCTGGAATGGTTTTCCATTTTCTTCTCCAGCTTATTTTACAGATGAGGAAACTAAGGCAAACAAGGTTAAGTAACTTGCCCAGGGTGACACATCTGTTAAGTGTCTGAGGCTGGGTGTGAACTCAGGAAGATGAATCTGACTCCAGGCCCAGTGCTCTATGCATTATGGCTCCATCTAGCTGCCCCTAAATGAACTGTGGTACACAACAAAGTAAGAGAATTATTGTTTCAAGAAGGAATGGATATAAAGAATTCAGTGAAGTCTGGTATGTGTAGATGTGATGTTAGCAGAACCAGGAAAAATAACATACACAATGATTACAACCATGCAATCAAAAAGGAGGATAACAGTCCTCCTTCCCCCTGCAACAGAATACTGTACATTTACAATAACCAGGCATGGCCCCAAAGGAGACTTAAGAAAATTCGTTTGTAGAAATAAGAGTTTGGGGGAGGGGAACGTGCACAAAGACTGTTGTACTGAGTTCACGTATTAATGCTGCTGCTCTGCCCTCATCCCTCTTTCTTCTTTCTTTTGTTACAAGGAATGGCTCCCTGGATATGGAATAGGGGAGAGAGAGATTTGGAAATGGAGGTGATATAAAAATAAAAGATTTAAAGTAATATTTAAAGAATCATTTCCAGAATCTTTCTTATATTCACAAAGGAAAAAGTTACAGGATATGAGAGCCAGAAGACCTGGGTTTGATTCTCAGATGAAGTTAGGTGGCTCTGTGAATAGAGTGCTGGGTCTGGAAACAGGAAGATGAGTTCAAATCCCACCTCAGATACTTGATAGCTGGGTGACCTTGGGGAAGCTCTGTCTGCCTCTGTTTCTTCAATGGCAAAATGGGGATAATAATAGCACTCCCCTCTCGGGGTTGTTGTGAGAATCTAATTTGTAAAGCACTTAGCAGAGTGCCTGGCACACAGTAGGTGCTAAATAAATGTGAGTTACCATTAGCTAGTACTAACTAGCTATGTGACTGTAGGCAACGTGCTTCTGTCTGGGCCTCTGTTTTCTCATTTGTAAAATGAAGACACTGGACCAGATTTCCTCCAAGAACTCTAATGGCATCTAACACTCTATGATTCTATTAAGATATTTCTGGTCTACTTAGTAAGATACTCAACCTATAATCAGAAAAGATTATCATAAAGAAGGCACTCTCTCTGTGTCTCCCTCTCTCTCTCTCCGTCTCCCTTTCTCTCTTCCTCTCTCTTTTTCTCTCTCCTTCTGTCTCTCTCTACACACACAGACATATAATATTATATAGACTCAAAAAATTTCTTTACAGAAACAACATATCCCATCTTTCCTCCAACCTGTCTAAATCAATCGTCTGTTATGTATGAGTACCTGCTACATGCTTAGTGATAGGTGCTAGGAATGGGGTTGAACAATATATGACAGTCCCTATCTCCAAGGCCTGACACTTTATCCCATGAGACCTAGAATGACGCTCTTTACATTTTTTAAATAAAATTTTACTTTAAAAATGTAAAGACCATTCTTGGCTCTTGGGACACAAGGTGGACTTGATTTGGCCTTTGGGTCATGGGCTGCTGACCCCAGCTCTCAGTTCTAGGTGAGTCATAAGTTCTGTCTTGGCAGGGGGAATTTTTATACTGGGAATTCCCCCAGTAATTAAGTCATAGTCTAAATTAGAAAGGAAAAAAAAATCACAAAATGAATTCAAACCACATTCAAGTCACTTGGGCTGTGATTTGTGTTAGCTGCCTAAGAACTACCTTGGTAACACCAAAGGTCTCAGAGGGCAAGTAATGAGTCAATGTAGAGGACACCTTCATTTTCTACACTTCCCCATTAACTGAAATTGACTGATTCAACTATATGTATAATTCTTGAGTAATCATCAACATCCATGAAATACAAGTCACATTGTCCAAGTACAAATCAATGTTTCAATGGGCCAGAGATGGATGTGCCAAGAATTTTAGAACTGTGGGATCTTGTAGCTAGATCTGGAAGGGACTTGAGAGGTCATTCAGACCAGCATTGCCAAACAGGCAGTGCTGCATTGGGAATCGTATTAAAGTGTAAAGTGTAATTGGGAAATATTCATCAAGATAAATGAAAATCCAAGAGAGTGCAGATAATGTTCACAAGTGGTTTTCTAAGCCAGTATGTAGTCCCCAAAGGGATGCTTATGATTTGGTGGCTCCTGTTTCTATTTAATTTTGACACCTCTGCTCCCATCCATCATTTTACAGATGAAGGGGCAAAAAGGCCCAGGTCTCAGTGACTTGCCCAAGATCACACTAATAGTAGGGTGGAGAGATGAAATCTGCTTTTAAGGCCACCATCTATACTCTTTCCACAAATTTCTATTTCTTGGGCCAGAAAGGGCTCTGTTGAGAGTTTTATGGAAGAGGAGGTCATTGGAGTCCATTGTGTCTATGTTTATAGACTGAGACACTGTAATAAAGGTAAATGGCTCTTATTACCTGGCTGTAGAACTCTTATCTCCAACAGGTTAGATGTTCTCTCTGCCAGGCGGGTCCAGGTGCTATTATGGTTTTTTCTCCAAAGCTCAGCCACACACTGGTATTTGCCAGCCTCGGTGTCACTGGCCCGACTGATGCTCAGACGTACGTTGTTGCTGGACTCTGCCTTCTCGATGGCAGTACGAGTTCGGAAGCTAGAGGATCTATCTCCCCATTGAACCCCACCATCCCGGGTAAAGGTCACCAGGTTGTGGAACTCAATAGTGCCCACAGGCTGGAACCTCCAGGTCACTGACACTGGGACCCAAGATGGGTAATGGGGTTTGATGATGCACTGTAAGTCAAATGATTCACTGTAGGTCACGCCAGGGGTGCGAGAGATGGCCGTGACAGCAAAACCCGTCTCTAGAGAGAGAAGAAAAAAAGAAAGAACAAGGATTTTAGACTCTATGGAAACTGTTTCACTTGGGTAGGAAGTCTGTAGGCTTGTAGAACTAAAAAAGGACTTCAGTGGTCATCTAGTCCAACACTCTCCTTTTATAGATGAGGAATTAAAGCCCAGGGAGTTTATCTCTTGCCCAAAGTCAGGAATCATCCATCAGAAGTGAGATTTGCAGTTCCTCTGACTCCAGCTCAGGGCTCTTTTTCCCTGTATCATAGGAGACTTCCCTGGGTCTCCTGGTTAGAACTGGAGAAGAATAATTAAGGTTTTTGGCTCCTCATTTCCTATATAATGTTATGACTTCTTAGTGCCAATGACTGTTATGGTGTCAAGCTAGGTCTGTCAAGAGTGCTATTGAAATGGCCAGGATAATTGGGATTAGATGAAGCCTATGGTCCTGTCTAGCTTGGAGATTCTATGAGTCTTAACGTCCTAGAGACCAGGGTTTATGGACAGCCCTCTCAGTGTGGCCTCTATTCTAGAAGGCCCACTATTAGGTGTTTAGCTTAAGCATTTTAATGATGATGGGGAGTTCCAAGTTGGCTAGGCCATTGACATTCTCATCACAAAGACTTATGAAACCTAGAAAACAAGATAGCATCAAACAGTAGGAGATTCCAAACAAACTTTAGAATGGATCCTGGGAAACAACAGCTCTCCAGGGGAGACAATGAGAGTCTTTTGTTCTTATGAATCTCTCTTTTAATTGCAGGAAGGAAAAGACAAAGGACACAGACAGAAGGGAGTCTCTCTCTCCCTCTGACTAGCTTAACTCCATTCTGGTTCTCTCCCTTTGCCCTTTTCGACTTTCTCTAGGAAGACTTAAGGCATTAGCAGACAAACTGACTGGATATTGTAGAAGTGGATCTCTCCTGCAAATGTAAAGTAGATACTATGGTATGTAAATATTGGGGGGAAGAGAAGGACTGGCTAGTAAGGCCCAGTCCCCCCAGTTCACACAGGGTGAATGCTTGGACAATCTGCGACTACTGAGCAGATGATGGCATGGAATGGAGGGGCCTAGCTCTCCACCTTCGAGCTCGCAGAGGTGCTTCCAAGGGAAAAGGCTAGGGCCTCAAGAGCTCAGAGATTCATCTTTACAGCACATGGCCAGCAAGAAGGAAAAACATTCAATGTGGCTCAGTAGCCAGTAAAAGGACTTTCCATCATCACACAATAAGTCAATGGGAAATGGACAAGGAATGTCTCCAAGTGTTCTGCAGTAGCGGGCAGGGACCATCATTCGGCTTTTCTGGCAGTGTGCTCCCCAAACATCCACCACATGGGCTGGCACCAGGCAGAGCAGACTGGCATACACCCTGCAATGGGCCTTTATTGGCCAGTTGTCCTGCCATTTGAATCTTATTACAATAGTGTTTCATGAGCCTTACAGACGTTAGCTATTCAGGCAGCACTCCTGATTGAATTAGTATTCTCCTAAACCCTGATGCCATGATTCATTAGGGTGATAATATTGGGGTATCTTTAGCTGCTCTCCACTACTGCACTGTAGATTTCCTGGCTTTGAGGACAGCCTTCTCTTCACTATATCTTCACTAATATCTCTATTATTATCATTATTATTTTCACCATTATTATTACTGTTGTTTGTGCAGATAATCAGGGTTAAGTGACTTGCCCAGGGTCACATAGCTAGTAAGTATCTAAGACCAGATTTGAACTCAGATCCTTCTGACTCCACAAAAGCAGGGTGGTACAGTGCAAAGGAGCCCAAAGATTGAGTTTCAAACCCGGGTTCTGACACTTACTAGCTTTGCCACCATGGGTCAGTCACTTTACCTGAGGCTCATTTTATAAATATATATATATAGTAGGTAAGACTACCTACTAACTAACACTACCTATTTTGCAGGGTTGGGGGGATGGCTTTGAAAGGAATACAAGAAGAGAAATGACTGCTATTTATACCAGGCTGGCAAAGTCCATACATACATACTGATGACTGGACTTTAAGAGTACAATGATCCATCCTATATGAGCTAAACATAACTTGACCCATGAAACTAGTTCCAGCTACAATCTGCAAACTTAGTCTATTTCCAGGGTTAAGTTCTTTCCTTTCTTTGTATTTCTAGTCCTTGGTACAGGGCTTGGCATACAGTAAGTGCTTAATAAATGCTTGCTGACTTGGCAAGACACAGTCCCACAGAAGGTTCCCCACCCCTCCACGATGAGTCCTGGTCCTTCAACAAGATGTTACTCAATAATAAATCTTTATGCAAACTGCTAACAAAAACATGGTCTTTAATATACCGTATGATCCAATGAATCTATAAGTTATACAAACCAGGAATAAGGAGCCTTGTATATAGGGTTAGGGATAGGAAGTATTCCTATGATTCCACTGGTGCTGGGTACTTCTGGGTAAGGAAGCTTTATTGTACTTCACTAAAATTCTAGCAAGGTATGGAGGTAATTTGGGGTTCTTAAATGGAGAATAAACTGTTATAGTTCCTTACAACTAGAAAGGGACCTGATGATAGATTGACTGGATAGCTGTCATTTAAGGACTACTGAGTTATGTTTGGGGAAAAAGAAAGGGACACACATTTATTAAGTGCCTACTATGCACCAGTACTGGGCTGAGCACTTTACAAATCTGATTTCTTTTGATCCTCACAACAGCCCAGGGAGGTCGGTACTATTATGACCATCATTTTATATTTGAGGAAACTGAGGCAGGCACAGGTTCAGCTAGTGAGTTTCTTGGGGGAGGATTGTGAACTCAGGTTTGACTTCAGGCCCAGCACTCTATCCACTGAACCACCTAGCTGCTTGACATTCCTTCTGAGACTACCCTTAATTTACCTTTTCTCTGTCTTGTTTGTACATGATTGTTTGCATGTTGTCTCTCCCATGAGACTATGAACTCCTAGAGAAGAGACTGTTTTTCCCCCTTAGCACAGTTCCTGCTACATAGTAGGTGCTTTACAATGCTAGCTGACTATCTTCTCGGCAACTTCAGCCTTATAATGTTGCCAGGGCACTGGGAGATTAAGTTCATGCCTAGGGTCACAAAACCAAAATATGGCAGGGGCTGGAACCAAACTGAGATTTTCCTGGCTTTGAAGCAGCCTTCTCTTCACTATATCACACTATCTATTATTATTGTTGTTGCTATTTTTTGTGGAGGCAATCAGGGTCAAGTGACTTGCCCAGGGTCACACAGCCAGTAAGTGTCTGAGGTTACATTTGAACTCAGGTCCCCCCAACTCCACCTAGCTTCCCCTAAGCTATTTCTATTGTAAGCAAAAGATACAAGTATCTTATAAAACCAGGTGGGAACAGAGGAAGCAACATACAAAGGAACTTTATGAGAAAAAAATAGCAAAAACACTTTTATATCTCCACTCTGGGCAAAGAGAAGTGCCAGCTTGTGATGGAATGCAGAACACATGAGGTTCTTCTAAATGGTGTAACCCAACACCTCTTGGGCTTGGTGCACTCAAGTGTTCACATACCTACACCAATGAGTGCAAAGATTCATATTGGGGCTTCTGGGTAATGACTGAGTCCACTGTGCCCACCTAGATCCTGCTGCGGAGGAGGAAATTCCCCTTTGCCAATGCAAGTTGGTATCTTCTTGAAAATTCAAGATTTCTCATTACCATTCCTCATGATTGTTATTTTCAGGTTAGTGGAATGAAAATCATAGGTGGCAGTGACCTTCCGTTGTTAATGAAGACACTCAGAAATGAGATGAGTGCAAGGGTATGTTTGTACAGGCATTTGCTAAAGATCCCCCATTAGACAAATGAAGGTCAGAAATTGTAATTCTCTATCTTGAATTCCCATATCCTTAGGAAAAAACTGGTACTCCAGCAACATCACAAGCTGAAAGTAGGGCTTTGGTGTGTGAGAAATGTAATAATATGCCATGGAAAATTCTCCCGCATCTCTAGCTGCCTCTGGTACTTCTCACAGGCACTCAGTAGGATTAGAGAACACAGCATTCATTGAAATTGAGTTGACCTAATTAGATCACGCCATCTTACATTTATTAGGGCTTTTTACTTTTCAAAGCACTTTCCTCATCCATTATCTCTTTGATCCTCTAGACTACCTTCATGTTCCTACAGGGGAAGAAGGTACCCAAACACAAATGACCTGCTGGATTTATAGATATAAAAATATTTGTCTTTAAATAAGGAGGTAAGGCTTTCAACCACTGGCATTCCTCACCCCCATCTTTCCCTAAGAGCTGTCTTGGGAGAGGAGATCATTTCCTTAAGGATGACTACTTTTGGAGAGGGGGGGGGGGATGACTCGGGGGTAAGAGTTAATCAGCATAAAGAACAAAGTCCCAGAGATCCTTGCTCAAAAGTGTTTTGGAAGCTCAGTGGCTCTGGGTCCTCCTTGATCAGTCGTGGGCAAACAGTTGGGTAACAAACAAGCCAAGATAACAGAACGACCAGTCCTGACAAACTTATGCCACTTCTACCTTCCTCACTACACATGGCATGAAGAAACTTGCCACCATCAGACAAAAGGGACAGTCATTATATTATCTTTCCTAGACCTGCCTTAGCCTAAAGCCCATTTTCGGCATTTGAGCAGATCAAGCATCTTAATCACTAGAAGTTTCTGTGGCAGAAATCTGGGCTGTGTGATTATGCCAGAAAACAGGTCAAGCTTTCAGATTAAATGCTCAGAAAGTCAATTTCATGCTTATCTTGGGAGAAAGGAAGCAAAGACACTACTTGACCTACAGAAAATTCTATCAGAGGGCTTACCCAGAACAACCTCTCGGACTGGGTGTGGTTCTAACTCAGGAAACAGAGCACAGATTTGCTTGAGGCCAATGATTTCAAAATCGGGCATCCATCAGCCCAAGAACTGGCAGGCCTATTTACTGGCAGAGCAGGTCAGTCTTCTAAAATCCAATATGCTGACTGTATTGGACAGATAAATGTTACAGGACTGCCTTCTTAACTACCACATGAGAACTAAATCTAATATTCTTGGGCATTCACAAATCTCAGGGTATTTATTTTATACTAATAAGGAAATTGATTTTTTAGGTAGCAGTCTTGCAATGCATTTCAATAAAAACAAAGAAATGAGCTGGAAAATGTGTGGAATCCACAGCTAAAAAGCAGGGGGTGAGAACACACAGAGAAGAAAGGGCAGTAAAGAGTCCCTGTTGATACTCAATGTCAAAGTCAGAGGGTAGTTTCTTGGATTGTTAATACCTGCTTGAACCACTCTCCCTGTGAAGTAAGAGCTCCATGCTTACCCAGAGCAGTAATGGAGACAGGTGTGCTAGCCCTCCGCTCTCCAACGATCTGCCATTCACCATCCACTGCCCGCACCCATTCGGTCACATGGCATTCGTACTGGCCTTCGTCCTCCTTTCTGCTGTTAAAGATGCCCAAGGTAAATGAATTGGGCTGCACCTGTTCCATCTGGATGCCTCCAAAGCTGCTGCGTTCCCAATAGGAAGAACCAGGCTGCACTGTGCCATCTCTGTCTAGCCACATGATGTTATTTCTCCGATTTCGTCTGTCCAACAACTGCCAGATGACCGAGAAGCGGCCCTGGGCTCTGTCTGCTGTTCGAACACTACAATAAAAGTGAAGATTCTCTCCCTCCAAGATGGTGCTGGCATTGCTGGTTACTTCCACTGAGATGCTGCTCTCTGAGGAGAAGGAGAGAGTAAAAGGGAGGTAGCATTATGTATCTATGGACCCCCTCTCCATGATAGTAAAAGACATTTCTAGCATCAAGGAGGCAG
The DNA here is from genome assembly GCF_028583685.1 of Petaurus breviceps papuanus. Lineage (NCBI taxonomy): Eukaryota > Metazoa > Chordata > Mammalia > Diprotodontia > Petauridae > Petaurus > Petaurus breviceps. The sequence goes on along the minus strand of NW_027185798.1, from coordinate 39,025,571 downwards.
TAAAAGAACATGGAATATTTCTATTGACTTTGTTGCTATTGTCATTTTTAACTCATAGGTAGCTGGGGGTGTTGTGGATTAGTGCACTGAACTCAGAGTTGGGAAGATCTGAGTTCAAATCTTGTATCAGACACTTGGCAACTGTGTGACCCTGGGCAAGTCACTAACCCTCTCTTCAGTTTCCTTATCTGTGAAATGGGGGTGATACCTCACAAAGTTGCTGTGAGGGCCAATGTAAAGGCAACAAACATATGTAAAGGGCTTTGCAAACCTTCAAGTACTATATAAAGTATTAGCTATTATTCCATAGTAGTAACAACAAACCAAAATACTTTATTATTGGTACCTTGTTTATTTCTGACCTTTGATAATGAAGCCATTAGATCCAGTGTTTGTTCTTTGCTTTAGAATCACAAAACTAGAGTTGGGAATGAACTTCAAGGTCATTCAGTCCAACCCCCTACCTGAGACATGAATCCCTTTATGCAGAGATGCTAGTTTTCAAGACGGAATGATTGTGTGGAACATGATGAGAACAGCCTGACCTTAACTTCAGGGCCCATCCTCTGCTTACCCATACAACTGAAATGAAAGGGTTTTTTTTTTTCTCACAGTACTTAATATTTTTAAAAACTGAAACTCCTATTGAAAATGGCTTTTGAGAAACTGACATTTTCTTTATTCTACCCAACCCCTCTGATTCCCCTTTCTCAGTCCTGTGCATCAGTCAAACAAAAGACAAGCTGTACATCAATACCTTGCCTTTTCCTGCTCATTCTAGGTACAGTTAGAAAGAAGAAAAAAGGTGGGAAAATCCCTGCAGGACTTTTCTTAACACACAGTTATTTCTTAAAAACCTACAAAAACAGAGGAGGGCAACCATACAGATAATTCAGAGCAATTGATGGTCCAGACATTGTTTACATGGGGTCTGGGACTACTCTTTGAACTATTAAACAATGAGAATTCACTGACTGGGCTGCTTCACCACCCACCTACCCACCCACCCATCCATCCACCTCCAACTCAATGACTGTCAATTTTTCTAGAACATTCTATTTGATACCATTGGAGGAGGAGTTTTGAATGGCAATACCATCCGCCAAATCCAATTCAACAAATAATTATTAAAGTACAAACTATATTCAGGGCAATGAGCATCACAATGAAAAAGTGTCTAGCCTTCAAGGAGCTTACAAGGTTTGAAGCACTGAAGGAAGACTATGTAGCCTAGTGCCTAGGACAGTGCACTGAACCCTTAACAGGCACTTCATAAATGTGTGGTGTTGTATTCCCAGGGACTCTTTATTCCTTTCACTTTTCTTACAGCTTTGGTTCTGTTTGTTTTGTTGGTGGTATTTTTTCCTAAAACACCTGGGCACATACCAAAAGTGTTCCAATCTACTGTACTGTAAACATATGAATAAAGAGATCTTAACAGTTTAGAATAGAAAATGCATTTGTTAGGGCAAAGTACAGCAGCCACAACTGTTTCTAGCACACAGAAGAAAGAATTTTAATGAAAAATCAGATGAAATTAGATGTAAAAGATTTTTTGAACCAATCAGCTTAATCAAATTCCAAATTAGGAAGCACAGACATGATAGAATCATGCATCTTCTCTATCTTCCCTGTCACTAGAAGGTCAGAAGAAACGAGGGATCACAGATTTGGAGCTAGAAGTTAGACCTCATTTCATCCAATTCCTTCATTTTATAGATGAGGAAACTGAGACCCATTGAGGTTAAACAATATGGTAGCCCAGTCAGTATTCAAGCCCAGGTCCTTTGACACCAAATCTAGCATTCTTTCCACTATTTCACAATACCCCTTTAGTAGCTACTTTCAGGAAGTCGATTCATTAGCTTTTGCTACCATGAGTGTGACTGTGGCCTATTTGGGACTTCTTAGGATAATGCTAGGGATGAAGTACTGGACATTCAACAACAGGGAATGTTGGGTCCTTTATAAAACCCAGAAGGGTCCTTCATACAACAGTTAGACTTTGCAGAATCACAAGTCATAACAAAAGGACTCTTAGGACTCTTGGGTACTCTCCCTGGGCTTCAGATCCATGTCCGTTGCTAATTAGCCAAAACAATGGACAAAAGGTAATAACTCCAGAACCAAGGCAGGAAATCCACCTTAGATGAAAAAATTGCTTCCAGGTTAATAGTTAATATATGTGTATGTGTACGTGTATGTGTACATGTATGTGTACATGTATACACAATACATATATTTATAAGTACATGCATATAAATATATGTATTTGTAATGTATCTATATATAAATATGTGTATATATGTACATATACATACAGTAGATTTACTACAACATCAAGAATCACAATATTGGGCTAAACAAAATAAGGTAGCTTGGGAAACATGAGCAATGCCAACTGGGGGTCAGTGCTTGCCTTGTCCATCAAGATTGTCTATTCATGCTTCCAGGCTTGGGAAAAGAAGAAACCTGTGATTAAACACTATCTAGGTGAAGTTAAAAGGGGAAAAAACTAGAATAATATCATAGAGAGTTAAGACGGATCTTCAAGGCAAGAGTCGATAATGCAGTAGAAGTTATTGGGAAAAGCCCTAGATTGGGTGATGGAAGCACACAATCTTAGTATTATTAAGTGAACAATGTTGGCTAATGCCTCACTTTTCTGTACTTTGGCTTCTCCATTCATAGAAAATGGAACACCGTCCCCTAACTTAGTCTAGAGAATTTTTTTTAAAGCAAAAACCTGTAAAGAAAAAAAAGGCAATCTGGGCTCTTTCAAAGAAAAGCACCATTAGAATTCAAGGCATAATCATCATCACCATAATTGTTGTGGTCATTTTTGTTCTCTGGTAGACTTACCCAAGTGGCCTTGGGGCAGCATCTGATGGTGCTGGGGGACTTTAACTACCCAGATATCTGCTGGAAAAGCAATATAGCAGGCCACAGATCATCAAACAAGTTCTTAAAAGAGATCGGGGAAAATTTCTTAGGGTAAAAGAAGATACGGAGTATGGTGGCTATCCATTTGATCTTTATCAAACAACAAGTAATTAGTTTGTGGATGAAAAGCCAGATCAAGTCCTTAGATAAAGCCAGCACAGAATGATAGAGAATTAGCAAGACAGGGGAAGGGGAAGAAGTGGAAGTTAGCAGAAGAGGGAGTCCAAGGAAGAAGAAGAAGAAAAAAGAATTCAATTGGATGCTTTTTAAACAAGGACAAGAGAGAAAATTATCCTGGTATATAAGAGGAAAAAGGATCAGAAGACCCCTATCTTTACCCCATGCCTGGTTCTAGTCTTCATATTTTAAAGAGAATAATAAAGAATTGGAGATGATTAAGGAAGAAAAGAGCAATGAAAACAATAAGGCTAAAATATGAAGAGAATATGAGAAAAGACTAAAGAAGGTAGGTTAGAGCTAGTTTAGAAAAGATCGACATCCATGTGAGAAAAGAATAAAGAAGCTAGGTTAGAGCTAGTTTAGGAAAGATCGACATCCATGTGAGAAAAGACTAAAGAAGCTAAGTTAGAGCTAGTTTAGGAAAGATCAACATCCATTGAAATGTCTAATTTCTATGAAACACAGAACTAAAGGGAAACAGATAAAAACCATAAGTGCTTCAAGTCAGATAGCTGTGTGCCTTGCCTGGAGACAGGGGGCTCAACTAAATGACCTTTCCTGAGTATGGAAAACAAAGTTTTCTGATTCTTTAACTCCAGGATGAAGGGTCTGTTTCATTCTTTGATTTTTATACAAGAAATTTAACACAGGAAGGAGATTTAGGCAAATGCCAGCTTCTGAGTTCTATGAAGTCTTGACCTTGATCCTTCTAAATGATATTTTTAGCTAAGACTTAAAATCCTTCCACAAAAAGTTAAAATTCTAAGACAGACTCATGGTTCACCCACTTCTCTGGGGCTCAGTTGCCTCAGGGTAGGCAAATAGTTTTCCTAGAACCCAGGTTCTCTCTCTATACCTTGGGAATGCTGTAGTTGTCCATGAGAGATAATATAGTGTAACACGTAGGGAGTTAGATTTGGACTCAGGAGACTCTCAAACATTTAGCAGTTGTGTGATACTGGATAATTCGTTTAATATTTTTGTGCCTCAGTTTCCTCGTCTGCAGAATGGAGTATTTGATAGCTATAAGGTTCTTTTCAGCTCTAAATCTATGATCTTGGGAATAGATGCTGCAGCCTGAGTCTGTCCTTGTACAACTCCGGGCTTGGTAGGTCTCAAGTCCCTCCTTCTCTCAAGTCCTGCCTACCTAAAGAGGTACAGTGAGTACTGAAAGAGAAAAGCTGTAGAAGGAAGGGAGGTTAAGTATTTTGTTTTTCCCCAGTAGAGTGGTTACCGAGGCTGAGTGCCACCCACTCCCATCTGTCACCCTCCAGTTTCCCTTAAGCGAGGATACCATTTGGCAAACCAGAAAACAATGGGAAAGAGTGGGGAGGGGGAAGGGAGAAGTACAATTCTCTACTTACTGAGAGGAAGAACAATGATGGGTATGTTCTTGGGGCGCTTGCTTTCCTTGTCAATGAATTCGCCAGTCACCGTTTTCTCTCGTTCCGTCACCCTGCAGTTGTATTTACCGCTGTCCTCCTGACGGAGGTGGTAGATCTTCAGGACAAAGACACTGTCACTCTCTTTGGACACCTTGAGCTGACCCCGGCTTTCACGCTGAGCAAATTCACTGTTAAGTACAGGCACGGCATTGGGCCCTAGGCTGGCAATGAGGGAGCTGTTGAAAGCCCAGGAGACGGCAAAGTAGCGGTCGGGAACGTTCTGAGCCTCAAGGATGCAGCGAAACTCGACTGGCTCACCAACTGTGTACAGCCGTCTGTCTGTCTCTAGTCGAACACTGAACTCTTTGTCTGAGAAAGCAATGGACAGAATGGGGGAAAAGAAGAGATGGGTGGTCACTGATGCCAAAAGATATGTATCATTCAACCTGCTTCAGATGTATAGAGGTTCCCAATTAGTCAAAGTATGTCAATAGGGGCAGCTAGGTGGCGAAGTGAATAGAACACCAGCCTTGGAGTCAGGAGGACCTGAGTTCAAATCCAGCCTCAGACACTTAACACAAAAAACTAGCTGTGTGACCTTGGGCAAATCACTTAACCCCAATTGCCCTACCTTCCCCCTCCAAAAAAAAAGCAAAGTATGTCAATAACCACTTGATAGAGTTGACCTAATATTTCAAGACAATGGTGACACAACAAATGGTGTTCATGAGAGATGGGATGCAGATTACTGGAGAACCAAGTGACACCTAGAAGTCAGAGAAATGTCAACACTTGGCCCAAAAGCCTGAACTCATTACTAAGAATATAGGCTCCTTGAGAGCAAAAACTGACTTCGGATTTGAATTTGTACCCCCAGCACTCAGCAAAACTGTTTGAACATATTAAGTGCTTAATAAACCCTCTCCCTTTTTTTTCTCTCTCTCTCTCTTTCTCATCTCTCTCTCTCTCTTTTCTGTCCTTCTTTCTATCTTCATTACTCCCTTTCTCTCTCATATGTTGACGACTGACAGCATCTAAGGCCTGATACTATAGATCCAAACTCCACGTCAGCCCTAGAATTTACCAGCAATGTTCTGAAACAGCTGCTCTCTACTTCGTATCTAGGACCTAACACTATAGATCCAAACTCCAGATCAGTCCTAGAATTTACCAGCATCATTCTGAAACAGCTGCTCTCTTGGGCCTACTCATGACCCATATCCAAGAGAAAAATAAGAACACTGAAGAAATTCTGGAATGGAAAAAGAAATTCCAGAAAACCCATCTACCCCACCTTCACCAGCTGGTCAGGTTTATGAAGCATAAACATTCCATCCAGCTGTCCACCCTGTCATTCATAAATATTCAAGGATGAACAGAATGAGAGTGTGCTATATCTTTCCTCATGTCAATCTGTCAACAAGAATCTATTAATTTTTACTCTATACCAGGCAGCTAAGTAGTTCATTGGATGGAGTACTGGGCTCAGACAGACCTGAATTCAAATATGGCCTCAAATACTAAGTTGTGCGACCCTGGGCAAGTCACGTATCCCTGACTGCCTCAGTTTTCTCATCTATCAAATGAGCTGGAGAAGGAAATGGCAAATCACTCTAGTATCTTTGTCAAGAAAACCCAAAATGGGGTCATAAAGAGTTGGACGTGACTGAAAATGACTAAACAGCAGCAACAACAATATACCAGAGACTATGTCAAGTTCTGGAGATACAAAGAAAGGCAAAAATAATTTCTTCTCTCCAAGAATTTACATTCTGATGGGGAAGGTAACATAGGAATAAACAGGTATGTGTGTATATATAATATGCACACATTTATATATACACATATACACACCTTATATCAAGAGCAGAAGAAGAGAGGTAACCTCAGAGGGGAAGATTCTACCAGCCTGGGAACCTAGGAGAAGCCTCCTGCAAAAGGTGTTATTTGAGCTGAGCCCCAAAGGAAGCTAGGGGGTTCCAAGACATGGAGAAGAGGAGGGAGAAGATTTCAGGCCCTGGGGTCAGCAGTTCAAAAGCATGGAGGTAGGAAATGAAGTGTCATATGTGAGGAACAGCAAACAGGCCAGAGAGAACACAGAAAGAAGCCAAGTATAAGACAACTGGAGAGATAGGACGGGGTCAGGCTCTAAAGAGCTTCAAATACAATGGAGAAGCCTTCTATTTGGGACTCGACATAATAGGGAGCCACAGGAATTTATGGAGTAGGGGGAGGACACTGTTAGATCCCCACTTTCAGAAAATTCCTTTGGGGGCAGCTAGGTGGTACAGTGAATAGAGCACTGGCCCTGGAGTCAGGAGGACCTGAGTTCAAATGCAGCCTCAGACACTTAACACAAAAACTAGCTGTGTGACCTTGGGCAAGTCACTTAACCCCAACTGCCTTCCAAAAAAAAAAAAAAAAAGAAAATCCCTTTGGCAGCCAAGTGGCCAATGGATTGTATTGGGGAGGGACTAACTAATTAGAAAGTTACTGCAATACTCTAGTCAAGAAGTGAGGGGGAACTAAAATAAGGTGTATGTAAGGAAACAGAAAAGGATGTATCAGAGAGACGGAGATGTATCAGAGAGAGTAAGAGTGAGGAGATGAGGATGAGATCATGGCAGCAGAGATCATCAAATATGGAGGAACAGGCAAACTCAACAGAATTCTATGGAAGAAATTAAAGTTAACCACTCACTAGAAATCTACCAATTAGATTCAGTATTTTGGGATAAACTCTTAAGTGGGGCTCCCAAACATTCTTAGAGGTTTCAGTTTTACCCACGAAGGAAGAGGTGGAGGTCAGAGGTACTCTTGTCCCCTAAGGAATCATTTAGTCATTAGCAAATGGAGGTCACATAGGCGAGTGGAGAGAAGGCTAAGTGTGATCAGAGTCAGGAAGCCCAGACTTCAAATCCCACCTTCGAAATCTACTAGCTGAAAAAAAAAATTGGGATGCAGTGTTCCATCACCCTTATATACATAAAAAAAGAGGACTAGGAAGAAAAGCCAGAGCATGACACTGTCAGGAGGAAGTGAGGTCATCAACATAGGACTTTCTTAGGATCACAGATGCAGAGCCACATGTTCAGTTGTGTTCAACGCTCCATGACCCCATCTGGGATTTTCTTGGCAAAGATACTAGAGTGATTTGCCATTTCCTTCTCCAGCTCATTTGGCAGATGAGCAAACTGTGGCAAAAAGGGTTAAGTGACTTGCCCAAGGTCACAAAGCTACTAAGTATCTGAAGTTAGATTTGAACTCAGGAAGAAGATTCTTCCTGACTCTAGGCCAAGCACTCTGTGCACTATGGTATCACCTAGCTGCCTCATTAGAAGTAGGGGGGGATCTTAAAAGTGGTCTGCTTCAAGCTCTTCTTTTTACAGATGAGGAAACAGGCCTAGAGACTTCGAAAGCATCAGAGGGAGGATTTGAACCAGGGTCCCTCAGGCTCCAGAGCCAGAGTTATTTCCACTGTGTCCTACTTCCTCTTCACTGCCATCACTATACAACACAGGTAACCAGGCAGGGAGCAGGGCTGGGGATGGAAGATTTTTTCCATTTGTTCAGTGAAGTTTGGATTCAGTCAAAGGGTGGCACTTAAGGACCATGTAGCCTCGAGGTCACAGGTTCCCCACCCTTCCTTTTTCCTACTGCGAGAAGAACCAAAGACCCATGGTTGCCTCAGCATCTCCTGGCTTCCTTCTCAATCTTCTCCCAGTCAGTTTCTCCCTGAGCTATTTCCATAGCACTAAGTACAATTTGGGAAGGGTACTAATTTAAGTCAGCTATCACTGCAGCTAAATAGACAGGAGGTGATATGCTGACACCACAACCATCTTTCTTTCAGTTAATCTGGGATTGTCTTTCAAAAAGATGGAGCTCGGATGAATCTGCATGTCAGATTTGGAAAATCCTAACTCCGAGGAGGTATGATTAAAATAAAGATGATTAAACACAGGCAACCTAATTCAAGTGCACTCCGAGTTCATGACTGATCTTAAAGTTACTCAGGATAGGGAGGAAAGACCAGAGCTGCCAAGTAAGAACCCTGAGGAAAGACCTTCTCCCACCTCAAAGCCCTTTCCCCTTTGGCCTGCCTTGCCTGGCCCACTTGGATGCTATCTTTTTTCATACAGTAGATGTCCTGGACAAACTGGCTTCATTGTTGTTCCCCAAACTTGACATTCCATTTTCTAACTCTGAGGTTTTTGCAGACTGTCCCTCCCTGCTTACCCCCACCTCATGGGATCCTTTGAGACTCGGTTCAAGCATTTCCTCTTAGATAAATAAGGTTCTAGTTCTGTTTTTCCACAGTATTCATCACCTCCCTACCCCAACTATCATTTCATACATATTTCGTACTTTCTGATCCATGAGCATATTGTCTCCCTTTAGCAGAATGGGAGCTCCCTGAGGACTAGAGTTGTCTTCGTTTTTATACCTAACACCCAGCATTTTGCCTGCAATACATACAGTAAGTGCTATCAGAGTGATGTTCCTAAAGCAAAGGTTTGACCACATCATTCTCTGAATCATTCTACTTCCTATTACCTGCAAAATAAAATATAAATTCCTCTCTATGGCATTTAAGGACCTTTACAAGCTGCCCCCCAACCTACCTTTGTAACCTTATTATGTATTATTACTCCCTTTCTCCCACTTTGTGGTCCAGACAAATGGTTTTGTTTCTCACGTGTGAGATTCTATCTCCCAGTGCCTTTACATGGGGGACCACCTGTCCCTCATACTGAAATATACCTCTTCCTTACCTCAGCCTCTTAGAATTTCCCATTTTCTTCAAAACTCATCTTTAGCACTGCCTTCTACATAAAACTTTTCCTCAGCGCTCCCAGCCACTAACCACCATCTCACTTCTGTATCTGTAATCCTGACACTGAAACTTTCCTTTCTGTTACTCAGTAGGAGCTTAATAAATGCTTGTTGAATGGCTATGATAGATGACTTAAAAAAGCTCCATCTGCACAAATTACCTTGTTTCTAATATGAACACAAATATGCTTACAGATACATATACCCCCCACATGAATATGTATGTACATGTATATGGATGTATGTATGCAAATACATGTATATGTGTGTGAACATGCACACCGGTCTCCCTAGATAAAGTTATCAGCCTTGTACTGCTCCTGAAACACAATAGTTTAATGAGTGCTCACTGATTGATCAATAAATTCTTATCAAACAAATTCATTTCAGGATATCTAAAAGATTCAGAAGCTTTTGAACACTCCAATCCTCAGGAACTGGTTAGGAAGCCCCTAGTTAATGAAATGGCCTCAAGCTCTCACACCTCATTAGATTTCCATATCATTATGGAAATTAATAAATGCTACCTAACCATGGAATGTCGACCCTCCTGGAAGGTACAAAACAGCTAGAACAGAGGGTCTTAGCCTGAGAAACTGGGGTAGGAGGGGATGGTGTCCCTGAATTTGGATGGGGGAAAAACCAGTGTCTTTAGCTTCCTTTGTGATCCTGTGTATTTTACTTTATGCATTTAAACACATGATTCTGACAATGGGTCTACAGGCTTCATCAGACTGCCAAAGTATTCCATAGACATAAGGAAGGTTAAGAATCTTGGAAGCAGAAGTAAACTTCTGAGAGAAACCAAAGTTTCTGATTTTTTTTTTTCAGTTAGGAGAATCCAAATGGAACTTTCCCATCTCCTCCCTTGAAATGACCTAGACTGGGGGAGGGGAGGGGGGGGGTGGCAGCTAGGTGGCGCAGTGAGTAAAGCGCCGGCCCTGGAGTCAGGAGGACTGAACCGAGTTCAGTTCCAGCCTCAGACACTTAGCAACCACACACCCACACACACCCACATACAACTAGCTGCATAACCTTGGGCACGTTAATTAACCCTAACTGCCCTCCAAAAGGAAAAAAAAAAAAAGAAATGACCTAGACTCATCCTTCCACAGGACACTCAAGCATACACTCACTCCCTCCCAACACTACCAGAACACTTTTAGATGAAAATATTTGGTGAATTCACAAAAAGACTCAAAACAACTTAAATGCTAGCAACACAGGGGAGCCTTCCCCTACAAAGGCATATACTGGCAGCTCTTCGTGGCAAAACCAAATATTCAACACACAGGAAATCAGCTCTCCAGTCTAGACCCATGGTTCATGCTGGACATAGTCTTATTTCTTATTTATCTTGTGGCCCGTGGAGGCAGCAGGGACCTGGAATCCTAACTACCATTTTCAAACATCAATAGAGGAAAATATATATAAGGTATATATTCTGGTCTTTATCCATTTCCCACTCCCAGAGTCAAAAGAGAGGCTGTCTCATGGTGCTCCTTCACCTCCAGTATCAATGTTCATTTTTCTGCTGGCCACTTGGAGTTACAACAATCCAACATTAGGAAACCATTTTCAGGGGGAAATATTTTCCAAGCTCCCTATCATAATTAGTCAATTTTTTAAGCAAACATTTCTTCGAGCACCTACAATGTGCCAGGCACTGAAGTGGGGATAAAAAATTAAAAATGAGATAGTTCTTGACCTCACGGAGGTTATTTTCTATCATAAACCATAATTACAGTAGAGCACACGATTTAATAAAGACTCCCACAGGTTAGTTTAACAACATCCTCCACCCTCCTGAGATCAGTGACATAAATATATGCCAGGATTCTTTCAGGGATTACATACCAGAAACCTGGAATTTGCACAACAAATTTGTATAAGTTCCTAATGTCACACAAATAAAATGACAGGCCTTAAAGCACTTACATTAAACATCTTCCAGCCTCACTAGTAAATGAGTAAATTTGGTAAATGGTAAATTTACCCTAGGTAAATCCAATGTTTAATAGACCATTAGCGTCATAACTAGGACAGGGCAATTGGGGCTTTGTCCCAAGGCACTGAATTTAGGATCCTGACAAGCAACTTAGAAACAACAGAATTAAACATCTAGTTAGCAAGAATAATTAATTAATATAGCAATCTTCAGATGGAAGGATGAAGAACTCTTCCCCAGTCCAGCTCTCCTCTCTTGTCCCCACTTTATGGGCTAGTCTCTACAAAGAGCAGCCTTTAAGTTAGCATCCAAGGGTTTCTGTTTCTATTCCTACCCACTCAATAGAATTAGTATCCTCTCTAGACACTCCATCCCTCAACAACTCTGGGCCTACTCTGGCTGCTTGCCCAGAGTGGTTTATGATACCTGCCCTGGTTGCAAAGATATCTAGATGTGGTATCATATGCCACACAGACATAAAAATCGGGTTTTTAACAGCCTCCAAATTCACCCCCTCTAGTGCCAAGCAACCCGCACAGCCAGGGGAAATAAAACATTAAGCAAAGAGAAAGGAAGAGGGTTCAAAGACACTAACCAGTTGGCTGGACATTGACCACAGTTCCTTCCGAACGCTTGAGGGTCATGGGGTACCATGACCTGTCAGGATCCTGGATCCACTCAGCAGCCTCGCAATAGAACTCGCCCTGGTCAGATGTCTGCAGGTGGTAAACAGTGAGCCTGAAGGTGGTCTCACCCAACTTGTCCAGGCGGACCTCTCCCAAGGTCTGCCTCTGTGCATACTCACTGCTAGACTGGAGCACAAAATCCCTGCTCAGAGAGATCACCTCCACGGGCTTCTCTCCAGCCCTCTGCCTATACCAGGTAACCGAGAGGTGGCTATGCTGTGACGTCTCCGTGGCCACGTCACAGCTCAGTTCCAGAGAGTCCTGCTCCACCTTCTGAAGCGTCTGGGCTGTTGCTGTTGCCTGAAGGGAATCTGGGATCACTACAGGATGGAAAAGTAAACATGGTAAGAAAACGACAACATGAATGTTGAAAACTGAAAAGAAATAAATAAAATTTAAAAAACAAAACAAAACAAAATACTACAACAATTCCATGGAAACAATTCTAGACTGGAAGCAGAGGATCTGGGTTCAAAACCCAGTTCTGTTGTTGGTTGCCTGAGGAGCCTTGGGCAGTCAATCAGTTTATCTTTCTAGGTCTCAATTTCCTCAACTCTAAAATGAAGGAATTCAATAGGCTGGATAATCTCCGAGGTCCCTTCTGGCTCTCAATCTATGACTCATCAAACAACGAATGTTTACTAAATGCCTACTATGTCCCAGGCACTAGGAATATAAAGGCAAAAAGGATCAAAATAAAATTATAAAAATCAAAGAATCTTGGAGAAGACAATTTACAGCCTAATCTAGTGAAATCATATTTTTAAGTGCTTAGCACATAGTAGGCTCTTAATATATGCTTGTTCTGGGGTGGCTAGGTGGCACAGTGAATAAAGCACCTTCTCTGGAGTCAGGAGGACCTGAGTTCAAATCCAGCCTCAGACACTTAACACAAAAAAACTAGACATGTGACCTTGGGCAAGTCACTTAACCCCAATTGCCCTATCTTTCCCTCTCCAGAAAGAAAGAAAAAAAAAGCTTGTTCTCTTCCTCTTCAACAATGGAGGAGTCCCTTCCCCCTTTGCAGCATCCCAGACAAATGGTCAAATTTCAATTATCTGAGCTAATGGAAGGGAGGGCTGGGGAAAGGAGCTCCAATACAAATACTTAGTTTTTTCTATTTGGCATGGGAATGGGCTTTTATGCCTAGCATGATTATGCATATGGGTGGGTCTGATGTTCTGGGAATTTACAACACTCTGCGTAAAATATGAGTGTATGTCACTTTACATAATAAATTGATTCCCTGAAAAGTTGCGTAAGTACAAATTTTTAAAAGTCAGCCCAGGTTCTCCTCTTGATTTATGTTACATCGAAGATGTTTTCATTTCTTCAAACAGCAGAAACTCCTCTACTGAAGCTTTCTAGTTTATGCATCTCCTTCTAGATAATTATTCCACCCTGGATTTTCATGACACTGTTCTGTCCTGGCTCCATTCCTACTAGTCTGATCTCTCCTTCTTGGTTCCCCCTTCCCTGTCATCATCCATATTAGACTCCCAACTGCATGTGTACCCCAAGGTTCTGTCCTGGGCCCTCTTCTCCATCCCTCTCTACCCTCCCACTTGGTGACCTCATTGCTCCTAATGGGTCTAAATGAGCATCTCAGCAAAGGACTCTCAAACTTTATATAGCAAGGAACAGACTCTCTCCTGAGTGCTATATTCACACTGTCTTGGAGATTTAAAGCTTGATGCCCACAGGTATGTTAAATTCAACATATCCCAGAGCTCATTGTTTTACCCCCAAATCTCCTCCCCCTTCCACCACCCTGAAAGCTTCTCTACTTCTACTGAGGGCACCACCATTCTTCCAAGCTGCCCACATTCACAACCGTGGCATTATCCTTGATCCCCCCAATCTCCCTCACCCCATGGATTCAATTAGTTGGTAAATCTTGTCATTACATTTCCTTCTATCTCTTGCTTTGCTCCCCTTTTCTCTACTCCCAAGGCCACCATTCATCAACTTCAGACTCTCATCAACTATGGCTTGGGACTATTGGTAACAGCCTCCTAACAGGCATCCTCCCCCACAAGGCTCTCTTTTCTCTATTCCAACCTCACTCACAGATACTAAAATGATGAAGCAGTTTGGATCCTGTCACTCCCCTTTTCAATAAACTCCAATGGCTCCCTATTACTTTGAGTATCAAGTATAAGCTCTTCTCTTTAGATTTTAAGCCCTTCCAAAGTACCTTTACAACTTACTATGCATTGTTCTCTTCTTACCCCATGGTCCAATCAGACTGGTCTTCTAGCTATTCCTCACAGATGACAATCTCTAATCTCCAAGCTGTGCCCCATGCTTGGAATGCACTCACTTCTCACCTCCAACTCTTCTCACTCCTTATTTTCTTCAAAACTCAACGTGAGCAACACTTACACGAAGCCTTTCCTGACCCAGAAAATGTACCTTTTATGTATTTTGGCCATATTTATATACATCTTGAGGGCAAAGCACTGGACTTGGAACCAGGAAGACTCAACTTCATGAGTTCAAATCTGACCTCACTTACTAGCTGTGTGACCCTGGGCAAGTCACTTCATCCTGTTTGCCTCAGTTTCCTCATCTGTAAAATTAACTGGAGAAGGAAAGGGCAAACCACCCTACTATCTCTGCCAAGAAAACCCCAAATTGGGTCATGAAGAGTTGGACATGACTGAAACCACTTGACAAGAACATATATATATACATATTGTCTTGCTCTGATAAAATGTAAACTCCTTTCAGATACAGACTGTTTCATTTTTGCTTCTATATGTCTAATTCCTGGCACAGCACCTGGCACATAGTAGGCACTTTAATACTCATTGATTAGCAGATCCCTTCCCCAAAGCACATTCAACCCTACATTTCCTGCTAAATGGTTAATGATCTTAGATAAATACTTAAAATATGTTAAGGGAGTCACTTAAAGACTTTTTTTTAAGCAAAGGGAAGTATCCTATTGTAATATGAATAATCATTTTCTAATTTAATTTAGCTATTGTGTAAGTGTGAATTTTCATATACCAGGCTGGTAAATCATACATGTTGGTAGGCAACTGCATTGTAAGAACAACACGGCTCATGAGTGGTGATAACTCTATCCAAGGTCCCCAGAATTCCTCCCTCTCCAGCCCCAGATCTTCAGACCGTCTTGATGTATTTGTAGCACAGTCTTTGGAGGGTGGGGAGGGGGAGGGAATAATTACTATTTTGGTTGAAAAGGCCACCTGCTGGGGTACGGGGACTCTAGAGGAATAAAAGTAAACAAAAGATAGTGAGTTGTGTCAACTAAGAGCTGTGAACAATTCTGCCTAATTAAATTAATAAGAATTTGAAAGGAAGATTTGCACATTATTGGCTCAATGACAGAAGAACACTCAACAACCTAGTTATTTTTAATCCATTTGCATTGGCAGCACACAAGCACTGTGACCAATGCCATCCATTGAATTTCCAGATTTCCACCCCCTTCTTCCTCCCACTCCTACCATCCTTTATCAAGCATCTCCGCCAAGAAAGCAGCTGGTTCGCCATTTCTTATGCTACAAGACTTGGGAAAGGCTCTCTGTATTTAAATAAAGAGCTGCAACCACATGGACTTCGTCCTTTCTCCACTCTAACAGCTTCCCATTCATTTCTAAATCCTATCTGAAGCTGTATGGTTGCTGAAAGCCTTCGCACCCTTCCCCAGGGAAGTTTATAAACTTCATCTTACCAGGCTCCTTCCCTCCACTCTAGGGGCGAAGAAGGCCACATGCAGCCCTCCAAGTCCTCAAGTGCACCCTTTAACTGGATCCAAACAAATCCAAAGAAATTTGTTCTGTGACGTTTGGATTTGGACAAATTTCTTTGGATTTGTTTAGATTGCTCAAAGGGCTGTAGTTGAGGACCTAGAAGGCCACACGTAGCCTTGAGGCTGCAGGTTCCCTACCCCTGCTCTCCTCTCCTAGTTGCCCCAATGTTAATTCTCTATGTCTACTTCTCATAATTTCTTTTCACTGAGTTAGAACAAAATCCTGCTCTACTCTGCTCAGGCAGATCCTTAAACCTGGATTTCCTCCCTTCCTTCTTCACTTTTGAAATTCCTACTCATTGTTTAGAGCCCATACCTCCTCCTCCAGGCCTCCCGGATTCCCCAGGTCTTTCTCTTTTGTATTTCATGGAGCACCCTGCAGTCTGAAGAATGCATTGGCTGTGTACTGCAGTTAGCTGTGTGGCAATCTGTCCTCCTACCAGCCTGCAATCTCCTTGAGGTCAGGATGGCTTTTTCTTATCTAATCCTTGTATTCTTCTCCCCATCCCAACACTCTCCACATGATAGCCACAGGGCTCCATCAGACTTAATTTTACTGTCCTCCAAAGCATTTGACACCTGGAAGGGGGCTACTTCTAAATTTCAACTCCAAGTTTCCTTTGTTGTTGTTCACTTGTTTCTGACTCTTTGTGACCCCCTTTGGGGTTTTCTTGGCAAAGATATTGGAGTGGTTTGCCTTTCCTTCTCCAGCTCACTTGACAGATGAGGAAACTGAGGCAAACAGGGTTAAGTGACTTGCCCAGGGTCACACAACTAATGTCTGAGGCCCAATGTTCCACTATACCGTATAAATCAAAATCAAATATTTTCTTTAGAGGAGTTTGGTCCAAGGCCACCTTTGAATTCAGGTCTTCCTGACTCCAGGTCCAAGACTCTACCCACCGTGCCACCTACCATATGTAAGTCAAACTCAAATATTTTCTTTAGAGGAGTTTGGCCTAGCGGAAAGAGCACTCAATTGGGAGCCAATGAAGCCAGTTCAAACCCTAGCTCTGTTGCTCCTGTGTGAACTCAAGCCAGTCACCACGCCCTGTCCGGGGATCAGACAGGGTGGTCTGCCGCGCTCCTCCTCACTCCAAGTCTCACGTCCGTATCTGTGCAGCGTAGTTTTTTATACAGACAAAGAGTAAGGAAAGCAAGACTGGGGAATAATGGAGGGACTGGGGTTTCTGGTAATGGTGATTTTTAATAAAAGGAATACACAATACACAATAAAGTTCTATTATATAGAGGGCAAGAGCACCGGGTGGCAAAAACACCCAATTCCTGGCATCCTCCCTTACCCATTAGGTTCATTTTGGCACTGTAGCTTCCAAAGTACTCCTTGTCTGTGCTGGGGGTGTGGCACTCATACTCCCCAGCATCCCGGGCCTGTAACTCCGTAATATGCAGCAAGGCTGAATTGCCTTGGATTCTTTCCACGTAGATCTTCCCACTCCGTACTCTCTGGGTATAGATAGCGTAAGGGAAGGAAGAGTCCATGGTGCTGACAATCTGCACCTCCCGTTCGGGTGCAGATGGCAGGTAAATGGACCACTGGAAATCCTGCTCCGAGGGTCCCTGAAAGCCACTGACATTACACCAAATGGTGATGTGAGAGCCCTCCGTGCGATAAAGTGGTCCCTCTTGGACGGTGACTTGTCTCTGTGCTGATACCACACCTAGACACAGAGAAAAAGAAAGAGAAAGAAATCAGACCAAAATGCAAAATGGGCCACATTGTTCAAAGAGTTTATTGCTCATCTGACAGTGGCAATAACTGCAGTATAAATGTCTTACCAGCTCCTGTGATTTATAAATATTAATTAAAACTCACTCTGGTAAGGTAGCATCCCTATTTTACATATACAGTAATTTCACATTACAAGACCATGTCTTTGTCGCCTTTAACTGTCTAACCCTTAGGAATAATTACTTTAATTGTTTGTAAGCAGGAGTAACATAGGTGTGGAAAAGTGTCGGTAAGTACCAAAGTACAATAATACCCCACAAATGAGAAGAAATTAAATTGATTACATGAATCCATATGAAAAGAAGAAAATATTTATCGGATTCCCTATTTTAAAGTGAAGGCTACAATATAATGAATAAAAATGGGGCAGCTAGGTGGCACAGTGAATAGAGTACTAGCCCTGGAGTCAGGAGGACCTGAGTTCAAATCCAGCCTCAGACACTTAACACTTACTAGCCATGTGACCTTGGGCATGTTACTTAACCCCAATTGCCCTGCCCTCTCCCCTCCAAAAAAGCAAAAAAATAATAATAATAATGAATAAAAATAGGGTTATTGCTTTTTTTTTTAAGTCAAGCCAGTTAACAAGCATTTATTAAGTGTATATTAAGTGCCAGGCATTGTGGGAAGTGCTGTGTATACACAGAGGGGCAAAAACATAGTCCCTGCCCCCAAGGAGCTCACATTCCAGTGGGAAAGACAACACGCAAATAATTATATACATACAAGATATATACAGTACAGTGTAAGGGGGGGAGGTAGTCTCAGAGGGAAATCTCACCAGGGAGAGTCTGCAAAAGGCTTCTGGAAGAAGGTGGTATTTGAGCTGAGCCTTAAAGCAGGCCAGGGAAACTAGATGACAGAAGTAAGGAGGGAGAGGGCATCCCAGGCAAGGAGGACAAGAGAGGTGATGATCTGAACACAAAGAATTACAACATCCGCTAAAATGCTTGAACATATAACAAAAAAGTGGAACTAGGTAATTGGAGAAGGCAAACCACTCCAATATCTTGCCAAGAAAACTCCAAAAAGGGTCACAAAGAGTTAGGCATGACTGAAAAATGACTGAACAAACCAGGTAATGGGAAGATCCAATCTAGTTAGGGTGGGCAACTGTCAGGAGGAAAATCAGGGAAGAATTTATGATGGAAATAGCATTTAAAAAGATCCAAGGAAAGGCAGGATTTGAATACTTAGAAAAGTGGTAGAGAAAAGGGTGTGGCACTCTAGGCATTAGAAACAGGATAAGAAAAGACAAACAAGCTAGAAAACATGGGATGGGGCGGCTAGGTGGCAGTGAATAGAGCACCGGCCCTGGAGTCAGGAGAACCTGAGCTCAAATCTGGCCTCAGACACTTAACACTTACTAGCTGTGTGACCTTGGGCAAGTCATTTAACCCCAAGTGCCCTGCCTTCCCCCCTCCAAAAAGCAAAAAACAAACAAAAAAAAACATGGGATATATATTGAAGGAAAAGTAAATTATCTCATTTAAAGTACTAGGTACTTTAAAAGGGGAGCATTGTTGTTGGGTGATCTTCAGTCGTGCCCAACTCTTTGTGACCCCATTTGAGGGTTTTCTTGGCAAAGATACTGGAGTGGTTTGCCATTTCCTTCTTCAGCTCATTTTACAGATGAGGAAACTGAAGCAAACAGGGTTAAATGACTTGCCCAGGGTCACACAGCTAGGAAGTGTCTGAGACCAGAATGGAACTCATGAAGTTGAATCTTCCTGGTTCCAAAGCCCAGCACTCCATCCACTGCAACATCTATCTGCCCTTTTAAAAAGAGGATATTGTATTAGATGAGGCTCTAAAGGTAGTTTAATATCAGATTGTAGAAAGCTTTGAATGTCAGGCTAAAGGATCTGGACGTTATTTTGAAGGTAAAAGGAGGTCAATGATTGAGTTTGGAGGAGGGTGATATGTGGCGTGACCAGTGATGAGAAAGATTCACATGGAAACAATATGAAGAATGGAAAAGGCATCATACTAATGAGAGGCTGCCTCAGAAGACTTTGTTAGCATCCTACCTCTAACCCACAGTCTATATTCATTCTAGGCTAGCCATTCCATCTCACAATGCCTTGGCAGCTCTCTAGGACTCAACTGCAGAGTAGCTATTGACAGGAGCTGGTGGAAAGTTTCCTCTTCCAAGAGTTCTTTCTTCATACCAATGAAATCACATCACCAACCAGTCCCTTTCTCTAAGGATAGATAACCACAGTACGTGTCGTATAGTGGAAAGGGCCCAGGTTCCAGGAGCCTGCCTCTGATGCTTTAGCTAGCTCTTTGGCCTTGGCCAAGTCCAGTAACACCTGTGGGCCTCCATTTCCTCATGTGTAAAATGAGGAGGTTGGATGAGATGACTTCTAGGATGCCTTCTAGCCTAACCTGACAAGCCTGTGAGCTCTCTCCTTTTTATTACCATTTGTTCCCTTCAAGGTTTAATTCAAGTGCTCACCTTCTCCAAGAGAACTTTCCTGTTTTCCCCAGTTCAATCAATCAATAAGCATTTATCATTTACTCCATGTCAAATACTATGCTAGGTGCTGGAGACAGGAGAAAGACAAAAAAAAAAAAATCAAACTTTCCGTCCTCAAGGCATTTATGTTCTAATGGAGGAAACAACATGCAAATGAACGTGTACACATACAAGATATGTGGTATGAATGGGAGGTAGGCAATCTCATGGTGAACCACTAGTAGTGGGGAAAGGGGGAAGGGGGATGATACACCCAGAAAGGTTTCTTGCCGAATGTGACATTTCAGTAAGTCTGGAAGGAAACCAGGCAAGACAGGCTGTGGAGGTGAGGAGGGAGAGAACATTCCAGGAAACTACCAACCTCTGGTGAAATGGATCCATTTGTTTGCCTCCTTCCCTCCCCCATCCCATAATTCTGTATTTATTTGTACATCTCCCATCTTTCCTAATCAGCAACCATGGTGAATCTCTTCTCCCACAGTATTTAATAAACAAGGGGGAAGGGAACGTTTAATTTTTGGAATGTGTAGCCCCAGGGCCCTGTACTGTACCAGTCACATAAGGTAAATGCTTGGAGATGAACAGCCATCCTAGGTAGATTAATAGAAAAAGCAGATCACTAAAAGACAAGGATGTAAGCCTATGGTGAGCAGGGGAATGGGGTAGGGTTGGGAGGAATGCTAACACGTTCAGGGGGATACTGTTAAAATGGATTGACCAATGCTAGACAGGGAATCAAGTAAAATCAGAAGGGACTGATGAATTGAAGCATGAGCAAGGGGTTAAGGGTCCAGAAGTCAAGAGCTGAACAATATGCTTCTTAGAAATGTCTCAAAGAGTCTAAACATTAACTGGACCCTCCCACGATCAGCAAAGAAGATCTTAATGGGGCTTCTCTTTGTGTTCTCAGATCTATCCTTCCCTCCCTTTTCCAATGCCACCCAGGGAGGCATTGTTTATTTCTCCTCCTTCTGCTGGCCCGCAAAGGGCACTGGGCCAGAGTTCTTGTGAATGGCTGCCCACCATAAGCCACTGCATTCAAAAGTAAATCTTGAGGGCTGGAATACAGCCACCCGCCACAAACTCCAATGAACTGACAAACAGGGAAAAATTGATACACCCAACTGAACAAACCCTTAACAGCTACTGTCAGGCTGCCATCTAAATCACAACATTTAAACCAGTATCCACGAGGCAAACCCTCCCCTAGACTGGTCCAATCATCCCCCCTCCTTCCATACTCCATCCCTTCTAGGATTTGGGTCTCAAAGGAAAACATGGGTTCACTGATTTAGGGCTGGAAGGGGCCTAAGGGGTCATATAGGTAGTGGTGGCAGAATCACTCAATGGGAATGCAGGGCTCTTTCCACACTGCCTTCCCTGTGACTATCAGCAGCTTCCCTTAAAAGTATCCGTGTTCCAATTTTTCACATTTCTCCTGCCATCGGATGATTTTCCTACCTACCTTTTTGGTTCCTTGTGTTACAAAAGCAGCACATTCAATATGGCCTTGGAACTCGGTATAAGCATTGTCTTATATCCCAGCTAGACCCATAATCCCATGAGTTAAGCAGTTCAAGGATTATGTATACATTCTGCAGATGAGCTAAGGGAGCCCCAAACAGCCTAAATGTAGGCATTTCAAAATGGATATTCCCTGAGACATCTCAAACTCTCCAGTCCAAAATAGAACTCCTTATCTTTGCCCCTAGCCCGCCCCTCGAACAAACTTCCTTATTTACGGCCAAAGCAAAAGCCATTCTTCCCGTTTCCTAACCTCACTATTATTATCCTCTCTCCCTCACCCATCACATCCAATCAATCACCAAATCTTGCTCTTTCTCTCTTCATTATATCTCAGACATCTGGCCCTTTTTTTCTTTACTGACACAGCTCCCTCTTGAGTTCAGGTCCTCATAACCATTCACCTAAACTATTGCAATAACTTCCTAATTGGTCTCTAGGACTCAGGCCTCTCTCCTCTCTAATCCATCATCCACGCAAAGTGATTTTCTTTTTCTTTAAGTCGGAATGGAGTACATCATTCCCCTGCTCAATAAGCTTCAATATCTCCCTATTACTTCTAGGAAAAACGTAAACCTCCCTGCTGGGCTTGTAAGCCCTTCATTTGGCCCCAACCTAGAGTTCTATACATACATTACTTCCCTTTCCATTCTCTACAGAGTTCAGCCAAACTGCTCACAGAACTGTCCATCTCCTTTCTCTGCATCTTCATACTTGCTCTGCCCCATGGTTGGAATGTACTTCCCCTTTACCTCTGCCTTAAATAACCTTCCACTGCCTTTAAGACAACCTACATGAAGCCTGTCTTGACCTGCTAAATGGCTAGCACCAGCCCTAAAGGCACATGGCATATACAGCTCTGGACCTAGATAGAGTCAGGAAGGACTTGAGTACAAATCCACTCAGACAATTGCTAGCTGTGTGATCCTGGGCAAGTCACCTAACCTGTCTGCCTCAGTTTCCCCATTTATAAAATGGGTCTAATAACAGCACCTACCTCCCAGGGAGGATTTAATTTAATCACATAATAATTTTAATGTCCTGAGCACAGTGCCTGGAACATAGTAGGTACTTGTTCATTTCCTCGCCTCCTCCTTCCTTCACTTATATGGCATTCCCAATGGAATATAAGCTGCTTGAAAATAAAAATCATTCCATCTTTTTGTATTTTTATCCCCAGTACCTGGAACATAGTTATAACTTAAAAACTACTTGCTTGATTGAATATGGCTAACAGAATTGATTCTAGTCTAGTAAACAGGCAAGTCCTCCCAAATATAACCTCTATATATTTTACTTTCTTTTCTTTTTAAAAATCATATCTTCTGTTTTTACATTGCCTCGTTCTCTCCTTGCAGCCCTAATGCCTCTAAGAGAGCCATACCACATAACAAAGAGTATTTTTTAAAAGAAAAGAAGAAACAATCAATAAAAACTGATCAGTACATGGAAAAAAGTCTGAAAATAAATACAGGAATGGGAAACTTGCGGCCTCAAGGCCGCACCTGGCCCTCTCTGCACTTGAGGACCTAGAGGGTCACATGTAGCCTCAAGGCTACCCTGGAATAGAGGGAGGAGCATTCCTACATCTCTTCTTTGGACTTTTCTTGCTACTCTTGTTCTTTATAATTTTGTCATATTCACTTTCAATTGTTTTGCAGTTTGTTATTTCCATTTTCATTATATCTATTTATTTTCTTGGCTCTGCTTACTTCATGTATCAGTTCAAATCTTCCCGTGCTTTCCATATGAAAATCTTCCATTATATTCATGTACCACAAGGTGTTTAGTCATTCACTACCAACCAACATCTACTTTATTTCTTGTTTTCACAAAAGGTGCTTCTATAAATATGTTGGTGTACATGGAGATTTTCTTTTATTAATAACCTCCTGAGGTATACGCCTAATAGTGTAATCTCTGGGTCAAAAGGTATGGACATTTTAGTTGCTTTATTCGCATAATTCCAAATTTTTTCCAAAATGGTTGTACTAATTCATAGCTCCACCAACAATGCACTAGTATGCCTATCTTCCCACAAGCTCAATAAAGGTTATTTTCACTATGAGAGTCAAACAGGACAGATTGGGCAAAGTGAGTAACTCATGAGGGCACAAAAAACTGCAAAGGGTTGGGGGCAGGAGGCAAGGTGTGTGTTAAGAAGGTGAGTTTTAGGGGTGGCCAGGTGGGACAGTGAGTAAGAGCACCAGCCCCAGTGTCGGGATGACCTGGGGATCAAATCTGGGCTCAGATACTTAGCACCACACCCAGAAATAACTGGCCGTGTAACCTTGAGCAAGTTACTTAACCCCGATTGCTTAAAAAAAAAAAAGGTGAGTTTTGCCCTGTGAAACTCTGGACCCTCCCAATCCACAAATCTGTCAGGGCTGACCCAAGGAACACATTTTTCCTAGGTCACAACCTCACCTTGCTACTAAATAAACTCCAGTGGTTCCCTATTAGTTCCACAATAAAATATAAAATCCTCAATCTATCTTTAAGCCCTTCACAGCTTAGCCCCTTCATAGCTTTCTAGTCTGAGGCTGGCCCTCCCTCCCTTAAATCCAATTCACTTGCCCATCATGGCATCACGTCCCTAATGTCATGGTCTTTTTCAAGAACAAAGGACAAACAATAGTAACCTCTGTCTCCTTACAAGTAACTCTCCTTCACATACTCTACCATCAGTGACCTGAGATTTCTTGCTGTTCCCTGACCATGACACTCCCCCTCCTCATCTTCATGCCTTTCTACTGTCTGCCCCCATGACTGGAAGGCACTCTCTTCTCCTTATCACCACCTCTTGGTTTCTCTGGCATCCTTCAAGACTCACCTCAAATCTCACCTTCTCCCAAAGGTCTTTTCTGGTCCTCCCCACCTTCTGAAATATATACCCTGTCTAGTTCTTGAAAGTACACAGTTGTTTACATGTTATCTCCCTCATTATAATATTATATCCTTGAGGATGCAGGTCATTTTTGTTTGGGGTTGGGGATTTTTTGCCCTTTTGAGGGGTATTCCCAATACCTGGTACACTGTAAGCAATTAAATGCTTTTTGATGATGATGAACCTCCCCCCCTTCCCTCCACTCCTAGGAGTACGCAAGGTGTTTAGAGTCAAAGAGCATTTCTGGCTATAAGCCTGAGAATGTTCTACTTCAGCTGCTCCAGATTTAGGATCAGCAGGGGACAAGCTTCCCAATCCCATCCGATCCCAAACATGCAGCACCTGACGAAGTAATGAGCTTAAGCATACCAGCTACTATTTATACACGCTATAGATTACCTCCCCGAGATACTGCCCCTAGAGTCCACAGGGCATCTTTGAAACATTACACATGACAAGAACACCTGATAATTGGTGGACGACACAGGCTCCATCTCTGGAAGGCAAATAGCGATAAACAGACTGATTAGGAAGCTGGAGCAGGCAGGTCAAATAATCTGCCCATGCCCCAAGGCAAGTTCTGCAGAGTACTGGCACAGCCAAATAATGTACAGTAGCTTAAATCTCAAATGCCAAATCCTAATTATTGGTAACCTTCCTTATTGTTATTTAGGAGGGGGAAAAGAAAACCCAGTGAGCTTAAATATAATAAAACTTTATGCTTTATAGTAATCATTTAAATCACCCTTCTCCACCTCACTTAGTACTTCTGAGGCTGTTGAAAAGCATAAGGTCCCCGTTTTAAAGCTTCTGGCTTTTATACATCAGATCTCCCCAATTCTGACAAAGCTGACCTATGACCTCGTTGTTCCCTCCAGCTAACCTGCAACCCGGGATTGCTTTCTCCCATTCACGAATCAAGTCCTTGAACATTCTTTCTCTACTTACTACACCTTTATTCCCTCTTCACATTTCCTCTTTGATCCCTTGCAATCTGGTGTCTGCCTGCACCATTCCATTGTAACTCAGCTTCCCCTCAGGTCCCCATGGGTCTCTTCCTAGCTAGCTTCAATGCTCTCACTCTCTCCCCTCAGTTCTCACACCCCACTGGATTCTTCTGATGTTTCTGCCAATGCTTACTGCCTTGCCTTCTCCCTTTTGGCATTCTCACTAGCCTCCGCTTCTGGGACATACACCAATCTTGGTTTTTCATCTCACTTTCTGAGAGTGGTACTTAAAAGAGCATTGGATTTGGAGTTAAGAGGCCATGGGTTCAAACCTCAGCTTTATCGCGTACTGCCCACCAGCTAGGTGATGCTGGGGGCAAGGCACTTTGCTTCTCAAGTCTCAGTTTCCTCATCTGTAAAATAAAGGGGTTGGACTAAAGGATCTCTAAAGTCCCTTCCAAATCTAGAAACCTCTCTTTCCCCCTACTAGATAATTCTAATTACTTCTCACTATCCACTCAAATTCCAAGCAAGAGAGCCCTGAGTTAAGGATTAAAGGCTGGCTGTGGAACATCCACTGAGGCAGAGTGTGCGGGTCCCAAACCCTGAGCTTTTTTTTTTTTTAAGTACACTAGCTGATTATTAAAAGCAGCTTTGGCTTCATTCTTAACCTGCCCTGTCCCTCAAAGCCGCTGTCCCCTCATTTCATCTTCTTAAATCCCCATCTTAGACTGCAGCTTTCATCTCCTTTCTCCTTCCTTATGAGGGGAGGTAGCATAGTAAATGGGAGAGAATACTAACTAAACTTAGGGTTAGGGAGACCTAGGTTCAAATCTGAATCCTGACACTTAATAGCTGTGTTGCTATGGGAAAGTAATCTATTTAAGCCTCAGTTTCCACATCTCTAGAAGGGGGATAATAACAAATAAGGTACACAATGAATTTACAAACTGTAGTACATGAATGTAATGGAATATAACTGAACTATAAGATGATGCTCATGGAGAGTTAGTTCAGAGAAGTACAAGAAGATGTGTATGAACTGATGCATCCTGGAGTAAGAAGAACCAGGAAAACAATTTATACAATGACCATGATGATGTCAATGGAGACAACAACAACAAAAATCCTAAAAGTGATGCTATATAATTATAAAGACCAACTCTGTCCTCAAAGAGGTCAGAAAATGTACTTTCCTCTCTATGGACAGAAAAGAGTATGCACATGCACACACAAAGACACACACATTCTCTCTCTCTCTCTCTCTCTCTCTCTCTCTCTCTCTCTCTCTCTCTCCCTCTCTCAGCTGGGGTTTCATTTAACTTGGCTGAACTGTTCCTCCTCCCCTTCTCTTCTTTGTTATAAAGGATGGCTCATTGGTAGAAAAGAGAAAAGGGATATTGAAAGTGAGATATAAACAAAATATATTAAATAAATACATAAATAATTTATAAAAATATAATAAATATATAATAATAAATATAAAATAAATGAATACATTAAAATAGTCTACCTATACATGTAAAACTTCTCTCACAAGGATGCTGTGAGGCTCAAAGAATTTTCCAAAAGCAGGCATGTCTTAGTTATTATTGTTAATGCAATATCACTATTAATTACTTTATTAATTAACATTGGTTCAAAATCTCTTCCCCTTCAGTCATGAATTAGGAAATATACTTTATTAAAACTGTTTATTGTTTATATATAGGAATAGAAATGTATATGTGAATATGTGTAAGTGTGTGTGTATGTATACATATATATGAATGAATTCAAATCTTGCCTATGACAATTATTAGCTAAATGATCCTAGGTAAATCACTTAACCAATGTTTGCCTCAGTTTCCTCAACTGTAAAATAGGGATAATAACAGTACCTACATTGTAGGGTAGCACCCAGTCTGACACACAATAGATGCTATATAAGTGTTAGCTATTATTATCATTATTATGATGTCACTTTAACTTCTCTTCAACCTGTTTGCCTCAGTTTCCTAATCTGTAAAATGGGGAAAATAATAGCACCTTCTCATAAGATTGTGGTGATGACCAAGTAAATTGACAAACAAAAAGTACACTGTAAACCTTAAAATGCTATGTATGATAAATAATCACACATCACTTTAAAGTTTGCAAAGCAGCTTTGAGCCTGGTTGCTAGAAACTGTCACTTTCGATTTCAGTCTGTGCAGTTTCCAGCAATGTTGCATATACCCCAGTGATGGATACACAGACGGCATCTTACAGCAGCACTACCTAGTTCTGAGGATATTGGCACTGCTTGCTCTCTGTTCAAGGGTGGCTATAAAGATATCACTGAGATCGGCTAAAAACAATGAGATACCTACGGGGCAGCTAGGTGGCACAGTGAATAGAATGCTGGCCCTGGAGTCAGGAAGACCTGAGTTCAGATATGAACACTTAACATAAAAACTAGCTGTGTGACCTTGGCCAAGTCACTTAACCCCAATTGCCATACCTTTCCCCCTCCAAAAAGCAAAAAAAAAAGAAAGAAAAAAAAAGAATGAGACAGCTATATAGAAGGATTGCTATTTGTTGTTGAGTCATTTTTCAGTCTTATTTGACTCTTCATGATGCCATTTGGGGTTTCTTGGCATAGATACTGGAATAGTTTGCCATTTCCTTCTTCGGTTCATTTTACAGATGAGGAAACTGAGGCAAACAGGGTGAAGTGATTTGCTCAGGGTCACACAGCTAATAAGTGTCTGAGGCCAGATTTGAACTCAGGAAGATGAGTCTTCCTGACTCTAGGCCCAGCACTCTATCCACTGCACCACCTAGCAGCTCGGGGTCACTATTTCCATTAAACCAAAAAGCTTTCTTGAAAAATTTCCAGGATGCAGCTGGACGTGAGAGACATTATCATCACATTCTCACACTCAGGGCTTAACAACATGGTAACAGAGTGACCAAAGGGGTGACCTGCTCTGTCACCACACCCTCCTAACCTACCTCAGTTCAGAGCAAAGAGTATGGGACAAGGAGACGTGGAACTACTTACCTTTAAATACAGGGATCCTGTTGCCTACCCTATTTAATCACCTTCCAGGGTTGTTGTGAAGATCAAATGTGGATGGATAATAAGCAAACTTTTATCATTCTAAAAGCATATGCAAATTATAAGCGAATGTATAAACAATATTAATTCTTCCCAACAAAAAGCTGATTGTAACTTAGGCAGCATTGGAAGAAGTGTAGCATCTATGACAACAATAACAACAGCTGCAGCTGCTGCTGCTGCTGATATTTCTGCTGTTATTACTGTTGCTGCTGCTGTTACT